>NC_072446.2:66546250-67174687 GCF_028878055.3 Symphalangus syndactylus
TAGGATTGTCTTGGCAATGAGGGCTCCTTTTTGGTTCCATATGTTTTTTTCCAATTCCGTGAAGAAAGTCATTGGTAGCTTGCTGGGGATGGCATTGAATCTATAAATTACCTTGGGCAGTATGGCCATTTTCACGATATTGATTCTTCCTATCCATGAGCATGGAATGTTCTTCCATTTATTTGTGTCCTCTTTTATTTCATTGAGCGGTGGTTTGTAGTTCTCCTTGAAGAGGTCCTTCACATCTCTTGTAAGCTGAATTCCTAGGTATTTTATTCTCTTTGTAGCAAATGTGAATGGAAGCTCACTCATGATTTGGCTCTCTGTCTGTTACTGGTGTATAGGAATGCTTGTGATTTTTGCACATTGATTTTGTACCCTGAGACTTTGCTGAAGTTGCTTATCAGCTTAAGGAGATTTGGGGCTGAGATGATGGGGTTTTCTAAATATACAATCATGTGATGTGCAAACAGGGACAATTTGACTTCCTCTTTTCCTAAATGAATACCCTTTCTTTCTTTCTCTTGCCTGATTGCCCTGGCCAGTACTTCCAACACTATGTTGAATAGGAGTGGTGACAGAGGGCATCCTTGTCTTGTGCTGGTTTTCAAAGGGAATGCTTCCAGTTTTTGCCCATTCAGTATGACATTGGCTGTGGGTTTGTCATAAATAACTCTTATTAATTTGAGATACATTCCATCAATATCTAGTTTATTGAGAGTTTTTAGCATGAAGGCCTGTTGAATTTTGTCAGCGTTTTTTGCATCTATTGAGATAATCATGTGGTTTTTGTCATTGGTTCTGTTTATGTGATGGATTGCATTTATTGATTTGCATATGTTGAACCAGCCTTGCATCCCAGGGATGAAGCTGACTTGACCATGGTGGTTAAGCTTTCTGATGTGCTGCTGGATTTGGTTTGCCAGTATTTATCTTATTGAGGATTTTTGCATGGATGTTCATCAGGGATATTGGTCTAAAATTCTCTTTTTTTTGCTGTGTCTCTGCCAGGCTTTGGTATCAGGATGATGCTGGCCTCATAGAATGAGTTAGGGAGGATTCCCTCTTTTTCTGTGGATTGGAACAGTTTCAGAAGGAATGGTATCAGCTCCTCTTTGTACCTCTGGTAGAATTCGGCTGTGAGTCTGTCTGGTCCTGGACTTTTTTTGGTTGGTAGTCTATTAATTATTGCCTCAACTTCAGAGCCTGTTATTGGTCTATTCAGAGATTCAACTTCTTCCAGGTTTAGTCTCGGGAGGGTGTATGTGTCCAGGAATTTATCCATTTCTTCTAGATTTTCTAGTTTATTTGCATAGAGGTGTTTATAGTATTCTCTGATGGTAATTTGTATTTCTGTGGGATTGGTGGTGATATCCCCTTTATCATTTTTTTATTGCATCTATTTGATTCTTCTCTCTTTTCTTCTTTATTAGTCTCGCTAGCGGTCTATCAATTTTGTCGATCTTTTCAAAAAAACAGCTCCTGGATTCATTGATTTTTTTGAAGGGTTTTTTGTGTCTCTATCTCTTTCAGTTCTGCTCTGATCTTAGTTATTTCTTGCCTTCTGCTAGCTTTTGAATTTGTTTGCTCTTGCGTCTCTAGTTCTTTTAATTGTGACGTTAGGGTGTCGATTTTATATCTTTCCTGCTTTCTCTTTTGGGCATTTAGTGCTATAAGTTTCCCTCTACATGCTGCTTTAAATGTGTCTCAGAGATTCTGGTATGTTGTGTCTTTGTTCTCATTGGTTTCAAAGAACATCTTTATTTTTGCCTTCATTTCGTTATTTACCCAGTAGTCATTCAGGAGCAGGTTGTTCTGTTTCCATGTAGTTTTGCAGTTTTGTGTGAGTTTCTTAATCCTGAGTTCTAATTTGATTGCACTGTGGCCTGAGAGATAGTTTGTCATGATTTCTGTTCCTTTACATTTGCTGAGGAGTGCTTTACTTCCAATTATGTCATCAATTTTAGAATAAGTGCGATGCAGTGCTGAGAAGAATGTGTATTCTGTTGATTTGGGGTGGAGAGTCCTGTAGATGTCTATTAGGTCTGCATGGTGCAGAGCTGAGTTCAAGTCCTGGATATCTTATTAACCTTCTGTCTCATTCATCTGTCTAATATTGACAGTGGGGTGTTAAAGTCTCCCATTATTATTATGTGGGAGTCTAAGTCGCTTTGTAGGTCTCTAAGGACTTGCTTTATGAATCTGGGTGCTCCTGTATTGGGTGCATATATATTTAGGATAGTTAGCTCTTCTTGTTGAATTGATCCCTTTACCATTATGTAATGGCCTTCTTTGTCTCTTTTGATCTTTGTTGGTTTAAAGTCTGTTTTATCAGAAACTGGGATTGCAACCCCTGCTTTTTTTTGCTTTCCATTTGCTTGGTAGATCTTCCTCCATCTCTTTATTTTGAGCCTATGTGTGTCTCTGAATGTGAGATGGGTTTCCTGAATACAGCACACTGATGGGTCTTGACTGTTAATCCAGTTTGCCAGTCTGTGTCTTTTAATTGGGGCATTTAGCCTATTTACATTTAAGGTTAATATTGTTATATGTGAATTTGATCCTGTCATTATGATGTTAGCTGGTTATTTTGCCCATTAATTGATGCAGTTTCTTCCTAGCCTCGTTGGTCTTTACAATTTGGCATGTTTTTGCAGTGGCTGGTACCGGTTGTTTCTTTCCATGTTTAATGCTTCCTTCAAGAGCTCTTGTAAGGCAGGCCTAGTGGTGACAAAATCTCTCAGCATTTGCTTCTCTGTAAAGGATTTTATTTCTCCTTCACTTATGAAGCTTAGTTTGGCTGGATATGAAATTCTGGGTTGAAAATCCTTTCTTTAAGAATGTTGAATATTGGCCCCTACTCTCTTCTGGGTTGAATATCCTTTCTTTAAGAATGTTGAATATTGGCCCCTACTCTCTTCTGGCTTGAAGGCTTTCTGCCGAGAGGTCCGCTGTTAATCTGATAGGCTTCCCTTTGTGGGTAACCCGACCTTTCTCTCTGGCTGCCCTTAACATTTTTTCCATCATTTCAACCTTGGTGAATCTGACAATTATGTGTCTTGGGGTTGCTCTTCTCGAGGAGTATCTTTGCGGTGTTCTCTGTCTTTCCTGAATTTGAATGTTGGCTTGCCTTGCTAGGTTGGGGAAGTTCTCCTGGATGATATCCTGAAGAGTGTTTTCCAACTTGGTTCCATTCTCCCCATCACTTTCAGGTACACCAATCAAACACAGATTTGGTCTTTTCACATAGTCCCATATTTCTGGGGGGCTTTGTTCTTTTCTTTTTACTCTTTCTTCTCTAATCTTGTCTTCTCACTTTATTTCATTAATTTGATCTTCAATCACCAATACCCTTTCCTCCACTTGATCGAATCAGCTATTGAAGCTTGTGCATGTGTCATGAAGCTCTCGTGCCATGGTTTTCAGCTCCATCAGGTCATTTAAAGTCTTCTCTACACTGTTTATTCTAGTTATCCATTCATCTAACCTTTTTTCAAGGTTTTTAGCTTCCTTGCGATGGGTTCGAACGTGCTCCTTTAGCTCAGAGAAGTTTGTTATTACTGACCTTCTGAAGCCCACTTCTGTCAACTTGTCAAAGTCATTCTCCATCCAGCTTTGTTCCATTGCTGGTGAGGAGCTGTGATCCTTTGGAGGAGAAGAGGTGCTCTGGTTTTTAGAATTTTCAGCTTTTCTGCTCTGGTTTCTCCCCATCTTTGTGGTTTTATCTACCTTTGGTCTTTGATGTTGGTGACCTACAGATGGGGTTTTGGTGTAGATGACCTTTTTGTTGATGATGATGCTATTCCTTTCTATTTGTTAGTTTTCCTTCTACTAGTCAGGTCCCTCAGCTGCAGGTCTGTTGGAGTTTGCTGGAGGTCCACTCCAGACCCTGTTTGCCTGGGTATCACCAGCGGAGGCTGCAGAACAGCAAATATTGCTGCCTGATCCTTCCTGTGGCAGCCTCGTCCCAGAGGGGCACCCACTTATATGAAGTGTCTGTCAGCCCCTACTTGGTAGTGTCTCCCAGTTAGGCTTCACGGGGGTCAGGGACCCACTTGAAGAGGCAGTCTGCCCATTCTCAGAGCTCAAACGCCGTGCTGGGAGAACCACTGCTCTCTTCAGAGCTGTCAGACAGGGATGTTTAAGTCTGCAGAAGTTGTCTGCTGCCTTTGTTCAGCTATGCCCTGCCCACAGAGATGGTGTCTATAGAGGCAGTAGGCCTTGCTGAGCTGCAGTGGGCTCCACCAGTTTGAGCTTCCCGTCCACTTTGTTTACCTACTCAAGCCTCAGCAATGGTGGTCGCCCCTCCCCCAGCCAGGTTGCTGCCTCACAGTTCGATCTCAGACTGCTGCGCTAGCAGTGAGCCTGGCTACATGGGCGTGGGACCTGCCAAGCCAGGCACAGGAGAGAATTGCCTTGTCTGCCGGTTGCTAAGACCTTGGGAAAAGCACAGTATTTGGGCAGAAGTGTCCTGTTTTTCCAGATACTGTCTGTCACGGCTTCCCTTGGCTAGGAAAGGGAAATCCCCTGACCCCTTGTGCTTCCTGGGTGAGGCACCACCCCACCCTGTTTTGGCTTACCCTCCTTGGGCTGCACCCACTGTCCAACCAGTCCTAATGAGATGAACCAGGTACCTCAGTTGGGAATGCAGAAATCACCCATCTTCTGCATCGATCACACTGGGAGCTGCAGACTGGAGCTGTTCCTATTCGGCCATTTTGGAATGAAGCCCATGGATATATTTTTTAAAGTATTTTAGTAACTAGGTCATGATCTCTTCAAATGACTTCCTAAGCAATTCAAGAATTAGTATATTTTGTTTTTTCCTTTCAGATAATGCCTACTGTTGTGAGCTAATGTTTTTTTCTTTATTCAACAATGTAAAAGAAGATTAGACAAGTGCCGTGCTGTATTCTGTGAAGTATCTTTGAATAAGGGTAGGCACCTAAAATCTGGCATTGTAGCAATCATCAAAGGCAGAATGATGAACACACCTTTCTGCATAGTAAATCAAGAGCATTTCTAAGGAAAAAAGAAAAGACAACTTCTAATCCTATAGGACTAAATAGAATGCTTTAAAATGCATGGGGGTACAGCACATTATCCCACAGAAAATGGAGCATGGGAGACCTCATTTAGTTGCCTCAAATGAGAATTGGAAGCCACAGCAAAAACACTTTGTTCTTGTGGCAGTATCTGTCACTCCAAAGTAATGTTGGGAATTTGGACATGCAGCCAGATAATTTATGCAGCTGGCATTAAAAACATTTTTTGTTTGATTTATTTGTATAATGCTTCTATTTTCTACTCCTGTTGTGTCTCAATAGACCTTAACTGTGGCATACGGTAGACACTAAGTGAGAACCAAGCAAGCTGCAACTGAGCTATGATAAAAAGATGTAACAAACACCAGCCTTCTTCTGCTCAGGGATAAGTCCAGCAAATGGCTTGCAGTATTTCAAATGCAATATTCACTTTGCTGAAGTGGGCACAGGCCAAAATAAACTGATACTTTGCTGTTTCTTAATCAGGCCTATCTTTCCAAAATTCACAGAAGTCCTAACACTGTAAGGAAGGGAAATGGAGACTCTCTCCACAGGTAGCCATTAAATGATCAGAACCTGGTCACTCTAGGAGCTCAACTGATTGGTCTTTATCTCTCTGTGTGTCGTTTCTTCCTAAGAGAATCCAGATCATTCTCCAAAGGCCAGTTCCAGCCCTACCATTTTGAAAAGTCTCCATGACCACTCTGAAAAGGTAGAGCTCCTCTGAGCTGGATGCCTTTAGTGCCCATGACATTTTAAAATATGTGTCATATGCGACTTTGTTATCTGACTTAACTTTTCATATGGGTGTAGTATCTTGCCAACACCTGTAAGCCCTCTGATGGCAGGGACCATTTCTTTTTTCTTTTTTCTTTTTTTAAAATAGAGATGGGGTCTTGCTATGTCTTGAACTCCTGGGCTCAAGTAATCCTCCTGCCTTGGCCTCCCAAAGCACTGGGATTACAGGTGTGAGCCACTGCACCTGGCCCCTGGGGGCCATTTCTTATAGCTCATCTTGCTCATAATCAGCCATATGATGAGATATACAAAAGAGCTACATGTTGTATGTCAAATTGATTTCACTTATTACCTTGGCTCTCTTATATACACAAAATCAGCTTTTGTTTTTGAATATTAGATGTTTACTCTGGACATGGCAATTCCCCCACCTGTCATGGGACAGTTTCAGCTGCTGGGTTTGCTGCTCATGGGCATTGATGAGTAGCTTTTTCAGCAGCTCACACTGCTGGCTGAGGTGCAGGTCTCGGATTTCTTGCTCCTCAGCACTGTGGGTATTGATCATTTCTGACCATTCCTTCGTGTGCTGTGCTACAATCTCTTTGACCTGTTCGGAAAAAAGGGGACAGTGCCATTGTAATCCTCATAGGTCAGGTATGAACCCAAAAGCACAACATTATTCAAGTATTTCAGATTCCTCCCACCAACTTACTTGGTGAATCATGAGACACCTATAACCACCAAAAAATAATATGTATTAATCAATGGGAAGCAGGAAGTTATTGCTTATTAAAATAAATCAATTGCTTTGGCTCTGAATAGTTAACTGTGAACCCTTATTTTACTGCCTCACCTAGCAACATTCTATTTTGTTTTTTGTTTGTTTGTTTTGTTTTTTTAGACAGAGTCTGCCTCTGTTGCCCAGGCTGGAGTGCAGTGGCATGATCTTGGCTCACTGCAACTTCCACCTCCTGGGTTCAAGCGATTCTCCTGCCTCAGCTTCCCAAGTAGCTGGGATTACAGGTGCGTGCCACCACGCCCAGCTAATTTTTGTATTTTTACTAGAGACAGGGTTTCACCATGTTGGCCAGGCTGGTCTCGAACTCCCGATTTCAGGTGATCCACCTGCCTCAGCCTCCCAGAGTGCTGGGATTACAGGCGTGAGCCACCACACCCAGCCAACACTCTGGTTTGTGTGGACCTTGGGCTCTTTTACCAATTCCATCAGGATTCTCTTTATCACCTTATGTTTCTCCAGCTTCATGTCCACAAGGCCACATGTGTGAATAGAGAGCTGTGTGTTCTTTTATTTCTGGATCATGACTTACTGTGTCAACCCTGATAGACACTAGGGTAGAAAGTCCTCCCCACCCAGTATCCAAGCTCTTTGCAGTGGGGTTTTGCAGCACCTCTTGTCAAGAGCTGAAGTCTATTTCTCCAGCTCCTTGAAGTTGGGTGACCTGTTAGCCAATGAGATAGTAGCAAATGTGATGCAAGCAGAGGCTGGAAAGTACTTGCCCTTCTGCTATGCTTGGATCCCTGTGGCTACCCTCTGACTGAGCCTGTGCTAGCCTGCTGGAGGTTGATAGGTCATGTAGGAAAACAACCAACAGCCAGCCAACTACCAGATACATAAGTAAGGCCATACACCCCCTGCTGACAGTAGATACACAAGTGTCTCCAGCCAAAATCAGCAGAAGTACAGCCCACATTTCTGACCCACTGAACTGTGACCTAATAAACTGTAGTAGTTGTTTTAATGTGCTGTTCTTTGACACAGTTCATTATATAGCAAAAGCAAACTGATACTGTTGCCAAGGCTTTTCTTATTGATGCCAAGCATCTAAGAATCATGACAGTTTGCACAACTACTAATTTTCAAACATTCCAGTTAAGAAGACAGAGTGGGGAATAACTCTTAAAGACAAATGGCTTACTGCCTCTATAGAGTTCATGCCCTACAAAATATACAGCTACCACGGAGAACATCTTGAACAGCTTGGCTGCTCCATGCATGCAGCAGGGCCATTGGGCCAGATGACACAGCAGCATATAGCTAGATGAGGCTGGCTGGTTTGACCACAGCTATTTTTGGGAGCTTTCTTTAACAGTTGTTGCTGGTTTTTTTTTTTTCTTTTTTTTCCTTTTCATTTAAAAACTATTATTGCTGGAAGAATTGTTTTTGTTCTTAACTGGGACTTAACACTTAATTCTCCAAATGCCCACAAAGTTGATTAAAGTCTCTCAAGCTCCTATTTTCTCCTGTCTTTAAGAAAATGTGAGTAATTAGGCTTCTCTTTTAGAATATCAGCTCTTAATTTTTTCTCATCCCAAATTTCCATATAAAGTTAGGATGGAGTAAGTATCACCTCCCAATTTGGGTGGTTTTCTGTCCTATGTTTAATGTTATTTCTATAGGGAAGTATATTCTGTATTTTATTTAATATTTCCTTTTAGTATCCTCATTTATTGTTTCACTTGATGCCTCTGAGGCAGGCAACATAAATATTGTTAGCATAGTTCAACAGACAAGACAAAAGAAGATGTTCCATGAAATGGCTGTTCTTAAAGCCAGTGAGTCTGAGGCAAACATGAACCCTGGGCTCCCCTGACATCCCAGATCAGCTGCAGGCTGCCAGACCAGTTCTAGGCTACTGTTATTTCTGATTTACACTAGGTACTCCTTCTAAAAAATTACAAAGTGCCTTCTGCAAGTCACTGCTGTAAAAATGGGCATTTTCTTACCTTAGATTTGTGATCTGATGTCAGCGTCTGAATTTTGATTTCTGTTTCTTTTTTCATTTCGAGACAATTACTTCCCCTGAAAATGGAAAGTTGCAAATGCATGCCAGAAATTAGATATTTTCCCATTCCCGTGGGTCTTTGCTACAAAGCTTTCTGATGAAGATAATATATTCATCAAATATGAGATGTCATGGCTCATTGGGCAACATTGGTCTTTCTAGTAATAGATTCACACCTTACAAAATATTATCTGCTTCATGATTACTCAATTCAACCACTACACAAAGAGGCACTTCAAACCTAACAATTATTTCATTGTTAAGGGGCTGTTTTCAGTTTCCATTTTGGTTCCTGTTTTTCTTCAAGCTATTTTTCACTTATTCAATAAAATATTATTTGGGATGAAAACTGGAAAATAGGTCCTCAGACTTGAAGTGAATTTTTCCTTCTTCCATTTCGTTATAAAGCCAGATTTTTGTCTTTTAAATATGCCAGTGAAGGAGAAAATAGCAATCCTTGGCACCACAGGGCAATTTTTGCTTCTTATTCTATTGTGAGTAGGAAATATATGCTAGGCGAGTGCCCAGCAACTATTACTGCTTATTTCAGTGATTATGTCTTCCTTTTGGAAGATCCACATCGCTGCTGAAACAAGAACAGGTCCTGAGCTTCGTCTTCAGCATGTATACTCTAGGTTATTATAGCTCAAGTCAGAATGCTTCATTATAATATAATTCCAAGTTCCTCTAAGAGAAGCATTACTCTAAAAATGCGAGGTCTCGCATCAAATCTAGCACTTCTCAATGGCTGGCACTGAGCAAGTTTCTTCTCTCTTCTGTTATTCAGTGAGTTTGCAGCACTGCCGAAACATTCTCGTGACTTAATTCTAGACAAATCTTTCACAGTAAATGCAATGAGAGGTTTTATTCAACAGTCTTATCTGAGGGCATAAGGGCATGCACTCGTAATATTTATTTAAAAATCAAGATTTTATTTTCCCCTTTTTAGTGCATCAACCTTCTTTTTATTCGGGCTATGCAAAATAATTTCTGTAATTTAGAATTTCCCAACTTTAGCTTGTCTTTCCTTGTTCTCCCATTCATCTTTTTGCCATCACCTTAAAGATCCTTGAGTGGAAAGCGTATGAGAGGCAGTCATTAGCCAAAGCTGGAAGCACTTGAATAAAGCTTCCCTTTCCCAGGTCAATCGTTCCTTTCAGCTGAGTAGGTAAGAGTAAGGGGAAACCTTTCATTTGTTTCAAAAATAGATCCTGCATGAGAAAGCTCCAAGGACTGTCACAGTTTCCCCTTTCACTAACTTTTTAGCAACTCAGTTGCAGTTAAAAGTCCAGGGAGGCTGGGTGCAGTGGCTCACACTTGTAATCCCAGCACTTTGGGAGGCCAAGGTAGGCGGGTCACTTGAGGTCAGGAGTTCGAGACCAGCCTGGCCAACATGGTGAAACCCTGTTTCTATTAAAAATACAACAAATTAGCCAGCATGGCAGCATGTGCCTGTAGTCTCAGCTACTCAGGAAGCAGAGGCAGGACAATTGCTTGAGCCTGGGAGGCGGAGGTTGCATTGAGCCAAGATTGTGCTACTGCACTTCAGCCTGGGTGACATAGCAAGAGTAAGTCCAGGCAGTCTTGATACCATGGTCAATATTAATGATGAGAAACTCTCCTCAGATACGGCTTTCCAGAAGAAAATATCTGATGTCTGATTTTGAAGTAACTTTTAAGGTATTGCTAAGATTCTACTGTTTAGAGTACTTGGAAATGCTCTGTGTGGAGAGCCTGGTAGGAGTGCTGTGTTTGACAGCACAGGCTCAGGAAGAAATCCACAGGTTAGACTTTTCCAGTCTCACCTACATTTAGGATAAAACAGGGCTTTATTTGTTGAGAGACCTCCAAGAGCACTCAATAGCCTGTTTTGGGTGTTAGGTGTTATACCAGGAACACTTCTAATAACTACCAAGTTTATAATAAATTACATTTTGATCCCACGTTATCTTTGAGAGTAAAAACAATCATGAGGTAAAGATATATTTTATCCATTTTTTTAATTTCTAAAGGTAGCACTCATGACTGATTGAATCAGAAAATTGTAATATTATTTTTAGCAAAGAAATTTACTCTATGGTGCTTGGGTCTGAAATCTCCTTAATAAAGATTTTTGGTTTGGTTAAGCCAAAACTGTGTTTCTAAATACACCGATCCACAAAAATGCATGAAACATTTTTTGAAAAGGTATCTTGTAAATACAAATAACCTTATTCTTGGAGAGTACTATAAAGTTGTCAACAATTTGCTCCTTGGTATTAAAGTCTACGTCTACCATCAGTTTCAATATTATAGCCTACAATGTCATTAAATATGAGAAATTAATTTACAAAAAAGAAATAGGCCAAAGCTGATGTGGTTAGAATCCAGAAGAATCACAGGTCCTCAAAACTTACTGTAAACACTACCAATATTGCCACATGAGCTCTGAGGTGGGTGACTCACTTACTCACTTAAAATATAGACCAAAATGTTTTCTAACCAACAGGCACATTTCTGCCTCAATGATACACAGTGAAACCTACGGGAAAAACAAAAGGCAGATGATACGTAATAACAGATGCTCAATAATCACTGCCTGATTTGTATTTTTCTGAAAAATACAACATTAATAACAATGAAGGTGCCTCTCAAATAGTGAGGCCTGAGACCAGGGCAGGCATTTTAATTACCCACCATTTACTCCTCAAGCAAATTACACTGGTTTCATGTCATGAACTTAGATCTTGGGATCTGAAATTTCAGCAATATGAACAAATGTCCAAGAAAATTATAACCAACATAATCTGTTCTGTTTTCAGAGTTTAGTTTTCTAGGTATATCTTGAGCGACTGTTAAAACAAAAATAAAAAACAAAAACCAAATGCCAAAAAACCTAAGTAGGAAAAAGAAATCTCATTCTCCTTTTCTCTCATGCCAAAGGTTGTGGAAAACTAGAAGACATCAGCAGGGACTGAATGAAAGAGATAAAAACCAGGGGGAATCCATGGAGAAGGTCAAAGGCAGGAAAAATAATTTCTCAGATAAACAGAATGCATGCGTGGTTTCACGGAATTTCCCCCAAAGTATTTATAAAGGGAAAAAAGTAACCTGACAGTGCAGAAATCTGTCAGATACCACCTTAACCAAGTCATCCGGGTTAACATCACCAATAATGGGACATATCAATGTCACACCCCCATCCCCCCAAAATCATGGACTGAGAAGGAAGCAGCATCATTTCCATGGTGTGCTTGCCACAAATGCATAACCTCACTCTCATCATGAGAAAATATCAGACAAATCCAAAAGGAGAGACATTCTACAAAACAACTGACCAGCTCTCTTCAAAAGTGAAAGTCACAAAAGACAGGGAGAGATTGAGGAATTATCACATACTGAGATGACAACTAAATGCTATGTGCAATTTTGGAGGCGATCCCAGAGTGGAAAACAAGCACTTGTGGAAAAACTGGTAAAATGTGAAAAATCACAGTGGCTTGGTTAATGGTATTGCACCACTGTCAATTTCCTGGTTTGACAACTGTACTATGATTATGTGAGATGTTAACATTTAGGGAAAGTGAGTTAAGGGTATAAGGGAACTCTCTGTAGTATTTTGGAAACTTTTCTGTAAATTTAAAATTAGTTCAAAATCAAAAAGGACAATCAATTCTCAGAGTAAAGAGGTATTTTTTCAATTATTTGAGGCCAAGGTTTCTTTCTCATATTAGAACTAATTATGATGAATTAAAAGATTTCAGAATCTCTGCTGAGAACCTTTCCCAAATCAGAAGGTACATCCACTCATTGACCTGTTATGATGTTAGAGCATTCAAAAGGAATGAGTTTCTTACTTTCCAGGAATAATTTTTAATGATGAAAATCAAGTCAACACTAGGTTCTTCCTTGACCTAAACAGCAGCAAAACTGTGGGAAAAGACAAAATATAAACATAGGGAAAGTCTTCAGAAGGAAATAAACAGTATTACCCCTTCTTCTTCATTGCCTTCTCTAGGATTTTCTCATGAGTCGACTTCTCTTTGTCATACTGTGCCACAATTTTGTCAACTTGCGTGCAGTGTAACTTCTGCATGGTACTGTGTTCCTAAACAAGAAGGATTTGCAGTTATGAATTGGACTCTTAGCATGGCTCACACCATATAGGGCTGGCATAACTTTCACCAGCTTCCCTAGAGTCTTCATTTAGAAAGTCAAGGAGTAACCAAATCTGAGAATGGTGCAGACTCCAGATCTCCCATTCAACACCAGTTTTTTGTCCAAGGGCATTCCCAACATGGGAGTCTCTAGCCTCAGTCTAGTGAACATGCCCAGTTCAAACGCACTCCTGCTCAGCAGTGAGTAGTGTCAATCGTCTCGAAGTCCTTTCTTCTACACATACACATCTCTGTAGTATTTCCACCCATTCATCTTTGTTCTGCTGTTGGAGACATGTAATTAGCCTACTGCCCCTTCCACACATTGGTCCTCAAACATGCAAGTTCAGCCACCATATTTCTTCTCTTGTATATGCTAAATGTAACTATTCATCATGTGACATGGTTTCTAAACACCTGCATATTTTGGAGCTCCTGAATGCCATCATTATATAACGAGAGTCATCACTGTGTTTGTCACCATCAGCTGAATTTGAACCTACATCACTTAATATTTTCACTGGCTTACTTAACTAGAAGCAGTTTATGAGGATAAAGTGTTCAGGAGCTATGACCTTCTGTTTTACAGATATTTAAAATATTTTCCCATCTGCTTCATGTAACCATTGAAATTGGGGCTGCGATGCTTTGGAAAGTAGGTATTTCAATATAAACATTATTTCTTCCTGGACAATGAAAAAGGCATTTAGCTACAGCCAATGACTTACATGAAATCAGATTTCTTTAGCTGCTCAGCCTCCCAAGCCCAGAGGAAATCAGTACAATCAGAAAGTTCCAACTCTAAATGATACTTGATGTTATAGCCTAATATTACTCTTGAGAACCAGAGAAATGGGATGCTATTCATGACTGGAATGGGTGTACATGTTGTTCAGGTTATGTAACCCCTCTCACAGTCATATTTCCTTTCACTTACTGAAAAAAATGAGTGCCTTAATTTAAAAGCAAATTTATTTTCTTTCTAAGGTAGGCTTGACTTTATGCAAATCTAATCCATGAACTTCTTTTAAAGGTTTCATAAAATATAAATGGGGAAGGAATTTTTAAGTCTTTACTAAGACTTCCTTAATTTCCTAGCTAAGTGAATTAACACAGGACTTGATCTACAATTCATTTATATATAAATTCTTTAGAAGTGCATTCATGCACAAGGCCTCAGCATTCTTGTCTTTAGGAGAAGGAGTGGAGAAGGGTGATGCTGGATAGGAAGATTCCCAACATAGGAACTAACGGTGGGGACAAAGGCTAGGTGGGCTTGCTGTGGATCTGGGCTTAATTTGTAATTGGAATGCCCCATAAATCTAGCCATATTATCAATGTGTGTGCACCTTTGTGCTATAAATACATTTCCTCCAGAGCTTCTGCAATGTGGCACTGGGTTAAGGACCTGGGTTCTTCAGTGCTGGGGTGAGTCACTTACCTTTCCAGACTATGCTCATCTTTATAATTGGGATAGTGACATTTACTTCATAGGGTTGTTAGGATTAAAAGTAAATCTAATGTATCAAATGTATGTTACAGCTTATTCAAAACACAGTGACATACAAACCTATCTATACTATTCAATACCCATGATAACATACAGAGAGTGACTTGAGATAGGGATATCAATCAGACTAATTAAATCAATAAATCTTTCCTCCATGCTTGATCTACTGCCCCAGGAATAGAGGAACATGTTGATGTATCCCTGAATGTATTTAACTACTCTTGTAATACTTTGGTACCTACTAAAATGCCCTCCTCCTAGTCTTCTTTCTAAGATTTAGAAGTCATTATGGTTGGCTAACACACGTGTTAATTTTTCCTGGGGAAAAAATTAAATAAATAAGGAGCTTTCTGCAAGTCTCAAAATATATCAGAAGTGCCACAGTCCTATATTATCTTGCAAATATCATTGAAAGGAGGGTGAAGACTATTTCTTTAAATATTTTAGTGCAGAACAGGACAAGTAGAGACTTTGAGGCTTGGATGTAAATTGACACAGATTTTTTCCTAAGAAAATATTTTGGTGAACCTTATTAATCCAATCAGATATAAGGAATGGGGCTCTTTGTACCACAAAGTTGTTTATGCTGGATTCAACTCTATGTAATATGTTCTACAAGAGCAGGGCAGGTCTTTTCTCTTTACCAGTACATGGCACAAAGCCCGGTACAAAGTAGATGCGCAATAAGTATTTATTGCATGAATAAAAAGTCAGCATAGGAAAATAGCAAGAGGACTTAGATTCTGGTCCCAGCTCAGCCAATAATTAACCAATTGCCCTTGTGTAACATATGTAAATCTTCCCAGGCCTCAATGTCTTTATTAGAAAACTGAGTTAGGGTTGGGCACAGTAGCCCATGCCTGTAATCCCAGCACTTTGGGAGGCTGAGGCGGGCAGATCACCTGAGGTCAGGAGTTCAAGACTAGCCTGGCCAACATGGAGAAAACCCATCTCTACTAAAAATATAAAAATTAGCCGGGTGTGGTGGTGCACTCCTGTAATCCCAGCTACTCCGGAGGCTGAGGGACGAGAATTGCTTGAACCCGGGAGGCACAGGTTGCAGTGAGTTGAGACCATGCCACTGCAAGACAGAGCAAGACTCCATCTCAAAAAAAAAAAAAGAAAGAAAGAAAGAAAGAAAAGAAAAGAAAACTGAGTTAGGTACCTTTGCCTAACTGAATTCATGAGTTGCTTATGAGATGCAAGGTTACTCAACGTATGCAGAAATAATTTGAAAAACTGAAAGCATATTGCATTAAAGTGATTATAATTAATGTCAGTAACAGGAAAGCTGGTCCTGAAAATTTGTCTCTGTTTCTCTTTTTACTCAAAACTCCATCCCTGTGCGGTAGGCAGTGATTGCCGAAGTGTTTCGGGATAACTTGATTCCCAGACACCACTTGTCCTTTCAGAAAGAAATGGGGATCCTAATTACTGATTTCCATGTGACTCTGGTCAAGTCTCAGCTTCTTGTGCTGTAAAATGAAGGAGGCATGAAATGATCTCTAAGTCCATCTTAGCTTAAAAAAAAATGTCCATTATTGATTTTATTCTTTTGTTCCTTAGTTAAATCATGAAACACTATGGAAGAGACATACATTTCTCATTCATTCAAGCCAAGAGTACCAAAATTAAATGTGTTGACTTAAAGTAAACCTTACCTGGGACATTTTGGGGAAAAACATGTATAGCATGCAGAAGAATTTGTGTATGTTTCTTATCCAAGTTAAAAGAGTAAATTCAGCTTCTTTTGGGGAAAACTGCTGCTGCGATTCATTCTTGTGACTGATGTGACTATGGGTGTGAATGATCGCACCACAGAGAGTGCTGAAAAATTGGAGTAAATCATGTTTGCTCAGCATGTAACTCTGAGATTACCAATAGGTGGACTCTGAGGGCAACTGCTGTGTCTCTGCCCCTTTCCACTGCAAAACTAAGTTATAGGTCTGGTTCTAAGGTCTGACCATGAATTAAAATTGATGAGTTTAACAACAGTCTTGGTGCTGTCAGCTAAATTGCTTGCATAGCAAACAGAAAATTTTCCATCAGGAGCTTTACTGAAAATGCCAGAGTTTAGTAGGCTTCTCAGGCATTTCATTTGACTCATTTAATGTTGATACTGCAAACTGGTGGCCTAAGGAATGTATCCTGCCTGCAGATATAGTTTTTAGTTTTGGGTTTTTTTTTGTTTTTTCCTATGCAGTTTCAAAAAGAGGTTGAATTAGAGGCCGATAGTAAAAGATCAGGAAATTCAGATAAGCTTTCTGATTTTTTGACTCTCCTTTAAGAGGACACGACTGACCCATCTACTCTCCAGGCACCAATGGTGATAGCTCAGTCTGACTTGGCCTGTGGATAGAGATGAGTGCTCCCAGCTTTTGTGGAGTCAACACCTGCCCAACTTCCCTCAGCTACTTCCTGCTTGGTCCCCACAGGCATTTGAATTGTAATTCCCCTTCTAACATGTTACTGGAGATATGTATCCAACTTTGGGTTTTACATTTTTGGCTCTAAGGAATTGACCTCATTGGACAATTGAAAAGCATGCCTGTCTCTTAATGAAAGTAACTGCAGCTCTGGATCCCAGTCATGTGCTGGGGGAGGATTATTGTTAATTAATTCTCCTTTTTCTGTGTCTCATATAATAGACACTTGAAAAACCATTACCCTAGTTTCCATTTCGAATTGAAGTGGTTCTAGAAAGTATGAGACAAGTAGAAGTTTGATTGCCAGTACATTCAGAGGGTCAAAGGCAGTTGACCATTGCCATTTTCCAAAAATAGGCATTTTAATGAGCATTTTTATATCCATTTGGGGTGCAAATGGTCATTACCCCCATCTTTTCTTCTCAATATCCTAACAGCAAATCGCACACCTATTTGCAAATGGCAGAACCTCACACTCACACCACTGTTCCTTTTCTATCTGGTAACTAACCTGCAAGTTTGGAAATAAGCTGTCCTTGGGGCCATACATTTATTTCTTAAACTGCTGAGATTTAGTTCACAGATTCTCTGCTTCTCTTTAAGTCTAAAAAGTAGAATTATTTATCTAGGCCAGGAGTGGCCAATCTTTTGGCTTCCTTGGGCCACATTGGAAAAAGAATTGTCTTGGGCCACACATAAAACACTGACACTAATGATAGCCAATGAGAAAACAACAACAACAACAACAAAACAAACAAAAAAAGTCCGTGCATAAATCTCATGTTTTAAGAAAGTTTACACATTTGTGTTGGGCTGCATCCAAAGCCATCCTAAGCTGCATGTGGCCTGAGAGCTGCATGCAGGTTGGCCAAGTAAGAGCTGAGATCTCCCTACAGTTGCTGGATATAGACTAAATAATAGTCCCTGTTCTTAGCTACCAAGTGCTGTTTGGGCCAGGGGCACAGTATTAGGGAGAGTGCAGCCCAGGCCATATTTCTTCATCAGCAGGTCATTTTATGACATAAGGCTTTGGGGTGGTAAGCCTTAGCTCCATGTTGGGTGGCTGAAAGCTATTATAAAAGAGCTGTAGATGTCCTTTCACAGAAAGCATGTGGGAATTAATTCTCACTATTATGTGGCAACAGGATAAAACCTCTGTTTCTCTAAGGAGGCTTGATAAGTGTCTTTGCAGGCAATTAGTGGGGTTTCTACTAAGGGGTCAAGAGATAGTAAAAAGCGCTACATAATGTTCTTAAAAAAACAGTCCTCAAAATTTAGCACGCAGAGGAGAGGAGTTTATTTAAAATGTATTTCTGTATTTCCAATACTCTTTTCTTAGGGATGATAGCTAAGTGTCAGATAGGCACAAGAATACATAGTTTTGTAAAGCCTCCAGCTCTTGGCCCAATGACCTTATGTTGAAAAACCAGTCCTGAAGGAACCCAAGATATTTGTGCCCTGATAGGTTCATGATTGCTCTTAAAAACCTGTTACTGAGACCATAAAGAAAAAGATGTGTGAAGAGAAGAAAAATTAGTGTGGGAAACATCAGAGGCAGCTGAGTATAGTGGTTACAAGTCTCAGTTCTCAAGCCAGGCTGAATTTGGTTCAAATCCTGATTCCACCACTTAAAAACTAGGTGATTTAATGAAGTTGTGTTTTTTTAAGTATTAATAAGCTAATCTGTTGAATGGCTGGTAGGCTATAAAAATGGCCACAATTATTTCCCTTTCTGCATCCACTCCCACTTCTGATGTAACTTTGTCACCTGTCAAAAGGTAGAGACCTCATAAGGCCAGACTTAAGACCTACTTTGGCCAAAAAATGAGGTGGAAGTGATGATGTGTCAGTTCTGAGCTGGGGCCACAAGAAACCACGGTGATCTGCTTGATCTCTCAGGACCCCAGCCATGTGAAGAAGCCTGGACTAGCCTGCTGGAAGACAGGAGACCACATAAAGCAGAGAGGAAGTGGTTTAAGAGAGGCTTTCCTAAATCAGCCAGTCCCAAACTGGTAGTAACAGCAGATTCATGAGTGAATACAGCTGAGACCAGAAGAACCAACCAGCTAAACCCAGCTCCAACTACTAATGCACAAAATTGTGAGCCAAATAAATGGTCACTGTTTTAAGTCATTACATTTTAGGGTGGTTTGTTACCCTGCAAAAGCTAACCGATACAAAACTCATATAATTATAGTACTCCTTTACATAACTGTTATGAGAATACCTAAGAATATGTGCTTAAGCAAGTATCAGTATGTACAAGCTAGTATTGCCACTTTAAAAGTGTTGACTGACAGAAAAATCAGTGTTAGGATAAACACGTCATATGGAGATCAGGCATGAAGTATGTCCAATGGTAATAGATTCACCACATTGTTCCCCTCTCCTTAACCAGTTTTTCATTTTTTGGTTTTAAAGACATGTTTTTGTTGTTGTTGTTTTGTTTTGTTTTGTTTTTGAGACAGAGTCTTGCTCTGGTCACCCAGGCTGGAGTGCAGTGGCGCAATCTCGGCTCACTGCAACTTCCGCCTTCTGGGTTCAAGTGATTCTCCTGCCTCAGCCTCCCAAGTAGCTGAGATTACAGGCACCTGCCACCATGCCTGGCTAATTTTTGTATTTTTACTAGAGACAGGGTTTTGCCAGGTTGGCCAGGCTGGTCTCAAATTCCTGACTTCAGGTGAGATCTGCTTGCCTTGGCCTCCCAAAGTGCTGGGATTACATGCATGAGCCACCATGTCTGGCCTAAAGACAATATGTTAACAGAGCTGGCATCGGTATATATTAGGCAAGTAAATATTCATTATATTCTTCATCTTAGAAGTTAGCTTGGGCCGGGCATGATGGCTCCAGGGAGTTAATGGACAACTCTGATGTAGGTTAAGTTCTAAAACTTGAGGAGCATCCTTCCTTAATCACAGTCCTGATAATCAGCAGTATATCAACACTCCCCAAAGTTGATAGTGATTTTCCCTAATGTCCCATGTGCTGTCACTGCATTTGACCCAATGAGGGAACTTGTCCACTTAGTGAAGCATCCCATATCCTACACAGGAGTATGGTGCAAGACTACGGATTCTGGACTCTTGATTTTGGTTCAAATATCAGCTATGCTGCTTCCTAACTCTGGCACATCAGATAACTTCACTAATTCCTAATTCCTTCACATGTAAATAGAGACTCACATAGAATTTACCTTACAGGGTAGAGTGTTAAATGAGACAATGCATATAAGGTGCTGAGCACAGCATCTGATAATTACTGAGCATGCAGGAATTCTAGCTGCTATTATTGCTGCTATTATTACCACACGCCACAGCATATTTTCTGGCCAGGCCTCATGAAAATATTAAATGAAGCCAAAATCTTTATGTTTCCAACTAGCCCAAAGGCCACTGAGGTGTCTGCTCAATAAAAGAGATTCAATTTAAATGCAAGAAAAATCTGTTAGATAGTGCTGCAGCATACGGGCACCCACTCTATTCCGAATAATTAAAGTCATTTAAGGTGCTTTCTCTCTTATTTCTCATTCTTACTCTTTTTCTGTTGGCTTTCCATAGTTCAGCCTGTTGTCAATAACCAACAACATTGAAGTCCCTACTTTAAATTGTTCTGTCTCCAATAACCCCATTGAGCAATGTAAGGAATTTCACTGAATGGAATTATTCATGAAACTTAGAAACAGTCTTTGAAGTGAAGTGACTGTATCAGCAAATCCATTGAGCCCAACAGTTCCGTAATACGGGGAACATTACTAGGATAAGATTAGGCCTAACTTCTCAAAGGAGCACAAACTCTTAAAGAAATGACAGGGTTCCAGTCAATGTTCTCGGCATCTCAATATGTGGAATGATTAAAAGGTACATCACTCAAGCCAAGTTCTGAAGGACATGCCTTGCTTTGAGGCTTGGGTCAGAGAATAAAGAAATAGGAATGCAAGGTTAGTTTAAAAGAACTCAGAAGTTCTTTCAAATTAATAAATTATAAATTAAGTTTCTCTTGCTCTCGTTGCCCTTAATAAAAGAGGACAGACATTATCTTACCAGCAGCAGCTGGTTATTATACGTCCTTAGGAAGGAAGGAGGTACTACCTTTTTCTTCTTTATCTGTGAGGGAGTCTGGAAGTGATGATGTTTCAGTGCCATGAAGTTTTTCAACCCACGGGAGAATTCCTGGGGCCACCTCCTGCTGTTCTCTTACAATTTGCAACTAGCTCTTATAATTTTTCACAATCACTGTCAAAAGACCACTTCTTATGCGTAAAAAGCAAAAATAAATCTACTTCAGAAGTAGGCTACTGGGCAAGGTTTACATAAGGGAGAAAAAGTGACAAGTGTTCTCTCTCTAGGTGCTATGAGTGGGAGGTTGACAGATTGCTAGCCTCACCCTCCATGCACCACTGTGTACGGCAAACTATGTGACAGTGACCTGGCAATTTAGGTAACTAGTGGCTAGAATTGTGAGCTGATCTTCAATATTTTATATAATCATGTTATTAGTGAAATATTTTTTTTTTTTTTTTTTGAGATGGAGTCTTACTCTGTCACCCACGCTGGAATGCAATGGCACGATCTCAGCTCACTGCAACCTCTGCCTCCCAGGTTAAAGTGATTCTCCTGCCTCAGCCTCCTGAGTAGCTGGGATTACAAGGGCACACCACCACACCCAGCTAATTTTTGTATTTTTAGTAGAGATGGGTTTTATCATGTTGGTCAGGCTGGTCTCAAACTCCTGACCTCCTGATCTACCCGCCTTGGCCTCCCAAAGTGCTGAGATTACAGGTGTGAGCCACTGTCCCTGGCCTAGTGAAAGAATTTTGAAATGGATGAAGCTTTGTTATGCATTTGAAAGAATTGTTAGAAATGCAGACTACAAACAGGTGACAAGCACTCCCAAACCGATTCTATTTTTTAATTTCATTGTTAACCAGTTAGAATGAGTTATTGCTGTTAAATGGTCTGATCAACTTCAAAGTAGTGTTTCTGGCTACAAATGATTCATCCATACATAACACAAAACAGTAGCTTTAAAACACTGTACCTTTGCATGTTTCTTCTTTAAACAATTTAGCTCCTTCTGCTGTTTCTTTAAATGCTTCAAGTAAGCCTTTGGGAGAAAAACAGAATCAAAAATAGGTTGTTTTTCTTTTTTTGTAATCACAATGATTACACTTGGTGAGAAACAAAAATATATTGGTGTCACCAATATGTGTAATATAAGAGTGCTTGCAAAATAGTCAAGCAATTTTACCTTCATCTGCTTTAAGTCTTCTATCCTTACTTGAGGGATAAGTTCAATACCTAAACAAACAAAAAAAATTAAGTCACTATGTATACTAAAAATCAGAGAGAATAACTGGTAATATAGAATTGACATATTGAAATCTCATCGAAAGACTTTGAAGCAGCTTTACATGTGATGAATATAAACATCTTAAGTTCCCATTACAAAGCAATTAACTGGACAATTGAAATGTTGAACGTCTTAACTTAGGTCAGGTTTCCTACAAGCAGAGCCTGAGAAGGGGATTCACGTGCATGTGATTGATTGAGGGCAGACTCTCAGGAGAAACCCCTAAGGGAATGAAAGAAGTGGAGCAGGGCAGAGGAACAAGGTAGGGTGTGTTTCTAGTAGAAATCCAGCCTCAGTCTGATCCTGCAGGGAGCTCTTCAGTACAAATGGCACCCAAGAGTCGTTCCACCTTGGCAAAAAGAGGCTGGGCTTTTGTAACCCTGGATCAATCAGCTGAGTGCTACAGAGGTTTCGCAAAACCTTTCAGGCAAGGGAACTCTCACGGTCCCAGGGCAATTCTCTGGAGAAGGGCAGGTGAAATGCCCAATCAACCAAAATTCACAGGAGCTGTGAGATGGAATAGTGAACCCATAAAGGGGAGCTGATCAGGCACGAAAGTATCTATTATCCTTACTCTTACCTTTGTATTTCAAGGTATATCATACCAGTCAACTAATTCCCAACTCTATTCTCAATTCAGTCATTGTGAAAGAATAAAACATTTTTTTTCTGGCTTCTCCCTTTTACCAAATTCAATCTTAGCATTTAAGCAATGTGCTATTGAGCATAGCAATGCCTTAAACATACAGGAAATAATAAAATCAAACCAGTGTATAACAGGAGGATACCAGGAGGAGCTAGGGTAATACACTAAGTCATCCTGCTGAGTGATGCTAGGCCAGGTGTTGTCATGGCAACAACAGTTGTAGCCAGATCCTCAAACAGTTTCTGTTTGACTGCAGATTTTCATCTTAGGCAAAAAAAAATGAATGTGTACTCTGTGCTATAATTGATTTCCATTAGAATCCCAAAGGCTAGGTATGATATATTCAAGAAAGATAGGCATCAAGTCCCAGGCTCTTGTTTTTCCCTTTTATTCATTTTAAGATGTGCACATTCAATGATAGGGTGGTCAGGCCACAGTAGGAAAGTTTTGGCTGAGGGAAATCAGCCTTGTGATCTGTAACATTTTATGATTGGGGTATAAGGGGTCCATGGGGCTCTCTACTGATCTCCTAAGTTGGCTTTCACAAGCTATCTCTCTAGTGACTGAGGCAGGGTAAGGCAAGGGAGTGACTCCTGGCACACAAAGAGCTCCCTGTCTTTAGGCCTCAGCTCTCTCATCTGTAAAATGAACATACAGGATTTGGGGAGTATGCAAGGTCCTCCAGAGATCTAGCAAATTCTAAGAGTTTGACCCAGTCTGATGAAACTTACTTTCTCTCTCTCAATTTTTATTTTCTTTTTGGTCTTGGTTCAACTAAGTCTTGATTAAAAGGAACCTACAAAAACATAAACTTCCCTCAACTACCTGGTTTTGTGTTTTGGGGGAAAGACACAATTTGTAAAAATGTTGGTTCCCATAAGTGATTTAGTTAGAAAAAAAGCCCACACTCTACAGAAGAGGACACAGTTCCATCTGCGTTCCAAGAACAGCCTTCCTCATAGAGTTTTGCACGATAATGGGAATGTTCCACGCGTGGGTCTGTCCAACTGATGGCCTCTAGCCACCTGTGGCTCTTGAGCACCTGAAATGTGGCTAGTATGAATGAGGAACTCAAGGTTTAACTTTTAAGTTAATTGTTAAATAAATTCAAATAGCCCCATGTCGTTAGTGGTAGCCCCATGTGGTTAGTGGCTACTATATAGGACTGTGCAGGTCTACAGGCTTCCCTGGTATGAAAGTAGGTTAGGCAGCACATTTTGGGCCCCAAAGGTTTTGGCTAATTGAAGTTTCACTACATAAAGTTTTTGTTCATATCAGCATAGTTCCTTAACAACTTGTTTTCTCTTAATCGCTAATCTGGAAATTAGGAGCTGGGTTTTCTTAATCCTTTATTCTTAAAATTAGAAAAAAAAATAAAGTCGTGTTGGTGCAGTCGTTGCTATTTGGCTGAATGTCTAAGAAAAACAGTTTGGAATTTCACACCTCCCCACGTTCATAGATGTCTGCAGCAAATGCTCTCTGCTCCACCCACACACTATGCCCTCTCTACATCAGCTCTTCTAGTTCACTTCCAATTGCCAGCGTCTGAATGCTGAGAATTTATCCCTTCCATGGGAACCCTCAAGAAAAGGCTGACAGGAGTCAGGGTATACATTCCCCAGCTCCCTCAACCCTCTAAGAGGAGACCTCTGAGAAGTACATCCAATACCAGCCCCCAGAGTTTCTCCAGGGCATTAAGTTCCAGGTGCCTACTGGCAACTGGCTTTAAAACATTCTAATTACTGGCTGCCTTCCCTCCCTGGTGTCACTTCTTCACATCTCTATCCATGTCCACTGCATCCCAGAATAAACTACTTGCACTGGAAGCCTTCTCTCAGGGTCTTTGGGGTGACTCAAATTAAGACAGTTTTCTAGAAAGAAATGGAGGCTTGCTTTCTCAAATGACATCACTTCCCCCAAAGGCTCCTGGAGTAGAGTTTATTCCCCACCCCACCCCACCCCAATCCATGGAGAGGCGTGGGAAGAACACCTACAGACTTCTCTCTTGTACTTCCATGCCATTCTCCTAAAAACTATCATACAAAAGAACAGACCTCTTACTTACACCAGGCTCTGCTGAGCCTAACTACCTCCACATGTGTCCTTTTAGGTCACACACTGCCCTGCCCCATGAACTTCAGTATCTGACTTGTGGTTTTCCTATGCAGGCATTCCCAGACATCCAACACAGTGATTCAATATGCATGAGAAGAATATGCTGAGTGACTTTTCTTTCTGTTTCCTCTGATGCCTTCCATTCTAGAAATCTTCGTCTCCACTTTACCTCAACTCCCACTGACAGTTGTAAACGGGATATTAACACTGCTTGAAACTGCCCCTCCTCCAAGACAAGTAGCTTAGAGTAACCTCTTTCTGACTGCAATCTCCATCCTGCCAACTTCACTCACTCCCTCATACCTACCAAGCAAGCTTTTTACTTTCATCTTATTCCTGGTTCCCTTTAACCTTTTCCTTTCCTAGCAAAGTCTCTCTCCTCTAGTATCTACCCCACTGGAACATTAACCTATATATTATGATCAGGGTGGCACACTGAGTGCAAAAATGGCCAAAAAATTCCACCCCTCCCTGTTTCCACACCTACTTACATGTGACTTTGGAACTCCTCCCATCAATATGTGGAATCTGTTTCCCCAACTCTTGAATCTGAGCTGGGCCATGTGACTTGCTTGGGATGATGGAATGTAGTGGAAAGGATGCCATGCCAGTTCTAAGTCTAGGACTCATCAAGGAACCTGACATACAGATGGTTCAACTTACAGTGGTTCAGCTTTGTGATGATGCAAAAGTGATATGCATTCAGTAGAAAGCATATGTTGAATTGTGAATTTTGATCTTTTCCTAAGCTAGGGATATGCGCTGGGGCTGCAGCAAACCTCAGCTCCCAGTCAGCTGTATACTCTACAGTGTACTGCATTTAATAAGTTACATGAAATATTTAACACTTTATTATAAAATAGGCTTTGTGTTAGATGATTTTGCCCAACTGTACACTAATGTAGGTGTTCTGAGCACATTTAAAATAGGCTAGACTAAGCTAAGCTATGATGTTCGGTAGCTTAGGTATTAAACACATTTTTGACTTAATGATATGTTCAGCTTAGGAGGATGTAATTCTGTCATAAGTCAAGGAGCATCTGTACTTTCACCTCCATTTTAGAACACTGCAACTACCATGTGAACAAGCCCAGGCTAAGCTGATGAGAGTCCACAAGGAAGACAGCCCACTTGCCCCAGCCAATGACACGTTAGCTGAACCCCAAACATTTGAATAAACATAGCTAAGATCAGCTGAGTCACTGATACTAATCCACCCATAACCAGAAAAGCCATCCAGACAACCTCATGAGCTATAATAGATGCTTACTTATTTAAATTACTGACTTTTGTGATTGCTTGTTACACAGCAATAGCCAACTGTTACAGTGTCATAACTTAATGCTCTTCAAACTTTTGGTCCCAGACCATACACATTATGATAATTTCAGGCTTGCAACTCTCTAAGCTGTACTTTGTCCACAGTTGTTGCTGAGTTTCTGGGCACTGCTGAAGAAGTAATGAGATCAAGCTACATCAACTTAATACACGCCAGCAACTCTCACCAGGGTCCTGTGTGCTATGTGGCAGACCTTCACCTTATTTTTTGTGGATCATTCTATTCCAGCCAGGGGCAACTCCAAAGCTTTTCTATACTGTTGTTTTTCAGTTCTACCTCTACCTTTCTCAGCAGAGAGCAGCCACCTAACCAACTTCTTAGATCAGATAAAATCTATCTGTGTTATACTACAAAAATGACCACTATTTCTTTCTCCTCTAATCAAGAGGTAGAGCCTATTTCTCTACCCCTTGAATATTGGTTCACTTTGTGACCTGCTATGGCCAATGGGAGACTAGAAGAGGCTGGAAAAGGGCTACTCTTTAAACTCAGGGAGTATCATATGAACAAGCCTGCTCAGGCTTCAGGATAATGTGAAACAACTTGCCAAATGACAGATATGTGCATAAGGTCATTCACATCTACCTTCCAGTCAACCTATCAGCTGATCACAGGTGCATAAGCAAGACACAGAGATTAGCCAAGCCAGCTTAGACCAACCAACTCAGTGAAACAAGATCTCAATAAATGGTGGTTGTCTTAAGCTACTAAAATTTGAGGTCATTTGTTATGCAGCATAAGCTGACTGATACACCGTCTGTCAGAATTCTTCCTGTCTATCCTGAAACTTCTATTCACTCATTCTTCTTGGCTCAGACAGAACATATCTCTTCCTTCCTTATCCAGCTGAATTTCACCCCTTCTGTTGATTCAGATCTTCCTTATAGCCTTGTTTTACCATGTACTCTCTTTTGCATTTTCCTTGTTTTTCTTTATTAGTTCCTACCAACATGCTACTGTCCTCCAGAACAACCATTTTATGTCTTAAATTATGTCTCACATTTTTCTAACCATGTTTCTACCCTCATCATCCAATCACCCCTGGTTCAACAATAATTTTGTAGTCTTCACTTCTCTGGACTTGTCTACAGCGTCTTCTCAAAACTAATCCTTCTTAGAACATAGATCTCTCTTTTTCCTTTTTTCCCATTCCTTCTGCCTTCTAAGTATTCTTATTCTGTTTCTCTGTCCCTCCTTCTTTTTCTCCACCTGATACAGATTTGGTAATTGCATATTTCTGCCCAGATGTATCAGCAACAGCTTGACCTCAGTGATGTACAAGACCAAAATCATCTTCCTTACCAAAAGCAGCTCCTCCTCCTAACTCCTGTACTTCTCTCAATGGTACCATTTATCTCTGGGATCTGTCCTTGAAGTCTGAGTTACCACAAAGCCCCTTTCTGCCTAAGGCCCATATCCAAGCTGCCGACTTCTTTCTTTTCCTTTTTTGTTTTTTTTTTTTTTTTGAGACAGAGTCTCGCTCTTTCGCCCAGGCTGGACTGCAGTGGCACTATCTCAGATCACTGCAAGCTCCGCCTCCCGGGTTCACGCCATTCTCCTGCCTCAGCCTCCTGAGTAGCTGGGACTACAGGGGCCTGCCACCATGCCTGGCTAATTTTTTTTATTTTTAGTAGAGACAGGGTTTCACCATGTTAGCCAGGATGGTCTCGATCTCCTGACCTCGTGATCCGCCCACTTCAGCCTCCCAAAGTGCTGGGATTACAGGCATGAGCCACTGCACCTGGCCTCAAGCTGCCAACTTATTTCTATTCTTCCTTCCTTTTGACAATTTCCAACTTAATCTAGATTTCCTTGCCCCTATCATTCATTAAACAGCCCTTTACTTCCTGAGAAAATAGACTACTAGATCTTAACTAGGCATGGTTCCAGGGACACACTGATGATGAGGTGTGGTCTCACCTGCAATAACCTCTTTCTTTGGTTGTTAATACTTTATTAACACAATGTGATAGGTGTGTTATAACAGAAGCATGAGTATCATAATTCTTACCTTGCCCTTAGCGTGCCCACTTTCAATGAATTCTTCTGCCAAGACTATAATTTTCTTAAAATACTCCTTTGACTCATTTCCCATGACCTTCTCAAGGTGACCCCAGAATTCTTTCCAGAACAAGAAAAATGAACTCCTTGCCACTCCCTATCAGCATTCTCCCTGCCCGCTTTCCCTCAGTATGGAACGGGCACCATCCAATCAAAGGATGTTTGGCCAATTAGTATGGAAACCAATTAAAATAACCAGCACAGTTGTTTCCCTATATACTGGCTGAATATGAGACACGTGATTCTTTGTGATGTCACCTCTTAATGACCTTTTGTTTCATCTACAGGTAACCACATGGAATTGGCCTTCAAGTACTTATTTGATAATTTTACAAACAAATAATCATGTTTCTACTTATGGGGGAAAATTATCAGTACGAGAATTTAGAAATGTCCAATAGGAGTAACTATGTTGGTTCGTGAGCCCACGGCCTGTCCAGATAATTACCTATGGGAGGGTCTGGAAGAGAGTGGGGATGAATTAGTTAACATCACTGTGTAAAAGGTTCTTTCCCACAAAGAACTTCGAATTTATATATTTCCTAAAGCTATAGATATTGTACCCTGTGTAATTAAGGTAGGTGCAGAAGATAAGGAACCCAACGGCTCTCTCTCACCTTTCTTGGCTTCCACACCAGAGGCCAGGGCAGCCGTGGTTGTTGGTCTGAGTTCAGAGCTACTCTGAGGGGTCACATTTGCTTTGGCGGTGTTGGCCTTTCCTTTCTTGTCATTTTTGGAAGTGTCACTGGGCACATCGGCTATGTCACTCTGGAACAGAAACATTTACATTGACCCAAATGAATGTCACTCAAGGTCAAATATCTTGTACATTCTTTATTTTACTGAATCCAGTAAACTTCTACCATACTCTTCCTAGACTTCTACTCTCTTAAAGGCAAAGGATCCAGCCAAGGAAGGAAGATCCAACTTCTTAACAAGCAGAGAATACTTTCTCTTTTTCTACCTATTGGAGAGATGCTACATCCATTCCAAACTGAGGAGTCTGGTAAAGAGAACATTTAAAAATAAAGAAACAACCCATGTGTGCACTGGAATGGGAGAAGATTGGGATGAAAGGCTGGCAAACAGTGAAAAATCAATAATAAATGCATTTTGGCTGGCCATGGTGGCTCACGCCAGTACTTTCAATGCTTTGGCAGGTCAAGGTGGGAGGATTGCTTGAGGCCAAGAGTTTGACATCAACCTAGGCAACAGAGTGAGACCCTGTCTTGACAAAAAATGTAAAAAAATTAGCCAGGCACAGTGGCATGCATCTGTAGTCCCAACTGCTGAGGAGGCTGAGGTGGAGGGATGGCTTGAGCCCAGGAGTTTAAGTTTATAGTCAGCTATAATCACACTACTGCACTCCAGCCTGGGCAACAGAGCGAGATCCTATCTGTTAAAAAATAAATAATTAAAAATAAAAAGCAATTATCATTAATTCACTGAACTGGGTTAACTGGTATTTCAGTGTATCACAGAAACATCCTGTACAGTACAGTTTGAATATCCCTTATCTGAAATGCTGGAGATCAGAAATGTTTTAGATATCAGATTTTGGAACATTTACATATACATAATGAGGTATCTTGGGGATGGGACCCAAGTCTAAACAGAAAATTCATTTATGTTTTATATACATCTTATACACAGCCTGAAGGTAATTTTATACAATATTTTTGGTAATTTTGTTCATGAAAGAAAGTTTATGTACAGTGAACCTTCAAAAAGCAAAGGTATGACTATCCCATGTCAGCACTCAAAAAGTTTTGAATTTTGGAACATTTCGGATGTTGCATTTTTCTGATTAGAAATGCTCCACCTACATTTTAAACTTTCCCAAAAGCATAACAAATGTTTTGCATTTTCTTTCTAATGGGGAAGGGGTCCCCAGATGTGAGTTAAGCCACTGATGATGAAGTGGATTTTTCTGATGGCGGTCACATTTTATTAAACATGCCACACTTTTGTAGAAAGTTAATTATTGTTGAATTGATGAGCTCAGTTTAAAAAACCCTCCTTAAATTTGCTAATTCATTACTTTGTCTTGCTTTTATAAACGCTGTTTGATAATCAAACTCCCACAACTTGACCATCTTTAATCAACCATTTCTACTTACAGTTTCAATGCCCATAGCTCTCATTTGGTCTGCTCTCTTTTCTGTAATTGAGAGAAATTTCTTTGGATCTGATAAAGCATCCACAATATCTAGGGGAAAAAAAAACCCCAATGAGCTGTTAATTCTCTGTTTTACTGAAAATATTCAAGAAAACTCTGCTTCATAAACTACAATCCTGGATACCTGTTGTGCTTTCTGTTAACGATCTTTTCCTAGGACATAAGACACACTGAGGAAGGCACAGCTAGTCGCAGAAAACAAGAAAGGAGTAAAAGCAAGGGCCAAATACCAGATGATTTTTTAATTTAGTTTTTCCTGATATGAAGTTTTTCCTGATATGAAGGAGGCAAAGTGTCAGGACAAACTGAGTGAAGTGTGTGGGTTCTAGACTGTTTCTTCACTTGTGTGTGACTTTCAGCAAGTTGATTAATGTCTCCCCAGCCTCAGTTTCTTTATCTGGAAATTAGGGTGGATACCACCTGCCCTGCAGAATAATCATGATAATTCAATGAGATGATGAACATAAAAAGTACGTGAGGCATGTAGGTCTTATTTTTCGATACAGAAGGATAATACATATTCAAAGCCAATTTTGGTTCCATGGTAGACAAAATGAAATATTTCCCTAGTGTTTTCTCAGGTATAACTTGAACTTAAAAGATAGTAGAACTTCATATTTTATATTAATGCCATTTGAAGATTTCCAAGTACTTTCAGAGTTTCATATAATTGTGTACAATTTACTCATACTATAGAAGGCAAAATTATTCTTGTTAACTTGAAACCATCCTAATTTATACATTTTAAATACTGTGTAAGTTCGCAAAGTTTTCCCTAACAGAATCGCCTTCCTAATTACAATCTTAGGAAAATTCTTAAGATAACATTCTCAGTACACAGGGCACATAATTCTCTCGCTTTCAATTTTTTTTTTTCTTTTCCTTTTTGTAACAGAAAATAACATTTGCACATGGTTGGCCAGACGCAGTAGCTCACACCGGTAATCCCAGTACTTTGGGAACACAAGAAGGGTGGATCACCTGAGGTCACGAGTTCAAGACCAGCCTAGGCAACATGGTGAAACCCTGTCTTTACTAAAAATACAAAAATTAGCTGGGCTTGGTGGCGCATGCCTGTAATCTCAGCTACTTGGGAAGCTGAGGCAGGAGGATCACTTGAACCCAGGAGGCGGAGGTTGCAGTGAGCAGAGATCGTGCCATTGCATTCCAGGCTGCGTGACAGAGTGAGACTCCATCTCAGAAAAAAAAAAATAAACAAATAAAATAAAATAACATCTGCACATGGTAAACATTCAAATATATAAAATGAAAAGTGAAAACTTTCTCTCTTGCCAATCCTACGCCCAGAAGGTAACTATTATTATCCATTTATTGTATCCTTTCAGACATTTTTTAAAACTCCAAATGGGTTCATAGTTTTCTGCACCATTTTTTAATGTCAAATATCTTGGGAAACATTCTCATATTGGCAATATAGCTCTAATACATTAATTATAAGGGTTGCTTAAACTTTCCATCCTCTGAATGGCGATAATTTCTTTAACCAGTTCCTATTGGTAGACAGTTTGTCCTTCCAGTTCTTTGCTATTAAAGTATTGTAGTGAATGTCTTTGAACATTTCATAGCATACCTCTACATATATTTATAGAATAGATTCTTAGACGTTAGAATGATGGGTAAGAGTATTTGTCCTATGGTAGCTATTGCCAAATTGCACCCCACCGAAATTGCATCAGTTTATTCTCCCACCAGTGGCACGTGAGAAGGTCTGTTTTTATCACCCATGATCCCTAAGAACTCTTTGCCTCTCAACAGCAGCTGTGGAAAAATTAGTTCTTAAATCTTGCTCAGGAAAAAAAATCACAGACAATTATTTTTGGCAAGTTAATATTCTAGGAATTTATTTATATATTTTAAACTCTTTATTATAAAACATTTCAAGGCTGGGCGTGGTGGCTCACGCTTGTAATCCCAGCACTTTGGGAGGCCGAGGCGGGCGGATCACGAGGTCAGGAGATCGAGACCACGGTGAAACCCCGTCTCTACTAAAAATACAAAAAATTAGCCAGGCGTGGTGGCGGGCGCCTGTAGTCCCAGCTACTCGGAGAGGCTGAGGCAGGAGAATGGCATGAACCCGGGAGGCGGAGCTTGCAGTGAGCCGAGATCGCACCACTGCACTCCAGCCTGGGCGACAGAGCGAGACTCCGTCTCAAAAATAAATAGATAAATAAAAATTAAAATAAAAATAAAAAAATAAAAAAAAACATTTCAAGTACACACAAAAGTGGAGAGAACAATACAATAACCCCCCATGTATTTATGATGACAACCCAACAATTATAAACATTCGTTTGCCACATTTCCGTTATATTCCTTTCATTTTTTCTCTTTCCTCTCTGTTGAAATATTTTAAGGTGAATTCCATATATCAGAACATTTAATTCCTAATAACTTGCCTCTGCAGCTCGAAATTTAATTTGGAGCCAACCATTCCAATGCTATATCGAACAAAATGGGCATAATTCTTTACTATGGTATAATGCACAGCCCATCTTAATATTTCCCCTATTTACAGTTACACTGTTTGAATCAAGGTACCAAATTTCACACTATGTCTCTGATAATTATGTCTCTTAAGTCAATTTTAGTCTAAAGCAATCCCTCTTGACATCTTTCTTTAAGGATACTTCTAGGAGGTGCTGTGACTTTATATGCATCACATTGAGGGACATAAAGGCTGGTTGTCCCACTTGTGATGATAAGTTCCTCAAGTAGGCTCAGGAGGTGGCAGCTCGATCTCTACATTCATACTGCTGCTATCTCTCTTCACAACCAATCAGTGATTCTCATGGCAATACTTTGGCTCCCAACACTACTTTTAATGGTGCTGATGGTGCTGACATCTCTCTTCAGTCAGTAGTATTTGGAGGAGACACGGGGTCTACCTCCATTGCTTAGAGAGGGAATGCAATGTTCAGAAGACTCCTCTGATGCCAATTCACGTCCTTTCTACTCAGCATCCTTCTGCCCTGTGGTCACTGGTCAACCATGAGGTGATGCTATGTTAGGAGAACCACATGGCTTTCTCATCGTCATCAGGATGCCATGAAGTGGGCATGATGAAGGTCCTTCAGCACATGAAGACACAATTTGACGAACCTAGACTTTTAGCACAACTCTTTGTGCCTGACTCCCAAATGCCTCTTCCTGCCACTTGTCCACACCATTATGAGGCAGAGTGAGGTTTAACTTGTATCCATTAAACTTTTCTGCCCTTCTTTGGAGGAGATATACTTGGTCTATGCTTCTCTGTACATTCCCACGTCAGATATGTTTTGCCAAGTATCCAATCCTAATGGCCCATTTCAGTGATAACACACAGGACTGGGTGGTTAGGAAACAAATACTCGCTAATTTTTAATGACATATAATCAGTCTAGGGGCCTGAAGAGAGTATATGGCATTTTTGAGGAGTAACTGGTAGTCTTTTCCATAGGAATAACAAACAGTACTTGAATTACTTAAAACAAGTTACAGAATCAATAAAGCAAGACATTAAAGAATCAATAAAGCAAGATATTAAACGATCCTTCTATCCTAACCAAGCATTTTTGTATACTTTTGTGTCATTTTTGCACATGAATACATATTTTCCGTGGTTTATTAAAAGGTATATAACCTGCATTTTCATTGATGCATTTATCTGCATAGTTCTGAAAATTATTTTTAGTAAATGGGTAATGTCACATTGATTTTCTATATCACACTATTCCCCACTGGTAGATACTTAGATGGGCTTTCAACTTTTCTATAAAAAGATGAATTTAGGAATATCTTAGTACAAAAATGATTTCTTTGTCATTTTATCAGAAAGTTAATGGTTTAGTTAAATAATATAGCACTTTATATAACTCATATGCCTGATAGGCATTTCTAACAAAATTTGTTCTTAATAAGCTTTAAAATAGTTATTGAAGAATGATGAATGGAAAGACTACTGAGAAAATAAAGCAGAGGCCGGGCACGGTGGCTCATGCCTGTGATCCCAGTACTTTGGGAGGCTGAGGTGGGTGGATCATTTGAGGTCAGGAATTTGAGATCAGCCTGGTCAACACGGTGAAATCCCATCTTTACTAAAAATACACACACATACACACACACAAATTAGCTGCTTGTGGTGGTGCACACCTGTAATCCCAGCTACTCGGGAGGCTGAGGCAGGAGAATTGCTTGAACCTGGGAAGTGGAGGTTGCAGTAAGCTGAGATCATGCCACTGCACTGCAGCCTGGGTGACAGAGCAAGACTCTGTCTCAAAAAGAATAAAAAATAAAAATTAAAAGCAGAATTAAGCGAGTGGAGTAGGTTGAATAGCGTCCACCAAAACTCCTGTGTACCTAGAACTTCAGAATGTGATGTTATTTATAAATAGCGTCTTTGCTTAGGTTTTAGAAAAGGACTGAAATGAGATCATACTAGATCAGGGTGGGCCATAAATGCAACCACTAGTGTCGCTATAAGAAGGGAGAGAACATGGAGTCACAGGGGCGAAGGCCATGTGACAACAGAGGCAGAGACTGGAGCGGTGCATCTTCAAGCCAAGGAATGCCAAGGACTGTCTGGAGCCACCAGAAGCCAGAAAGAGGCAAGGAAGGATTCTTTCTGAGAGCCTTCAGAGGGGGCATGACCCTGCCCACCACTTAGTCTCAGGCTTCTAGCCTCCATACATCTCTGTTGTTTTAAACCACCCAGTTTGTGGTTATTTGTTACAGTAGTGCTAGGAAACTAGGGCAGAGGGAGAACAAGACAACTGTACATTTGATTGCCAACAGTAATTGAGGGGAAAAAAATTCACTACTTAAATTCTTGGGTATGCATCTTCCATAAAAAGTCATGTGCTTAAGTGTACAAGGCAGGCTTTATCATTAAGACTATGGAGGGTCCAGCAGCCCCTGGAGACCTCCTGCTAAAATACCAGTGGTTTTCCTCCTGTTTATGCAGCAATGTCTTGGTCTCAGCTTCTAGGGCTGATTCTACACAATCCTGACCTAGCTGAATCCACATATTGTCTTGTTTGTCACAGGCAAGCTATCTGAGGTGCTCTCATCAGCCATCTGCTATCGGATTATGTAGATGTCATCTATATGATATAACAAAATCAGAGCCTGCTGAAGATTTATCCATTAGCTGGATAAATACCATTATTTAATCTATCTTGAATTACCAATATTAACAAATCTAGACACTATTAGGAACATAATGATGCCAGATCCTAACATCCTGCCTTATTTGGGTCTTATTTTTTGAAACATCTTATTTGAGATGTTTTATTTGCAGTTGGATGCTGCCTTCACCTTTAAGAAATTACAATATACAATAATGCAATATAATGTTCTTGAACAAAATGCAACAAAAATATGAAAAGTGTAAAGTAAGGTTTGTTCAAATTAAATCAGATAAGACAAAAAAGAGATTACAAAAGGACTAAATGCCTTGAGCAAGGCTAAAGTTAGCAGGCTATTTGAAATGGATGCTTCATTCCTAGCAATTTCAAATAACAAACTAGATACTTCTAGGACAAGCAAGTCCAACCCATGGCCCACAGGCCACATGTGGCCCAGGATGGCTTTGAATGTGGCCCAACACGAATTTGTAAACTTTCCTAAAACATTATGAGAATTATGCACAAACTTTATTTTTATTTTTTTAATTTTATGGGTCTTTTTTGTTTTGTTTTGTTTTGTTTTGTTGTGTTTTTTAGCTCATCAGCTATCGTTAGTGTTAGTATATTTTATGTGTGGCTCAAGACAATTTTTATTCTTCCAATGTGGCCCAAGGAAGCCAAAAGATTGGATATCCCTTTCTAGGATGTCTAATTGGGTCATGTGGTGGCATGTGTTCTTTCTGTAGCTGGAGTTATAGATCAACGCAGAAGAATGGCATTGGAATACTGGAGACAGTTCTGACAAAAATTCTCTGCCGAAGTGCAAAGGGCTCAGCATTAGGGAGTGAAGGCCCATCTTGGCATCTTTGAGAGAATTTTTCATTGTAATTCGGTTTCTCCACTGGCCAGAGGCATATACGTGTGAGACATATGGATAGGTAGATACGAAGAGTGCTGTCTATCAAAAGAGGAAATTGATTTTTAATAGCCACATTTAAAATAATCTGTAATCAGAGAATGAAAAGCTCTACCTCAAGTATCTCATACTTACCTACTTGTGTAACTGTACTTGGAAATGGTATTTATTTTTTCCTTGCCTCAGCCCAGAAAAATAACTTGAGGAAGTGGTTAAATAAATCTGGTATATTCTTGGCCAAAGTTTTGCATATTCAAGTAAACCCAGTATCTTTCTTTGGTGCCAATATGACATTTCACTTGGCTTCCTCCCTTTTATTGGGGAATACTGTGGCTGCCTATTTCCCATATAGTTTAGGGTTCCACAGGATAAATCACTGAGGCAAGAATTCATTTTCAATGCTGATCAGCATCCACTGGCAGGTGAGTAGGCCTTGTAGCGGGGAGCCACATTGTACATCTAACAGGGTAGAGATGGATGCATGCAAACTCCTGACTCTGCAGAACCCACGAGGGTGGCCTAAAACACCCTAGATTCTTGGAGGCCACAGCAGGGGCTCCGGAACCTCTCTTTTTAAAAAGAAACCAGTCTGCTTTTTCTGATTTGGTTCTTTCATTAAGACTTAACTTAAAGCTTTACTCATGTGTATTTTTAAAAACACCATTTATTTCTGGGCATAATGCCATTTCCATGAAGCTGGTCTCTCCTAGTAAAGACTTTCCATGTATGCCCTGCTTTTCCCCTCCCTTCCTCCCTTCCATGCTTCCTGACTTTCATATAGAGTTGAAAGCATCAATTTAGGTGTCTCTAAGAATGGAAATGAAGATAGCAGTTCCTTAGTACAGACTTCCAGATGCTTATTGACTTTTCAGGAGAACTTGGTTGATTTTTGTTTGTTTAACCAATGCTTTTCAAATCATTGAGTGCCTCAGTGGTGAGCACTGCCCATGGCACCTACACTCCCCCTCCCCACCCCTATGTGCTCACTCCTGGCCCAGGTTCCCTCCCGTTCCCCTCTACTATTTCTAACTTACCAAGAGGTACAGGCAGAAGAAAAATACTTGTTCCCCTATCAGCTGCAATGTGGTGCTGATAAAGAAACGCAAATCCCAAATCTATGATTTTGTCTTAGTCCTTTGGGTTCCTACCAAAAGATTAAGCATTTCTCAAACTGCATTTCCTAGAATGGTAGAAAATACAATAGGTGCTTGGGCAACAAGATCCTCTGGTCAAATAAGATTGGGAAATGCTCATGTTCTCCCCCTCCCCTTGGGCATTCACCATACATCCCAGGAGCCATGCAATAGATAAGCCTGTTTAAATTTGCTTAGTCTAGCAATTTCCAATGTATTTTACCATAATCCATCCTGCCCCCTTCCCCTCCAGAGCTTTTCTTCTTGAAGTCTGACTAATATTTTCTGTAGCTCAGAAAAGTCCACAAGAAAGATATCGTTGTGAATATGCAACTGGGTTTTTCAACAAATATTTAATAGAATATGACATTTTAGCACCCATAAATAAGAGGACACATGGAACAAGTTTAAATTGCATCAGGAAGTCCTGAGATTATTTCCCAGGAATGGCATCTTAATTAAGAACATTCTTCCTTTGGAAATATCTGATATAAGAAACAGCCAACTATCTTTGTAAAAATGGTTGGAAAGCAACCCTATGAAAACCCTGGGCAGAGACCCAGGATGTATTTTTAATCATAGGGAAGGTGGAAAGGGGAAATGTACAAAGAAATAGAGGGTCACTTCGTCTTCCCTGACATAAAATGGTTGTAGAAGAGGAGGCAAAATTTATGGTTGCAGAAGTAATGATCAGCACTGCCCGAGGAATAAAGCGCTGGGAGGCTCATGAAACACAGCTGGGAGTGACATTTCAATACAATGCTGAGGCTCCATAGGTTCCAGAAGCAAAGCATCAACTCTCTTATTTGCTCCCCTCCCTATCACTCAGTAATAATAAAATAAACACAAGCGATAAAACCCACCCAAAGCAACAGTGGGTGAAAAAGAAATATTGACACTCGTTTCATTGCCATTAGCCCTGGAACTGCTTCCTGTCTCCAACAGCAGTGTCTAACCATGATAAAGCCTTGCAATGGGCAAACGCCATCTAGGGTGGCATTGGTACCTACAGATAAAGCAGCAAAGATAATCCCAGCACTCGGAGTCTCATTGGATTTGACAAAGGAAGAATGCTCCTAGCACCCAATCTAGTACTTCTATTTGTGTATGACAGAGGGAGTAAAAGACAGGGTTGTTTTTCTTTATGTTTTGTAGCAAAATAATATTGAAGAAATTAAGCCAAGTTTTCATGATTCATTCCTAATCATCTGTCCTAAATGTTACCTTTTTTTTTTTTCTGATAGCAGACTGCATTGTTGGACATTTTGCATCTGGGTTGCTTAGAAACAGCCAGGAAGTGTTCAGAACTCATGGTAGCCATCACTGCTCTTTCTTTGTGTCTTTTGGGAGTTATTTTTGTTGTCGTTGTTGTTGTTGTTTTGGAGACATTGCTGTTACCCAGGCTGGAGTGCGGTGGCATGAACTTGGCTCACTTCAACCTCAGCCTCCCAGGTACAATCAATTCTTGTGCCTCAGCCTCCGGAGTAGCTGGAATTACAGGCATGTGCTACCATGCCCAGCTAATTTTTGTATTTTTAGTAGAGACAGTGTTTTGCCATGTTAGCCAGGCTGGTCTTGAACTCCTGGCCTCATGTGATCCACGCACCTTGGCCTCCCAAAGTGCTGGGATTACAGGCATGAGACACTACGCCTGGCCAGTTTTGAGAGTTTTTATGCTATAGAAATGAGAAGGAGAAGGAGTTGCACTCAAACTCCTGCCTCTGTTTCCTGAGGGGCCAAGGAAGAAAACTTCAGTGTTTATCCATAGCTAAATTATGGCCGACATAAAATGTAATCCTATACAGCTAATAAAAATATAAAAATATTTCATGACATGGAAACATATTCTAAAAAAAATTAGAATTCCAAATTAACAGTATAGTAAGATTTAATTTTATTAAAAATAAAACAGAAAAGGCCAGGCACAGTGGCTCACGCCTGTAATCCCAGCACTTTGGGAGGCTGAGGCAAGTGGATCACCTGAGGTCAGAAGTTCAAGATCAGCCTGGCCAACATGGTGAAACCCTGTCTCTACTAAAAATACAAAATTAGCTGGGCATAGTGGTGCATGCCTGTAGTTCCAGCTATTGGGAGGCTGAGACAGGAGAATCGCCCGAACCTGGGAGATGGAGGTTGCAGTGAGCCGAGATCGTGTCATTGCACTCCACCCTCGGTGACAAGAGCAAAACTCCATCTCAAATAAATAAATAAATAAATAAACAAACAGGAAAAAATGAGATTGGAAGTAAACAATAGCTGTTTCTGGGCAGTAGATTTGTGAGTGACCCTTATTTGATCCTCTATGTTCTCAGAATCGCTCTCTGATACATATTTTAGCTACTTAACTTTTTATAGAATAAACCTGCTACGCATATTTGTGGAACAAAGTAATCAAAATCCACACTATCTTTCTTTAGCTAAATATAAATCTAATGATGTATACTGATGAGTTTCTTTTTTTTCCTAGGAAAAAAAAAACATTTTTTTTCTAGAAAATGCTGAATGTGATGGTGCTGAGCTTCATTTTGAACTTGTTCCTGTGGAATAAACAGGGAATATCAATACTCCAGGAAACACAGACTCTATAGATTTCCTACCTCACTGGCTCAGCACATAAACACACTGAGATATGAATGTGGGAGGTTGGCTAAACAGAGAAAATATAAATATATTTTGAATAAGTCAAGAAGCTATAAAGAAGATCACAGATTTGGAAAAAGACAGTTCTCATATTCTTCTTCTGTTATCTACAGGGAAGACCCTGACACCTCATAATGTCTGTCCCTGGTTTCTTCACATATAAAATAAATGACCAGAGAATTTTGAATAAATTGTATATGAATATCAAATCTGGTTAAGGCATTGACTGCAGAATCTCATCAATGGTACATAGAAATTTCAAATGCTTCTGATAAAAAGTAAGCAGCCACAATGACATGTTAGGAAAGAATACTGGCAGGACTAAAAGAGATTAATTTGGCTCAATACTTAAATACAACACGGGTAATAAGCTACATTGTAAATACAAATGTTTCTGCAGCACAGATCTCCCTACGCTTACATCCATCTGAACAACTTCATGCTTTTAGATCTCTTTACATAAAGCTCTTGGCATAAAGTAGAAGCTAAACAAATGATTTCTTTCCCTTTTCTATTCGAGTGGCTTAGTTCCCAAGAATGAATTAGAGTTTCAGTGGGAAGTTAACCCATGCAGAGGCAAAACTTCTAAATCTTCCATCATATGGGTTTATACAACTACTTCTAAAATGTATGAGGTATTCCACAGTTCCTGCTTTCTAAGCTCACGTATGTGGAGTATGATTTAACTCATCAGCTGATACCCCATGGCCACCACCATGCTGTGCTGCAGGGAGGTTTCTGAGGTTTGCCACGGGCTGCTGCTCCTAAACCCGCCACTTGTCTCCAGTGCCCCTTTCTGAGCCTCTTACCCAGCCTCACAGCATCCCTTTCCAGGCTTTTTATGGGTTATTACCTCTATTACTGTATGTTGTAGCTTCTAATGTGTTTCCTTTTTTTTATGAAAGACAAAGGAGAAGGAGGAAGGAGCCTGGACTATGAATTTTGGGATGGAAAAATCCTCATGGCTTATGTTAATTTTTGACTCTGATATTAGACTGTTAAAGTTGTGGTTTAGTTGCAGAAAATCTGCCCTCCAGAGAAGCATGCACTACTAAAAACAAATAGCAAAATTATCCCATATTCCCCAGACAAAATATTGATGTGTTCCAGTAATGTACAGAAATTATATCTGTATCTAAAGACAACCCCGCTCCACCCCCATGAGCTCATATATTTCTGAGCCTTGCTATGTCATGTACTCTAATGATAAGCACCTCACAATAATGCTACGAGGGAGGTAGTTATTATTATCTTCACTTTGCAGGGGAGGAAATGAAGGGTTTGAGAGGTTACATCCTCTTCCCAAGGTCACCTAGCCAGCAGTGGAGAGTGAGGATTTGAAACCTTGGCTAATCGGATGCTGTCATCCTGCTGTACTATTTCCTTATGGTTCAACAGGCTGGCAATATAGAGGATCTTTGCTTTCTTTTAATGTTATTGGCTTAGATGGAGGCCATAAAAAGTTAACATGTTTGCATGTAAGCAAAATCCTATGACTTAATCTAGCTTTGGATTCCTCCCATTGATTACCTTAAAGCATGTGGATTGATGACTGGGATTTTTTATGAAATTGAACTTTCTTATGGATTTGGAAGAAAATTCAGGCATGTTGATAGCTGAGTTCAATTTAAATTTTTTAGCAATACTATTGATATCTATGGTTTCACCTTATTTATGTTTTTTTCCCCTAGTCTGATTGTCAGTATAAATATACCCTTCACAAAATGTGTTTGTAAAAATTGATAAACAACATAAAATTATAGTATTTTAAAATAAGGAAGGACTTTAAAGATCATCTAGCTTTGCACTTTCATTTCTTACTATGAAACCTAAGGTTATGATGCATTCTTGATGTATTCAAGGTAATCAGGGTTGGCAGCGTTAGCAGGAATAGACAGTATTATCATTGTTTTTTAAAGCATGGGCAAGATGTTTTATAATCTTATAATCTAGGACCTCATCTATATCATATTCTGTACCCAAATGTTTATCTTACCTCCAAACCCATCAGGCACATATGTTTTAAGAACAATATTGCAGAAAATTGTTGGCAGTGATAATGGTTTATTTCCCTCGTTTCGAAGGGAAATGTGTCGATATCCTGCCTGGAGGCCATCAAGTGGGAGGATCCTCTGGCCAATCAGCTTGTTGTTATCATCATACACAGCTATTCTCAAGACAGCTAGGTCCGGCAGGATCACCTGCAAACAGAGAACAGGACTTTCACTGATTTTTCCAATGCAGTGCCCAAGAACCATGACTCTAAGGAGTGTGGACCAAATCCATGCTGTTGTTAAATGTTCCCTGATGTTGAAAGTAAGTCCATGATCAGTCTGCATTCCCCAAAATGCACTGCATGAGCTGCAGTGCCCAAGACACTGAAAAAAGCAATTGGGACATGTTTCCTGGAAATTATCTCATGAAAAATGTTAGATGAAATGAATGTTAAAGATTACTACTTCAACCCTTGTGATTGATCCTTGTCCCCACCCATATAATGGATGAGAAATAAAGCCACTTGCCTTGATCTTAGAGATATCAGTGACAGAGTGGGGCCTGGGAATTGGGGATCTTGAGGTCTAATCCTGTGATCTAATATCTAGCATGCTCCTGACATCTATATTTGTTTGTTTTTAAGAATATGAAAGGTACCTCTGAATAAGTGCTTCATGCATAAGAGATAACTTTTATATATAAATTCGGGTCCTCCTTATTTCTTGTACTCCTCAGTTTCCATCAAATGTTGGGATGTTAAATAGAGTAAGATGCAGCCGCTAGAAACATTAACATACTTTGATTCTAAGACACCTACTCCTGCCATCCCCAAACTGAATAAATGAACATAAAATCTGAGTTCAGATGGCAGAAACCTGATTCAGTTACAAAATAGCAATATTACAAAAAGGTTATCCAATGTGTTTAATCAGGAATGCCTTTTTACTGGCTAAAAGCAACCAGGACATCTTGCTTGATCTAAATGCTAGGTTTAAAGCTGGACAATGGACTGGTTGCCTATTTACATCTGGAGGCTCTAATTTAATTCCAGCTTATGAAGATGAAGAGGAGAAACCATGGTAAATTAGCCAGTTTCCCTCTCTCTTGCTCCTTATGCAGTGAATAGAGGCTTGGGCTTTGCCATTCTGGCCATGCGAGATTAGTGAAAAATACAACAATGACAAGAAAGAAAACAAAGTTTTTAAAGCGCTTGCTAGCAGTGAAAAAAATGATTTAACTTCTGAAGAACAGAGAAGGACTCAGAATTGGCATCTTGTTTCTAGTGCCAGAACTATTATATATAAACACTAAGTTGGGTATTTTCTCATTCATCCAAAACAAAGAATGCCTGAGTCAACTTTCTCAGCTTCTAGAAATGTGAGTAGGGATTATTCACTAGGCCAAAGAACACTAGCCATACTGGTAACGGATCCAGCTATAACAAATTGGAAATACCAGGGAAGGAAAAAACCAAATCACAGCTGTGTATGTAACTTACACCATATCCTGACAGGGGCAGAGAAGAAGACAATGGGATGCGAAGGTTGCGTGGATAATGGGATTCACATCCCAGGGTAAACTTAAACGTCAAAATGGACTGTTTCATCAAACCTACACTGATCTCCCTTCATTTGGTTTCTGTAAGCCAGTTACTCTATTCTAAAATGGATAATCCCTATTTTGTTAAGGCAAGAAGCCAATTATCTGTGTTGCATGATGTACAAATGGAGCGGAACCAGCTGGAAAACTTGTGCCTAAAGAAGCAGCAATAAATCATGTTGGTTAGGGTAACAGAGTAAGTAAGAAAGGAAAGTGAACATTCTTGGAGACAGCACTGCCGGTGTGCGGATTTTCCACTGCATCTTCAATAGACAAAAAATAAACCAAGGGAAAAGGCGAGTAAGAGATTAACAACTGAATATTAGAGAGAATGGCTGTGATTCTTTTTAGGATCCAACACACAGTATTAGGAGAAAAAAATAAAACACTAACAACAGTACAAGAAGGACAAGACCTGCAAGTAGGCAACAGGTATCACTCTTTCTGGAGAGACAGGGCCATGCCAACTGACCCATGTAGTGACATCTATTGACCTAAATGTTGGAGTGCAGCATCTTACCTGACTACTTGGCTAAAGGAATAGTGACAGTTACCAGTAACATCCAAGGTAGGGAAGAACTCTGTAGTGTACGATGGTGTCCACCAGCAAAGACTCATTCTAAAAGATGGTAAACCCAGAGCTGAGGCATTGCCATGCAGGAGATGGGCTCTTCCAAGGAGGAGAGGAGAACCAAAATGAGGGCAGGGCCACATAGAACCAATGATCCTATGACAGCTACAGAAGTTAGCCATTAGAAGAAGAGAAAAAGAAGATGTCGTCGGTTGAGTAAGTGCCCCTGTATCATGTAGCATCTGTGAACTAAAACATGGTTCCCAAGTTATTAGAGTAAGTTTGACATGCTAAAAATGTCCTACCTTCCGAAATACGAATGACTCTTCATTGTAAACTGGATTGAGTCCGTTATTCATAACCATGCGAGTTCGGAATTCCTTACGTATGGTGTCAGTGGGCAACCCATACATATCTACTTCTACATAGGTGCCAATTTTCTTATCTGATAAGAATTGACCTGATATAACCTGTAGCAGCACAGAAATAGAGCCAAGAGAAGTAAACTCTGTGTAAGCATCAGTAGCAAAAAATAATCAGGAAGTAAGAAATTCTGTCTTTTGGGTGGGAGCAGGAATTTCAATTATCTATGGCAATAATGTATTCATTCCTATCAAACCAAAACATTATTGAACAACTACTATAGGCAAAAAGACCCCAACTGTTTCAAGCAGATGTTCTACCTTCTAGAACTGTCCAGAAAAAAACAAAAAATATATATGAATCATGATATAAATAGTGTCCACGGCCTCTTCACCTCACCTAAGTGTCTACATCTATGAAATGAAGTGATGAATTTAGGTACGTCCTAAGACCATTCATAACTCTGAAATTCCATCATGCCATAATTATTAATGAATTCTTTTAGAAGTCTTGAAAAGAGACACACAGAAAAGTGAAGCTAGAATTTGTCTCTTGTTACTGATATTGACACCGGCCAGCTAGGACAGTTTTACGTATTTCTAAAGACCAATGAGTCTATCTATGATAAAGCTATGGAGAGACGATTTTTCATTTAGTGTTTAAATGACTATAGCCATTTATTAGGGTTTTTTTGTTTATATTATTTTCTAGCTAACAATTTGAAACAGCTTTTTTGTGGTATATTTGACAAACAATAAATTATATGCATTTAAAATGTACAATTAGGCTGGGCACGGTGGCTCATCCTTGTAATCCCAGTTCTTTGGGAGGCTGAGGCAAGTGGATCACCTGAGGTCAGGAGTTCAAGACCAGCCTGGCCAACATGGTAAAAACCCATCTCTACTAAAAATATAAAAATTAGCCAGGCGTGGCGGTGGGCACCTGTAATCCCAGCTACTCGGGAGGCTGAGGCAGGAGAATCACTTGAACCTGGGAGGTGGAGGTTGCAGTGAGCCGAGATCGTGCCATTGCACTCCAGCCTGGGTGACAGAGTGATACTCAGTGTCAAAAAATAAAAAACAAAAAAATAAAATGTACAATTAGATCAGTTGGGACATATGAGCACATCTGTGAAACTACCTTCATAATTAAGATGATAAACATTTGTATCATCAACCGAAGTTTCTTTGTGCCCTTTTGTAACCCATTCCTCCCTGCCCTTTTTTCAAGGGCCAGCACTGATTTAATTTCTGTCACTATAATTTGCATTTTCTAGGATTTTGTATAAATGGAATCATGTAGCAGGTACTTTTTTGATGGTGTCTTTCACTAAGTAGCTAATAATTTTACTAGTGAAAAATGTGTCTCATTTTGTAAAAAGGGGGTGGAATCTTAAAGTTGTGAGTAGCACATGGATCTTGCAATTTAACATTAAATACTTTATAATTTCTTCCAAGGACCACTTGCATATACATTTATTTATACTACCTTGTGATGAGCAGGGGCCTTACCTGCACCGAGCAAGTGGCTGCAATAACGCCATCAACAGGAGTTTCAGAGAAGGGGTCAAATGTTCGATCAGGCCGCCTCATGAAATCTGGTTTGAGAAGGTACCTGGTAGGACAAAAGCACAGAAGTTTATTAGTAGGTTTTACAAAGACTAAAACACTCGCTAGTTGAAACAATGGCTTCTTCCTTTTCTCCATCTGTAGCACAGGAGCTAGGCTTTTAGGCAGAGGGCCCTAAGGATGGAAAAGAACGTGCCCGTCCTTATGGACACCCTTAAAGAGCCGCAGGCTCGGTGGTATCCAGGACTTCCTGATCCTATCATTTTCTCTGCAACTTTTTTATTCCCTGGTCCCCTTTAAATGCTTTTCTTTATATGTATAAAATAAAATGCAAAGAATAACAATGAAAAACCAATTATATGAGCTACAGTTATCAAAATATAAAAAATATGTAATAGTCTATCTCTGTATTAATTGTACTTTTAATAATGCATTAAATTATAAGATCTAATGGTAAGATCTAATGATGACAATAATCTCAAAGCACAAAAATATTTTGAGACAGCTGTAACAACAGTAGTGAAATATGACAACATCTGTGATTTACATTGGTGAGAGTGTCACAGGTACCACTAATGTGACTGTGGATTGTTGTCTACATTCACAATCAAAGGAAATTGGCATTTCAGCTAGAGGTAGGTGAAAATAAAAATAAATTATTTCTGCATTTCTAGTAGAAACAATGAGGCAAGAAAATGAATTAAAAGGCATCCAGATTGGAAAGAAGGAAGTAAACCTATTTCTAGTCACAGATGACATGATCCCATAAATAAATAAATAAATAAAACTCTAAGGAATCCGCTAAAAAACTATTGGAATAAATAAATTCACCACTATTGCAGGATACCAGATAAACATACAAAAATTCAGTTGTATTTGTATACAATGACAGTGAACAATACAAAAATGAAATTAAGAAAACAATTCTATTTATAATAGCAGCAAAATATAAACCACTTAGGAATAAACTTTTTAAAAAAAATAAGTGCCTACAGCTTGAAAACTACAAAACACTGTTTAAAAAAATTAAAGAAGAGCTAAATAAATGGGACGACATCTTGTGTTCATGGGTTAGAAGACCATATTGTTAAGCTGGCAATATTTCTCAAATTGATGTGTGAATTCAGTGTAATCTCTATCAAAATCCCAGCTGACTTTTTGGTAGAAACTGACAAGCTAATCCTAAAATTCATATAGAAACTCAAGGGATCAAGACTAGCCAAAACAATGTTAAAAGAGAGAACAAAATTGGGTGTCTCACACTTCTTGATTTCAAAACTTATTACAAAGCTACAAGATTTAATCAAGACAGTCTGGTACTGACATAAACAAAAACAAGTAAATCAATGAGACAGAATCAAAGTCTGTAAATAAATCCATGTATCTATGGCCAATTGATTTTTGATAAGGATGCCAAGACCAATCAATGGGTGAAAGAATAGTCTTTTAAATAAATAGTGATGGGATAATGGGATAGTTGCATGCAAATAAATAGATAAATAAATAAAACTGGATCCTTACCTTATACCATATGCAAAAATTAGCTCAAAGAGGATAAAATAACTAAATGCAAGAGCCAAACTACAAAATTCCTAAAAGAAGCCATAAGGACAAATCTTTATGACCTGAATTTGGCAATGGATTCTAAACATAATACCAAAAGCACATGCAACAATACATTGGATTTTCTGTTGAAAACTTTTATGCTTCAAAAGATACTATCAAGAAAGTAAAAAGACTAGCCACAGAAAGGAAAAAAATTGCAATTCATATATCTGATTAGAGGCCTGTATCTAGAATACAAAAAGAACCACTCATCTAGTTTAAACAATGGTCAAATGATCTGAACAGACATTTCTCCAAATAAGTAATACAAAAAACCAAAAAGCACATAAAAAGATGTCTAAAATCATTAGTCATCAGAGAAATGAATATCAAAACCACAATGAGATATCACTACACATACACTAGGATGACTATAATTAATGGGTCAGATAACAATAAGTGTTGACAAGGATGTGGAGAAATTGGAACTGTCATATGTTGCTAGTAGGAGTATAAAATGATGCATTCACTTAGAAAGACAGTCTGGCAGTTCCTCAAAGAGTTAAACATAGAGTTACCATATGACCCAGTAATTCCATTCTTATGCATGTAACCAAGATAAATAGAAACATATATTCATAGAAAAACTTGTATATGAACATTCATAGCAGCATTATTTGTAATAATACAGAAATGGAAATTACCCAAATGTCCATCGATGAATGAATATATGGCACAAAATATGGTATATCCATATAATGGAAAATTATTCAGCAATAAAAATAATAAAGTATTGATACACGTTACAACCTGGATGAACCTTGAAAACATTATGCTAAGTGAAAGAAGCAAGGCACGAAAGGCCACGTTATATAAATTCATTTATATCGAATGTTCATAATAGGCAAATATAGAGACGAGGGTAGATTAAAATTCCTATTGGGAGATAAAAGCTAAAAGATACAGATTTTGAGGTGATGAAAATGTTCTGCAATTACCCTCACTACACAATGTCTGCCCCTCATGTCCGCTGGGTAGTGGTCATATAATCATAGATTCCATAATTTCCCTGAAACTTGTGTTAAAAAACTTAAAAAAAATAAAAAAATTATTAGAAATAAGTATAACCATAGATTTAAAGAATCCATACTATGAGCAGTACATCAATGAAAATGAAGGTACTTTTTTCCAAAAGTAAAGGTTTGCTTTTAAATGTAAAAGAATCAAAATTATGGGGACTCAATCTCTTATTTTTCTTAGAAGCACAACTTTTATTAATTTCAAGTCTAGATGATGTCAACTTTATTATCTTTTAAAATACAACCCAAAAGGGATCTTGAGTCATGATATTTTTTCTTTAAAGTTTAATGTCACTTTTCTTAGTTTTGAAAAAGTCACCATTCATTGTTATCTTCTAAGTCTGAACAAAAAGAAAGTGTTAAAAATATTCCCTTACATTTGATAATCCAAAAAGGAATCTTTAAGAGACAACACTGATTTTTTACCAAGAATATAGAAATTTACACAATTGTTGAAATGTTAAAGGCGATTTTGAACACTCTTGTCTCCAAGAGAATGCAACCCCCAATATTAATATAAAAGCTCTCTATATAGAAGAGATTATCTTCTGTATTCATGGAGTTTTAGATTTGTAGCTTTTTTTGTGGCTAGAGTTGGCAACTAGAAAATATGATGATACAGCAAAAGGTAAAGAATCAGAATGGAAAGTAGGTGAGTAGCTACAATACTAGGCCTGCATCTCCGAGGGAAGCCCACCAGCTTTCTCTGGAAGGAAAACCGACACAGACTGTGAGGGGAGGTAACAATGGTGGTTCTGGCTTTCATGACACAGGCAGCATTTGGACCCCAGCTGTGGCAAATGAGGGACTCTGCCTCCTGAGGAAGGTCGGGACTTGGATGAATACAGGACTGGAGTCACCTTTCCAGTTCTGAATCTCCTTGGGAAGTGAGTGTCCAGAGATTCCTCACTTTCTACAGTCCTTTGTTAAAGATCAAGAGCCCTTCCCACCCATCAAAATAAGAAACGGGATCACAATGACGTCTCAGGGTCAAAAGCATTCTTCCACATCCCCCCTTTCAAATCTGCATAGAACACTCATCTGTGAAAGAGTGAATTGATCCAAAATGAGAAATGGCAGGAGAAAGGGGCAAGAAACCCATATCCAATTCTCCAAAGCAGGCACGCTCCAGTGAAATGGGTTCATTTTGTATACTTGAAGAGAGTAAAACAGAGTATGCAGAAGCTTGTCAGGACCCTGAGATAAGCCCTGGCCCAGGATAGGACACTTAGCAAGCTTTCTTTGAAGGTCAAAGGAGCATCTGTTCTGGGTCCAACGCGGTCTGAGAGAGCAGCAGAGGTTGCCTCTCACATCCCTGGTGGCTGTGAGGGTGCAGGGACCTGGGGTATTGATAGGGAAGCTGAAGCCAGAGTCTGGCACCAGAGCTGGCTATGTGGATGTGCTAATTGTGCAGTTGTACAAGGCCCTGAACTCAGAAGGGCCCCATGCTTGGTTTAGTGCTCTGCATCCACCATCCTAAATTCTCAGGAGCCCTTCATTTTCATTCTGCATTGGGCCCTGCAAATGACATAGATGGTCTGTTTGGTGCTTTCTGGTACAGAAAATGAACTCATTCCAGACATCTAGGTCTGTGCGGTAGGCACAGGCACAAGGCCAAAGCCAATGGCAAGGCAGGGATCCAAGGATTCTCTGTGGACTGTGTAGGGCCTTGGAAGGCAAGAGAGGGAGAGAAGAAGGGTTGCTGACCAGGTGGGGGGATAGGAGCCCCAAGAATGAGAAAATGGGGTCATAAGGAAACACATCCTATTTCATCATACCTAAGATGCCATCAGTTGTCCAACATGCCATTATTTTATTTAGCTGCAAGAAAGCAAAATGGCTGCTGCTGATAACTGCAAGTTGCTATGCTATACAGTATCCCCCTTTATTTGCAATTTCGCTTTCTGAGGCTTCAGCTACCCCTGGTCAACTCTGTTCCAAAAATATTAAAATAGAACCTAATATAAAAGTTGGAAAATAAAAATTTGAAATAAAAAATCTATTTTAAAAGATAGAAAACCCAATAGGAAAATGAGTAGAAGTTCTTCACACAACAGAATATCCAAATAGCCAATAAACATAAAAAAGAGAAAAAATTAAGATATTTTGAGACCACATTCACATAACTTTTATTACACTATATTGTTATAACTGTTCCATTATTAGTTATTGATGTTAATCTCTTCCTAAGATCAGCCAGGGAGCACAGAGCATTTTCCCAGGAGGGTTTCTGACGTTTTGCTACAGTCGCTAGATCCTGGGGGTGTTTGTGTACCTTGCACACTGATGTTCTATATAAAACAGGCATTCTTTGCCTCCACAGGCCTAAAGGGCACAGAATGCCTCTTTAAGAAATGCAGTCCTCAGACTCAGCCCAAAGGGGCAGTTTTTAAAACTCTTTGCAGGTGGGTGGGAGAACCACAAGGGTGACGCAGTGAGACCCATGCAGTGCCCGAGCACCAGGGACAGGAGCTCCTGTGCGGTACTGGGCCCCACATCTACCATCACCATGGAACACGGAGGCACGCAGGTGAGGGCAATTTCTTCTCTTTTCCCTGCCAGGGACAGCCTTTGCCAGCAGCTGGGTGTATGGGAAGGGGAATTAGGAGATTAAAGAGTCAACAGCATGGCTAATACTTTATCAAGCTGGGCTGCCCCACTGCACGGGCTATTCTTCAGCCTTTCTGGTGAGGTGTATGTTTTTAGTCACATAGCGTCCAACACATCAGCACAGAATTCAGGCTAAAGTAGCAACAGTATCCTTTTCTGTGAAGGTATTTTAAAATAAATGAACGCATTTGAAAATGACCAATGAGGTAGGGCATAGTGGCTCCTGTCTGTAATCCCAGCACTTTGGGAGGCCAAGGCAGGCAGATTGCCCGAGCTCAAGAGTTCGAGACCAGCCTGGGCAACATGGTGAAACCCTATCTCTACAAAAAATACAAAAACTAGCCATGTGTGGTGGTGGGCACCCCCAGCTACTTGAGGGGTGGAGGAGGGAGGATGGATTGAGCCCAGGACGTCAAGGTTGCAATGAGCCACGTTTGCACCACTGCACTTGAGCCTGGGTGACACAGCAAAACCCCGTCTTAAGAAAAAATAAATAAATAACGGTGGAGAGAGTGAGATGCTGCACATGCTAATGATGGCTAAGCAGAAACTCTAGAAAAAACAAACTGAACATAGGTTTTTTTTTTTTTTTTTTTTTTTCTTGAGATGGAGTCTCGCTTTGTCGCCCAGGCTGGAGTGCAGTGGCGCGGTCTCGGCTCACTGTCAGCTCTGCCTCCTGGGTTCACGCCATTCTCCTGCCTCAGCCTCCCAAGTAGCTGGGACTATAGGTACCCGCCACCACACCTGGCTAATTTTTTGTATTTTTAGTAGAGATGGGGTTTCACCATGTTAGCCAGGATGGTCTCAATCTCCTGACCTCGTGATCCGCCCGCCTCGGCCTCCCAAAGTGCTGGGATTACAGGCATGAGCCACCGCGCCCGGCCGTCAGGACTTTCTTTATACAGAAACAATTCTACTCCCTGCATCAGGCCAGGCTGCCAGGATTCCTCATGGCATGTTGGACAGCTGATGGCATCTTAGGTGTGATCGCTGAGGTGAGCGAGGGAAGTGCTTTAAGCATCACTGGGCCGCTGCAAGTTTCCAGAAGTGAGCACAGCTATGCCCAACGGGTCCTGTAAGTGCCAGGAGTGCCGAGGCTGCCTCCCTGGGGTCCTTAAAGGATGACTGAACAGAGCACTCATTGAATTTTGCAATGTCTGTGTGTGTGATTGATCACAAGGCCTTAAGCTTTTCTTAAATCTCACTTTTGCACAGAAACGTGCAGTTCCTGAAGTACTTTCATACACATTCATTCAACCTGACTGAGCTGTCATAAACTGTTAAAGAAAAGAAATGTACCCAAACGCTTGTTAAACATGGTAAAGTGGACTTTACTCAAAGGGGTAGTGAGCCGTGGCCATAGGCGTAAGGACTCAACTCTGACCCCAATAAGCATACATGGAGATTTAGAACCATGGAGTAGGGTGAGCGCCAGCAGATGGAAAATTACTATGAGGAAACATCAAGGATAAGGATTTCTGGCCAAACTGACTTGATAGGATTATTGCCGAAGGCAGGCCAAGGTGACAGGATATCCAGGGTGGTCAGATACCAAGGGCTGGGGATTTTCGCTAAACTGAACTAGCATGATTCTTGCTCAAACTGGATTCCACAGTGACTGACAGGGAAGCCCAAAGGTCGGTCTCATCAGAAAGGACTCGGTTTTTGTCAAAGGACAAAGTCTTTTTCAGTTCCCTGTTTTGTTCAAGAAAAAAGACATTTTGTTTTTACTTTGAATACAACAAACCCTGTGCGACAGGTGTCACCGTCTTCATTTTATCAAGCAGAGAAGAGAGGCTCTGAGTCTACCACACCTGCTCTAGGCAATACAGCAAGAACTAGGAGCAGCTGGGAGCTGAGCTCAAGCCCTGATCTTTAGACTCCCAGCCTAGGGATTTTACTCACAGTCCAGGGCTGAACCCCTGGGACTTGATGCCTCGGCCCACTACTTGGGAGAGGAGGAGGTCTACGAAGCAATTTATGTGCAAAATCTCCTGGGTGGGAACACTTGGCATTAAATAACAAAATTGCTTTCACAAAATTCTGAAATATGAATTCAGATCTTTCTCTTCCCAACTACACAATTTTTTTTCTTCCAAAGCACACAGCAGAGGAAAATGTAGGGCATGCTCCAGGTATGTAAGTGGTGGGTGATTTGGGGAATAGCATGGTCACTGTGTGTGCAGCCACATTGGCAGAGAACCATTCACCAGGCAGGCAGAGGGAGGCAGTGTGCATGCTGAAAAGCCATTCCTAACTCACAACTGCTGAAAAATGTTATCTTGACTGGCAGTGTTCAGTGATAAAAGTTAAGACATCCAATCAGGTGAGCCACCATGAAGAAATTCCTAATAGCATCATTATGACAGGATAGTTTTCCATTGGATTCCTCTAGAGGCCTTTGGGCAGTGGTCTGGAGTTATTAATATTTAGTTGCTTGGGGACAGATGCATGAGGCTGAGGTGGGGTGAGGGGATGACCACATAGTTTTTTTTTTTTTATCTCAAGATAATTCTAATTTTATATTTTCATTTAACCTTCCAGTGTTTCCACAGAATTAACATTTCCTATTTCACTTCTTGGTTCACAGTTTTCAAGAGTGCTATTTAAGGAAACTAGGACAATATTCACAGCATTATTCTTTGATAACTGCTACTTACAAGACACAAAAAAGAATCAATAGAGGACAAAGGTTTATTCCCAAATGAATGAAATTCAGCTTGACACCCACAACTTCATTACATATGAAATTAACTTCATTACTTGATTTGTCCCAGGTAAAACGCACATATTTAAGGCCTACATCTCCAGTTAATGTCCAAGTGTGCAGGGATTATTGCCTGTCCCACACATAAAAACCTCCACTATTGTTTTTAAAGTAAGAGGATTAAACTCTAGGATATGTATGAACTGCTTCTTAAAAAAACCCAAAACCTGCTTAGTAAAATGGGGTAGATGAAGAATGTATATTTGCAAATATTATCTAGGTATTTCATTTGTTTCTATTCCATCCCTCAAACCCAGCCTAAATTCTGTAGCCCCTAATTGAAAATGACATGGCTTCATTATAGCTGTAGTATGGAGTTCTCAATCTAGGTGATAACAGTTTAAATCATATTACTCACCCGCACGATCCATTATACTCAAATTTTCCCTGATTCAATTGCATCGCTAAATCTGTCAAGAGACAAAAATAATTTAGCATCTTGTCTTCCTAGACAAAAAAGACCCTGACGGGGTGATTCTGAACAATAGGTATCAGATTGCTCCTGGGCCCACAGGTCCCTCTTTAATACTACAAGGTTCTGCTTAGTCTATTTAAGGCATACTCTCTTCCATGTTGAATTGACCTCATGTTTCATTTAAATTAAACATAAAATGTGTTTTCATAAAGATCATGCTAAAGGTCACTTTTAAAACTGGATTCAATATAGGAGTCGTACTATTGTTCAATGAGTATTGAGAGTAGAGACATCCAACCTGCTACAGTGGGAGAGGATGGGTCTCAGGATCCCTGGGCAGAGGAACCCTGGAAATACCCGGGAGGGTGAATATGAAACTTGATTTAAAAGACTGGAAAATGAACTAGGTAAGTATCGCATAAAACTTGGTGGCATGCTTCCAGGATGGGACACAAGGGGAATTATTCTAGTGGGGTCTATCCTGGCAGCGCATGGCTTGTGACTTTTCTCTTGCAAGCGAATAAAATTTTTTCTTTCTTCTCATCAGCCAAAGAAATGGGTAAACTGATGGATATTTTTTCCTCTTCAAAATGTTCTGTTTAAACCTAATATTATAGAATAAAACATAAGCTGGGCTAGCCATTTAATCCATAGTATGGACTCACTGACAACTGAGAATACAAGTTGGCCCTTTTTAAGTAAGTGAAGTCATCAGGGCCTTGTTACCGGGCCCCAGCTAGAAACACTCAGGGATTGTAATGGTACCTATCACGTCACAGTCTAACCTAGCAAGTACTGTGGAGACCCCATGCAGAATGGCGACTCCAGTAGGAGGAGCTTCCAGTCATTGGGGAGGCTCCTTCAAGGCGTGAGAAGTACAGTCAGCTCACACTCATGCCAAAGGAGTGAAAGTCAAAGGATCTTCTAGTCAATCCAGATAGCAGGGAACAAGGTGACGGATTCTTAAAACACAAAATAGATTTTAAAAAATCCTCAAATTGGGAAGCATGGGCAGTTCTCTTATATAGCAAGTAATTGAAGGAAAAAAGGGTTTTCTGGTTTTGTTTTATTTTACCAATTGTAAGAACCATGCTGTAGAACTGAGCATATACAGTGAATAGGGTTGTGGCATATTTCTATCTATTCTATTTCTATTTTGCTACCTCGAATCTTAATACCGTGATCCTAGGCTCTTAAGCAAACCTCAAAAACTTTAAAAATTTGTTTATGCAGTTATAAAAATTTACTCTTTTCCTTCCAGAAAAAAAAGTCATTATATATTGGAAACCTGTCTTTGAGTACACTTTGGAGGACCAAGTTATAGATTAGTACCTCTTCAAATATGTATCTCCTTATATACCATTTTAGTGGAGTTTACTCCAAAATATTCTGTATCTCTTTGGTGAAGTGCCCCTGTGTCAGTCATATTTGCTGAATGTTCACAGTGGTCAGGGTATTTGCCAAAGGAGAAATGAGTCGCTGTTACTGTACAAAGATACTCAAATTCTTTTCACTTAATTCTGCCTCTAGAAACAAAGATAACAACTTTGATCCAAAAGGAAGAAAAATGAGAAATATTTTGGAATATGGGATAATGGTTAGCAGGAATAGTCATGGCATTTATGAAAGGAATTAAATTCCAATCACAACACATTATTTTCTATGACTGTTTGCTCTATTTTGGGTTTTTAAAATTCCTCAACATTATATAAATCCAATAACACATTGCTTTGCCATATGTCTGCTTCCTTTAAAAAATGCCCACAGCCAACTGATGGGAAGTGCTAGCACCATCCTGTCAAAGTGTTCTCATGGAATTTGGGGTCACTGGACATCAGCTCCTACCTGGGGTTTGATAGTTCAGTGAAACCATCTGGCAGCCAGCGTTCCAGAAAATCTGAGGCATGTAATTACTGGAATCAACTCGGCCTCCCTTGGGGTAAATGCGACTCATTTGCCGTTTGTTGTAACTGTAACTTATTAAGGAAAACAGAAAAAAAGAGTCCTACAGCAGAGAAAAATAAACAACAAGGAGCTAAAACAACGAAGGTCTAGGCCAAGAATGACAAACAAGTAGACAGCACAGAGCAGATTTCACATTTACAAATGATGCTTAAGATCACAGTTCACTGTGTGGGTTACAAAAACGACTTTCCTTTGGGCAGATTGTCACAGCTGCCATGGTCTTTCTCACGTATCATTTTATTAACCCCACCACCAGAATGATATATTAGCCATTTATCTATCTCAGAGGCTCCTGCCAAACCAACGTGAGTCAACCACTCATTCCACTTGATACATAAGGATACTTGACAAATTCAATTGCATGTGTCTTCAAGTAGCCAAGGCCGACTGATTCATTAAAAGAAGACATGTTATAATGAATATTGCGTTCTGTAAAAGAAAAGCAAAGATGGATTCAGGAACCCTGCCATCAAACCCTCACCAAAAAACAGCAATAAATAAATACAATTACACCCTGAATCACGAGGCCTTGAAGGCTAATGCTACATTTTTCGTTGACATCCTGTGGATGGAGACATCTGTCTTTAAAAAAAAAAAAAAAAAAGTGCTGAATTAAATTGGGAGTCATTAAAGAAATTACATGTACCCCAATGGCCACAGCCACCACTGAAATATGAATTTTTGATGATAATGATGATTATGATGGCTTCTCTAGCCCAGAAATGAAGTTTTTAAATACTTCTTATGTTTTTTTGAAAACCAGCTTTTGATTAAAAGGAGTCTTGTGAATGCACGTGGGAACAGAAGAGGCTACATGCCCAGCACTAATAAATCCATAGTCTCTCATCGCCACCTTGTGGTTGAGGTGATGAATGACAATGTAATGTCACCACATAACAAGGTGGCTTCTATGGTCTGTGAAACAAAAATAAGGTGAGGTGGAACAGCCCCCATGCCCACAAAGAAAAATGGCAACAAGTTAGATAAAAGCTCATCTGCACCATAAAAGCAAAAAAGGCAACTGCATTTAACCTTTGGTGTTACCTTCTGCCACATGGAAACCTTGAAACTTTACAGGCTGGGCGTAGTTGATCATTGTGGACAAATATGGATGGATATTAGTGGTAGCACCTACATATTTATAAGATGCCATCCACGCCTGCTCATCTTCTACAGTGACCAGGCCCTATAAGCACAAGAAAACATATAAGTCAATGACTTCAGTAGGACCCATGGATACGTGCTGCAGATTTCCTTAATAAAGATAATTGCACACACACAAATTCAAAGTTAAAGACTTTTTCTTCCTCAGTTACACTAAAGGATACTTTAAGAAGTTAGTGTTTTTGTAGCTCTAAATAATGCAAAAGGAGGTAATCATAAAATATTAAGTTTATCTTACATTTGTAGGACATTTTTAGATTTTTAAGGGACTTTAAAATATTCAAGAAATTACTGGCCGGGAACAGTGGCTCACGCCTTTAATCCCAGCACTTTGGGAGGCCAGGAGTTCAAGACAAGCCTGGCGAACATGGCAAAACCCCATCTCTACTAAAAATGCCAAAAATTAGCTGGGTATGGTGGCGTGAGCCTGTAATTCCAGCTACTTGGGAGGCTGAGGCAGGAGAATCGCTTGAACCCAGGAGGCAGAGGTTGTGGTGAGCTGAGATTGTGCCACTGCACTCCAGACCAGGCAACAGAGCAAGACTCCATCTCAAAAAAAAAAAAAAAAAAAAAAAAGAAATTACTATATTGGACCTCACAGCAATACTATGAAATAGATATAGCAGGTATTACACATATTTTTACAAATTGAGGCACAACATCAAAAATAGTTACTCTCGAACATTAGCGTGCATCAGAATCACCTGGAAGGCTTTTTAAACTAAAACAGATTCCTGGGCCCCACACTCAGAGTTTCTGTTGAAGTGAGTCTGCAGTGAGGCCAGTCATTGCTGTAACTAGTTCCCAGGTGCTAATGATGCTGCCTCTTTGGGGACTATGTTTCACCGTAGCACTCTAGAATGTAAGCCACATACATACGTGGCTTATGGTATTTATAAAAGCACTTAATCTTAAAAGTAATCTAATAACTTGCTGCATAGGACATATTGAAATTGCATTACTTTGTATACAGAAAAAAGAAAACAAATTAGTTTATTTATTGATAGAAAAAACAACAACAAAACCAACAACAAAAGTAATATCTTCAAAAGTGATCAATATTTTTGCTGAGAACTTTGCAAAGCTAAATTTCCTGCATAAAGTGAATCTAGTTGGATAAATTCCTTAGTTGGGTGATGTAATCCATGAGCTAAAAAATGGTCAGATGCTGGGCGTGGTGGCTCACGCCTGTAATCCCAGCACTTTGGGAGGCCAAGGTGGGCGGATCACAAGGTCAGGAGATGGAGACCATCCTGGCGAACACTGTGAAACCCCGTCTCTATTAAAAATACAAAATAATTAGCTGGGCGTGGTGGCGGGCGCCTGTAGTCCTAGCTACCGGGAGGCTGAGGCAGGAGAATGGTGTGAACCCAGGGGGCAGAGCTTGCAGTGAGCGGAAATCGCGCCACTGCACTCCAGCCTGGGCAACAGAGCGAGACTCTGTCTCAAAAAAAAAAAATGGTCAATTTGTTTGTCTTAACTGATGACTTAACAATCTGAGTATTCTAAATTATCAAACTGATTTCACCAATAAAAGCCTGAAATAATCAAGAAATGTAACTTGGTTTTGTTTTTGTTTTTATCATTTTCTTAATGTGTCCTCCTGCTCCCCCACCAAACAACGGCCATGTCCGTTCCTTCCATGTGTGTTTAATAATAATAAATACCACCAGTGCTATGTGCTGGGTACCAGGATGAGTTCTTGCACACGTGGTCTCATTACTGTCTGTGATGTGTAGTGGGGATTAGAGTCCTACCCACTGACCACATGAGAAGATTGATGCCTTGAGAATTAAAGTAACTTAGCTAATAAATGACAATGACCAAATGTCAATCTGTACACTGTTGACTCAAATTATGAATTATGAAATTCTAGAACAAGAGAGTAATGTACTCACAAATATTTTGGGAGAGGCTTGTGACCATATTTATTCATAATTCTTTCAAATTTAATATTTAGAGGGTGAGAAGATAAGATCTCAACTCCAAATAGGATAGGACCCCACAGGCAGCAAGGCAGTTATTTTCTGAACTTCTGAAGTATGAGAATGAAGTTATTAGGCAAACTTCTGCCTGTGGCTGTCAGTCTCACTGTTGTAGGATAAACCATAAATACTTACTAAATAAAACCACTGTGATCACATGAAGAACTTTGAAGAGGATGAAAGAAAGTGAAAATGTAACTTTACCTTTCCTACAATAAGGCCAATAGCTAATAACATCAAGTAATACTCCTAGAAGTTATGCAGTGTAAAATTAATCAGTAATCTTCCAGAATGTCAATGTAGTGGGAACTAAGATTATCCTTTCTATTATGCTATAATATGGATTTGATGACCTATTCGCTCATTTTTATTTTCCAATTCAATATGCTGATGATCATGTAGTTCCACTGCAGGAATGAAATCTCTAATTCCAATGAAGAAAATGCCTTACTGCATTAAATACCTACTTTTAGAAAATCATCTCACTCACCTGCCCTAGTTTTGTGATTTTTATCAGGATTTAATCATTTTATCACCACAATTGATTCCTTCCTTTGAAGATTTTTTAAATTAGATGCATCTGATTTAAAATGTGCAAGGGAATTATTTTGTTACCTTTTTGTTGTTTTCATGTTCAAGGTCATCTGAAGCCTAGTTAGAGAAAGGAAATAATTTGTTTACTTCTCTAAAGGGCAAAATTCCAAATTTATTAGCCATACACACACAGATATTTAAATAAGTGTAGGTAAACTTGTTACTATATTTATCTGCTAATGTGGGACATTACTGATGACAAAAAGCCATGGATGACCTCACTGTTTTATGCACCAGAAGGGCTAATCTTAATGCCCTTTCCCTCCTTTGTGGACAGTCTTTACCTACTTAGATGTTTTATTATAATTATTTAATTAGTGCTTTAGTCATGGGGTTTGGGAAAAGCAGCGTGAATGGTCACTCTTGAGTAACTCAACATTCATGTCTGGGTATTGGCTAGGGACTGTATGCTGGTGCAGCCCCCCATACTGTCCCCAATTCATATACTGAAAATTTAATTCTCATGTGATGGCATTTGAAGATGGGGCCTTTGGGAGGTAATTTGGTCATGAGGGCCAAGCCAAGAGAGAGCTTGCCTCCTTATTCTCTGTCCACCACGTGAGGACATGACCACCAAGAAGGCCCCCTCACTAGGAACTTGATCTTAGACTTCTTAGACTCCAGAATGGTGAGAAATAGTTTTTAGTTGTTTAAGCCAATGGTATTTTTCTGATAGCAGCTCCAACTGACTAAGACACTAAGAAAATATTGATGAAGGCTTTAGCAACATTTTTTTTTTTTTTGAGACAGAGTCTTGCTCTGTTGCCCAGGCTGGAGTGCAGTGGCGCAATCTTGGCTCACCGCAAACTCCGCCTTCCGGGTTCAAGCAATTCTCCTGCCTCAGCTTCCTGAGTAGCTGGGATTATGGGCGTGTGCCATGGTGCCTGGCTAATTTTTGTATTAAAACAATACTCTTGAGTCTTAATAGATGTTCAGTATTCTCTAAGTAGTCACAATCCCCTATATCAGAAAAGATAGGGTGTAAAGGCAATCAATATTCCTTTGGCTTTATTCATCAGACAGATACTCTCCCCTCTTCCTATCACCAAATGTATCTGCCTACCTGCATCTTCATCCACTGTCTTCACTAATCAGGTGTTCCTGCTCCTGTGAAGGGCCACACCTTTGCACCACAGCGATCCCACCCTCTTCCACCTCCTCAAGGAATTCCAGGCAGTTATCCCCTCTCTTTCCTGCAAAACTAATCTCTTCCTCTCTACTGCACCACTTCCAAGTTTGCAAACACACTCCAGATTCATTCATCTGAAAAAGAAAACACTCCCTTGACTCCTCAGGTGCCCTTGGCCACCAGTCCATTTCTTGCTCCCCTTCACAGCAAAACTTCTCAAAAGCATAGTCTCTAGTCATTCATATCTGTGTGATTTGGTGTCACCACGCTGCCTGGCACTCCACTGAAATGTCTCTTTAAGGTTGCCAATGACCTCCATGCTAACAACCCAAAGGACACTCTTGAGTCTTCTTACTTAATCAGTCAGTAGCATTTGTTAAATTGAGTTTAGCCTAAAGCTATCTCTTTACCTATTCTAAAGGTTTCTTCATAAACTTTCACATAGTAAACTGTAGACTGAATGGATGTGTAAACAGACTGGAACCTACTCATGCACCAATCACAGAGTTTCAGCCAATCAAAGGTGGCCAACTATTCAACCTCTGTTCAAATAAAGCAAATACGGCTGTAAGCAATCCAGCTGCTTCTTTACCTCACTTCTGTTTTCTGTAGGTCACTTTCCTTTTTCTGTCAATAAATCTTCCACCACATGGCTGCACTGGAGTCTCTCTGAACCTCTTCTGGTTTGGGGCCTGCCCAATTTGGGAATTGTTTTTTTTTTTCCTCAACTAAACTCTGTTAAATTTAATTTGTCTAAGATTTTTACCACATTCTACAGTCAAACACTCAGTCTTTCTGTTAACACTGTTCTCTTTCTTGGTTTTCTTGGTGTCACTGCCTAATTTCCCTCCTACTTCTCTGGCCATACCTTGCTCTTCTTTTCTGGCTCCACTTTTAACAAGGACTCCACTTGGGCCTTCTTTTCCACCTTTCCCTGTGAATCATCTCCATATTTCCATTGTTTCAAATATGATCTTTTGAACTCCCAACTTGTATCTCTAGCTCAACCCATCTTCTATATACGCGAGATGAGGACGCCAGTGATCATGAGGATAATGCCAATGATAAAGATGAAAAGGATGATAATATACCAGCAACTAATACCTTTACAGGAGTTACCATGTGCCAGGCACCACGCTAAGCTCTTGACATGTCACAAACCATCCACTCTTCACAGTGACCCCATGAAATAGGTGTTATCGTCTTCACTTTGCAGATGAGGAAACTAAGGTACACAGAGGTTAAGTAACTTACCCAAAGTTAGACAGTTAGGAAATGAACCCAGAGAGAGAGTCAGATGGCAATGCTATATGAACACCTCCCCTTGAATACTTCACAGGCATCTCAAATAGTCATCCCATTTGAAACTCCTGAATTCTTTCTCTTTCGGTCTTCCCCATGCCGGTAAATGGTACCACCACCTACCCAATTCCTCAAACAAGGGCACTAGAGGGTCATCTCACTTCTTTCTCCCTCATTCCCACATTCCGTCCATCAGTAGCCTGTCCCATTTCTCAACACGTCTTGAAGCCACTCAGTCCTCTCTGGTGCGTTGTCCGGTTTGACCATCGGGGACTCTTGTCTGGCCTAGAGCAGCAGCCTGTCCTCACTGCTTTTCCCGCTTCCACTCCTGTTTCCTCCTAAACTAGTCTCCACATGGCAACCACAGCAATCTTTCAAAACTTGAATCAGGCTACACTGCCCCCTTCTCTAAACTTTTTCAGTAGCGTCACATTTCACTGAATATCTGAATTTCTCATAATGGCCTCCAAAATCCTACATCACCCAGTTCCCACCTACCTGCCTCATCTCATCTTGTCTCAGTCCACCCTCACTCAAGCCACTCTACTCACAGCCTTGCTGTTGTTACTGTGGTCCCTCCGCATGGAAAGTGATTCCTCTATCTCTGTGCATGGCCAATTCCTCTTGATCCTTTGTGTTCTGGTTTCCTTATTCTTTCTACTTCATTATTCTTCAGCACTCGTGTTTATGTTCATAATTGCACTCATCACAAGTTGTAATTATATAGTTATTTAACTACTTGCTTGTTTGCTGTTTCCGATCCCTTTCCCTAAACTACAGGGGGCCATGAGCTGCCTAAGGGCAGAAGGCAACTGTTTTACCCTTTTAGGTCATTATGGCTTAGACTATGCCTGATAAAAGGTAAGTACATGAATAACTATTTTCCTTGGCTGAGTATCTGGAAACATTTTTATGCTTACTGTACTTTAGGGGGAAGGTATATAATTAGCAGGACTAGTTCTCGAATGAGGGCTAGACTCAGGATGTTCAGGGGTCATTTTCCTGATGAATTCAAGATTAAACCTTACCCCTGGGATGCTGTCATTGTCTCCCTCCCCAGCTGCAATAACACAATACATGATACTATTTAGAGGACACTGGCCAAATGGGTAGTGGTTAACACCGGCCCTGACTAATGAGTAATTTAAATGTCTTTTTAAATTTAATATTGTGTATGTGTCAAGTTCTGGTCACCCAGCACAGACTCGTATCCTAAGCAATTTAGAAGGGGAATTATAGGTTACTTTATTCTCTTGTGGTTCTCACATTTCCAAAATTTCATAAATAACAGCTGCTGCCTCTTGAGAGTGATGAAAGAAAGGGGACTCTGACCTTCTTGACGCTATTTGCAACAGCTTCCTTGTGACCCAAGTCATCAGCAGAAAGTTCATTTCCAAATTTGAATTCAGGGTGAGCTTCCTCCTCTTGGTCAGCTGTGTGAAAGACAAATGGAAAATCCATGATGCCAAACCACTGCCAAGTAGTCAGACCTTGTTCATAATCTTGGGTAGAACATAAGCACTGTTAGAGAAAAAGGATGCTGAAAGAAAATGGGGACATTTATAGATGCAGTATTTTTTCAAGTAAAACTCTCACAAAACTCTTATCTATTCAACGTCAAGGAGCACATCTTGTTATGTATTATTTCTCCTGCACCTCAAATGTGGTTTGACATGCTTGATGCTTAATAAATTTTTCTTAAGTGGATGGCTACTTATATCCTACGAGAGAAAATAAGAAGGTGCAAGAAAAGAAATACATCGGATAATTCTGAAAGAGACTAAAATGTCCACTTGAATTTTATGGGCATAATGACTTATAGCTTGGCGTGGTAGAAAAAAGAAAGGCCTCAGAAGGATTGTGCTACTCCTGCAAACTATTTGTCAAACCTAGCATAGGGTTCAAAGGCTCAGGGCTCATTTGTCAGGCTCAGGTAGGAGGAGAAGTGGAAGTGGGTGCCAAATAAAGCTGGTGTCCCTGGAGCGTGGTCTAGTCTGTGAAAGAAAGTACACACACGGTGTTCATTGGTCCAGGAAAGTGACAAGAATGCCAGAATCCACCCAGGATGTTCACGGGAAAAAAAGGAACTACCTGCTGGAAAATGTGCAACATGCTGAGGTGAGATTTGGATTCACACAATCACCATTTGCAGGAATTCCCAGATAAAGAATTTGCTTAAAATCTAGCCAGGATGAGGAGAAACCCATAGACCTCATGATGAGGACAATACAAATCCACATGGTCACACCACAGGGCATGAGGGAACGTTACTGTAAAAACAAAACAAAAAAACCCACTAAAATAATTTCTGAGAAATTCAGAAAGGAGATGAGCAGACCCATAAGAATGAGATAGATTTTTGTAAAGCATGTTTAAAAGTACAAAGGAGAATGAAAGAACAGGAGTAAATGAAAAATGATTTCACTGATTCTAAGATGTACTTTTTTGTATTTTAATATTTATGATATTGTAGGGTGTTCTTCAACTGATGGTTTTTTCCAGTGAATGGAACCTATTTTTTCTTTCTTAGTCATAATAAAACAGTGGTGTCTTTCAACTGGTAGTATCTGGATTCAGAATTTCTAGATAGACTGTTTCATTTTGTGAAGTATCTCTCCAGGCACAGGAAGAGGGTGAGGAAAAGAAACAGCCACCTTCCTCTTCTGGAGCTGATAATTCTGATGAAGGGATATTCTCGAGGCAGACGATTAAAAAACAAAATCCAAACAACAACAACAACAAGCAGGTCATCGTAAGGCTTAGGCAGGAAGAAAAGGATTTGAGGAACTGGAATATGTCTTAAAATAATCTAATCCAGCATCTGTCTTTACTTATAAACGAGGAACTAGATGCAGAGATATGATTTGACTTGTCTGAAATCACAGAGCAAGATAATGGATCTACCTGTCTCTTGAATTCTTAGCACAGTTCTTCCAGGACTAGGTTTCCATGACCTACAGTCAGTAATCAAGATTTCAAAACTTCTCATGTCACTATTAAATTTTCATTTCATTTATGTCTAGTCTAAACTGCCCATACAGATGTAAACTACTTGAAGGCAAGGGGCGTGCCCCAAACAAGTGGTGGAGACTTAATAACCACCTTAAGAGAATTTTATGAATACCTGATCACTTTCTGAGTGTGCAGATATGCACAGACACACCTATAGCCACATACAATTTTGATATTCCCCACTACTTGTCTCCTATCCTGGGAGCCATGTGTCCTTCTGAATCTAAATCCAGCCTAATGCCTGGGCACCTGCTTTCACTGACTGAAAGCCTTTTCTATTTTCTATAGCCTCCAGGCAGGCCTCCCCTATTGAACTATGCTTGGTTTCCCCTTGCCTGCTGTGTTGAGGTATTTAAATTAGAGATTCTAGTCACACATGGATAGTAGATTCATACAGTGGCACTAAGGTAATTATAGCCGACTGGTTGACCAGAACCAAAGCCAAGTATTACTGAGGCAACCTAAGAATCACACACATAACAGGTGAAACAGGAGCCTTGTGCCATCTAGGTGGATGATTCTGTCCTTAGGTGCTTTTCTACATGGATACTAAATCATGTGGTTATTTCTGTTAAAACTTAACCCAAATCTCAAGTATATTTTGGAATAACATGGGAGTCACTAGAGGCAAATATTTTTCTGCCTGGAGGAATAATTACCATATGTATGTAGATGGTGGGAAAGCACCTTTAAGAATAATACATGAAGCCATACTGATGCTAATTTTAGATGACTGTGTGTGTTTAGGAAACATCACATCTTTGACTTTCATTCGTTCTATTCTTTCTCCTTTTTAAAAAAGTATTTTTTGCATATCTATGTTTTTACCATATTCCTGTGAATTGAAAGGGCAGTACTGTAAGGTACAAAAAGTCTTGACTGGAATCAGGTAGCTCCGGGATTGAATCTTAGTGCAATCGGTTGCCCGCTGTGGGATCATGTGCAAAATACGTCACCTCTCTAAGCTTCAGTCCCCTCATCTGAAAAATTGGTATAATAATACCCATTTCAGAGGCAGAGCTTGCAGTGAGCCGAGATTGCGCCACTGCACTCCAGCCTGGGCAACAGAGCAAGACTCCGTCTCAAAAAAAAAAAAAATAATAATAATAATACCCATTTCATCAGGCTGTATACAGGTTAGATAAGGCTGTAATTTAAGCTGCCTGGTCCACTGTTGGTACAACGATGGTAGTAATTATCATTAACACTGTTTTCTTGTTAATTTATTCCATTATTTCTGCAGTTAGTTTTACTGGATTATCGTATCGGCAATGCCTTACATATTTTAATTACCATTTAAGAAATTTAACTTAAAGGAACTGGTTTTACTGAATAGTCATCTTTTTTGCATCTTAGGAGTATTTTCTTGATCGTTTGAAATATATTTCTGCAAATATATTTTTCTTAAATCTTGTTTAGATTTATTATTTGCAAAAAAAAAAAATGTGAAAAAATATAGTAGGCATCATGGCTGACTATATTTTCCAAAAACAGCTGCCATATCATCTGCCCTCCTCTGTGCTCTTATGCAACGTGACTTTGTCACTCACTCACCCTCTTGAACTTGCATGGGCCCTGAGGCTGCTTTGATGAATAAAACATAGAGGAAGTGATACTGCACTAGTTCCAGGCCTAGCTCTTAAACAATTTAGCAGCTTCTGCTTCCTGCCTCTTGGGACACTGGCTCTTAGATGTTCCATCTGGGGGACTTAGCCATCGTGCTGTGAGAAGCTCAAATCACAGAGAGAGGCCACAGCGGTACTATGGTCAGTGAGGCCCAGCTGAGCTCCCAGCGTTCAGCCAGCATCCACTAACAGCATGTGAGTGAGCCGTCCTGGATAACCCGCCCAAGGGAACCAGTCAGCCCCAGATGTCATCTGCCAACAAAAGCATGAGAAACCCAAGGGAGAACCACCAACCTGAGCCCAGATGACCCACAGAATTATGACAGAAAATGATAAGGTGTTGTTATAAGCCCCTACATTTGGGGATGGTTTATTGCATAGTAACAGATGACCATACTAACAAGTATCAACTGAGTAGTATCAGATATCTTTAGCCTCCTAGCCCCTCCCTGCCACATAAAACAAATGAAAGTACAGTCATTATGACTTTTCTCTGGGAGTAATGTCAAACCCAAGGACTGGACATGCAACTGAGTCACTTATAAAGTCTGTTCCACAGTCAGGAGTCTTTATTAAGGAGTCTTCAATAAGGTTAGTTAATTCTTCCAACTTTTGGATTTTTAGCTCTATGTCTAGCTTCCCTAAAAGAGAATGTCTGTCCTGTGATGGATCTGGGCAAAGTAAACTGAAAAGCTTCTGGTGTTCACCATTCTAGATGCTATTAAGAAAGAACATTCATAATTTATGGGAAGAGGTAAAAATATCAATGTTCATAGGAGCTTGGGAGACTCCCATGGATGATGCTGAGAGGTTCAAGACTTCAGTGGAGGAAGTCACTGCAGAGGTGGTAGAAAGAGTAAGAGAACTAGAATTTGAAAAGGAGCTTGAACATGGGGCTGAACTGCTGCAATTTCATGATAAAACTTAAACAGATGAGGAGTTGTTTCTTGCGAATGAGCAAAGAAGGTGGTTTCTTGAGATGGAATCTACTCCAGGTAAAGATACTGTGAGCATTCTTGAAATGACAACACAGGATTTAAAATATTACATAAACCTAGTTGAGAAGGCATCACAGCAGGGTTTGAGAGGATTGGCTTCGATTTTGAAAGAAGCTCTACTCTGGGTAAAGTGTCATGAAAGGGCACTGCATGCTACAGAGAAATCTTTTGTGAAAGGGAGGGTCAATTGATGCAGCAAACTTCATTGTTGTCTTATTTTAAAAAATTACCACAGCCACCCCAATCTTTGGCAACTACCACCCTGATCACTCAAGGCAAGACCCTCCACACAAAGATTTCAATTTAATGCAGGCTTAGATAATTGTTAGCATTTTTAAGCAATAGGTATTTTTAAATTAAGTTACATTTTTGGACATAATGCTATTATTGAACACTTAATAGCCTACAGTACCGTGTAAATATAATTTCTGTATGCACTGGGAAACAAAAATTCTTGTGAATCACTTTTCTTGCAATATTTACTTCATTGTAGGGGTCTAGAACCAAATCTGCAATATTTCCAAGGTATGCCTGTATATAAATCCAAGGCATTGTATAACCGACGCAAGTCCTTGTCATTTTGTTCATCAATTCTCATGACACATAACAAACAAATAATTCTCTAAAATCATCCCCAAACTCTCAAATGACCCTTTTACAACTGAACATTATGATTGTTGCTATGTGATCAAAGTAAAAGAGAAGGTAATAGCACATATTCAAATATTTTAAGCAAGACTGCCTTCTTAAAATTATCTAGCTACACAGAGATAATTCTGGTGAGCTGGTTATTTGAAGGAATTTGAAGTTGAAATTTTTTTTTTTTTTTTATTATACTTTAGGGTTTTAGGGTACATGTGCACAATGTGCAGGTTTGTTACATATGTATCCATGTGCCATGTTGATTTCCTGCACCCATCAACTCGTCATTTAGCATTAGGTGTATCTCCTAATGCTGTCCCTCCCCCCTCCCCCCACCCCACCACAGTCCCTAATACTGGCTTTTAGTTTCTAGTTCACTTTGTGCAGACACATCAGTCATTTGCCTGGCGGTCTCTTAAATTAGTTGCCTCTCTACTATCATCATTAACAAGACTGAAGTTCGTGTTTTTGTCTATAGAAAGGGATTGCAAAACGTTCCTTATATTGCTTCCTCTGCCTACTACAGCAAGTGCTTCAAGGATTCTCTGGCTATGAATTTCTGCTGAATAGCTGAATGACCAATAGGAAGGGAGATGACAAAGCCATTAAAATTTAGTAGCCAGAAAAAATGGGAAATATTTGGCAAAATACCAAGAATACCAAAATATTACTGTGAAGAATTAAAACAGCATTATTATATAAAAGGGTCTTTTGAAAGAAATTCCTGGTTTTCTTGCTCATTTATTTTTGAAACAAGGCCTCAGTCTACTGTCCAGGCTGGAGTGCAGTGGTACGATTACATACAGCTCACTGCAGCCTTGAACCTCCGGGCTCAAGGGATCCTACTGCCTCAGCCTCCCAACACAGGCCACCACATCTGGCTAATTTTTTATTTTTTGTAGACATGGGTGTCATCTCTCCGAAAATGTTGCCCAGGCTGGTCTTGAACCCCTGGGCTCAAACCATCCTCCCACCTTGGCCTCCCCAAGTGCTGGGATTATGGGCTTAAGCCACTGTGCTCAGCCTGGTTTTCTTATTTAAAAAGTATTTTCAGAGCATGTAACTTAAAATAAAAGCAAACAGCTCACCACTTTCGATCTCCTCTTCATTATCGTCCTCTAAGATGTTTGCTGGGGAGGCAGATTCTCCAGCTTCCATCATGCTTCTCAAAGCTTCCAGCTGTTCTGTTAGCAAAAACACGCAAAGAGATGGTGACAGATGCTAGGTAACATACAAACCCTAGGCCTTGAGATCAACGCTGAGGAGGACGTGAAAAGGGAGAGGAGACAGAATGTTCAGGCACCAAGGCGCTATGTTCCTAAGGTTCAGCAGTGATCTCTCTCTCGCCCTTTCCTGGTGGTCTCGACCTTGTAAGAAACCTGCAACAACCACCTTATATATACATGATGAAGAATTGCGGGGACATGGATGAAATGCCCAAAATTCTGGTCACCAGGTTTGAGAGGAGGTTCAGTCCTTGTGAAGGATTTAAGGCTAGATAACAAAAGCCCATAATCTGGAGAATCTGGCACAGACCAAGGTTTATGAACACTTATGGGGAACTGATAGAAAATAGGCAGGTTGGCAACAAAACTTCAGGAAAAAATATTTGCAACTGATTTAATGGGGATTATATCCTACTATGCAAAATAAGACTAATATTTTTCTATGTCAGAAAGATAAAGGTAAACAAAATAATGAAAATGGGAAAACACATAGGGACAAACCACAAATAGTAATATGCAAAAAACTAGTTATTGAAGACACACAAATAAAAAACCCCTAAGGTACCAATTTTTTTCTATGAGTTGGACACACATTTGGAAATGGCCAACAGCCAGCATTAAGAATATTGGTGGGAAACAGGCACTCTCACACATGACTGCTGAAGAGTCTAAGTTGGTAGAACTTTCCTAAAAGAAAGCATAACAAACTATATCACAATAGAAAAAATAGATATGTTTTGACTGAATGACTCTAATTGCACCAACTGATTTCAAGGAGAGGGTTGCACAAACATACAAAATAACATTCAAGCATGTTTATAGTAGTGAAAATCCATCAACTTGGGACTGGTTACATCATGCTATAATAAATGCATACAATTCTATGTCATATATATTAAATTCTATATAGTGTTTCATACATTAGGATTAAAGTTAGTATGTAGATTTATATCCTGCTGATGTAAGTATACTTCCTTGGTTAAATTTTAAAATTTTAAAATCAGTATCACTAATATGATCTCAGTTACATTAAAAATGTAGGTATATATCTAGACATGTACATTACGTATCTGTGTCTATAGTATATGAATATGTGTATAATATATGTTAGTGCTGTTACTTTCTTACGCTTTTCATTGTCTTGATTTTTCTATGGCATTATTGCTTTTGTAATAAAATAAACTGTCATTAACGTAATTTAAAATTTTCATTTAGAATACTTGGGGGGAAAATGCAGTGTAATCATGCCAATATTTGATACCATTAATTCACTGAAATAGGATATACTCTCAAATAAAATATTTTCAAGGAAATCATCCTGGGAGAATAAAAGGAAACATGTTTATATAAAATCATTTGTCTCTAGATCTCTGTATTCACATATACACAGTCACACACTCATATGTACCTAGTATCCCTCGATAGGTATAGAGCACAGGGGCAAACTGAAAAGGGAAACTTATGACGAATTTAGAGTGTATAAAATTATAAAATGCTGGTTCCTTATATCTTGATAAATTCTAAAATGCTTCTACTTTCCTCTCAATTTCCCTTGGGCCCTCTCCAAATTCTGGTATTTGAATATATAGATATGCTTTTCCTACTGCATGAATTAATTGATGTGGAAATTAAATTTAAATGGAAATGTGGCAATCTTGCTCTGAAAAGCACCTGTAACATCAGCCCTACACCCTTCCCCCAAAAATCAGTGGTTTTAAAATAAATTGAATTCTAAACAGCTGAAACGTCCACACATGTTATGTATGCTTCCATTATATATGTGTGTGTTTCACTTACTTTTTTCAACTTCAGGTTTCAGCCGCTTGTTTTTTATGAGTATTTTTCTTTTGAGGTCATTGGGGGATGGCAAAGTCCTGCCTGGTTCAAGCTACAGAGAAACAGAAAGAGCTGAATTAAGGAAGGGCTGTGCTTCTCCATTCTCCTTCCCAGCCCAGGAGGAGCCTGGGAGGCCTGGGAGTGATGCAACCCAACACCCACTAGATGGCAGGCGGCACAGCCTTCCGTTTTCACTCCCCAACCCAAATTAGCAAACCCATTCAGCTTTTTCTTAGACTAGTGCTGCAAACTTGATATCCACATAGTTTCCAGGGGTGTGCAGAGCTGCTCCAACCTCCCCAGTGGAGCAGGGGTCTGGCCTGGGATGTGTGGGGGAGGGGTTCCCGCTCCCCAGAGGGCCTTGCCCCTTTTAAGTATCCGGTAAAGTGCAAGGGACAATTGTGACAGCTGGGTTCAGAATTAGCTTTCCCAAGTGACAGGCCCCCCAGATCCCCCCAAGTGTCAGGCTGTATAGTAAGCCTGTCTGCTCAGTAGGCTGACCCAACCCTCAACACTTGAGATTGTGGTTTTGTGGTTTTGTAGGTTTGATGAGGGAATCAAGAAGGGAGTTGTTCCAATTCCTGGAATCTGAACTTGACTACAGCATCATTTGCTTAGATTTATATCTGCAAAGGAGGTGCCCCTGTATGCTATCACCTCTGATCTACAGAACCATCCCGTATCTAGTCTTCCATTCCCCATTCCTCCACCCATCTCTCTATGTGCCCACCCACCCACTCTTCCACCCATCCATTCATTTTCAAAACTTGCTTTTATACTACTTATTATATGTAAGGCACTGTGCACTCATATGACTGTCTTGCCTCAAATAAAACCCTTTGTTGAAATGCTGTTTCCTTCCAGCAGCGTGGTGTAACTGGCCCATTCCCCAATGATCTCTCTTGTTCCAGGACATCTCCAACACATAAAGCATCATAGGCCATCTTCTTTTCTAGTTATGTGTTCACATTTGTGTCCTGCTCCCACTCCCAAGGTTGAAAGCTCTCTAGCTCTGGGAGCAGGTCTTATTCCCATTTATACTACCCATGCTTCCCCAAACACCTGTCCTGTATTCAAACGAGAATAGGGTCCGGAGGCAGGGAGTATAAGGCCTATTCATGCTGACTTCCTAGAACTAAATCAAATGGAAACACTTCAGCTATGACAGGAAATATCCTCTCCATTTACACAGCATGTACACCAAGTAAACGACTTTATAACTTTACTTCACCCTATTCATTTACATAGAGCGGACACCAAGTAACCAGAGGAAACCTCTAGAGGGTATTTAAACCCCAGAAAATTCTGTAATGGGGCTCTTGAGCCCCTCTGCTCGGGCTGCTCCCACCCTGTGGAGTGTACTTTCATTTTCAATAAATCTCTGCTTTTGTTGCTTCATTCTTTCCTTGCTTTGTTTGTGCATTTTGTCCAATTCTTTGTTCAAGATGCCAAGAACCTGGACACCCTTCAGCTGGTGAGAGTATGTGCACATCACTTCGCTAAGAATACAGTGATCTTTCCACAAAAGCAATCACCTTAACCTAATCAGGAAAATAAATGGAGGGCCTAGGTAAAAACAAATAAAAGAAATCAGAGCTGTTTCTTAGTTTGGGTTCCCTTAAAATCAGCCTCAGAGAAAAGTATTATTGCACCAGGTCATCTACTTGGAAGGAAACTCCAACAGAGGTGTGGGAAAGTGAGAAAAAGAAGACAGGCAGCTCATCAAGGGTGTGTTATCACTGCAGCCAGCTGGAGCACGATCCTGCTGGGAAACCCCGGGAGGCAGAGAAGAGCAGGTGCTCAGGGTTATCCCACCTCGGGAGGGATGAAGCGTGGGATAGGGGTGATAATTCCCTGGCACTGCTGGTCTTTCATGTGTGGCAGAGCAGGCTCCAGTGACCAGAGCTCACTCTCAGGCAAAAAGCTGCAGATGTTGGCAGTGGAAAGTCAGGCCAGTGTTCAGGGAAACAGGAGGCACTGCAAGGATACGGGCAGGACACCTGCAGCAACTGCTTCTGCAAGTTCAAGAGAAGAAGGAAGGGGGACAAAGGATACAGATATCCTTGTCTCTCATGTTATTTTTCAGTTCCCATAGACACACTTCTGAAAAGAACCTCATTGTTAAACCACCTAAAGTGTTTACATGTAGCACAAAGCTCCTTCCTGCTGTCATTTGCTGTGATGTTCTTCTGCCACTACCTCATGCTACCAGATTTGAGCCCATCAAGTGCTGCTGTCAATAGCAGGTCTTTCTACTTTGATTTCATTAGCTGCCTTGGAGCTCATAACATCTTGTGATCGTGGATCTTAATCTCTTGGAGGTCATGGATCCTTATAAAAATCTGATTAACTCTCTAGAATGAGTATATACAAAAAAACTGCATGCAATTAGAATGAATTCATAGATCTCATAAAGCCTATCTATGGAGCACAGGTAAATGTTCTTTATGAAGAAATTGGCAGGTATAAAATGAAGTTCAAAAATGTATGTGCAACATTGCCCAGTGATTTATTTTGGAGTTAGGAACATGAACTTCAGGATGCCGTGACATCAATCCAGGGCACTTTCCACAGCACGAGCCTCCCATGGGTTCTGAATCCTGGGTGCACATACAGTTCACCTGGAGGGCTTTTAAAACACCATGCTCAGGCCTGCCCCTGCATCAATTAAATCATTCTCCCAGTGGGGCCCTGGCACAGGTGTTTTTAACAGTTTTGCAGGTGATTCTAACATGTAACTGAAGTTGAGAACAACTGACCTGAATCTGGACTCTTGGCCTGGGTGCTTTATGAAATTTTAAGACTGAGATCTGAAAACCGTAAGACCCAAAGATCCTCCAAATTAAATTGAACCAGATGTTTATTTTGTGTCCTTTACATCCCTCTGAAGCATGATGTAAGCTTTCTGTACCAAAGAATTTAAATAAATATGAAGATCTTTAGCATTAGTCCTCCAGTACTACTTGACCCTTCAGAAATTTTCAAAACAATCCATTCATGCTAGAAATATGGTTTGCTAAAAATACATACTGGATGTGATTCAAGTGCTTGTTTCAACAGGAGATCCCCAAATAGATCTTCGCAATATTTGGACATCTTGTACTGTTGATATTTGCTGGAGAGAAAAGAGTGGCATTTGTAAATTCAAACACCCATTAACCGTCCAAGAATAAGAAACACTCATTCCTAGGTAATTAAAGATTCTCACTTGGCAAAATGTGTTATTGTCCTCTTAATGCTAATGTGAGACGTATCAAAAACTTTAACTGGTATAATTTTAAAAGAAGGAGAAGGAGATTCTGTTCCAAAACTAAGAGCTGGAAAGAAGAATAAAAAATGTCTTTCAAGTTCATCAAATCTGATTTCAAATACACTGTCAAATCTTCCAACTCAATGGAACTTTAAGTAAGGTGTCCCAATCTCTGAACTTTTATTTGGAACAAGTATTTCTGAAACACATTAAAATGATTTAGTTTGGGGGGACAATGGTGGTTTTGTTTTTGCTGTTTTTTCCTTTTTTTGTTGTTTTTTGCTTTGCATAAGAGTAGGTGCCCTTGCCGAAGAATTATTTGAACTTAGTACTTCACAAAACAAACTATTCAGCTATTTAAAAAGATGTAGAGCAGGAGTGGGCATTAGGGGTTAGGAAACAATACCACATAGAGACTTGTGGCAGGATGGATCATTATACCTGCAGTGATTTTCAAAGGAGAGAATTACAGGATATTCTGATGTGACAAATGCAGTTTCCTTGATGGCTTGAATTACATCCTTTAAAGACAAAAAAAAGTTAATGAGAGAAAAGAGCAAAAAAATTAAGGCACCCAAAACTATTCAGAGACTATTAATTGATTCTTTCAGAAAGTCAGTTCCAGGAATTCAGACCTGGAGCCCTCATCTACCTTAATACCTCTACAGGTTGAGTTCCCTGTGGTTACAGCCAGGGTGCAGTTAATGGTTAATGACAATTTTTTAAGCTATCTTTTACTTCTCCAGAATTATGGTGCTATTAACTTACAAGAGATTTCACCTAAATGGCATGCCAGTTTATGGCTTGTTAATCTGCCAGGCCAGGAGTTCAGAGTCCACCTTTCTTCTTGAGGAGCAGGTGATCTCTGGCACAGAGGTTTTCATTCCAGACCACTGTATGACTCCTCCCCACCTCATGCAGAAAAGTGTGGGTAGTAACCTAAGGACTGTTGGAGGCTTTTACTGACTTTCCTCTGTGTTTGGAAATCAGTCTTGGGCTACACTTCATTAACTTGATGTAGACCTCTGTGTACTAACGTGACATTTGCAGTATCCCTTGTTTCCTGTTAGCCTGGTTACAAGGTCGGGAGAAGGGGTTCTCGTTGGTCAAACAACATGTAAGTGAAACATAGAAGTGTTCTTGACCCCCCATCTGTAACACAGAACTTAATTACAGAAAACAACATTTGAAGGAGCTAAACATAATCTTCCCTTTCACTATTCTCCATGAAATAGGAGAGGCTTTAAGAGATGGCTGGCCCTGTCTCTGCTTAGCTTTAGAAAGAAAGGCTTCAAACCAGCACTTCTACAACCAGAGCATCATATTTGGTAAAAATCCCCAAATTCTTACTGGTTTGTAGCTAATCTCAGGGCAAATCTCATCATTCAGTTAATCAGAAAAATATTTCATGATAGTTATCTAGGCAAATCCATTTGACATGATAAAGCCCAAGGTTAGATAATCTTGAAATATTTTATTGAGGCATTCCTTATGGCTGAGGTAGTCATTTAGTTATTCTTCCTGGCTGTGCAAATTCATGGCTTCCCACTTGAAAATACTCCTGGTACATATCAAGAAGTATTATCTTGAATTCATTGCTGGTCAAAACTCTCCAACATCTTGGCTAAGAGAAATACTATGTATAGCATCTAGACATCTGTGTGTGTGTGTATGTATGTTTTTTTTTGAGACAGAGTCTCACTCTGTTGCTGAGGCTGGAGAGCAATGGCATGATTTGGTCTCACAGCAGACTCTGCCTCCCATGTTCAAGCAATTCTCCTGACTCTGCCTCAGCTGGGTTTACAGATGCATGCCACCACACTGGCTAATTTTTGTATTTTTAGTAAAGACAGGGTTTCACCATGTTGGCCAGGCTGATCCTGAACTCCTGACGTCAAGTGATCCACCTGCCTCCACCCCCCAAAGTGTTGGGATTACAGGCGTGAGCCACCATGCCCAGCAGCACCTATGTTTTTGAAAATACCCATGGTGATGTTTCACATGTAGGTGGAGTTGAGAACCGCTGCTCCTGGTGTTGTAATATCTATCCTGAGTTACACCAAACCGACAGACAGCTGTACCTGACATTTACCAACCACAGAATTTCATTCTTTTGATTTGTCTAACCTCATTATCTTATTATTTATTTATTATTTATCGAGATGGAGTTTCACTCTTGTTGCCCAGGCTAGAATGCAACAGCGTAATCTCAGCTCACTGCAACCTCCACCTCTCGGGTTCAAGAGATTCTCCTGCCTCAGCCTCCTGAGTAGCGGGGGTTACAGGCATGTGCCACCACACCCGGCTAATTTTGCATTTTTGGTACAGACAGGGTTTCTCCATGTTGGTCAGGCTGGTCTCCAACTCCTGATCTCAGGTGATCTGCCCGCCTCGGCTTCCCAAAGTGCTGGGATTACAGGCGTGCGCCACCATGCCTGGCCTCTCTTATTCTTGTAGGCCCTATTTACAATCTATTTTATTCCTGTATTCTATTTATCTTTTTATGCCACCTTGAAGTCCTTTAGGAATAATGCAAAGTAAATAAGCAAATAAGTAGATAACAGAAGGAGACACTGTTTCTAAGGTAACTAAAACTAGGTAAACTCTGCCAGGGAAATCTTGTTACGTAACACAGTCACCATTTGAAGGCAAGAACAGTACCACGAAGGGGACATTCAGTGGAAAAGATCTTTGTCTTGACTTTTTCCTCAAGACTGAAAGAAGAGAATATGAAGGTATGATGCTTGAGAAAATGAATCATTTGTTTTCTCTTCTCCATCTCCCTATTTCCTGCATTTTCACAGAGTTTGGAAAAGTCTGTGTAATTATTTTAAAAGTTACCTTAAAAAGGATATCTGTACACATTGCTTTTCCATGAGTTATTATTGGTTCTTGGTCTTCACCTTTTCCATCCCAGCAGTCAAGTTCAACACATCTAGGGACATAGTGAAGTTACAATATTGAAACTTTACAATAAAATAGTGTGCATACAAATTAAAAGAAAGACATCAAAATAAGTTGTTTTCTTCCAGAACAGAAAATTGAATAAATTAAGTAACCTGATTATTTCACGGCATATACAGGTTAAAACCACATTATATTCCTCATCTGGTTGGTATTATCAGAAAGGGATTGTCTGAGTGAGATTAAGAGACTTAAGAAATATAACAAGCATCATGGTTCTGGATGAAATCCTACTTGTGACAAAACTGCAATAAAGGACAATTTGGGGGCCCGGCATGGTGTGGCCTAGGCAGGCGGATCACTTGAGGTCAGGAGTTGGAGACCAGCCCGGCCAACATGGTGAAACCCCATCTCTACTAAAAATACAAAAATTAGCCAGGTGTGATGGCTACTTGGGAGGCTGTAATCCCAGCTACCTGGGAGGCTGAGGCATGAGAATTGCTTGAACCCAGGAGGGGAGGTTCCAGTGAGCTGACATCATGCCACTGCACTCCAGCCTGGGCAACAAAGTAAGACTCTGTCTCAATTTAAAAAAAAAAAAAAAAAGACAATTTGGTTGGGGACAACTGGGGAAATATGAATGTGGGCTGGGTTTTAGATGACATTAAAATTACTTTGAATTTTGATAGGCTGGATAATGTTACTTTGGCCATTTCAGAAAATGTTTAGTGATTCATACTCAAGTATTCAGAGGAGGCATGCAAATGGAAGACAGTTAATTTCTTTTAACGTATTTCCATATCCCAAAAAATAGTGAATTAACAAAATTAAATTATTGTTTAATTGATAACCAAGAAAAAAACATAATGTAACTACATTTATTTTTCACTTTCATCATTTTTGCCATATTTTAAATCTCAAATATTTGCCAGTTTCTATAAAACAAAAACCATTTTCAATAATTTCTACTCTCAGAGAACTAAATTTTTGAACTTTTACATCAAATAAAGCTAATTTACAAGTGCCTATAATCAATGGCCAGTTAGCTCAATTGGCTAGAGCATGGTGCTAATAACAAGTACCTATAATCAACAAAAAACACAGCATGTCTTCTTACAATATGCATGTTTTCTTTTTTGTGGTTTTGGGGGCATATTTTAAATTTACAGTAAAGAAAAGTCTTTTTACAGTAAAGTCTTTCGGATGACTGTAGATTTTTCTGGAAGAGATATTGTCCTTCTTTTCTCAAGGTTAAATGACCATGATAATCCATTAAAGGGAAGAAACAAATGTCCTTTTCATCCTGATCACTATTTCCTATTTTTCAGAGAAAAGTAAATTAAACTGAAGGGCATCACGCACAAAAAACAAATTGCCATCTTGAGTTCCTCACCTGCAACCAGCCAGGAGAACCTGTCTGTACATTTCTACCGAAGACTTCCCGCCAAACTGTCTGCCAGTGAGATAAGTGTTATGGGAAGAACTGATGAAGTAGTGAGCCAGAGGATGGTCCATTTCTTGGTAAAGTTCTAAACGATCTAGGAAGACTGGGGCATTTTCATCTGACATCAGATATCTGCAAAACCCATCACTTGATATAAGGCCTAGGGGAAAAAGAACATCTTAGTAGCACTTGTAGCTCTGAAGATGCACATCTCACGTTTTATTCATGGAAGCTGAGGCAGCTTAAATTATAAGAGTAAAAACATCTTCATAGTCTCTTTCCCAAGAACTTTCATCTGTCAGAACTTGAATGAAATAAGAGAGTTGCACATTATAAGTAACATAATGAATTCCACAAACAGGTGGCATTTTGCTTTTACATCCATGATGGCAGATGTACATGGTCCCCCAAGTTCAGAAACACAGCACTGGGAGTTATGGTGACCAGGGGTCCAGGGGGCCCACACCAAGTTCTGCTCTTGCTACTCACTCCTTTGGCTCTTAGATCTCAGCTTCTTCTTCTGTCAATTGGGGAAAAAGACTGGCCCTATCTGACTTCCAAGATCTTCATAATGGGAAATGAGAATAGATATGAGAGGTGCTCTTTAAAAATGGAAAATGTATTAATTATAAGACATTGTTCTCACAGAATTGGAAAAGGGATTTTTCTTGGAGATGATGGCGCTTCTGAATTTAAACAATTCAGTTTTCAATTTTATCCAAAAGTCAGGTTATGGGACTGGTGAGAAGAGTATATAGTGGTCATTGAAATGTGGCCCCAAAAGCCACCCTTCACTTCAATCACACCTTTCTGACATGGGGTAGAGCCCACGTGGTAACTACAGGAGCAACAATCAGTATTTATGCAACTTATAAATGGTTGATGCATCGACAGCCTCAACTTTTTGTTTTATTTAAGAACTTGCAAGTTATGAACTGATTTCAAGCTTACAGAAGTGCTCAGATGATAGCATAATGAATAGCCATGGGCCTACACCCGTGTGGTCAGATCTCAACATTTTGCCTTATTTGATTTACATTTTTGATTATTTGACTTACATTTAAAAGAATACATAATTCCTGACGCCACTGCAGCATCCTGTATACCCCACCTCAATTCCATTCCATACCAAATGGATAACTAGTATCCTAGTTTTGGTGTTTACCCCCAAGATGGTTCTGCAACCTTACTACATATGCATTTATCCAAACAACAGGTAGTTTGGGCTGTTTTCAATTTTACGTAAAAACTATCCCACTGTGTGCATTTGCAACTTGCTATTTTTATCTTAATATACCAGCTATAAGATCTTGTTCATTTATTTTTCACTGAAGGTACAGAAATCCATATATGAATATATCATAATTTATTATCCATTATTTGGTTGGTGGATAGTTAGGTCATTTCTAATTATAAGTGAAAGTAGAAATTTGTATACCTCTCTCCTTGGGCACCTTCATTCATTCTGAAGAGCAAGTACTTTTAGAGGCACCAGGATAGAGGCAGTGATGGAAGAAACAGGTAAGCCCTGCCTTCATGAAACTCTCATATTATGAGCGACAGAAACAAATAAGTAAACAAATAAATATAATGTCAAAGAAGTACTAGGAGGACAGAGAAAGCAGGAAGGAAGGTGATAAAGCATGGCAGGATGCTGTGTTAAATATGGGCCAGTGAAAGCCCTTCTGAGGTCACGTACATGTGTGAGGAGCAAGCCACACGCACACGCAGGAAACACCAGTCCAGGCAGAAGGATCAGCAAGTGCAAAGACCTTGATGCAGGTGCGTACATGCCAACATCATTCAATGACAGTAAGACAGAGCAAGTGACCAAAGAAAAATGTAGCTTGAAGTGAGATTGGAGATGGAGCCAAAGGCTACATCACTTGGGCTTTAGTCGTCACTAAGTGTTTTAGATTTTATTCTAAATGTGTTGGGAAGCCTTTGGAGGGATTCAAAGGGTGGAATAACATGATTAGATTTGGTTTTAAAGGTTTACTCTGGCTGCTGTGTGAAGCATAAATTGTAGGGCACTGAGTAGGAAGGAGAAGGCATTGCCTGGAGAGGGTTGATGAAGGCTTGGATAGTCGGTAATGTTGCAGATGGTGAGAAGTGATTTATTTAGGATTTCTTTTGAGGCTGGATCTTACAGGTTTTGCAAATGAACCAGACATGATGTGAAAGAATGAAAAAAGTCCAACATGAGCCCAGTGGTTTTGACTGGGTAAATAATGGTACTATTTTATAGGCTTTGAAAGGAACATATCTAGGGGTAGGAAGGATCGAAATATGTTGTATATATACATTGGAAATGCCCATTCAACATCCAAATGGAGAGTTCTACTACAGGTCTGTAGTGTAAGCTGGAGGTTATGACTAGAGAGTTTAATAGAAGCAATGTAAAGCCATTGGCTTGGATGAGCTCAGGTACGGAGTGAGTACAGATGGAGCAGAGATCTGAGAAGTGTGCCGCTCTGGTATCCAGAGTTTGGGAAATGGATGAGAGATTCTCTAGGGTACATACCTAGAAGTGAAAATGCTGGGCTGTATAAGAGGCATATTTTTCACTTTATAAAATATTGCCAAAATATTCCTCAAGACGGTTGTACCAATGTAGGGTCTTACCAGAAGTTTATAAGAATGGCTTTGTACTGCATTCTCACCCACACTTGAAAATGACAGACGTTAAAATTTCCATCACTTGTGAAATGGTCAAGCTACTCTTTTTAGATGTGTCAATGGTCACTTCACAGACCTTTAAAACTTAGAAGGAATTTGGAAATAAACAAGGACACACCTCAATCATGACATTTATCACACTGCCAATAATTGTTGAATCACTTGTCTTTCTCCTTGAACAGATCGCAACTGCCTTCAAGGCTGGGGACATTTCTTATTGTTTTGAATTCCTAGCATCTGGCACAGTGCTTGGCACCCAGTAAGCCCTCTACAAACTTCAAAGAATGAAGGTAGGGAAGGGAAATACTAGCCAAATTACTGCATGAGCCCCACCACCTTACAAGCAGGGAAACTGAGGCCCAAGAGGCTAGTTCCTAGCTCAAGGTCACAGGGAAGTGACAAGAATCATATCACCCCCTGCCACTGCAAAGTGTTAGATTTTCTACCAAGCTGTACCTCCCTTTGCTGTAATCATAAGCAATGTGAAATAAATTATGATATTCAGAATATTGACAGAGAAGGAAGGAATGAAGCATTCTTGCTTAAAATAGGTACCTTCAGCCATAGCAGAAAGTGTAAATTGTACAACTACAACTAAAGGGAAAACTATTGGGCTTGGAAAAATATCAGGGGTGAAATCATGGAGTGTAGAGGGCCAGGCATACCTATAAAGAGGGTCCGGATAACATATAGACCATTCATCCACACTCACTGGCATTAGATACAAAGGAAAAAATAGATTCTAAAAAGGAGGAAACTGAGACCTTGAGATTCACAGACATACGGGACATACGGAACTTGAATTTTCATCTCTTTACAGTCTCCACTGAGACATAAAGCCAAAGGCTCTAGCTCAGGTACCCCCAGCTCTCCCTCCCATGTTCCGCAGGCATTTCTCACTGCTGTGGGACTGATTTTAAAATTTCTCCCCATGCTTTTCCTTTGACAAATATTTGAGTGAACAACCCTTTGTTTCCAAAGCTTCTTTGAAAGGGACAAAGGTCCAGAAACACCAGCAATTAGCTAAGGCGATTCCTGACTATTTAATTTCATATCAACTGTATTTATCTTTCATACTAGAGGTCAAATAAGAGTGAGAGTGCACATCAAATCACGTATTAAATTTATTTGGCTTGGCAAAACAAAAGGGAGAAAAAGAAAAGGTTTAAGTTTTTATATGACAGAAATTCTTTCAAAGATTGCAAGTAGAGAATGTATTGGTTGTTTTAATATTTCAAGCAATATGCAATACTAAAATCTAATATAAGAAAGTACATGGGGAAACATCACTATAATGTATTTAATAATACAATAAATGTAACAGTATATTTCAGTCAGGATGGACTAATTCTGATGAAAGGTAAAATTTATACAAACTTAAGAGCAGGAAAAAAAAATCAGTCATCAATCCATGGCTCAGGGAGTTGCAAACCATTTACAGATACCTTTAAACAAACCAAGGCTTTAAAAGTTGCATCTTTTCTTGGTTTTTTTTTTAAGTCCTTTTTTCATGTTTATTACCTTTTTTCTTCAAATCTTCATCAGGTTCATACATCTCAATGATCTGCATTGCCCTTTTGGCATCATAAAATGGAAATAAAATTTCATTCAATCGAGGATCTCGTTGATGCTATGATAAGAAAATAACTCCATTTAGGTTGATATTTCTTGGCCTTGAGGCATCAGACATTACTAAGTTCATAATTTATAAAACAAAATATATCTAGACTATCATGTTTATAATTACAAAGATAGGACTTCACTGCCTTCCTGCCTTTCTCCTTAAAGTATACTTCAAAAAGTCCACATTTGGGAGTACTTTTGGGTACTCCTAATACATTTTTTCCCCTTCAAAAGTTGAAGGATACATAATAAAGTGTGCATGTCAATCGTACTGTCTTCCAGTTCCCACACAACAGGGAAGACATTTGGCATAAATGTCTATAAAATGTGAGGTCAAAATATTTTTAAAAAGCGAACACCAACCCCCAAAATAGTTCAAATAAATAGATAATATACTAATTTAAGTGCCCCCCTCAAAAACCCCAAAAGCAATAACAACAAAAATCCTAATGTTACACAAGCAAACATCATCTCATTTTCATGACACCTTTCTACATCAATCCATGATTTCTTGGGCACTCAACAAATTTCATTTTCTTGAGTAACTATTTTTTTCAAAATGAACCAATTGTAATGGTGAAAATTGATCAGCATAAGCATATTTACAAGCTATAAACAATATCGAATTCTCTGGGTAGAGAGTCCATGAATGATTATGGGACTTAAGAGGTTGGTGACATTATTGTTTTCAAATTGACACCTAAGGAGCTCCTGCTACGACATGAGGCAGCAGGAGCAATGCTGTCCCTGCAATGATGTCATCCTAACTTCATGGTAATGATGAAAAACCCAGTTTACTAACTGACTCAACTCCAGTCATGTGTGTTTGTGTGTGTGTGTGTGTGTGTGTGTGTAGGCAGTGGGTCCACTAAACTTCCTTTCTGTTCACTGAGGATTAGAGGACAGCATTGTGTCCCTGGTCAGCCCTTACATAAATAATGAATAAGTGAATAAATAAAGCAAACTTCAATGGAAGTTTGCAATAATGACAGATAAGCAGGTGTGAGCAAAACCTGGTCAATAAATAGGACCTTGATGACAACTCTTTACCCAAATATATGCACGGACTGAAAAACATTGTTGGAAAGGTATTTAAAAAGCAACTGTTAAAAGTTCATATGGATTTCCCTTCCCTATTTGTTTTGGAATGGGCATTGGAAAAGTGAGCTATACACAGAATGAATGCTTTTGGCCAACAGAGCACTTGGATGTCATTTCCTCATGCATATGGGGCCCAGCCTTTTCTGGGTCCCCTTCTCCCCCACCGAGTTAAGAGCATTAACTCATAAGGAATCAATATCAAATTTCATCAATTTATCCCAATGAAGCATGCTTCTGTTGTAATCTAAGAAATTATGGCTCACAACAGCTCACATTCATGCATATGCTACAACAGAAACTGTTATATTAACAGCAGGCCTTGAGGCCACCAAGAACAAAAGTTATGGGATATGCAGGAAAGAGGATTGTGTGGTGGACCATGGAATGCCAGGCAAGTGAAGGTATGCTACACTTTGTTTAGGAAATTGACGCCATCATGCAATGGAGCCCATTACTCAAGGAAACAAGGAGCTCCATTCTTCTGGTGAGAATGCATTGTTTTAAAAACAAACAAACAGACAACAACAAAAAACCCATCTTTCTAGGCACATCCCTTCTCACATCTCCATAAATAATACCATGGAAGAAGATGGATACAGGATGAAAAAGGTCCTTTTTAGACCCCAGCACTGTTATATTCATAGTTGGCCACTTTATTTCTCTTCCTTATTAAAATTAAGTTTTTTAAATTTAAAAATATGTTTGTTGGTAAATATTCTGAACTCATGGAGATGATGGGGCAAATCCATATGAATTAAAAAATGAGAGAAAAAAGGGATTCAGCTACAGGAGAGAGAAGAGATAAAATTAGGAAAGGAGAGAGAACTCAGACATTTTTGTGCATTTTTAAATATACATACATGTGTGTATTCTGACAAGGTACTACCTGAAGTGTGATCTGTGGATGGCAGCATCAGCCTCACCAACACCTGGCAACTTGCTAGAAATGCAGCTTCTCAGGTCCCTCCCTAGATCTACTGAATCTGCTGATCTCTGGGGTGGAACCTATTAATCTGTGTTTTTCATAAGACTTCTGAGTAATTCTGATGTACTCAAGTGTAAGAATCACTTTACCTAACATATAAAGGTATGCATTTTAACATATTTGCACATCAGTAAAAAGAAAAGTACTTAAGTCTCACAAGGATAGAAGAATGTTCAGTGTTTCAGATGTCCTCCCAATTAAACACTATTAAAATTTAGTCAGAGGGTATGACATCCATTAGACCATCCTGCCTATGGGAAACCAAAGCCAGGAAAACCAAGCCCTAAAATGAATGTATCATAATCCCCTATTCTGAAAATTACATTCGCAGCAAATAAGCATGAAGCACAGAGAACGTGAAATTGCATTTGTTTTTGCTTCTGCTCCACTAGATAACAATCTTCAGCTCTCCCTAAAATCTTCATGCTTCAAAAAGGCAACACAAATCAATCTGGGTAATCCAAAGGCAAGGAAACAAATATAAGATTTGCATTAGAGTCAGAAAACTATCATTTTCATATGAAAAAACAAGAGGAGAAGGATCATTTCCAGCTGATCTCACAGTAGTTAAGGCTGCGGTAGAGTTCCACAGAGACACAAGCCCAGTGAAGTGAATGTTTCACATCTCTGAGGAACCGTCAGTTTTCAGTCAGGATTTGGGGAAACAAGGTACTCAGGTTATTCACCCCATGGTATCCAGTGCTTTGTAAAATGAGATTCTAAATGACTTCCAAAAATGGGTCACAGAACTGTGTCCAAGTACGTAAGGAGGAGATGAACAGAACTCCAATATTACGTCCTTACTGGTGCTGAGAAGAGGCATCGTCTGGCTTCAATCCAAGTAGCACTGGGAGAGATGAATGTTGACATAAATAATATTTTAAAAATATTGAAGGAATAATTGGCAAGGATAAGCTTACTCATAAGACTAAATGCCCTCCTTCTCTCTCTTTGCCTGTGCATTTAAAGCATAAAGATCCTGTAAAAGGAAAGAGATCATGGGTCCTTTTAAAATTTTCTTTCATCTGCAAAAAGAAAAAAGTCAGGTTGAGCCCTGATGTGATCCTATGATATGTGTGAGGAAGGGGGAAGATTACCAGCAACACGAAAGTAAAGCTACTTCTTGATTCCTGTGGCCACCTAAGGCCTTTGCCCTCTCTTCCTTATTTTGATCTCTCTCTCCTGCCCTCCACCCATCTCCCGATTCTGTAGGACCCTAGTTATCATCTTTTTAAGAAGTCAAACAAAGAATGAAGGTAAAACTAAAAATCAATTTTGCTTCTCATTAGGAATAGGGAAAGGGAGGTAAAACTAACCAAAGCCAAGAGATTTTAACTAGTCTTGCCACATACAAGCAGTTGAGCTAGTAGTAGTGTCTCACCACGTGGCAGCTCACATTAAGTGCCTCTGCTATCCCTCTCGGACTCTAGTTTACTATTTTCATATTACAGGCAAAGAAGATTTCCCTCAGTCCATTGGATGAGACTAAGAGACATAGATGTGGCAAAATTTTAGCTCTGAGTGGTGGATCCCTATGGCTAAATTCTTAATGGAGAATAACAGAAGGTATATGTCGCTCTCATATTCTTCCCACTCACACTAAACATTCCAAGGAGGAATCCAGTAATCCACTAGGATGGTGCTTTATGAACTTGAACGTGCAGATAAATCACCTGGAGATCTTGTTAAATTCAGACTCTGACTCAGCAGGTCTGGGTGGGACCTGAGACTCAGCATTTCTAATAAGCTCCCAAGGGGTGCTGATGCTGCTGGTCCATGGATCACACTTTGGGGGCAACAAACAAGGAAATACTGAGAAGCCAATGAGAAGTCAGGTCTAAAGCTGCTACTGAAAAGCTAGTCAGTGTTGATTGCATGGATAGGGAGGTGGTCACCCTACAGGGTGACCAAAGCAGTAAATGGACTATATATATAGTCTCTCCTCTCCTTGCAGACCCCTGAAGATACACATTAGTATATGAATAAAAACTTTCATAGAAAGAGTGAAAGGATTTACCAGCTGGAACGTGGTAGGAACCAGCATGTCTTTTGCTAATATAAATGGGATTTGTGTTTTCCTACTATCTATTCTACATGGTTAATGGCAGTGTATGTGTGTCTTCAGGTTTTTGCTTTGCTCATTGTTTCTCTGGTTACCTTGCTGAACTCTCTAATTACTTCAAACAGTTTTTCCGTCGAATTGTTTATATCAAGGTAGACAATCAACATCTGCAAATGAGACTAGGACCTTGTCCTTTCCAGTGTTCATGGGACTTGTTTATTTTTTTGTCTCATTATATGAATCAGTGGAGTGGAAAAACTTGAAATGTTTTCAAGTAAAATAAACATTGTATTGTACTCAAAGGATGATTTAAAAGTAGAGGCATCTGTCTGATATGTGGGGTAGTACTTGCTCTTTCTTGCATCAGTGCATTTATACTTTAGTTAACATAGTTTCTAAAGTGCAAGCTTTATAAATTTGAAGCCATTGAACCTTCACAAGGAACCTTCACAGGGGCTTCCAATGCAGTGTTGAATACTGGCTTGTTGAGACTACGTGGCTAAGGCATTTTGAAAATGTTTAGGTTTAAACTTTTGGAGTCATAGATCCTTACATTCCAATGCCCATTCTTTCTTGAGTGAGCTCTCTCTGTCTCCTTTTGTTATGAGTATTGAAGTTGTTCTGCCCAAGGGGTGTTTTTGATTTTAGAGAGATAAGAGGGGCCAGGGTAGGACTCAAAAGAAGGGGTGCAAGGAACAGGCAGAATGTTCTCTATGCTTGACAAGCCTTCTTGAAGCAGACATTCATGTTTTTGTCTAGGTCTTCCAGTTGAGTTCACTAGGATAGAAAAGGAAGAAATTCAGGGCAGACACTTGGGTTAAAAATAAAGGCTATAGACTTTCCTGAGTAGTCTTACAGTCTCTATGACCTAAAGAAATCTAGAATCACACTGATTCCATCAGTCACACCCCCAAATTTAAGGTACTTCCTTAATGTTAAGAAGATATCAAATGGAAGGAAACACTATTAAAAAAAAGAATACTATTGTCTACTGTAATTGTGAGGGATAAAAAGTTGACAAATAATAAATAAAGAAAGAAGCTGAATGGCAGAACAAGAAAGTATGGATGATGATATTTTTAAAAAAATAAATGTTATGTCTAAGAATTACAGGAGTGACTCTTGGGAACACCAACAAAAACAACCCATAAAAGGAAATACATCAGATAAGAGCCTATGAATACTGCACCTATCCTCAAGACCTCAGAGTTGCTTCATCCTTTGAACAGTGAAATGCAGTATTAAGGTCTCTGTAATGTTTAAGAGAGGGCTTCATCCCAAAGAGCACAAGAGGCCTTGTCTTGGGAAGTGGCAAACTGAAGATGTGGTAGATTTTCTCCTTTACACTAAACTGTCTTCTCTCTTCACCTCACCAGACCTAAGATGATCAATGAACCAAAGTGCATGAAGAAGCCAAGGGACATAAAACAAAACAAAACAAGAAATCAAAAAACAAAATGCAGAGGAGTGGGAAGGGGTTAAAGAAACAAAACAGAGCAATTTAACTTCTGAGCAGCTGTGGCATAAGAATATGGATAGTATCTGGGTAAAGATTATGAACATTGTATTTATATGACTAAAAACCAGTGGAGTGGAAAAACTTGAAATGTTTTCAAGTAAAATAAACATTGTATTGTACACGGAGGATTATTTTAGAGGCATCTGTCTGATATGTGGGGTAGGATTTTCTCTTTCTTGCATCAGTGCATTTACATGTTAGTTAACATAATTTCTAAAGTGCGACCTTTATAAATTTGAAGCCACTGAACCTTCACAAGGAAAGAAAAGAAGATGTAATTTGTCTCTAAGAAGTGGCAAATTAAGGTCTGCCTTTTTATCTTTTCTTAAGATAATACCTTTTATTTGGCATGATACCGTCTTTTCTAGCATTTTCTCTTTATATGGTATAATGATTAACTTAAATTATCTTGAAACAAAAGCATATTGTCCATCCTTCACTTAAACTCTTATTAACGTGTTAGAAAAAAAAGCGGATTTTCCATTTTGGATTAACAGAGTCTTGATGGGTTTCACTGAAGGGAAAACTTTTTTTGTATGTGTGAAGAAAAAAGTAGTTCATTTTAGTTGTAATAAAAGTTGCAAACTTTTTTGTTCTAAAATATTTTTCTCTTGTGCTTAAGCAATTCTATCAACCAGTTTCGGTTGTTAAGTTAATCACATTCTAAAATTAGCTCTGAGCTTGTTATAAAAAGAAAAAGTACAAATTTAACCTGCAATCCTATTAGCCTAAAACTCAGTACATTTTCACCCAGGAACTCCAGTGTTTTGCTTGTTGTCAAAATATTCTATTTGAGCCAACATATTTTTCTTACATGCAATCCATTAAAAGACAAAAATAAAGCTTTCCAGTCCATGCAAAGGTATGAGATAAAGTTAGCAATGGAGAATCCAACTACAGTGTAGTAAACTCAATCCATTCTCTTTCTATTTAATGAGATCAATAGAAAAAAAAGTACCTTAAATATCATTTTGCAAAAACATAGACACATTTACTTAAATGAATATATTATACAATTCACACATACACACAGAACCAGAGCTACATATAACAGCCAGAAACCAACAAAAAGTGGTGTGCAAAGCCAACGTGAAGAAAGCACATGAACACACAGGGCGGCAGCTGATTTTTGCACCTGGTAAAGCCATAATGGAAAGATCAGCAGGTCAGAAGCAAAGCGAATAAGGGCATATGATGCAGGCATGCAATGAGGACACCAGAGAAGGCAAGCCACTGCACACAGACTTTATGGAGTTAATGTATGAAAAAGCTTACTTCATTTAGAAAGCTCACTAATTGGTCTACCGTTAAATAATCAGTTTTGTCTCCATTGCTGAAAAGAAATTTATTAGAAAAAGTAAGTTTTTGTATATGATGCTACAGTAGGTACGATTTACATGTTGACATTTGTTGATGATAATTCTAAACTTATTTTCTAACCCTGAAGTAGTGGTGAATTCTTAAAATGGCCAGAGACTGTTCGTAAGGGGAGAAAAATAACAACAACAACAAAAGAAAGAAAACACTCCCACTAGTTCACAGAAAAAGTCTGCAATTTTTTTTTACCATTTTCAAAAGATGTTATTTCAAAAACAACATGTAAGTCATCCATTTGAAATAATTGGAATGAATAAACTTTTCAAAAACATATTAACATTCCCAATTGAATCTAGTTAGTTCACATAATGGGTTAATACCTAAAGGAGCAGGTTAAAATTGTAGGTAGTTAGTAAAGCCAATGCGAAAAAAAAAGTTCCAGGTGCTGCAATTAACATATGTAAAAGTTTCTCAAAAACTCCGAGCGAACTTTTACACCGATAAACTATGGGGTTAAAAATGTAACCCTGACTAGACATTCCTAGATGCTACCAACATACTCTATTAAAATAGGACAAAAATGTTTTAAAAAATCGAAAAGGACAGTGATAATATTTATATGACACTTCCTCATAAGTGGAACTTACATTTTTTTGAAAAGATCTTCTATATCTGTCCGAGGACAAATCTTTTGTGTCAGTTCATAGAACTTTTCATAAGAAAATGCCGCGGGCTCAATTTCATCATTCTGTAAGGAATAAAATCATGTTATGAATCACAGAACCTTTTTTCCCTTGGAGGGTGAGAATCTACAGGGTCATGAAGCACAGTGAAGACCACTTGGACTCAGGGTCTTCATCTCTGATTCCTGCTGACACTGCTGACAGAAGCCAGGAGGCCAACTTCCAGGCACTGCCAGGCCATCTCAATAAAAAACAGTGCGTGTACATCAGTGTTTCTAGTTATCACGCTGCCAGATTCTGTGTGTGCGAACACCTGGCTACAGCTGCCCTTGCTCTGGAAAATACCCCAAAGAACGAATGTAAACATTTCCTCCAACTCACCTTGAGAGAGAAAAGTGCCTGCCTGAGGGATGCTGAATAAATCAAGCCCAAGGTTTAATTATGCTTATTTTGTGAATTTTCGCAAGACCATGTGAAGGGGCTTAGGGTAACCATGTAAGATTTTACTTTTCATACTGAAATTTATGTTTCAAATAGGACTTATTAAAATAGTACCAGGCTTCAATCTTTCTTGAAGTCAATAAATTAATTTCAATTATTTTAAATTTGAAGGGCCATGAATACAAATGGTGTGGGGAGAGATGCTTCACAAAATATTGCATAGCCATCTTGTAGAATTGAATTTATTAGTTAATTATTCATGCTAATGTTGTGCCTGGTTGAGGCAATGTTGGTGAACTTCTCTAAAATAAAAACTGTGTAACACAGCAAGCTGGCCTTCATTTCCTTTTCTTAAGAAAGGTGACAAAAATCATTTGAAGCAAACTATTTACATTTTTTAGAGATTTAGGTTAAAATGCCCAGGAAACAAAAGGAAGGAAGGGAGGAAGGAAAGGAGGGAGCGAGAGAGGAAGGGAGAGGGAGGAAGAAGAAAGAAAAGAAAATTAACTGTACTATATGTCACTGATATATAATTCCAAATCTAATTGAGATCAGTTTAATATAAATAATCTAGCTCATTACATATGAGAAGATAAATAAACAAAACGGTTTTAGAAACACATTATTAAGTTAATGCATACCTTTCCACTGGGAAGACCTAACTCCTTGAGTGCTTGAAAGATCACCTTTTCTGTTTTCCCCGATGCAAATGTTCTGGTAATACTAGGGCAGAAAAGAAAGAGAGACACATTTGAGTTATTGTTCATCATGTTTTCTCTGATGCAAAGATCTAGGTCCTACTATGGAGAGTGAGACTAGGGTAAAAGGAAGAGGAGAATAAAATTACTTCTCATTGTAGATGTTTTTCATTTCCCAAACTAGTTCCTCCAGTGTCCCTCTGGTTCCCGGAGCTGCTTATGCTAGTGATGCAACTTGAATCTAAGACCAGGGGTCCCCCTGGTGCTTGGGAAAACAAGGGGCAAGTGGTGCTGCAGGGACACACATTTATTTTTTATTTTTTATTTTTTGAGACAGAGTCTCACTCTGTCACCCAGGCTGGAGTGCAGTGGCACTATGTCAGCTCACTGCAACCTCCGCCTCCCAGGTTCAAGCAATTCTCCTGCCTCAGCCTCCCGAGTAGCTGGGACTACAGGTGCCTGCCACCACGCCCAGCTAATTTTTGTATTTTTAGTAGAGACGGGGTTTCATCATATTGGTGAGGCTGGTCTCAAACTCCTGACCTCAGGTGATCCACCCATCTCGGCCTTCCAAAGTGCTAGGATTACAGGCATGAGCCACAGCGCCCGGCCTGGGACACACATTTTTGGACAAAAACAATGATAAATTCTGATGTTACCAAATTGCCTTCTTATGAAAAAGGAATGTGGCAGATAAGACAGTAGCTCTAGAACAAACCCTCATGTTGACAATATCTGGGCCTAGGGAAAAGGAGGCGGCCCCTTACAACTCAACCCATGCCTTCAGTTGTCCTTATCCTGGTTCCACACTTGACCACAGGTGACACAGGCGTGATCAGACGTATTTTGTTCTTGTTTTCAAGCTAAGCACCCTTGAGCCCCTCTGAAAGGTCAGCTGCCTCAAGGATTAGGGACTTGATTGTGAAAATGATGGGTTGGGTGAGGGGGAAGGGGAACAATGATCCAATGTTTCAACACATCTCAGTAGAACCGCAAAACATGGTATTTTGGGATAGCCCTTTAACTAGAACAGTGAGCATCAAGGCTAGTAGAATAGATAACACCTTGATGAACACACTTCCCAGTGATGATAAAAGTAGGAGAGACTCTCCATTATGAACGTTTTGGTGCCACTCAGAACGAAAGCTATTGAGCAGAGGGCTTGGTACCCTGGAACACCAAACTTGGCTCTGAGCCATACCTTAGCCACTGAGGAGCCTTCACTCGCTCCCTGATTGGAAGCCCAGGTAATGTGTTACCATGATAATTTCATTTTAACTTGACATTCAGAAGTCCAGCTTGACTTGAGGATGGAGTTTTACTTCTATCCATGAGGGCTGGCTTTGGAATGCCTCCCCTGTGAGCACAGAAGGATTTTTAACAGCATTTCATGCCCAGCATTTTTGTACTTTCCGCCATCCATGCTAAGTAGAAGGCAAGTTCTGAATGAGAGTGCTGACAGTTCCTCTTCATGAGTGGGAGAAAGCACCACTTCAGTGGCAGAGTAGGACTTCCCAAAATAGACTAAGAAGTAGCTGTAGGTAAATGAATTATGTGTTCATTCACAGCTTTATTGTTTCATGCCAGGTCCAAGAATACTTCAAGAAGTACATTTTTAAGAGTTCTTGAGACAGTTGTATTCAAATATAAGGAGGCCTGTGAATTCTCTTTAACAAATCTACAAATATGGGAGAGAATATGTGTGTGACATCAATAAATGGTTAAGATTCCTAGTATAGAGGGTGTTATGTTTATATTTTTCATCTCTAGAGTTCAGGTAACTTTCATACATTAAATTTGGGGTAAGACAAAAAATTTTCTAGCCTTTTTAATTTAGGGGAAAGTAGCTGTTCAGGGTGACTTTTATTTCATAAAAAGTTTGTGTTAACCTAGCTAGTACGACTCTGGCAGGATCTGGCATCTGCTCTCAGGAGAACAATCTCTGCATAGCAATCTCAGGGGTATTCCAGCTAACTGAAGCCTCTGTTAGGTTTGGACATGCCTGGCATAACAAGATGAAAACTGATCAACATGGGCATGAATTCAGCGGGTATGGAGCCTGAGCCTTTCTGGTGAAAGAGAACCTGGGTACCAATAGCTTCTGTCTCCTACATAGAAATTGAATCTTTTGGCTAGGGTTTGGACAGGTGCCAAAAAATAGAAAGTAGAAGAATGTCTCAAAGGGAAGGGAGATGGAGGGGGGCAAGAAGGGAGATAATATCATGGCTGTGTTTCATGGGAACGTAGAGTATTTACAAAGGGAATGTGATTTACTCAAATCTCTATATAGCCCCATGTCCACATAAGCTTAGTGCCTCATAACTAACTGGTACTCAATGAGTTTTTGTTGAATCAAACTAAACCACCGCCCATTCCCCAAAAGAAATGCTACAAAAGCAAACACCCCTGAGTTGTGTCCAGTCCTATGAGAGTCCTGGTTAAATTCTATTCCGGGGGACTTCGCAAGTGGCTAAAACAGCAATGATCCTAGAAACTAAGGGAGTCCCACTCTTTGCTAGCTGAAACAGGGCATGCAATCTACACAATGGTTTTAACACCATGTTCTGAAAGTTACAGAGAACTCTTGAGTGAAGGATGAGGCAACTGCCCCAGCAGAATCATACCTTCTTCATGGGCTGCTGGGCCTTCAGGACATGGTTGGGCTGACTATATAGGAGTGCTTCCAAGATTGCACCTGCGGCTCTCAGCCGTTTTGTTTGGGATCTCTTCCAGCCCCTGCCCACAACTACTGTCTGGCTACTCACTTCCCAATTTTCTAGTCATTGGTGTTCACTCCAGGTTACGAACGAAGAGGGAAGGTGGCAAAAGAGAAGTGTTATTTCCAAAACTTTAGTCTGAGAGGGAGGATAAACTAAGTGTAAATTTGTGAATTTGAGAGAAAGGCAGACTGCATGGGTTATGTACACAGCAAGACAAGAAAAGAGGGAGACAAAAGGTAAGATGGTAAGACTTTCTTCGTGTGTTATTCCTGCAACTTCCTGGATATTAAATTTTGGTTTAATGCTAAAGAGCAGGAACCATTCCCAAGCTATGTAATCACTATGAAGCCAGATCTCTTTTAATATTATGGACAGTACACTAATAGTTTCCATTTTAAAAACTTCAGAATGATAGTGAAGAAATAACATTTTAAAAGTGCTTACTCTTCATATCCATTAAAACATTCACAACAATTTCCACCTAACTCTTGGTAGCTCATTCACCAATACAGTTACCTGATTTTTTTTTTTTTGGCATGGTATCAATTCTCCATCAACTCTAACAAACTGCCCCCAAATCACAGCTGTCTTGTGTCAAACACTTGTTAATACTGGCAAGCACCATGGAGTCCATGTCAAAGAGAGCTAAAGAAGATGCCAAAATATCTAAGCTATTTCTACAAAAAGGTGGTAATAATTTTGTATGTGAACATGTTAGATAAAACAAACAAATTTACAAGAAAAAAACAAACAACCCCATCAAAAAGTGGGCAAAGGACATGAACAGACACTTCTCCAAAGAAGACATTTATGCAGCCAAAAAACACATGAAAAAATGCTCATCATCACTGGCCATCAGAGAAATGCAAATCAAAACCACAGTGAGACACCATCTCATACCAGTTAGAATGGCCATCATTAAAAAGTCAGGAAACAACAGGTGCTGGAGAGGATGTGGAGAAATAGGAACACTTTTACACTGTTGGTGGGACTGTAAACTAGTTCAACCATTGTGGAAGTCAGTGTGGCGATTCCTCAGGGATCTAGAACTAGAAATACCATTTGACCCAGCCATCCCATTACTGGGTATATACCCAAAGGACTATCAATCATGCTGCTATAAAGACACATGCACAAGTACGTTTATTGCGGCACTATTCACAATAGCAAAGACTTGGAACCAACCCAAATGTCCAACAACGATAGACTGGATTAAGAAAATGTGGCACATATACACCATGGAATACTATGCAGCCATAAAAAATGATGAGTTTCATGTCCTTTGTAGGGACATGGATGAAACTGGAAAACATCATTCTCAGTAAACTATCGCAAGGACAAAAAACCAAACACCACATGTTCTCACTCATAGGTGGGAATTGAACTATGAGAACTCATGGACACAGGAAGGGGAACATCACACTCTGGGGACTGTTGTGGGGTGGGGGGAGGGGGGAGGGACAGTATTAGGAGATATACCTAATGCTAAATGACGAGTTAATGGGTGCAGCAAAACAACGTGGCACATGGATACATATGTAACAAACCTGCACATTGTGCACATGTACCCTAAAACCTAAAGTATAATAATAAAAAAGAATGGCAATGAAAAAAAATCACTGGAATCAGAAACGACTTCAAAGCTTGTATGACAATGACTTGATTCATAGGATACATACAAATGAAACTAAGACTGCTGGTTAGAAGTGCTTTGATCACAATCTATGTGTCTCTACTTTGCCCATTACCTGAACCTTATCTTAGAAGAAAAAGCAGGATAGTAAGGCATGTAAAAACACATCCAGCCTACATTTCTATTCTTCACACTGCTTTGTGCTCTCTGATTTTAAATAAAATGCAATAGCTGTAGGGTACTGGGATACATTAAAATAATTGTTCTGCTATTGCTCAACTGAGCAAAGGATTTTAAATAAGGATAAGCATAAAGTATCTGCCAACAACCATCAGTGAAGGCTGCTAACAGGGCTTTTTTCAATCTTCTAAAGTAGACAAAAAGTTGACTTGCTAGGGAGTTATTAAATAAAAGCAGAGAATCCTACAGATAGATTTGGAAAGACCACAACAAATGCATGAGGTCCGTGACTCAGCAAGCCCTCAATAAAGAGTTAAATTAAAAAAAAAAATTGTCCAAGGTCTTCTTCATGACTTCTATGCTTCACATTTTCTCAATATTTAAGTGGTCACATGGATACTTTAGGTTGTGATTGTTTAAAACACAAGATTGAGAAAAATGAGGACTTCTGGGACAATTCTGTTAAATATGAAAAGGGTAATGTCAAGGGAGTATGGAGATAGTCTCACAGGGATGCAGAATTGAAGCTGCAGAGCATAATGAAGCAGCTGGGCAAAGAAGGAGGCAAAGGAGAGTCAGAAATGGCCAGGAGCCACCAGCACATGCCACTGCTCAATGCATCCATACAGATGCTACGCACTTGGTGACCTGGTTATCTCTGAAAGACAGATCAATTCTAAGACAGGATTCCACCCAGTAGTTCTGGGTTTTGTTTGTTATTATTTGTTGATTTGCTTATTTGCTAAAGTGGTGTCCAGACAAGTGAACATGAACCTGAGTCTGGAGAACCCTGGAAGAGAGAGTTGGCATCTGGGGAACCCATGTTTGATTCTGGTTGTGGGCTTAGGTTCACGAATCCAGATACATGCTTGTCTTCGTGTGAACAGCAGATGCCCTGGAGCCCAGCCCAGCTTCTGGAATTTCCATGAATGCTTAAAACAAACACCAACCAAAAAGGTACTGGAGAGTTTGGTAAAGAATTCCCATCACTACTGTGGAAAGAGTTTCCAACTGTACCCAGAGACCATGTGTAAACCCTAACCCCTGGAAGGAAGTGAGAAGCAGAAAAGAGGGATGCATGGGGAATCCTCAGAGGGTGAAATCTGTCCACCTAAGTATTAAAGAACACATGTGGAGGATGTATCCTGTCCATGTTTTCTTTATTCTTGATTCCACTCAAGCCTTTTTTTTTTTTTTTGAAATGGAGTCTCACTCTGTCGCCCAGGCTGGAGTGCAGTGGTGCCATCTCGACTCACTGCAAGCTCTGCCTCCAGGTTCCACGCCATTCTCCTGCCTCAGCCTCCCAGTAGCTGGGACTACAGGTGCCCGCCACCACACCCGGCTAATTTTTTTTTTTCTTTTTGTATTTTTAGTAGAGACGGGGTTTCACTGTGTCAGCCGGGATGGTGTTGATCTCCTGACCTCATGATCCACCTGCTGTAGCCTCCCAAAGTGCTGGGATTACACGTATGAGCCACCATGCCCGGCCTCAAGCCTTTTTATTCTTTGTCATTGTTACCTGTGTCAGGGCAAAGGTGGAAAGGATAGCTCCACAGAGTGTGTGGTGTCAGTTACAGTACACGTAGAGAGTAGGCAGCACGAAGCCAGAGGAGGATCCCCATCTGCCCTGAGCACCAGAGGTGCTCAGAATAAAAATGCTCTGTTCAGAGGCATCACACTTCTCAAGACACGGTCCACACCCTTCCACAGTAGGTGCACAATATAATCTTCTTTAAGTTTAGCTAACAGTTTCTCATGGCAAATAAGCAAAAGAAACGTAAATCCTAAAAACCACTTATTTGCCGATTTTAAAAAACAGTGCTACATTTTCTGATGTTCTTTAAATTGTCAAAGTACCTCTTTTGCCACCTATTTTGACCAAAAAAATGCAGCTTTACTTCCATAAATGATTTTTACAAACTGAATATAGCATTTGTCAAAGCAACTGAAACCAAGATTCCAGAAATATCTTTAAAGCATTTAACACACAAATACTTGTGAAGGGTTTTCTCTTTGGTTTGGGATCACAAGGGTTGACCCAGGACACGGACAGCAGATAGGAATGATTACTTACCTTCTAACTGGAATTTTACCATTTGTGTTGGTCATAAATGCCAATTTCATCCAGCTGCAAAACAATAGCAATAACATTGCCTTAATGTTTCTTAGGGGGAGCAGCTTCAATTCTGTTAAGAACTTTAAAAGAAAGTTCATTCAAATCAAGAACACTGGTTCTGAAAATCAGACAATTATGTACTATAAGATGAATTTAGGGTTGTCAGATTTAGCACATAAATATATAGAGCTCTCAGTTAAACCTGAATTTCAGAAAAACAACAGGTAATTTTCTTTTACTGTATTTTCCAAATATTCCATAGGATATACTTATACTAAAATATTATTTGTTTCTTATCTAAAATTCATATTTAACTAAGTGTCCTCTATTTTATCTGGCAACCCTCGCTAAATGAGATGACTGGGTGCCTCCATTGAGCAAAACACATTGTTGGTACTTATTTGTGATTGGTCTGCTCGATTATTGCTCTGTAATAATATATTAAGGTGGTGGGAAATGCAACTGCACGGTGACACCAGCCAGCCTTGTCTTGAGGATTCATGAGGACTCATCGCTCCCAGCTCCTAGTGCTGCCAAGTACTGATCACATGGGCACCTCCTTAATTTCCAGTGGTAAAACAAGTTCATCAACTCAAATCGATGGTGAACAATTCCTTGCTTTCCCCAGGCTTTCAGGAGACTCAGAACATTTATCTGTACTTTGGAGCTAGGGCTTTTCTTAGCTAATGACTCCCATTCTTCCTGTTTCCAATCAATAATGTGCTAACAATTTGCAGAACATGATGATTTAGTAAAGTTTCTGTCTTAAGTTTCGTAGAAGCACCAGTAACTACTTTAATAACAGGATGTTTTAGGGATGAAGAGAGTGAGAGAAGACTGGGCAGAAAAAAGAGTTAAACAAAGTTGTGGTTTCAGATGGAGCTTGATTTAGCTTGAACTCATGTGATTTGTGCCAGACTTTGTGGCAAGAGGGATGGCCTTCTGTACCCTGTTGCAGCTTATCATTGGCTGTGAACTTTCTCCTAGAGGAAGGAAGAGTATAATCTTCCAGGAATGGAAGCTCCCCTTCAGCAGAGGGCAATGCTCTGAAGAAGTGGACAGGTCTGAGCCCTTGGTGAGCCCACTCTCATGGCAGATGATGGCTGGGTGAACACCAGCTTCATAAAGGGATCTGGGCAGGATGTTGTTAGCTCTCATGTCAGACAGAGATATTTGTGTCACTCAGGTATAAGCAAGCCTTCTAAAAGTTTTTGACCCTTTAGGACTATCAGTGCCTGAAGTCATAACATCAGAATATCCACTGGGTTTCTCTTTAAAAACACATGCCAGGGCAACTGCAGAGGAAAAGGAGAAGCAGCTGCACAATACATAGAAATAGATAAGACTAAATAACTTTCCTCCACTAAGAGGATGAAAGAAAAGTGGACGGATACCATAACAAGACAAGTAGTACTGAATAAAGAATACTTTCCAATTTCATCTGCATGGTCATTTTGATTCACAGATGAGGACAGTGAGGCACAAGTGTAAGAATTTGCCATGGTGAAGCTGGGATTTATAGCCTAGAGACCATACCTGTAAGCACCTGCCACAATGACCAGAAAATAAGACATGACAGTACCTTCAGGACTAACCTCTTGGCCCATTGCCAAGTGAGTATGATGAATCACACTCTTGGTGCTGGGGCATAATTTTGAGAGATGCAGGCTTATCCCTGCAATTTCTCAACATGGTTCCCCTTGGCACCTCACAGCTGCCTGCCAATGGCCCTGTGAAGGCAGATGGCCCCTACCTTCATGGATCACTGCTTTTCAAACTGGCTGACATTTGACTTTGGCTAGGATTCCTTTGTGGGTGATTTTCATGTCACCTTGAAAGGTTAACTTGGGTAGGGTTTAAATCTACCACTGTAGTACTCCTCTGGATTTCAGATACTGTAAGCTGGAGTAATTCCTTCTTTCATGGAAAAAATAAATTTGGAAATCACCATGGGATCCTTGATCAAATCTTTAAATAACTGAATCCTACCGAAAAAAATTCAGAGGTATCTTTGGATCCCTGATGGTGTGCTAAACAAGGAGCACTGCACTCGGGGCTGAGGCTTCTTTTTCACCCTAGCACAGGTGCGTTGGCAAGTGCTTCTCTTGGCCACACTCCTCATTTCTCAGTTTTATGCAGCAGAGGATAGAATTACCCCAGCACTCAGCAATGGCTCCAGACATGCAGAGCTGTCTATCAGAAAACTCAATCTGGAGACACAAAAGCCAGTACCCACAACTGAGAGGATACAGAGTGACTGAGGTTCCAGTGTCCTTTGGCCATTTGGGCTATGGGTTTATCATGCATGCCCTTCTAGGTGGCATGAAGAGTACAGGTGTGTGTTGGTCAACTCCAAGGTCAGGAGCATGGAGGGAAAGGCAAGTAGGAATTTGCCTGAGGAGAAAGGAACCACCCAGCCTTCATCTCTTCATCTGACCATTTGTTTGATAACTGCCAAGAAAAAAGACTAATGCAAACAACACTCACTGTTTCTTGAGGCATGTCATTGGACTGACATTGTTGGCCCTGAAGTTGTGTATGATTGATCTCAGGCCTTCTACCCATTGCTGAAAGAGAAAGAAAAAATATTCTTGGTGAGCAAATCTGCTGGAGTCAAATAGAGCAGTTTTTATTAGATAGATTGTATCCATTTTGTGTAATAAAAATACAAACTCTTCTTTTGTCCCTTTCCTGTCATACAGCCATCTATATTATGCAGGCTCACATGTTATTCTTTAATAAACAGCTTTCATTCTTTCCATGAAGACAAATGTGCCATCTATTGTGCCATTAAACTTTGGGCTGCCACAAAGGAATGCTGCCTACTGATTGACTTGTGAAGCTTTCTATTTGCAGCTTGTTTAAATATAAGCCCTTTTTCAGTTGCTGGCAATCTTAGTTATTTCCAACCAGCATTATACTATACATAATGACATATTTAACTATTTTCACTTTAGAGGATAAATGAATAGGGGTTCGTCAATTTTATTGTGTGATCCTTTCAATCTAAGAGTTTGTTACATATCTTACCTGACTGTTTTCCAGCAAAGCCTTAAAAAGTAAAACATTCTTTGATTGCCAGGGTGATCAGAGCAAACAGTGATGTGCTCACATAATTTCTGTATAAGGACTTGGACCTCACTTGTAGTTCATACCATCACTCCACGGTTTTACAAGGACAAGTGAAGGGAGATTGTGCATGGCAGTAGAGGAATTTGGGTCTCTAAAAGGGCATTTACTAGAAAAGCTCAGCCCATGAATTAAGGCCAACTCTGCCCTTGGGTCCAAAAACTGATGCCAATGAATGCCATAAAAGAATCATACCCTTGGCAAAACACTTCATAGCAAATTGATATTTGGGTTAAATAGAACTGTGGCCCGCACATAAGCTGGTTCCTTACCTTCTTAGGTTTACAGCCTGACTGCTTAGATTTACGGCTTAGTGCTGAGGAAGGGAAAATATCTTGGAATAGATAGTAATATAGATGTAAACTCTATCTGCACTGTCTAGTATGGTATCCACTAGACACATATGGCTATTTAAATTTAATAAATATAAAGTTCAGTGTCTCATTTGCACTAATCACATTTTACATGCTTAAACACCAACATGGGGTTGATGGCTCAGACAGTGCAGATAAAGAATATTTCCATCATCACAGATGGGACTGTTGGACAGCACTGCCTGGTAGAACCAGGTTTTAAAAAGTCAAGCAATTTAATCTCTGTAAGGGCAAAGGTGATGACTGCGTTCTAACAGAGTATGGTTTTGTTTTGCTTTTTTTTTGCTGTTTAACATTTCTTTTAATTTTAATTGTGTTAAAAATGGACATAACAAAATTTATCACCTTCACCATTTTTAAATGAAAAATTCAGTGGCAGTAAGTACATTCACGTTGTTATGCAACCAACATAACCAGCCATCTCCAGAACTCTTTTCATCTTACAAAACTGAAACTCCATTTCCATTAAATAACTCCCCATCTCCCCCTCCTCCCAGCCCTTGATAAATATTAATGCCATTCTTCTTTCTGTCTCTATGATTCTGACTATGCTAGGTGCCTCATATAAGTGGAACCATACAGAATTTGTCGTTTTGTGACTGGCTTTCTTCACTTAGCATAATGTCCTCAAAGTTCATCCATGCTCTACCATGTGTCGGAATTTCTTGCCTTTTAAAGGCTGAATAATACACTCATCCATTCGTCTCTGATGGATTCCTTGTCCATTGTGAATTGTGTGTCTACTATGAATATTGGTATACAAATAACTCAAGTTACTGCTTTCAATTCTTATTTATGGATAAATAACCAGATGTGGAACTTCTGGATCAGATAGTAATTCTATTTTTTAATTTTTAAAGGAAATACTATACTGTTTTTCATCATGGCCATACCATTTTTTCCCCCACCAACAAAGGACTGCAAATGCAAGAAGGGAACCCTTTTCCTCAAGGGTTCTAATTTGTCTACATCCTCAACAACACTTGATATTTTCTGTTTTTTGTTTGTTTGTTTCTTTTTTTAAGTAGTAGCCAAACTAATGAGTGTGAATCTAACAGTTTTTACTGATCCTGGTCACACCTAACAGTTTTTTGAGGGAAGACTTAGGGGTTATAAGAGGTAAATTTTCTTTTGTGACTAGCAAAAGCAGAGCTGTAAATAGCATTGAAAGCCTCAGCAAGCATAATGGTGGAGTCAGGATTCTGAAGGAAGAGGAAGAAATGAAATAGTAGAATTAAAGAAATGCCTCAATTATTTTTCATTGGCAGACCTCACTTCCTCTGTCAGGCTAAATATGGACTATAACTCCCTGGAGACTATCAAATATCTTCTTATTGACCTAACAAACCACAGGCCCACACAGAGTTTCCCAAGAATAGACAGAAAAAGCACAAATAATTGGGTTGGCATTAACTGGGATGCATTTTCTCAACCTGCAGGCTTATTACATGTTCTAAAACATAAAACAAAGTCCATAGTTTCCTAGGACAAAAAAAAAACTGGACAATTTCTGAGACTGTTCACTGGGCTTTTTCTGATCATTCTAATTTAGTTGTTTCTCGAAATAAATTACAGAGATGGTGCACTTTGAAGAGGCTTAAATAACTTTCATCCATCTTTTGAACATACAACGCTGGCAAGGAATCTTGTTTATTGTGATGGAAAGGTCAGTGAGAGTGACCTTTAAGGCCATCACTCCAGTGACAGGGCCTATGCTTTAGGAGGAAATGCCACCAGCATCCTCAGAAGCCCTAAAGGGCACTGGGAGGGAAGGTTGCTGCCTCTTTCTTCTTGCAATGATGAAAGTGAGGTCAACGGCCTTGCCTAAGGTCACAGAGCAGCTGGTGCAGGGCAGACAGGCAACAAGAGCTCTGTGGTACATTCTTCGTGCTGGGGATTTTTATTTTCACCCAATGGCTTGCCCACACTTCTCTCCTCATGACACGGTAAAGGCCCCTTCTATTATCATTCAGGTAAAGTACATGTAACATAACAAGGGCAAAGGACTGTAGGAAAAATATCAATGCTTCTTTGTCTTTTTTTTAACATAAAGTAGATGAAATGCCAGCAGGTGTCAGTAGAGCCCTGGAGTTTTGTTGGAAAGTTACACCAGGAGTGAACTAGATGCCTATCAACTTGTTTGACCATTTCCAGACTAACAGAAGCAATAAACCACAAATTGGATATTTGTTTTTGGGAATTGCTGAAAATAAGCTCGTGTGGTAATCATCTACATAGCGTCCAGGAGGCGCATTTTCCAGTCCTTGGAACACAAGTCATTGGCTAGATGGCGACATGCTCCTGAGATGACTTCTGCCACACTGGGCACTTTCCTTCTGGTCCGGCCTCCCCAAGCCGAAGCCTGAGCCTGGGTGCTAGGGAACCAGACCACAGGAGGTTGGCTGTGATGTTCGGATCAGCATGGTTTCCCTGCTTCCCTAGCAGCTTGTTAATTGCTACTGTTCTCCCATTTTTTTAACCTTTTCTAACCATTCCTAAGTTAACTTAAAGTGTATTTCAGTCCTTCTAAGAAAAAGGGGGAAAGAAAAACTCTTTAAGGGACTTGAGGGCTTGTGCTGAATTGTTTGGAGGGCAAGGAGAGAAAGAGAAGCTGCCTCTAATTCTCTCCTGGAACTTTTGACCTCTCCTCTGGGACTCCTTAAATTTATTTTCACCACCCAGGCCCTGTCCAACTTCCAGGCACATGTTTAGACCTTGCCCTTAACCATCTATCACCTTTGCCCCGGGAACATTAGGACTGACACAGACAAAAATAATCCCTTTCCCATGAAAATACAAATGTAGAGAGACACAGATACAACAAACCCAAACCGAAAATACTATGAAGTTACATTGAGCATATATTTTACTTTTTTCTTTTAAAAATATTGGTTAGGGTTTTTCCCCCACTTTAGGAAAACAATATTTAAATATGCTTCATAGGAAAGTGTAAAGCAAAGAAATACACAGTAAGAAGTAAACATCACCCCAAATCTCATGACGTATATTAAGAATTGGCCACCAATAACATTTTGCTATTGGTATTTCCTTTTTTGTTGTTGTTTTTTTGAGATGGAGTCTTGCTCTGTTGCCCAGGCTGGAGTGCAGTGGCATGATCTCGGTTCACTGCAACATCTACCTCCCAGGTTCAAGCGGTTCTCCTTCCTCAGCCTCCTGAGTAGATGGGATTGCGGGTGCTCACCACCACTCTCGGCTAATTTTTTTTCTGTACTCTTAGTAGAGATGGGGTTTCACCATGTTGGCCAGGGTGTCTTGAACTCCTGACCTCAGGTGATCTGTTCACCTTGGCCTCCCAAAGTGCTGGAATTACAGGGGTAAGCCACCGTGCCCAGTCTGCTATTGGTATTTCTAAGCTTTCACTAGGCATAGGCTGGTCTATCATCCTAAAATAACTAGCCCTATTATTCATCAGGCAGCACTACTTTCAATCTTAGAGTTCCAATCTTATCTCTAGGTTTTGATCCTGAAGAATTATTTTTAGTCTTTAGTCAAAGAAGCATATTGTCAACAGAAAAATGAACAGAGACCCTATGGCACTCTCCAAGTTTGTGACGTAATTTTCTCCAAGGGACTCAGTAGCATCCTCCTTCATCTTTTGATGTTTGGCTCTCTGTTTTCACAGAAGAGGCTACTAGTGAAGGCATCTTAACTAAGCTGTTCAAAAGTTAACTAGAGGCTTGTTATTAAAATGTAGTCCGGGGACCAGCAGCATCAGGATCACCTGGGAACTTGTTAAAATGCAAATTATCAGGCCTCAGGCTGAATCGGTCTTTAGGATGGGAAATAGGAATCTATGTTTTAATCAGCCTTCTATGTGATTCTTCTGCACACACACATATAAGAAGCACTGTTGCAATCCCTTACTACTTAAAGGGCCCCTAGACCAACAGCATCAACATCACCTGGGAGCTTGTTAGGAATGCAGAGTCCCAGGTCTCACCCCAGAACCATGGAATCAGAATCTGCATTTTAGCATGATCCCCAGATGACTGGTGCGCACATCAGAATTTGAGAAGCAGAGGTCTAAAAGAGCAGCCCCGCTCAACTTGGAGTTCTCCTTCCACTGCCCACATAAGATGTGAGTTTGGTTTTTGTCTTTGTCTGACACACAACAAAATACCATATATGGGTAGCTTATAAACAACAGAAATTTATTTCTTACAGTTCTGGGGGCTGGGGAATCCAAGATCAAGGCGCCAACAGATTGGGTGGCAGCTTTCTAGTTCATAGGTGGTGCCTTCTAGCTATGTCCTCATGCAGTGGAAAGGGCTAGGGAGCTGTCTGGTACCTTTTTAAAATAAGGACACTAATCCTGTTCCTGAGGGCTCCACACTCATGACCTAATCACCTCCCAAAGGCCCCATCCTCTAATGCCATCACCTTAGAGGGTAGGATTTCTGTTTATTAATTTTGGTGGGACACAAACATTCAGGACACAGCAGTTTCCTAAGGGAGCTGCTGTTTCTGAGAGTGACTACACATGAGAGTGACTACACATAGAATATCCTATCTCATAGTGATAGCCCTGGGAAGAGCCCCATGGTTCTAGATCCACTCTTGGTTTTTGTCATGTCCCACCCCACCTGGGCTGAACAAATGTGTTCACTAGAATGGAAACCCTGACCTGCACATTTTTAGGGGATTGAAGTTCACATTTCTTGTATGTGCAAGCAAGAGGATGCAAGATGCTACAGGCAGCGGCTTTCATCTTCCCTATGTCTGAGCTGTGAGAATAATCAATGATGGGGCCATCTGAAATATTTAAAACATGGGAACTTCTTGGTATCAGCAACTCACAAATCTAGATCGATGAATTTTTTTTTTTTGTTTTCTTGTTTTACTTTTCTATTTGTTTTGAGACAGGGTTTTGTTCTGTTTCCCAGGCTGGAGTGCAGTGGCCACAATCAAGGCTCACTGCTGCCTTGACCTCCCTGGGTCCAGATGATTCTCTGACCTCAGCCTCCCAGAAGCTGAGACCACAAGTGTGAGCCACCACACCCAGCCAGTTTTGGTATTTTTTGTATAGATGGAGTCTCGCCATGTTGCCCAGGTTGGTCTCAAACTCCTGGGCTCAAGCTGTGTACCAGCTTCGGCCTCCTAAAGTGCTGGGATTACAGGCATGAGCCACTGCACCCAGCCTATTTTTGTTTAAGTGAATGGAGATAAGAAAAAGTTGGCATTTTTCAAGTAGCTACTTTCAAGGTGCCTAATTGCTCTATCAATTAGTTTTAATCTGCTCAAATAATATGTCAGGAATGTATATAATTTGAAATACAGTTTTTGACTCCTTGGCACTGTGAATTCTGTTAAGACCTAAAGGGCATTCAAGAGAAATGAGACCCATTTCCATGCACTTGGAGCAAACTATGAAGATTTTCAAGTAAAGATTTCCACAGGATCTAATCTTGTCTAAGATAGAATTCCTCATAAGGTGCTTAGATGTAAAACTGCAACATTTCACAAATCTACAGATGAATGCTATTCAGTGCAGGAACTACACCTTCTTCTTAAGCTAGAAATTTAGTTTCATGAAGGCATTGAGTTTTAGATTGCCACGAAATATAGCCAGTGCCTCAGATTCTAAAATAAATAGGGACTGTAGATAAATCACCACCAACATGTTTCCTCTTAGGAGTCTATAAAAGCATGGCAAATGAAATCATTTCATTTGAATTAGGAGGTTTAGTTGGCATTAAATTGTCAGTATTTAACTTTGAGGGCAGGCTAAAGGGAAGACATTTCCAGCTGGTACATTGTTAAAAGAACGATGCGGATAGCACTTAGAGACTAGACTGGTAGTTCCCAGCACCTGTGGTATATTAGCATCACCTGGGGGACTTATAAGACATTTCAGAAGCCTGGGTCTCACCCTAGAGATTCCAACTAATAATTAGAATGTACTTGGGCTATCTTTCAATCTGCTTTTTTAAACACTGCAGGTAATTCTAACGTGAACCTATAGTTGAGGACAATTGAACTAGATGATGTGAACTAAATTTGGCTTGGGCAGGTGTTTCTCAAGCTTTAATGTGCATTTGGATCACCTGGGGGCATTTGTGAACCACAGAGTTGGATTTAGTAAGCCTGGCGTCTGCACTGAGATTCTGCATTTCTAACAAGCTTCCAGCAGATACCAGGCAGGCATTTGGGCTTGCCAGATTCCTGTGCCCTAGGCTCACAAGGATACCAGGGCTTGTACCTTATTTCTAGACAAATTGCATATCTTGAATACCATGAAGAACTCCACCGAAGAAAAGGTAGTTCCAGTCTGCATTATGCCAGAGGTTCTCAAATGTGGTTCCCTTGATCAGCGGGTTGAGCATCGTGTAGGAGTTTACCGTAAGTGCCCATTCTCAGGCCCTATCCCAAATCTACAGAATCAGCAACTTGGGGGTGGGGCCCAGTAATCTGCATTTTAACAAGCCTCCAGGTGTCTATAATGCAGCAACCACTCCAGTAGGCGAGTTATCAGAGCACCTGGTGCTAATGAGAAAGAAAATTAACTGAAGGGGAGGTGTAGGTGGCCACTGGAGGGTAGGCTTGTTTTGTTTTATTTTGAATTAATTTTATTGAGCTATAATTTTTATATAATGATTGATCTTTAAGCTTTGATTCAAATTTTTCAAATGCTAACTAACTACCTTCAGGGTGAGCACTTAAAATTTTAAGTTCTCATTCCCTGGTTTTGGATGAAAATTCACACACACCCCACTGCATGTGTTGAAGTATTTGAAAGAAAGTTACAGGCAACATAAAAGCAATGCAGGCAGCCGTAGGGAGGTTGGATAAGAGGATATTTCACAGCCACAGGAAATTCAGGAGCTGGTGATTTCCAGGATCTCATCAGGCAGCAGGGAGCTGGCCCAGAGGAAGACTGTTGGAAGTTACAGCTCCTCCTGTCTGAGATAGTTCTGGTCTGGAAGATCTGGGCTTCTTGGGATAACTCTTACTAGATGATTCAGTACAGAAACCAGACAGAGGTCTACTTCTTAGAATTGGGGTACATCAGAACATGACTTGGGCCACCAACTGTCCAGTCCAGACCTAAGGACCAAGGCCAGAGACAGCAGAGCAGCAGGAGGAGCCAGAGGCTAAGGGCCGGCATTCCCAAAGCCTGAGTCCCCATTCCCATGGCATTTGGTCCAGGTCTGAGGCCTGGGAATTATAAAACCCCAGTGGCAGAGGTGGAGAGTGGAGAAGCTGATGGTACAGACAGGACTTGACAACTGAAATGAACATTTTATCTTTCAAAGGTATTCATCTAGGACAGTAAATCCAGCCTAAAATTAAAAAGGAACAAAACCACTAATGTTTGTTTGTATAACAGACCAACTTCTAAATCATGTTAAGAAGTAAAAATCAAACAAGTTCTCTCTTTCATGTCAGCTGATTTCTCCTGGCTCCACCAAGGACAGACAAGTGCAGGTACTGTTAGTCTCACAAGATAAAAATGTCAGTGTTGGAAACGCCCACATGCCCATGGGACAAGAGGGCAATTCACCATGAACTGTTGCTGCAAGAAAGATGAGTGCAAGAAAACAGACAGTGAAGACTTTCCTGCATAATAAAGAAGCTAAGCTGCCATCCTACACAAGTCCAGTTGATAAACCCAGGATAGAAAGCTACATCAGTGAGCCTGTGATAATAACTGACAGCAACCTACTTCCGAAATTGGTGGCTAAAAAGCAACAGGACTTTTGACCCCACAAAAATTAAAAAGACAACCCAACATTAATTTCAAAAGCCCTTGGGAAGTCAATAATAATCCTCAAAAAGTTTTCAAAATCTAAAAGGGAAGAATTGAAAGGGGGAAAAAGAGAGCAACTGGGGCCTCTTTTTCTTGACACAGACTGAAGCTACAGAGTAAAGTTGATGAAAGTGAAAGAAGAAATGTATTAAGTGTCATATGATTTTTAAATCACCCTCAGAGCGTGCTGAATGAGTATGTGAGCAAGAAATAAGCTGCCATCTATGAGTATGGGAGGCTGTATTTGAAAGATAGAACTGAATGGGTTAGGATAATATTTATACATTCCTAGACAAAATTAAATCATATGATTCTTAAATCACCCTCAGAGCATGGTGAATGCGTATTTGTGCAAGAAATAAGCTGCCATCTATGAGTATGGGTGGCTGTGTTTGAAAGAGATAATTGAATGGGTGAGGATAATATTTATACATTCCTAGACAAAATTAACTTAGTCACTACCAGAGAGTCAAAACAGTCTATCTATCTTGACAACACTGGCCAGTTAGGTCAAATAGGTCCTCTAAATAGTCACAAGAAAAAAGAGGATACCTGTGCTGTTCAGAAGCTGCAGTCCCAAACTTCCATACCAAATGGCTTTGTTAGCATTCCTTAGACACAATTTTTGCATTGCCTAAGCCTGATTCTATATATTAATAGATACCCTGTAGCAATGTCCTATTGGATCTATAGAATCTTGTCACAAATAACTGCATATATTTCCAAATATCTACTACAATAAATATACTGTTATGGACACAAAAGATCAGGAGGGAAAAATGTATACATACAGTTTACTTACATTAATGCCTACATTCACTTGTGCTTCCGATTTAGATATACAACACATGATGTTCTTTGGTGCCTCAAAGTCCACAGACCAACTACATTCCTACGTCCCCAGAAATCTTTCAAAAACAAAGTAAGATATTTGGTTTATTTTATGTAACATTATTTGGCATCCAAATGGAGAGCTCTAGAAGAATGGAGGGATTTTAAAATGTTGAGAAAACCAAAAGCATCATCTTAAGCCAGTCAGCAACCATCAGTTTTTTGACAGCATTACTTTTGGACTCAACTCAGTCAAATTTGTAAAATTCTGTTGGTATGGGATGAGTAAACAGCTGGTGAATTAAAAGGTGTTCATAAAGTTGTTTCTTTAGTTGATGGCCTGTATTTATCACCCCCAAGGTCACATTCTTCCTGACATGTACCTGTTGACAATGTTGGCAAATTAAGTCATGCCAAAGTAAATAGTATTTCAACTTGAGGACAATCCTACCTGCTTAGCCTGAGATCAATATAATCAATCAAGAAGCCTTTGTCTAACTCTTAACTAGGCAGCATCAACCAATTTAGTTCAGGTAAATCAAATCTATAGGTAATTCTATAAACTAAACAGGACTTTCAATATAAGAGCTACTAAAAGGAATCTAAATCGGTGGGCTTGAGTTTCATTACCTGGTTCTCTATCTTTTAAGGTAAAGTCTCCCCACACACAGCAGAAAACAGTGAGGAGTGAAGACAAGTGGAAGTGGAAAAATAGGGAAAATAAATAGAGTATTTATGGTAAATATGAATGCTTAGATTACATCATTGTTTTGATACTTCTAGAAAAATATTGAGCTGAATAATGCCTCTATGATATAATTTACTGACTTTTCTTCAGTGCCTCACTGGTTCTGAAAGACGTTAATGGTGTCCCATCAAAAAAACAAAAAAAAAGTTTAGGAAACAGCTGAATAGCTTTCTTCCTTGCTGAGATCCACAGAAGAATAACACTTCTGTTGATGGGTGCAGCACATCAACATGGCACATGTATACATATGTAACTAACCTGCACGCTGTGCACATGTACCCTAAAACTTAAAAAAAAAAAAAGAGTAAAGCACTAAGACTCAAATACATCTGAGACCCAGCTCCTCCAAAAATAATAATAATAATACTTCTTCTGAAAGTGCTACCATAAAGAAACCTGTCTAAAGGCTTTCTCATGCTTAGCTGACCAAAGAACCCCCTTTATATGTGGACTTTTTTAAGGAATCCTTTTTTCAGGCCACTAATTCGGGAAGTACTACTGTATGACTATAGCTCCCACAGATAATGATCTTAAAACATTTGCCTAAAAAGTACATTAACATCAGTGTTACAGGTGAAAGAGGATGTTCCCCCCACTCCCCGCCCCAGTTTTTATACAGATAAGCTAAATTAGCCAACTGGCTGTGCACGGTGGCTCACGCCTGTAATCCCAACACTTTGGGAGGCCGAGATGGGTGGATCACTTGAGGCCAGGAGTTTGAGACCAGCCTGGTCAACATGGTGAAACCCGGTCTCTACTAAAAATACAATAATTAGCCGGGTGTGGTGGCATGCACCTGTAATCCCAGGTACTTGGGAGGCCGAGGCACAAGAATAACTTGAACCCCGAAGGCAGAGGTTGTGGTGAGCTGAGAACACACCACTGTATTACAGCCTTGGGGGACACAGTGAGACTCTGCCTCAGAAAAAAAAAGAGAAAAAGAAAAAGAAGCCAACTGTGAATTGCAGCACAGGGTGGTGGTAGAATTCAGGATCTAGAGCACTAGAGAGAGCCACCGCCTGGGTTCAAAACACCACTTACTGGACGTATGGCCTTGGAAAAGTCAAGTTACTCAACCTCTCTGGGCGTCTTTATTTGTAAAACGAGGATAATCATAATACCTATCCCACAGACTTGTGAGAGTTAGAGATAATACACATCAAGCACTTTGAACAGTGTCTGACACACAATATAAACTACTTTCCTGCTGCTACTGTTATTAGCATTATTATTAGAGACCAGCAAATCTTTTCCATTAAGAGCCAGATAATAAATATTTTAGGCTTCAGGGGCACACATGGTTCTCTATTGTCTAGTTTTCCTGTTTTTTTTTTTTTTATTTTTTAAACATCACTTCAAAAATGTAAAAGCCATTCTTAGTTCATAGGACATACAAAAATCAGGCTAAGGGTTGTGTTCAGCCCATGGCCTGCACCTGCCAACCCCGGATTATGATAATTAAATTACTGGCTCCAGATCATAGAGCTTGGAGGCAACAAAGTCTCATGTAATACAAGGGATTCTACCCACTTCTTCATGCCATCCACTTTTTAATTTTGCCACACAGATGAGAAAACATACAAATACATGTAGGCCCATGTCAGCATACATTATGTTCCCAATGGCAATTTTTTGCTAGCACTGGAAACTGGGGCTATGTGGAAAATGGAAAAGCAATTTAAAGTCAGTGACATTTTTCTCTCCCAGGGGCCAAAAGGTGAAATACAAACTTCATGTTATGCTTCTAGTGCAATTAGAGTAATTCATTTTGCATTCCCTTGGTGGAGTCATTTGATAACACTTGCAACTAGGACAAAATGAGCTCCTCTGGGCTGGGTCTAGAGTCTCTTCTTATGAAACCTATCAAGTTCATGAAATGCAGTGGTGAGAAAGGCTCCAGCACTGAAAACCATGTGCCCCATGAAGAGCACAGCATTTCAAACACAACTGTGAAGGAGGCTGGATGATTTCTAAAACGGCAAGAGCTGAGCACCCATGAAAATCCACCTCACAGATCATGGGGATTTGCGGTTACATTGAAGCATAAGAAAAAGTTTTAATTTAAACAGGAGAATGCACATAATAAAATGCAGTATATTAAACAGCATGAGTCCAATGGCATATAAAAAGGAAAGTGTGTGGAGAATAAAAAGACACATTAGAGTGGTTATCAACGCTGTGGGGAGAGGGGATGGGGAAGAACCGCTTATTGGGCATGCGGTTTCCTTTGGGGGTGATGAAAATGTTTTGAAAGTAGGTAGAAGTGGTGCTTGCTCAACATTGTGAATGTACTAAATGGCACTGAATTGTTCACTTTAGAATGGTTAATTTTATGTTATACAAATTTCACTTGAATTAAGAAAAGACACAGAAGGGGGAATGCACTTTAGGGGATTTTTAGTTTCTTTTTTTCTTTCTTTTTTTTTTTTTTTTTACTTTCCTGTACTTAGAATGTAGTGCAAGTACATCCTCAATCATGAGCAACATTCCTTTAGCATTCAGGAAACACAGTCAACAGTATAAAAACATACTGTCCATGCAAATGTTTAAATGACCTTGTCAACATGGTCAGTGCAGTTGCAGAGAACCTGGGAGCTAAGCGGAGGCTTGAGGCTTCTTTCATCTTTGATACTCTCATCCAAGGAAACCACTTCACTGATGCAGGTGACAAAATTCCCTGAAAACAACAGCAAATCTCCTCTAGCTTCAGCTGCATGTTCCTGAAGAATCATTTTGGCCAGGAGCTTTTAAGTAAGTCCAGCACTAAGAAAAATGCCAGCTAAAAATCCACATTTAATTCCTTATGAAAGTAGGGAGTTTCAAACAAACAAACAAACAAACATAGACCTTTTCAGGATTTCAGAGGCCTAGAGATGTGCCACAGAGACAGAACAGAGCTCGCCCCATGGACAAGCCCCTAAGGATCCTAAGTAGTATATGATCTCTGTCCTATTGCATCACCCATAGCAGGTCATGCAACTAACAGGTTCCTCAGAGAAAAAAATTTAAACAAATTCATTGTTCCTTTTTCTCCCTGATCCAAAGTAACCAGACCCTCAATTTCTGATTAGCTGTATCATCATACTCCCAGTTAATCAGAATTAGAATCTGGTCTCTATTTTAGCTTCTCTAACTTTACCCAGGAACAAAACCTCTGGATTCCACATTAAATGTTTCTCAGATCTTTCCTTCTTGTGTAACTGATTGAAGCCGAGAACAACTAATTTTCTTGCATTCCATCCCAGGATCTCTCAACCTTTAATGTCCACAGGAAGTACCTGGAATGACTTCTGTCACCTCTCCAACCACAAAGCCTCCTCTCCTAGTAGCTGACTCCTGGTGTCATGATGATGTAGTCCCAGTTAAGCTTATCTAGGGATTTCCATGTGTATACAAGTGTCCTGTCAAAGCAACTAACTTGGACTGTCCTTGGCTCCTGGTACACTTTATTTTGCAAAAAGAGTCCTTCCTTAAGTCTTTTTTTTTTTTTTTTTTTTTTTTGAGACGGAGTCTCACTCTGTTGCCAGGCTGGAGTGCAGCAGCACGATCTTGGCCCACTACAACCTCCACCTCTTGGGTTCAAACGATTCTCCTGCCTCAGTCTCCTGAGTAGCTGGAACTACAGGCATGGGCCACCACACCTGGCTAATTTTTGTATTTTTAGTAGAGACAGGGTTTCACCATGTTAGCCAGGATTGTCTCGATCTCTTGACCTCATGATCCGCCTGCCTCGGCCTCCCAAAGTGCTGGGATTACAGGTGTGAGCCACCATGCCCGGCCAGTCCTTCCTTAAGTCTTATAAGAGAAAGTGACTTCAAAGGACACATGGTGCAATTCCTTTCTTTTACAAATGGGGATTAAAAAGATTAATATAATTGAAATGATTTGTCCAAGTTCAGGTTTCATCAAAAAAATATTTCTGGATGAATAGCTGAATGAAGAAATAAAGGAACAAACAGGTATCTTTCATTTAAAATGCCAATAAGGTGAACACATTAAGTCAATATTAGCATTCACTTCAGTGCAGGTGTGTTAATGCTACATGGTGTCTGATGTCTATAGCTAGGGTTCTAAATGATCCACTGACAAGTTTGTCATTTTGCACAATGTTTAAAAAATGAGTTGTCAACATTTTAATATCAAGAGATTTCATGTAAAAAATCCATATGTTAGTATTAGATGGACATGAAAACAATCTAGAAACCTCAGGCCCATGTTTTGGTAGTTGGAAAACTAGCTGGAAATAAGTGAAAGTGCCCCCCTCAACAGCATATGTGCACTCCAACTTGCTAAAGTCCACACCCTCCCATATTTGTCTTTGCCTGACACTTTTTCAGCTATTCACATCATCTTCTTGGCTCCCACAGGCATCTGAGTTCACAAAATCTGGTCTAAAGGAACTATCACTTTTGGTGATGCACAAATAAATAATTCAGAGTTTAGAGAGAGCCATCATGGATGAGACACTGAGGTAGCAGCTGCTAGGAGAGATGGTCTTGCAAGAGCAAATGAGAACTGGGAGGCAAGGAAGAAGGAGCCACAGAGGAAAAAGGTGGTCATGGGAGGCCCCAGGAGACTGATTTCACCAGCTCCACAGATTCTCTGATGACCACAGCCCATGTAAGGCAGAGACTGATGGTCCGTAAATTCAACCCAGCAATAGAAATAACAATAAAACCCATTATCCTTATTTGGCAAAAAGAAAACTCTTAGGTGGGATGGGGCATTTAAACTTAAGAATAGGCACTCAATTATTTGCTCTGATTCACAGCTCTGCACTCCGGACAGCTTAATGTCCCCCTCTCATTGATTTGTTTCCAATGAACTCAGAAGAGCTTCAAGAAAAACAATTAACAAGAAAACGTCAACTTTCAGTCTGGAAATGTTAAAAAAAACCCAAAACAAAACAAAAATTAACACAGAGACCTACACACTCATCCCACATTTGAGCCTCAAAAACTGTTGAAGCAATGTGGTGAAGAAGCTTTTATTAATTAGTACACTGGGGTTTGGGTGATCAACACGCAGTTCAGATTTACAATTTAGCTGCTTTAGTATTCAGCAGGCATCAGCTCAGTTGAGCCTGGGCGTCAGACCACTGAGTTAATGTAAGTTCTTCAAGGCCTCTGCAAGTAAAGCAGGATATAAATGCTAGTGATTGAGCTTTTCTGCATAGCAGTGATTCTCTAACTTGAGTGTGCATCAGAACCACCCGGAAGGCTGGTGAAATCCCAGCTTTCTGATTCAGTAGGGTGGGGCAGGGCCTGGGAATCTGCATCTCTAATAAGTTCTCAGGTATTGAGAGCCACTGGCCTATACCGTATAATTAAAACTGAATTTTAAGAAATGCAATAGCATTTCTAAGAAGCCCCCAGATGAGGCTGAAGTCTCTGATCCCTTGGGGTAATGCTGTGGTTGAATATCAGTAGAGGAACTGGTTGCAGGGCTTGGAGGCTTTGCAGGATGTTAACAAAGCCAGTAGGACTCAATTTAAATACAGAATCAATTTTTTTTTTCAGTGAAACAAAGAATAAATTCCTTCTTCTGGAACCATTACAGTTAAGTCTTTCACTCAACACAATTCAAGTTTAGCAAAGCAATTTTGACATTCAGCCCAATTTATTAAAATAATATTTTATTACTGGTAACAAATGACCTGACTTTATCTTTTTGTACACAAAATACATAATATTTTTGTAATTTAATTTCTATAGTAGTTATTCACATGCTTATTTGATGACTTGATTACAAGGCATAATTTATGAAGTTTGCCAAATATTTACAAACCTGCATAAAGTATAATGAGCAGTCTGGTCTAAACTCAATCCCAATATTTGCATTTTGAATGTCATAATAACAGCTTATTTTTTGTAATCAAAGGAAAATTCAACTTGGTATAAAATAACAGATTTATTTATGGAGATGTTGAATGAGGCCTGCATTTCCATCTTATGTCTAGTGACTGTGATTTCAGTTTGCTGTGCAGTGCCAGCTGTAACTTATTAATGAAAGACATCTGAACTGCCTTCAACTTTGCTAGACACCAAAAGCGAGGAAAAAACAAAAGAAAATATGAGAGGAACTAAAGTTGCTTTTCTAATGAAATTAACTTATTAGAATGCTCAGTATTCAATTATTTGTATAGTGCCTTGTAAAGCAATGAGCAAAAAGATGAGAATGATTCCAGGAAAAAAAAAAGAGCTTTATTTCAATTTAGAAAAAAATGGGAAAATACCTTCATTTGGCTGCATTTATTCTTTTGAGATGGAGTTTCGCTCTTGTCGCCCAGGCTGGAGTGCAGTGGTGAGATCTTGGCTAACTGCAACCTCCACCTCCTGGGTTCAAGCAGTTCTCCTGACTCAGCCTCCGGTGTAGCTGGGACTACAGGCATCCACCACCACACCAGCTAATTTTTTTTTTTTTTTTTTTTTAAGTAGGCTGCATTTATTCTTAAGTGTTTTAAGCTTTATGATGTATAAGACTCACCTATTAGTGAAAGGCATACTAGGCTTAGAGTAAATATGACAGCAATTTGTTAGTAATTCTTTTTAACAGACAGTTGTTTAGGAGAGGAAATGAAAGCTAAATTTCTAACTGTAACGACAGGAAGGATTTAGGTAAGCAGGATATAATGATCCAAACTGGAAAGAGGCCAGGACACCAGGGTCAAAATCTCCAGTCTCGTCATGGATTCTTAGCAGCAGCCCTATTACATCCTGAAATGTGACTCTAAAAATAAGACATGGAATCCAAGAGTTCTGTGTTCCCTTTAGACTATCATTGAATCACATTTTCTCAGTCTTGTTGTCAAAAGATCATCTTCCTAGCTGTTCTAACAACTAAACTGTACAAACTTGAGGTGTACAACATTAAAGATTATACACCTTTATCACTTGGGTTGGAATTCATTTAGTCAACATAAATACCTCAATAGAACAGGTTGTTATTGAGCACTCACTAAGTGTTGGGCACTGACAGTTCTAGATGTTGCAGATACAGCAGTGAACAGAACAGTGCTGTCCTGCAGACAGAGGAAGAAAATAAATGAATAAATGGATATTATGGTAAGTAAGTAGTGCTAAGAAGAAACATAGAGCAGGAAAAGGAGTGAGGAAGTGCTGAAGGCTGGTGAAATGGGGCGCTCCTGCTAAGGCAATTTTCCAGCAGACACGTGAGGGCTGTGGGGGAGAAAGCTCTGTGTGTAACTGGGAAAGAGCATGATCCAGACAGAAGGAACAGCAAATGCCAAGTCCCAGAGGCTGGAAGAAAATGCGTAGGAGGAAAGAGAGAGTTTAAGGTAGAAAGGGGAAGGGAGGTGGGGATGATATCTAGCAGGGCCATGGAGGGTTCTGAGCAGTGGAGTGATGCGATCTGAATTACATTTTAAAAACATCCCTCCAGCTGCTGTTTTTAGACTAGACCAAAATGGGCAAGGCTAAGGCAAAGAGACCAGTTAGACACCTCTTGGGGCACAATAGGGAAGAAATGATATTGGCCTGGACCATTGGCTTGGGCCACTGTGTCGTGATGATGTTGGTGAGGAGCAGCCGGCTTCTGGATACCTGCTGAGGGTAGAGCAAACAGTATTTGTGAACAGACTAACATAGGACATAAGAGGAAGGTGTTCATGGTCTCTGCAACTGAGAGCACATTTGTTGAGATGAAAATGACTGTGGGAGAAGCAGGTGAGAAGAGTTGAAAGCTTTGATTTGGGACTTATCGGTAGAGGAGAAAGGCATATAGAACTGAGCACAAATCTCCTAAATAGGTAAGAGTGGCAACACAAGCTTATTTACTCTCAAAGCAGAGAGAGAAGCTGAAGAAAAGACAAGGTGAGCTACCAAGGTGTCTCTTAACAATGCTGTTATCTTTTACTGAAAAAAAGCACAATCATATTTTCAGAGTCATATGCACTGGAAAGTATTTTGTATTTATTTAAAATTCAACCTTGAGAAACTCAGATTTCAGATAATATTTTATTGACTCTTAAAGCACCCACTTGAATATGAAAAAAAACTATCAGAGACCCTCTTTGAGAAGTAGAAGAATACAGAAGGGAAAATGGCTTGCTGAAAGTCAGGAAAGCTTCCTCCACATGGAACATACTCCTTGATATAAAAGACACTAAGTTCAAAGTTTACCATTTTGCCTAGGTTAAATGTTGGGTTAAGTGAATTATTCCAAATGGTCAGATCTTAAGTGTAATAAGAGCCTAGGAATTAAAAAAAAAAAGAAGACTCATGAATCTCATAGGATACTCATAAGCAAGTTCTCATCAGGTGTTTATAAGGCAAACAAAATACACAGATTGCCCAGGGAGTGCTGGACTCTCCCAGGCAGCAAGCCACTTTCCAATATTTTGTACTCTTTAACTCTCACCTTACATGTCTACCCTGAGTTACTTTTGTTTGTTTTCAAACCTATTTGTTGTCAGTTGTCATAAAAATTACATAAACCAACGATACGATCTTGTGGAAAGAAAGAGTGTTGTTGTTTCTCTAGTTGAATATTTTGGGAAGATTTCTTTGCAGGCAAGTTGCTAAAAATATTTTTCTCAAATTCCGTGTAGACAAGATAACTAAAAGATTAGGGAAAAAAGTCACAGAACTGTAGGATTTTGCATTCCATTGCACTCTGCCCAGTGAGTGTCCTTAGTCTCAGATCCACCTTAAAGGAACCAAACTGGCTATCTGAGGCATTCAGAGTAAAGTATAGGGGGAAAAAAAACCCCAAAAACCCCAAAACATAAAACCCACTCAACAGACCCATAATTAATGAAAAGGCTTGGCCCTAACATTAAAAGATTAGTCAACAATAGAACAACATTTATATGCTTTAAGTTACAGTGTTTAAGCTATATATGAATTAATTTTAAAAAATGATTACTTGTTCGAATTGACTTTTGTGATAAACTGACCAAAAATGCACCTTCTCATTGCATGGGCTAAGTAAGAGGGCTGTTAGTATATTTCATGGTCCCCTGATTCTAGGCTCCTAGGCTATACTCACATTCGAGTAGAACCACTCATTGAATCACTAATACTATTTCACGTACCCTGGGAGATCTCTACATTTCTCAATGACCCAATTTGATTTATGTATCCTGCCATCATTTTGAACTGAGGTAATTATATCTACGTGTATTTCATATAAAGACTTTCACTTTGACGGCTTGTGTGTTCTATTAGGAATAGAAACACATATAGAGGAACAGAAATAAAACGGTGGTGATGGAGAAAATGTTGTCAATGCTGAAGGTGGTAAATATGGTTATTTTAAGTTTTGAGATAAGGAAGTGGGCAAGAGTGTCCACATGCATGTATATTTGGTGAAAAAATGTACTCATTATTTTCTCCAAGTGTCAATCAACTGAAAGGACAATGCACTGTCCAGTTTGGACAATGAGATTTATATTTATTTATATATTATGCTATTAATGAAATTCAATGTAATAGTTCCCAGAAGCTGAAACACTTAGTTTCTTCAGTAAGAGCAGGCTCAAATAGTATTGAGTTTGAATAAAAAATCCAATACAGAATTATTTTTTAGTTCTTACTGGCTAGCTGCTCTTAAATTTCAATGGCAATAACACTAGGAGAAAACCTTCAAATCTTCCCTTGAAGTATACATCCCCCCACCCCCAACCCTCAAACATATACCACTGGTCATGGAACAACATGGGTTTGAACTGTGTGGGCCCACTTATACATGGATTTTTTTCAGTAAAAGTTACACCAGTGTGCCTGCCTCTCCTGAATCCACTTCCACCTCCTCCACCTCTGCCACCCCAAGACACCAAGACCAACCTCTTCCTCTTCTTCCTCCTCTGCTTACTCAATGTGAGGATGATAAGGATAAAGACTTTTATGATGATCCACTTTCACTTCATGAATAACAAATATATTTTTCTTCCTTATGATTTTCTTATTAACATTTGCTTTTTCTCTAGCTTACTTTATTGTAAGAATACAATAGGTAATACATATACCATACAAAAAGTATGTGAATTGACTGTTAATATTATCATAAGGCTTTTAGTTAACAGTAGGCTATTAAGTTTTGGGGGAGTCAAAAGTTATACATGGATTTTCATCTGCACAGGGGTATGGTAGCCCTAACCCCCACATTGTTCAAGGGCTAACTGTACATATCCACAATCTACTCAAGGGTATGTTTCAGAACATGGTTCTTAGAATGGGCCAAGACTAAAAGCAACCAAATTATGGAAAGCAAAAACATTATGGGATTTACTGATTTGAGCCATCTCCCCAGGACTGTATTTGCTCAGGGCACAGGGCAAAGTGGGTGCAGCATATAGGGCATGAAAAGACCTGGTTTTAGGTTGGACTCTGGCCCAGCTTGCTGTGTGGTCTCAGAATTCCTTTAGGCTCTCTAGCTTCATTTTTCTCATCGGAAAAATGAGGTGAGAAGCCCTTCCTAAGGTCCATTTCAAACTCTAAAATTCTTTGCCTCTGTCATCCTAATAGCTAACACATATTGAGGGCTTTCAATAAGAAAGGCAGTACGCAAAGCGCTTCCCACGTCATAACTCATGTAAGCCTCACAATCATCCTAAGAGCAGATATTCTAGTACTGTTCCCATTTTACAGATGAAGAAAATGAGGCACAGAGAGGTCCAGCTGTACATCTGCTTCACATAGCTGGGAAGGGGATGAGCAAGGATTTGAACTCAGGCAATGTGGCCCCAAAGCCCCAATACTTGAGCTCATACTGCATCATCCTGTTTCTTGTAATATGAATTGGTAATTAAGGGGTTGATCTCAGAAGAGTAATAAAAGAACTTGAAGGCACTGCAAAATCTGTTCTCCCAAAGTGAGGTGACCTGAACGATAGCATAAAACCACCACAATAAGGACAGAACCAAACACTCTTATGTGACATCGAGCATCCATTTCTGCCTCCAGAGCTATAAACCAGGAGTTCTCAAACTTCACCTCCAGAGCTATAAACCAGGAGTTCTCAAACTTCACTACACCTCCGAGTCACCTGGAGCGTCTTGACAAAAATGAAGATTCAGGATCAGAACATCTGGGTGGGCCTGAGACTCAAATGTGTAACAAGCTCCTAGGAGGAGTCTGTACTTCCGGAATGTGGACCATACTTTGTGAGTGAGGGTAATAGAGCTTTGATGGTTTAGGGGTCAACAGAACTCAATTCTGCCATAAGTTATCTCTGGATTCATGGTTAAGTTTTGTAATCTCAGTGTCCTCAAATGATCTTCCCTGTACATTTCCTTTTAGCTCTAAAATTCAATATTTCTAATGATATTAGAAATTCAACCTACACTGAGTTTCCACTTGTAGGAACCCTCTGTCATTCAACCTACACTGAGTTTCCAATTATAGGGTTAATGAGAAGACAAAATGCCTCCCCATTCCCCCAAACCCATGTCTCTGCCATGGAAAGTGAAGGCTTAGTCCTTTTCACACACGTTACAGAAAGATAATGGGAGCTCTGTACAGAGGTAAAATCACCCTGTAAACACATGATTAGCAGAAAAAATATTTAAGAGGCTTTCTACTTCTTTGAGAAGTCTCTTTGAGACTCACTTGCCAGGGCAATGGTATGTTGGATATGGCATTAAAAGACTGATCTTAACCCAATATTTTAATAACTTATTGGGAGGGGGAGTTTGGATTTCTTAACCATCCAGACCCACGCTGCCCACCCAGTATGGTGGCCATTAGCCATATGCAGCTACTGAACACCTAAAATGTGGTTAGTCTGATTTGAAAATACACATCAGATTTCTAAGACTTAGTATGAGCAAAAGAATGTAAAATATGTCACTAATAAATTTTATATCGATCTCCTATTAAAATGACAATATTTTAGGTCTACTGGGTTAAATAAAATATTTTATTAAAATTAATTTCACCTGTATCTTTTACTTTTAAAACACAGCCACAAGAACAATTTAAATTATATATGTGGCTCACATTGCATTTCTACTGAGTGGTACTGACCTAGACCTTTGTCACTCAAACTGTAGTTGTCAGATGAGTAGTATCCATGCCACCTGGGAGCTTGTTAGAAAAGGAGAATCTTGTTCCCACCTCAGACCTATTGAATCAGAATCTGCATTTTAACAAGAGCTTAGGGGATTCTGGTATACACTCAAGTTGGAGAAGTGCTGGACTAGTATCCCTACAACATATCATAGTAGGTATTTGGGTTGTTGGCCCACAGGAGTGACATGCTAAAAGGGTACTTCACTTGCTGATTTTTCTACAGAAACAAGTCAGCAAAGCAATGCTAACTTTTAAATTATCATACAATTTAAGTATATAAAAGTATAGCACACATAAAATTAAACACACAACATATATACATGGGGGGAAAGAGAAGGAGGCCATTTAACTGAAGCTACCTTAGTTACTTCTGGATTTTCAGCCACCATGTAGGTAAAACTAATGTTCACTAGATCTGTGCCACTGCAGACACAAACTATCCGCCCTTCCAGATCATTTTCTGATTTTCCAACAGCTTCAAGAGCAGCCAAGATTTTGGGATCCTGTATAGAGGTACACAGATAGAAAAAAAAAATAAGTTACATCACAGAGCATGGAGGAAGAAACTTGGTAAAAAGAAACCACATTTAATGTAAAAATAAACATAAGGGCCCAGACACCTAGCATTATTCTAAAACCTGTAGAGATGAAATTTGTAACACTATATATTCCTTGAAATCAACTGATAAGAAAGGTATTACAAATTTTTTGGTTGGGGGAGGTATGGAGTCTCTGCTCTGTCACCCAGGCTGGTGAACAGTGGTGCATTCTCAGCTCACTGCAACATCTGCCTCCCTGGCTCAATGGATCCTCCCACCGCAGCCTCCTGAGTAGTTGAGACTACAGGCACATGCTAACACACCCTAATTTTTGTAATTTTTGTAGAGACAGGGTTGCACTATGTTGCCCAGGCTGGTCTCAAACTCCTGGGCTCAAGGGATCTGCCTCCCTCTGCCTTCCAAAGTGCTGGGAGGTGTGAGCCACTGTGCCTGGCCTAAAATTTTTGATTTAGAAACTAGATGTGAGGGTCTTTGTTTAGAGTTTTGATTGTAGTTATCGGAGGACCTGGAATATGGCAATTGGATAGAAAAGTATTTTATTAGGGTCTGCTTGTCCACAAAGCCTCTCTCTCACCAGAGGAGAGTCACAGAGGTTTCATGTGAATAAATGTGGCATTACCACAACCAGCAACCACATGTTATTCTCAAAACTGAGATCAAATGTTTTAAGTAGCCTGGATACAAAGAGTGAGTTTTTTATCTCTAGAAGCCATGGCCATTTCCAATATAAGTAAATCCGTGTTTAGAAAAAGCAAACACCAATCACAGGTACCTTTGGTATGGCTCCCGACCGAATACTGTTGATGAGGGAGCATTCTAGCACCTGTCCTTCCTGAAGAGAGAGAATACAACACAGCAATGAGCTTAAATTATGCCATACCTATGATACAGGCAAAGTGCTTGGCAAATTTTCTGATGATGAAGGCAGTGCTGATTACAGTCAGGTTGAAGAGGGAATTAAAACCATGTAACAATAATTATTGCAAATAATCAGAAATAATCAAGACCCCAAGTATTCCATTTCACATATATATATATAATACACATATATATACGTGCAATGCTGAATATAAAAATGTTTCTAAAATCTGTTACTTTTATATATAAAACATTGTTAATAATCATTAAATATATGTGTGTACATGAAATGTGAGAAAAATGCTAATTTTTATATAACTTTAATTCTTTTCTTAAATTCAGCTCAATTGTTCATTAAATGTGGACACTGTACCATACATCGAATTAAGTCCCAGGGTATAATGAGATGAACACACTTTTAATGTACCTTTTAGATTTCAGCTTGAGCATCTCTTCTTCTGGCAGATTTCTTTCTAACTCCCAAGATTAAATTAAGCTCTTTGACAATCCAGTGTTCTCTTTCACAACATTCAATGACTTGTAACTTATTTTTTAATGCCTGACTTTGCTCCTAGACTGGAATCTATGAGGATAATGTCCTTAATCATCACTGTATACTTCAATGCCTGGCACATGAAGGCACATTTTTAAAAATCTTGAATGAATGAATAAGGGTAGGGTTCATCAATAGCGCTCAGTCTACTTGTAGAGAAACAAAATGGCTTAAACCACAAAGCAGAAAGAACAACTTGCTGTTCTTGGGCCATACCTTGCCTTCACTTTTCCATGTCAGAAAGAAGCCAAACTCATCCACTTTGAAGAGGCAGTTGGGTTCAAACACAAAGGATTCCTGTCAAAAAGAAATGTGTTGATCTTCATGACTCATACCATTTTGAGTCTAATAAAAATGAAAATATTGCTGAGCTTCTAAACAAATTAGAAATCATTCTTTTGTATCTAATATCCACAATTCTTATTGTATTATGGAATGTTTTCATTTTGAAAACTCTTTGCTTTCAATTTTGTATTGTAAAACTGATCAATTTAATAAAACATCTTGCTCTAGGACAGGTTTAAGAACAAAGCATACTGAGTGAAAGCATGAAAGTCATAGAGAAGAAAGTTTCCTTAATATCTTGGAAGAAGGATTCCCAAGTTCTAGCCCACTGATGTCAAAAATCAGGAGATACATTATTTTCTAAGTCACTGGTTTTTGTTTTGTGTTTTTTTCTTTCTTTTTTTTTTGACTGTAAAATCTAGCATTCAGATATTTGCTGAGATTTTTTCTTTTTTATCTAACCTCATTTGGTGTCCTGTAAAGCAGGTCTTGAACAGCCCCTAGAGCTAAAGTGTAGTCGCTAGACCAGCAGCATCAACATCAGCTGGGAGCTTTACTGAATTGCAGAATATGGGGCCCCAGTAGTCCAGATGGACTGAGTCAGAGTCTAGGGGGATGTGACCCAGCAATATGTGTTCCAACAAGCCCTCTGGAAGAGTCGGACACACACGAAAGTTTGACAACCATTGCTTTGAACTTTGACACCAGAAACTCAGGGAAAGCCACAGAATCACGTTTGAATAAAGAAGGAATATTAGCCAAATTCAAGGCATGACAGCATCTGTGTTACACTTGCCAACTGACTTCTTGTCTTATTAGAGCACCACTGTGCTTAGGAATGAGAGGGAAAATCCATGTCAATGAAAGAAAAAGGGCATTTAGGAAATGAACATAGATGTCCTGTGCCCTCTGACTGCATTACACCAATACTTAGCATCCACACTTCAACAAGTCTACATGTTCCTTTCATGAGCTGAAGAAACTGGCTTCCTAGATCATTTCAATGCCAGCAATTAGAAATCTGTCTGGCAAACATGTTTTAAGGCAGTGCCTTAAAACAAATAAATAGTAATTATAGGATTAAGGTTTTAAGGGCTGTTCAGACTCTTAGTTTCACCTGTTAAAATTTATCTTTCTAAATTACAGGGGAACAAATATTTATCAAGGTAAATCCAATGCCAAGACACTAGGCCATCATGAAGTAGTTCTAGGAACAAAGCAGCCTTCAATTTGGGTAGTTTTCTGGCAGATGAAGTATTACTGTATGTATTTATGTATTCCAACTCTGTATCAGGCGTGTGCTCTGTACTGCTGTCATTGCCATGAATAAGACCAAAGGAAAGGGCATGGTATAATCTTTGCTTTTGGAGTCAAAACCCAGTTCCACCATTTGTTATGTACTCTCTCCCAGAAAGACCCTTTCTAAATTTCAGAATCCTTGTCTAACAAGTGGAAGTAGTTCCACCTACCTTTTGGGTTTATTGCTGGAATTAAATGAGATGGTGAACATAAAGCACATAACACAGAATTCCAGTTCAGCAAGTAATAGCTCTATCAATAACACATGGTTCAGACTTGTAATAGTGGTAGCAAATTATTAACAATATGAAAGCGCCAGTATATGACATTTTTTGACCCTTCAAAATGGCATTTTTTGGACAGTTCAACCTTTTAGAAAAGGCTTAACCCAGAAGTTGATACTTTAGATGAATCTTCATGCCAGGCAGAGTGAGCAGCTATTGACCTCACATTAGATATTTGTTTGGTGTGGCTAGAACACCTCAATAGAATGACAGGGGGTATGATGGGACATGTATAGAAGAGTTGTTTCATTGCAAGGGTCTTGTGTGCCGCCTAAAAGGCATTAGCTATTACCCAAAAGGCCATGGCAGGTCTTATGTTGTTACTGACTAAAAAAATGAGAATTATCAACTAATCAAGACATGAGAATTAGCCCATTTCCAAATATATCCCAACCAATATCCGGATGGTAATGAAGAATTTTGGTACACATTGTCCAAAAGTACATCCTAAAATGGTGTTTACAGAGTAGGTCCACGACAAATCAGCCACTATCATTACTTATGTGTACCCTATCACCTAATTCCAAGTAAGGATTTGAGATGATTCATGAAATACAAATAATAAATAAGAATGGGTTTCCAATTTATTTTGAGAGTGAACTTTCACTTCCTTGGCCTCCTTAAATACAAAATTATTTCCTTCCTTCCCCCCTGAGTACCCCTAGAGCTTGCCATTACCACCTGGACATTTCAATTCCTAATATCTCACTCTTGGAATTCCATCTGGTCCTTCTAGCCCCTAGCTCTACAGTTCTCCCATCCTATATTTCACTTCTTTACAAAGTCAAATATCCCTTTTGATTATCCCTGCCAATCTCTCACTACCCACCAGTTCCCTCCTCCTCTTACTTCCATCCTTATCTAGCTTATTTCCCAAGCAGCCCAATATTGCAATCACTCCCTCACAGGTGGTTCACAACTTCCATGTCTCATTTAGTGTTTTCTTGACCAAAAAACAAAGTCTATTTTATGCATATTTTATCACCATACTTGGTGGTGAAAATCACAAAATGGAACTGTCTGGCTTTAGTTTAAATTCAAGATTATAAACCTCAAATGGATAGTCAACAGTGACGTTCAGTCTTATATTTCCTTCTCAGTGGTTACTTACTCTTTGAGAGGATGAGTCCACTGCTTTTTTGAAACCCGTTCACATTCAGCCAATTACAGTGTTTCATCTAGTAAGGAAAAGCCATCAGGTGGACACAATTCTCTTTCTTTCCCCCAATAAAGCATGTTTTCCCCTGTCAAAGGTCAACCCCCCAGCATCTGCTCTGGATTCAGTCTTCTTTCACCTACACAAGCATTTCAATCCTTCATTTTTCACCACCTAACACACATCAGGTTTGTTCTTTTTCTTTACTAGATCATTCCCATCAGCACACAAATGTCTTCTAGCTGTCCCTACTTCCACTTACTACCCCATGTCCCTGATCCTCTTCAGGACATAATATCTTGGAAATACTCACTGTTTCCATTACCTCTCTTCATACCATCTGAGCAACTCTAACTGGCTTCCATTTCTATCACCCTCTAAAACTTCTCTGGCCAGTCCAGCATGCTGCAAAATAAGAGTGCACCCCTTCCTTTTCTCACCTGATTTGATCTCTGAGAAGTTGATTATTCCTTCCTTCTTGAAACACTCTCCAATCCTGGTTGTGCTCCATTACCTTAGTCTAATTTCCCGCCTTTCCCTTCTGTGCTCAACTTTTACATAGTTCCCAGGACTTGGTTCTGGGAATTCTCATTTCCACTGTGTTCCTAGATTTCATTGAATCTTGTGTCTACAATATCATCTATTTCCTGATGACTCTCAAATCTGTAAGAGCAGCCCCATCCTCTCCTCTGTGAGTTCAAATATTTGCTATTTGACATCTCCACTAGGATGTCTTGAAATAAGTATGTCCATAACTGAATTCTTTATTCTCTCCCCTCTCTCCAAGTTTCTCCATCACAGTACTTCCTTAGTTCCATAAATGTCACTGGCATCTGGTCACTTATTGAAACTAAGAGTCATCCTTAATTTTCCCTCATCTATTCCTCTCACTTTCAGTAGCAATCTACTTCTATAATATTTCGAATATACATCCACTTTACTCCCTCTCCATCACCACCCACCTTGGCCCAAACCAATATTATCTCTCCCATGGATTGATCTTCTCACTTCTCTTTTTCTGCTGCCCACAGGAGCCAGATTGAGTCTTTAAACTTTGAATCAATTTATTAAAACCATTCAATGGATTCCTATTATATTTAGGATAAAATCCCAACTCTTTACCATGGCCAAAAAGGTCCTGAACGATATGGGTCCTTCAAATCTTATCTCTTGCCACTCTGTTCTTCCTTCTATTTCTTGTTCACAACCATAAGAACTCTTTTCCTGCAACCCCTCAAGCTCTCTCTAGCATCAGGGCCTTTGCACTTGCAGTTCCTCTTGCTCAGAAGTCTCTTTCTCCTGCCCTTGGTGCATCAGGCTCCTCTTCATTTTACAGACCTTGTCTTCATTATCCCCTCCTCAGGGAGGCTCTCCCCGATCCTTGATTTACTGACTGGCTCCCACACCAGAATGCAACAACCTCCAAGAGGGCAGAGTCCTTGAAGCAGTCTTGTTTACCTTTGTGTTCTAGCACCTAGCACATCAAAAGCACCATAAAACTAACAAATTAACTTAAAAATGAATGAACAAATGAATTTTTTTTAAAATAAAAGATGTTGCAGCAGGCCAATATGTAAAACAAATAAACAAGAAGTTGCTCAAATTGAGGTGGCTGCACCAGGCCCAGAACCCATCAAGGAAGTCCTTGGAAGACTGCCAAGGATAGAAGTGCAATTACAAGGGCACTGGTTGAGGCCGTCTGCCTAAAGGCAGGAGCCCCTTTTTGTAATGCATACAAACTCATCTTCGAGGTTGGGGGTGACTTTGAGGCACCTCCTGGGAATTCCTATTGAACCAGGAGCACTGTTTGACATTGTGAAGAAATCATTTTCAAAATAGGATGAGAAATCTGGGCAAAGAGAAGAAAAATAAAGTGGAATAGTAAACTAAGGCCAGAGTAAAAGGCAGCTCTCAGAAATGCCTGTCATAAGGTCCTACAAAGTTATAACAGGATAGCAACTTGGCTCTGGGCTCCCTAGCAACAAAAGCAAAAAAGGGAAAAAAATATTTACCAGGTGCCCATCCAGCTCATAAAATAAAAACATATCAGTTGTTAAGAGAAGCAATTATCAGAATAGAAATTCTCCAGGATCTTAGAATGAAACCCAGCTGACACTAAAGACCAGGCTCACGACAAAACCCACAATCAGCTCATCAACTGTGGCTGAAAGGTTCTCGGACCAAATGCTTCAAACCACCCATGAAAAATCAGAGAGCAAATCTGAGGGATGAGAGGTAAACAGCTGAAATGAACGAAAACACAATCTAATTTGGTTTCTCAGCACCTCCTACTAACAAACATAATAACTCTATCCTCTGGTGAGTAAAGACACATCATCTCTCTTTTTTTTTTTTTCCCTAACAGCAGTTTTAAATTTCACCTGAATCCCTCCCGACCTGAAAGTGGGCTATGACTCCCTGACCAGATTGAGGCCAGGCTATTGTGAAGTCCCATTGTCAGAAAAATCCTCCTCCAGATCTGGGCACTGCAGGGGAGATCATAAAAGAAAGCTGGAACATTTCTCCTCTGTGAATCTATTTGTTTTGCAGTTAAATGGTAACAGAATTTTCTGGTAAAGAAACAAACCATAAGAGAACTTCCTGAGGGGGCGGGCAGAATTTTAATTTTCATATTAGTTAAAATTCATCAGTCACACCTTAGAGCTCAAGGACATGTTAGCTCATCCAGCCCAACTCTTTCCTTAGGCCACTAGAGAGCAAGGCTAGAAAGGGACAGGAACACCTTTTGTGAAACTACTTAAGCGGAGGCCAGAGGGCACTCTGAGAGTTTAGAATCACTTTTGCTGGAGATCACTATCGCTAGAAGCTACTTCTGGCTCAGAGATCCCCGCTCTGAGGGGTTTGTGCCACTACAGGCTTCCAGAGACACTTCCCTCTCTTATCAAAGATAGAGTATGTTTTTCGCTTGTGTGTTATTTTTAGTATATTTCTCCCACACATGCTGTTTCAACATTAATCAATATCACAACCTATCTTTCAAAGATTCAAGTTACTTTCAAATCAACTAACATTAAAATGTTTTCCTTTATTTCAATTTTTAAAGTGATTCTATTCAATAGTTTAATCCCCTCATAAGGAATGTCAAAGAGCTTGGCAGGCCAAATACTCTGATTGAAGTGGAGGCAATTCCTTGGATGGGGATACAGCTAAGTGGTAGTTGATTTTATTTTAATTGTGAGTTGTAGTTATTTCTTACTCTTTCTCTCTTGCCCTCTCTCTTGCCCTCTCTCTCACCATCACTTCCCAAGTTGACTGCAAATGTCTGTATCTTTATACTGTGGAGTTGGCATCTTCAAATAGGGCGTAGTCAAGTCTTATTAACAGCTAGGGACAGCTATTTCAGACCAGATCATAAAAGCTTTAACTCTACCTTATTTAAACATGAGTTGGCCGGGGGCTTTTCTGTGTTTGTCCCTGGACAGATACATTAGGACGTAGAGAAATGTGAAATGGAGTAGGCGTTCACATTCCATCACGAAACTGTGTTTTCTGGGAAAGAAGACCTTCAGAAGAGGTGGCAGTCCACAGTGGAAAGGGACAGGAACACCTTGAAGAAATCACTTTCAAAATAGGATGAGAAATCTGGGCAAAGAGAAGAAAAATAAAGTGGAATAGTAAACTATTCCAGGCCTTGTAGTGATTGGTTCCTGGGTTTGCATGTCAGCCTCCTCACCAGGCAACTGCTGGAGAATTTTGCAGTTATTCTGCTTAACCTTGCCATATTTCACTTTTCCTAGCTGTAAACTGGGAAAACTGATACTGACTCACAGGGCTTTCAAAGAATTAATATCGAGAATGTCTAAGTACCTGGGACAAGGTAAATGCTGACTAAATGGTCACACTTATGAGAAAACAGCTACCATTTTAGGGCTCTCGTGTGAGGCATTTCACAAATACGATCTCACATAAATCTCATGATAACTCTGCAAGGTTTTAGACTAGATCAACATTGTCCAACGGATTTACCGTGATGATGGAAATGTGCCAGATGGGTTCTGCCCAATATATTCACCATGAGCCACAGGGAGCACTTGAAATGTGGGTAATGCAACCAAGCTGCTGAATTTTTTATTTTAATTAATTTTTCATTTAAACAAGCCGCAATGTGGTTAGTGGTTACCATATTGGCCAAGGCGGTTTCAGAGAGAAGCGGGGGAAAAAGGTTCAGAGGAAACTAAATTCTTCAAAGCCACAGTCAAATAGGAACAAACCTGAAATTCAGGCCAGCTTCTCTGATTCCAACCCATGCTTGTCCGACTCAGGCAACCTTGACCAAGCAGGGCCCCTCGGCCTATCGCCAGAAGATTGTTGGACGGTCAATAAACGAACACTGCCTAGGTAGACTCCACTAGGTACATATGAGACTCACCCTCCTTGCTTCCTGGTTTGATAAGAATGGAGAGGAAGTTAAAAATACCTTGTCAAGGTTGGAGAGAAACAAAGAGGAGTCTGAGGAAGAGGCCATAAGGGATCTCATCTAATTTAAATCACATTATGCGTGACTACCACCAAAGAGACCTCACAAACCAGGGAGAATGATGGGTGTGGCCTTCAGACTGGGAAAGCAGGTGGAGTCTGGTTTAGAATTAACCAAGAGATCCTGCTTTCTATCAGATCCTGAAAGCTCAGAGCCCAAGAGATGCTTTATGGCTTATTTATTTCCTCTCCTTATTCCAGGGAAATCCTTTAAGCTTCATACCTAGCAGATCCTTTGTGATTCTGCACAAACACTTCCTCTCTCAGAATCACAAATTTTTATCTTTTTCAAGTTAAACTAAAGCCCTCAGTGATGACATCCTGCCATCAGAATGATTTATGGACTGATGTAATAGATGGGCATGGGTCTTTATTAAGTTGCTTTTACCCTCATGAGCTTGGTCTCTTCCTTGGAAGAATATAGAATGTTCATTCCATTTGTGCCTCTCCCATCTGCTTTAAGATCTCAGGAGATAAAGGACACTGGGCCTCTCAGCTCACGTTCCACATGAGGAGCCAGAGGACAGGGCTATAGCTGCTCCATCACAGACCCCTTGCTATGCATTACAAGTATTACCTTGTGAAAAAATCTGTCAGACAAAATAACAGCATATGTAGCTCCTGCATTCCTTTTGATGGCCTTTGATTCTTTGGACAGACGTTCCTATTGGGTTAAGTTGTTAAATATAGACCTTTCCCCCTTCCATCAGTAAACTGATGCTCAGCTGGAATCCAACAGCGAGATGCTGGTCTAGTCTCCTGATGAGCAATTCAAAAGGCCTGTGGCACCTAGTAATATGCCTACTATTGCTAGGTGACATACACAGTGCTTCCTAAGAGCCAGGCAACGCTCTAAGTACTTTCTGTACATTAACTTATTATCCTCCCAACATTCCTATAAGGGAGGTGCCATTTTTATTATTGATATAGGAGCTAGAAAGAAATTACTAGGCAGATAGTGCGGGAACAAGGAGTCTTCGGCAAGGCTTCCCTTTTAATAAAAGTAGCCCCCAAATCATTTCTTTTCTAACAAAGAGCAGCCTGAAAAACCGAGCTTCAGACATAGATAAACAAGCTGGAAGCTTGTGCAGGTGAATGCCGGCAGCTGCGTCAAGAGAAGGCTACCTGGAAGCCAGGTATGTTCAACACGGAGGCTCCATCTTCCCTTTTCTTTGTCATCACGTGTACAGTAAGGACCAGGCAACATGGCACCAGCCAGCTAGAGTACCCATCTGCATAATAAAAGATTAGGGTGGAGTGGCCAGCTTCTTTGCACACTTGCAAATGGCACGCCTCGTCCAACCGATCTTTCATCCCCTGTGTCAATCACACACCCCCTCCTTAAGTTCATTTATTAAACTTTCTGCATTTCACTGCGGAAGTGGCAACCCATTTTCTCCAGGACCCCTTTCTGTGCAGAGAGCTCTTCTCCTTCTTTTTTCTATTAAACTTCCACTCTTAACCTCACTCTGGTGTGTCCACGTCCTAGTTTTCCATGGCTGTGGGACAACGAACCTCAGATATTACCCCAAACAACGCTGCTTCACTATTTATACCTATTTTACAGGTGAGGACATTGAGGCATGCAGATGAAGTGTTTTGAACAATATGCTACAACTGCTTTGAGGCTGACACGTGAAAGACTGACACTGTTCAGGAGTGGGCCCAGGTAACCGCTCAGCAGTCACACCTGAAGAAGCCTCTGCTATTCTCCTTGTCACTGATGCCAGTAATCATCATGAAGGGTCAGATGGGCTTCTGAAGTGTTTTGGTTTTAATTACTTCATTTCTTATGGATTCCCCGTGAATCCTACCACATAGATAACTCAACAACTGTACTACTGAAACATTCTGTACGTATTTCAGTTTTTTATGGGGGAGTGTATTTTGTAAGAATTCTGTAAGAATTTTTTCTCAGATCCTAGGACCCGGAAAAACTCTGTTCCTACTGACCTGTTGCTTTCCTTACAATCTAATGGACACTGTGAACCCTAAAACAACTAGTGTTTTCTACATTGCTTTAGCCACCAGGAACACCAGAAGCAAATCTGAGGCTCACCTCTTTCAACTTTACAGATCATTTTTGCTGCTTGTAGAGTTGCTGCCTGCTAAATTGACCCCTCATTTGATGTACTCTCCCTTGTTTACTTTTTTCCCTTCAATCTAAATCCCTCTTCCATTATTTTATCTGGTGGTACATATTTCACATTACAGCTTCCTGTGGAAGGTGAGAGAAACATGGAAGCATAAAAACCAACTCACCAGCAGCAGAAACAATTGGGTATTTTACACAGGCTTTAGGGTTTTACATGAACCTGATCCAAATGTGGTTATTCATTTCTTCATCTCTAAAAACAGAGACAACAACATCAACCACAATACCTATCTCACAGGTTATTTCTGGGCATTAGAGTGCTTGACACATAGTCTGAACTAAGTAAATTAGTATTGATTTTTTAATTTTGTTTTATTATTTTTTTTTTGAGATGAAGTCTCGCTCTGTCGCCCAGGCTGGAGTGCAGTGGCACGATCCCAGCTCACTGCAACCTCTGCCTCCTGGGTTCATGCCATACTCCTGCCTCAGCCTCCCGAGTAGCTGGGACTACAGGTGCCCACCACCACGTCTGGCTAATTTTTTGTATTTTTAGTAGAGATGGGGTTTGTCTGTGTTAGCCAAGATGGTCTCGATCTCCTGACCTCGTGATCCACCCACCTCGGCCACCCAAAGTGCTGAGACTACAGGCGTGAGCCACCACACCTGGCCAGTACTGATTTTTTTTTAAGAGACAGAATTTTGCTGTCATCCGGGCTGGAGTGCAGTGGTACAATCATAGTACTCCAGCTTCAAACTCCTGGTACAATCATAGCACTGCAGCCTCAAATTCCTGTGCTCAAGCAATCCTCCTGCCTCAGCCTCGTGAGTAGCTAGGACTACAGGCATTCACCATCATGGCTGGCTAATTAAAAAAAAAAAAAAATTTTTTTGTACAGAGTTTCGCTATGTTGTCCAGGCTGAACTCAAACTCCTGGCTTCAAGCAGTCTTCCTGCCTCAGCCTCCCAAAGCACTGGGATCATAAGCATGAGCCACTGCACCTGGCCCAGTATTGATTATTAATATAAAACATAGTAGTAATAATCATTATAATGTTGCTAGTACTGATTATTATTAACCACCAAAGACAAATGAGGTAAATACCACCATCCCTACCTTACAGATGAGAAAACTTTTCCTAACTGAGGTGAGGCAAGTCACCCAAGAGGATGAAGATAATATATAATATGAGGCAGAACTACAAATACATTTTGACAGGGAATCCATTTCTGTTACACGGATCTTTAAAAAGAGCAATGGTATTAGTGTACGTCTATCTCCAGTGAGCTAGAATACAAAGCTAAGCATAAGGGATACCCAGAGTTTGTAACTCTGGGTTGACTTAGACTTGTTGAAAATGTGGTTTCTGCACAGGAGGTCAGCTTGTGTTTGTTCCTGCTCCAACTCCTCCATCCCACTCTGCCTAAGCTGGCCTCAGTCTACAATCAGGCCAAGAAGCTGCTGCCACAGACAAGTCATCGCAACACAGTTTTTATTTTCTCCCCTTTTCAAGGGCATGTTGGGGTACAGTGAACAGAAGAGGTCATTCCTGGGTGGGGAGACTCTGCCCTGCGCCTCCCTGACACGACAGAGCACGTTCTCAGATGGCAAGAGGGCAGTGAAGTGAGTTATTCAGCAACTTCTAAAGGTGATAAACCTGCTGTCTATCTTCCATTTCAAAACTAATAGGAACAAAAATGAAAATGTCTCTCCCTCAGTAATCAACCATAAGCATTTAAAGTGCTCATTCCAGCAATGACAGTGAGATACAGGGAACGCTTATTCTGGTGTCAAGTGGAAAGATTTAATCCACCCCTTTCATTTTATTCTTACCTCAGGAATAAAGAACATCATCAACTTTCTAAGCGACCTGGCTTGGAAGAGTTGATGAAGGCTATTGAAAAGCGACAAAGGAAGGTACACCATCTTTTCTGTTCTCTCATATTATATATTTAAAAAATAAAATAAAATTTGGCCTGATGGTGCTTACCAAGGTCCTATGGTCTGAATGTCTGTGCTTTCCCCCACCAAAAATTCCTATGCTGAAATCCTAATCCCAAATGTGAGGGAATTAGGAAGTGGGGGCCTTTGGGAGATAAATGGGATTAGTGCCCTTATAAAAGAATCCAGAGAGACGGCTGCCCCTTTCACCCACCGTGTGAGGACACAGCGAGAACGTGTCATCTTGGAATCGGGAAATGGGGTCTTATCAGACACCAAATCTACCAGCACCTTGATCTTAAGCATCGCAGCCTCCAGAACTGTGAGGGATAAACGTGGTGTTTATAGCTGCCGAGTGTATGGTATTTTGTTATAGCAGCCTGAAAGAACTTAGATACAAGGTCTCAGAAATATCCTTGGTTCTTTGAGAATTTAATCAGCTTAACTATGATTGAATCTGGGGGAGAAATGAAATGCCCAGATTAGCCACCTGGGAGAGGCCAAACTGTTTCTAAGGACTGACTTTATGGTCACTAATAGCTAGGGATTCCCACTTGATCTTTTACTTGACAATATAGATGTTAAATCTTTGGGACTTGATTTGTAAGGCAGGCCAGTTTGAAATGCTGAACACTCAGGATCTGTCTAGGTTTGTCATTGTCCCTCCCTGAAGTGTCTCTGCTGTGGGGACAGTGAGGCAAAATCTGGATGCTCAGATTCTGGGAGGGTTCCCTGACTCTTGCCAGAAAAGAGGTGAAGAAACTATTCCTAAAATAGTCAACAACTACCTCTCAGCATGCAGAAGGAAGGAGAAAGCAAAATGTGTTTTCAAGAGGAGTGGGTGGCCACTCAAAGTAACTTTCTTGGGCAGGAAAACTGTCACAGTAGTCAAAACAGTTGCCTTAGCAACTAAAATACGGAAAAATTAAAGAGGAACGACTTAGAGTTATGGAGGAAAGTAAACAGGATTCTTAATAAATATTTACAACAAATATTAAAAACACATTATGTGGCTGTCTCCTCATAAAAAAAATCCTAAGAAAAACAGGAGATGTGCTTTGTAGTTGCACCGGAAATACCCCCGCAAACTGATAAGTTCTTCTCTTTAGCAAAGCATTTCTAATTAAAACACAGTTAGTTCCAGCATAATAAATTACACTGAGCAAGTAATTAAAAATACAGTGACATAGAAGATGTTTCTGAAAAGGCAGGTCTATGAAAAAATATTTTAAACTATTGATATATGGAGATAATAGACAATGCTGAATACAGTCATTGAAAGAAAAGGAATCTCAAATGACTTTTATGGAACTTCCCTTTAAATATATGCATTTCTCGTTTAAATAATGCAGCTTTTGAAAATGCTTTTTTTTTTCCACAAGAACTGCATGATACATCACTGCAGTTGGACTTTTGTCTTCTGAAATAGCTTATATTCAGGCCTTGAAGATACACAGTCCCCACTGGCTCTTAGGGTCAATGCTGGCTCTGTCACTTTTTATTGTGTCTAAAATAAGTGCAGCAATTACTGGAACATCACACAAGAACCACTGCTACCACGTAGAGAATTCTGCAGTGAGCTTAGAGTCGGCCTCAGGAAGTGGCAGCAGAGTCCTGAAGGCTTATCCTGAGGCCCTCTTACCCTGAGGGAAGGGCTGCTCCATCTAGAAACAAACCCCCAAGACAGAATTGGAAATGCGAGCAATTCATTAGGGCAAATGCCTGTGAAAGAGAAAGGCGAGAGAAGCCGAATGAGGCAGAGCCTCCAAACCAGACCTCAGGACAAACACCTGAGAGAGGAGCGGAGGGAGCAGGGAGAACTGGGGAGGGATTGAATCAGCTTGCAGTACAGCTGAGAACATCGCCAGCTGGATTGCAGCTGCAGAGCACAGAACACCCACCAGAGGAGCCTCACTTGGGCAGGAAAGGCCCGGTTGTAGCAGCTTGCCATGTTCAGTACAGCCTGGGCAGGGACATTTTGAGGGTGCTGAAGCCCCTGCAGCAAAACTGTCCAATGAGGGGACTCCTGGAGCAGCTGCCTCTTGAAGGGAGACTTAAGCGACACACCTCCATAGCTGCCACAGATAGTGTCTCTGGCTTAACCTTTCTCCACATTCCAAAGTGACATTTTCAGTTCCAGTTCTTTGGGGCTTTAAAATTCCTTAAAAATTAGGAACCATGCAAATATCAACGAATTTCAGTCTCAGATAAGTAACTAAGGAATTGCTGGATCATAGTAGGTACTTATGAAATATGTTGAGTGATGAATTAATTCCCTGGTGGGGATACAGCAGGAAACAAAGTCTGCTCTCAGGTCTTATCTTCTAGAAGGATTTCAGCAAAGGGTAAGTTATCAGGCAGTGATAAATGTAACAATTAAAACATCCAGAAGGGTCAGGAGCCTGTGTGTGTAGGTGAGTAAGAAGGCCTCTTGGAGAATGTGATATTTTAGCAGAAACAGAATGAAGTGAGGAAGTGAACCATGAGGACTGTACAGGGGAGAGCAGTCCAGAGGGAGAACAGCAAGTGCAAAGGCCCTGAGGTCAGAGTGTGCCTAGAATGCTCAGGGAATATCAATGGGACAGTGAAATGGTAGGTCATGTAGGGGACTTGCAGGACACAGAAAGAACTTTGGAAATTACTTGGAATGAGGTAGAAACCCATTAAAGGTTTAAACCAAAAGAAGGGCATAATCTGACTTCCATTCTAAAAAAATCCATCTTACTTATTCCTTATGATGGCAATGCGAGGTAGGTATTATCACTCCCATTTTTCAAACAAGGAAGCTGTGGCTTAGTGCTTTGTGGGTGTAAGACTGACTCATGGTCACATCTCTTGAGTAGCAAAGCCAAAACTGAACCTATTTCTGTTTAACTCCAAATGCATTCCCTTAACCAACTATGTGTATTTCAAGCTTTTGGATAGAGTTCTTTGGCAAAGATTTTACCTTAAATACCACTTAGTACAAAAACCCTTTCTGTATTTGCAAACAATATCCTGGCAACTTGGCTTTTGGTGAGCATTCAAAAACTAGTCTCCTTTTCACATGTGTACAAAGTTAAGAGCATCACCTGCCCTTTCAGGTACTTGAGAGAAGAAAAGTCGACAGCAGAAGAGCCGTGGAGGTGCCAGCATGCTGTCCTCAGGGTAACTCTGCAGTAGAAAGGGAACGCAGGCTGGACCTGCGAAGCTATACTGACTCGCCCATCTGCTTCAATTAACGTTCTTGACAAAGCAGCATTTCAGAGCAAGTGCTTACTATTTATGGCTTTAAGAGAAAGTAGTTTATAAATTATATGCTCCTTGTTAGTTTATCAAAATCAGTATTAAAAAGATAGGCTTTCTCGCTGACAATATTTTATGTCTATGTCCATCAATTGAAAGAAAATATTATATTCTTTCCATATAGTACATTTTACCTAGTTTTTCTCCCCACTAAAAAATTAAAGAGTAGGGGCCAGGCACAGTGGCTCATGCCTATAATCCCAGTACTCTGGGAGACCAAAGCAGGAGGCTCACTTGAGCCCAGTAGTTCACGATCTGCCTGGTCAACACAGCGAGACCCTGACTCTACAAAAAAAAAAAAAAAAAAAAATTAGCTGGTTGTGGTGGCTCTTGCCTGTAATCTCAGCTACTCAGGAAGGAGGCTGAGGCAGAAGAATTGCTTAAGCCCAGGAGTTAGAGGTTGCAGTAAGCTATGATTGTGCCATTGCAAACCAGCCTAGGTGACAGTGAGGTCCTGTCTCAAAAAAAAAAAAAAAAAAGAAAGAAAAAAAAGAAAGGGCAGGCATAGTGGCTCTCACGCCTGTAATACCAGCAGTTTGGGAGGCCGAGGCAGGCAGATCTCGAGGTCAAAAGTTCGAGACCAGCCTGGTCAACAAGGTGAAACCCCGTCTCTACTAAAAATACAAAAATTAGCTGGGCATGGTGGCACGCACCTGTAGTCCCAGGTACTTGGGAGGCTGAGGCAGGAGAATCACTTGAACTCGGGAGGCAGAGGTTGCAGTGAGCCCAGATCATGCCACAGCACTCCAGCCTGGTGACACAGTGAGACTCCGTCTCAAACAAAACAAAACAAAACAAAACAAAACACCTAAAAAAGCCCTGGTAAATACTTTCCTTGGGGAATGTGGGGGAAATTATATGAAAAATACAGTCTTCCCATTCTCATTTCCCTAAGAGAACTAGACTAAAAACACCTAGACTTAGTAGTATAATACTTATGGTCTAGAATAAATAACGCAAATGGTGAGTAAAAAAGTTAAACAAGTCTTTGGTTCCAACCTATTAATGAACTTTGGAAAGACTTTTTAATTATGTATTTTATACATCATATATATCTTCAAAAACATGTTTCTCTGCTGACATCCATTCTGGGTCATAAAGCTGTGTGACCTGTGTATGTTCCCTTTAGCAATACACTAGTTCTGGACACTAGCTCTATCACGTACTACATGTTGATTAACAAGCAATTCTTAAGTGACCTAAGCTTCTCTTTCCTCATCTGTAAACTGTGGAAAATCTCATTTAGTCCTTAGCACCACCTGAGAGTTTAAAGCGATGACTGATGTCAAGTACTTTGCACTGTGTCAAGGGTTCAATAAATCTAATATGTTCAGCCTAGATAAAGAAGTCTCTTTTATTCAACAGTTTTCACCCTTTTATCTGTGTTGCCTGTTTGAGGAAGATTAGCTGTAAAGAACTTTAAATGGATCTAATTTTGTTTCCTTCTAGTAAGTCTACAATTCTTTACCTTTCCCTACGCCTAGGTTCTCAAACTTGAGCTGCATCATCAGAATCACTGAGAGGGCTCTTAAAACACAGATTGCTGGACCCTCCCCCCAGAGTTTCTGATTCTGTAGGTCTGGGGTGGGGCCTAATAATCTGCATTTCTAGCAAGCTCATAAATATTGCTGATGCTGTCGCAAACCATACTTGGAGATCCACTGTAGGCTAGCTGGCAGGCCATGTTTCTGCTAAGTCTGTAACCAGCCTGTGAAACCTCAAGCAACATGCTTAACCATTTTAATCCTCAGTTTTGTAAACTGCAAAAGGAAGCTAAAAAGACCTACTTAAAACAGAGTTGTTTCGAGGCTTAAGTGAAATAATGCTTAAATCAGAGGCACTGGAGCCAGAACCACTCCATCTTGAACAGGGCTGGGTAAAACGAGGCCGAGACCTACTAGGCTACATTCCCAGGAGGTTAGGCATTCTTAGTAACAGGATGAGAGAGGAGGTCAGCACAAGACACAGGTTACAAAGACCCCACTGATAAAACAGGATGCACTAAGGAAGCCGGCCAAAAGCTGCCAAAACTAGGATGGCTAGAAGAAAGTGACCTCTGGTTGTATTCACTGCTCATTATATGTTTATATTAATGCATTAGCATGCTAAAAGACATTCTTACCAGTGCCTTGACAGTTTACAAATGTCATGGCAATGTCCGGAAGTTACCCTATATAGTCTAAAAAGGGGAGGAACCCTCAGTTCCAGGAATTACTGCCCCTTTCCTGGAAAACTCATGAATAATCCACCCCTTGTTTAGCATACGATCAAGAATAACCATAAAAATAGCTAACCAGCATCTGTCAGGGCTGCTCTGTTTATGGAATAGCGATTCTTCTGTTTCTTTACTTTCTTAATAAACTTGCTTTCACTTTACTCTGTGCACTCATCTCTAATTCTTTCTTGGGCGAGATCCAAGAATCCTCTCTTAGGGTCTAGATCAGGATCCTTTCCTGATCATTTATACCATTTGTCAAGTACAAGGTCCAGCACCTAGTGAGTGCTCAAAGTAGTAGTGATTTACTACTGTCTGTGCTAAAAAAAACACCTGTCATGATTAATTTTATATGTCAACTTGACTGGGCTAAGGCTGATGGCTGATAAAATATTACTTCCGAGTGTGTCTGTGAGGCTGTTTCTGGAAGAGATTTGTGTTTGAATTGATGGAATGAATAAAGAAGATCTGCCAAATACAGGAGGGCATCATCCAATCCACGGAGGGCTTGAATCGAACAAAATGGTGGAGGAAGAATGAATTCACTCTGTCTTGATCTGGGACATTCAACTTGGATACTGATGCCCCTGGTTCTGGGGCCTTTGGACTCAACTGATACACATCATTGGCTCCCCTGGTTCTCTGGCCTTTCAGGTTTGAACTGGAACTGCCCTACTGGTTTTCCTAAGCCTCTAGCTTATAGACAGATGACATAAGATTTCTCAGCCTTCATAACTGTGTGAGCCAATCCTTCATAATAAATCTCTTCCTACCTATATATCTCTATATATCCCATTGGCTCTGTTTCTCTGGAGAACCCTCACTAATACAGCACCCTCTCAAAAACAACCAAAACAAGTAACAATGACAAAAATAATTTCTGAAAATTTTCAAGAATAGGGAATTCAGTGGCATGAAATTGCACAGGTTTAAAGAAGTGCAATTTTATCAATCAAAAAGGGACTTCAAAATTATTAACTTGATTTTTTTTTAATTTTTTCTCCCTAGACTGCTCAACAAAGTATTCACTTTAACATGTGCTGTATATTTCATCTGACTGTTCATTTGCTCACACTTGAATGAACTCTATTAATTCAATGGCTACACCACATGCATTAAGAGAGTGCAATTCCAAAGAGATGTGCAAAGAGAATGAAACCAGGATGTCCTTAGGGTCTCTTCACCACTAGCCTGATGATCTGCAAGACTGCACTCATCAACCCTAATTAAAAGGATGCCCTGGCCAACACCCTCCTGTTCACCTGTGGACCACAGACACAGCTTGAGGTAGCTAATATTGAGCATTTTTCTCTTTATACTGCAGGTTGAGAAGAAGCAATAGAGAATCAGCACCGTAATTTTAGCCATTGTGTTTAATTCTTTAGCATAGTACAGTAGTACTTGAGACACCTAAGTAGATCCTCAGCCAGTTCCTTATGAAACTGCCTTTGCAAAAATTATATCAGTGAGAAAAATTATAACAGTTAGCTGAGCTAACCCACCTCCCACCTTGCCTTTTCCTTAATTATTCCTGGGCTTTTGGACCAAGGTAACTTTGGAAGATGTTTAGGCTACAGTTTAAATGATAATAGGCCTTGCCCAAAAACCAACCCCTTTTGTTTGAGAGGAAGGCCTGAGTCCTGCTAAGGTGCAGACATACATGACTGTCAGCCATTATTCTGGATGTTAGAAGATATGCAACGTCCCCAGTTACTTCTGCAAATAACATTGCCATTGTAGAAACTAAGATTGGCCTTTTGAGATATCTTTTCAGGTTTTTTTTTGCATGCCTAACACCCATGTCTCCACCTGGACCCACCTGGACTTACCAACCCCACTCCTACGGCCCCACCCAGAAGCAATTCAGCGTGATTTCATCCCTGCCCCATCCAATCAGCAGAAGCCTAGCCCCCCGCACCTCCTCTTCCCTCAAACTGCTTTAAAAAAAACCCCTAACCTAGCAGCTTTGGACGAGATGACTTGAATACTAACTCATCTCCCAAGTGGTGTGGCTGGCCTTGTCTCTATTAAACTCTTTTTTTTTTTTTTTTTTTTGAGACAGAGTCTTACTCTGTCACTGTCACCCAGGCTGGAGTGCAATAGCACAATCTGGGCTCACTGCAATCTGTGTCCCAGGGTTCAAGTGATTCTCCTGCCTCAGCCTCCTGAGCAGCTGGGATTACAGGTGCCTGCAATCAAGCCCAGCTAATGTTTGTATTTTTAGTAGAGGCAGGGTTTCACCATGTTGGTCAAGCCGGTCTCCAACTCCTGACCTCAACTGATCTGCCCATCTTTGCCTCCCAAAGTGTTGGGATTACAGGCGTGAGCCACCACGGCTGCCCAAACTCTTTCTTTACTACAATGCTGTGTTCTTTCTTTGTGCAGCTGGCAGGAAGAACCCCTTGGTGCTTACACTTATATTTTAATTTAATTGCCCATATTTTTTCCATACTTTCTTCCTGTCTTGTGTTGTTTCCACAAGCTCCTTGTAAATCTAGTGGGACCCCAGATTTCCTTGTCTAGTTTCCTAATGGATCGTCTCACATCTTTCCATGAATAAGATTTCCTTCTTGCATCCTTGAAGCATGGATCTCAAGGATTACCGTTTTCCATCAAACTGACTGAGACACTATTTCAAGGGGGAGATGCTTCCATTCCTCCAGGAAATAGAGTTATCTTCTACTTTTGTGAAGAAATAAAAGCAAGCCCAAAGAAACTTCACAGAGAGGGAAGAGACATGAAAATGAGAAGAGCAAGCCCCGGCCCCACCCCACAAAAATGAGAGCATCTTAGAAAAGAAAGGTGAGCAGTCTGTTACGTATGCAGCAAAAGGTGATAAACTGATACGATGATCTATCAAGATAAGGAAGACAAATAGAGGATGACTAAATTAAAAATACAATACAGTAGTAGTAAAAGAACATGAGGAGTAAAAATGATTACTTGAAACTAGAATTATTTCATTATTACCACCACCATCAAAACCAATTTGTTGCTCATTTCTATGTGGCATTGTTTGTCTTCTAATCCAGGTGCCTGCTCATTTATTTACATATTATGTTCTATGGCTGCTATTGGGCTACAACGACAAAGTCGAATAGCTGTAACAGAGGCTGCAGGACTCATAAAATCTAAACTATTTAATATGTGGTCCCTTACAGAAAAAGTATGCTGATCCAATTCTATGACTTTTCAGCATGAGATGACCTACCATACAGACCTTTCCTTAAAGGTCTCATGCTTGGATGACAATGAGCTCTGAGCTTTGGGGGCATGAGAGACCACATAATATTATCAGCACTGTTATTTCAAAGGCTGGTCTAGAGGAAGGAACAGGCTTGAATGTTGTTTTGGGTTTTTCTTTGCAAAAACCTGGCTGATCTTAGTTTTTGGTGCTTTGGGTTGTTTCAGTGTTCGGGCCAACTGAGGCGGTGCTCAGATGCCTGGCCTTGGCTTTCTTCTCACATCAGGAAGAAGTCACACAGCTGTGCTGACAAGAAAGATGTGTGCAGACTCGTAGAATCCTAAGGAGAACAACTGATATTCTTCGACCCGTCCACCTTAACATCCCCTATTTTTCTGTCACGGAGATATTAAGAAAATCGCCCATGGAGACATAGTCAGGAAAAGGAAGGATTAAGCCTCTAGCTCACCTTCCTTAAAGTCCTAGTCTTCTCCAACCTTTTGGCCCCCGCCTACGAATCATCCTTTTTACGGCTGCCAGAGTAACTGTCTCCAAAATGTAAATTGGATCATGCCAGTCCCTGATGAAAATGGCTTCCCATAGCAATCAGAACAAAATCCAAACACTTCGGCCTGGTTCTACACCATTTATTCTCGTACTTAAGTGTGCACTGGACTTCCTGGAAGGGCTTGTTAATGCACATACGCCTGGGCCAGTTCCTGGAGTTTCTGATTCCATAGGTCCGTGGGATGGGCCTGAGAATGCGCATCTCTAATAAGGTTCTGGGTGGTGCTGATGATGCTGGCTTGGGGGCCACACTTTGAGAGAACTACTGCTCCATATGAGGGGCTTCTGTCTGCTTCTCAGAATTCTCCTCTTACCACGCCCTGACCATGATGCTCACTCCACCCTTGGTGCTCTTCTTTCGACATGCCAAGACTATGTTTGCCTCAGGGCCTAGCATTTGCTGTTTCCATGTCTTGGAATGCTTTTCCCTTAGTTCTTGGCCAAACTGGCTCCTTTTTTTAAATTTTTTTTTAGACAGTCTAGCTCTGTCACCCAGGCTGGAGTGCTGGAGTGTAGTGGCGCAATTTCAGCTCACCGCAACCTCTGCCTCCCAGGTTCAAGTGATTTTTGTACCTTAGCCTCCTGAGTTGCGGGGACTACAGGCGTGCACCACTATGCCTGGCTAATTTTTATATTTTTAGTAGAGACAGGATTTTGCCACGTTGGCCAGGCTGGTCTCGAACTCCTGACCTCAGGTGATCTGCCCGCCTCAGCCTACCAAAGTGCTGGGATTATAGGTGTGAGCCACTGCGCCCGGCCAATCTATCTCCTTCTTATCATTCAGCTACAACTTCAAATGCCACCTCCTGAATAGGGCCTGCCCTGACCACCCAACCCACAGCAATGTCCCCTCCCCTACTCCTCAGTGTCTGCCTGTCTCTCTGATCCGTCTATCACTCCTTTTAGCAACATGATAGTATTGAACACTGCTGGAAACCATTCATTTCTATGCTTATTGGTTTATTGTTGGTCTTCTGCCACTGGACCATACACTCCCAAAAGACTGAGACTTTGTTTGTCTTGTTCATTGCTTTATCTCAGCCTTCTAGAACAGTGGTTTGCACCATGGATTAAGTTGTAATGACTTTAAAATATTTCCGAATTTTTAAAGGGCCAACTGTACTCAAGATTGTTTAACATCATTAAGTTGCTATATAGCTTGTTGTAGCCTAATGATTCCAATATGATAATCCACATACAATATACAGAGTGTGTGATAGACTCATATAAGTATACATATTTACAATCTTACCCCTAATTATAATTCAGAATATTCTGTCAGAGGTTCTTTTTCCTCAAACCTTTCTGTATAAACAGACTTTCAGTTTATGCAGACGGGGTTTCACCACATCTCTACTAAAAATACAAAAATTGGCCGGGCATGGTGGCACATGCTTGTAATCCCAGATACTCAGGAGGCTGAGGCAGGAGAATTGCTTGAACCCAGGAGGCGGAGGTTGCAGTGAGCCGAGATCGTGCCATTGCACTCCAGCTTTGGCGACAAGCATGAAATTCTGTCTCAAAAAAAAAAAAAAAATTCCTCTACCCTGAGGAATGCAGTATCACCCACATGAGAGGGTGAATGAAGGAAGCCCGTGGCTGTGAGGGTCTTGGGGTCATTCCTTCATCCCATCAGGCAACAACAATCACCCTGAGAGAGGAGGACTGAGAGAGGAAGATGCGCCCATGTGTTCATCCTCTTGGATCATTTATTACGTTCTTCCCTTTCTGTTCAATGTATTTTTAACTAGTATTAATGTGATTATATACAAAATGCTTCTTAGGTACTACAGAAGATATCATTTTTCCTTTTGGTTCTTCATCATTTCAGAAAGAAACAATATAAATGCATCCATACACACACCCCCTTCTCTGGCATTCCCTCCACCTTGCATCAGAGCTGTCCAGTTCCTGTGCTAGAAATTCCAACCTCATTCTACACTTATTCTCTCACATATTCTACATCCACCAGGTTAGAAAAATCTTCTCATTTATTCCTATACTCAAAATCCTCCCATATTTCTCCATATGTGTGATTGACTGTCCATTAAGTCCTTCAAGCCCAACACTACCCCCCAGACTACTCCCACAAGGAATCCAGCCACATCCACTTGTCACTGGTCATCCAGAACTGATCACTGCCCTGCTGAAACCCCATCAAAGGTTCCCTAGACCTTTCAGAATCAAATGCCAATGCCCTGGGCTGGAAAGCAAACCCACTGACGGTGTGGACACTGGCCGTCTCTGTGCCTTCACCCGTGTACTCCACTGCCCTACCCTCTGCCCTAGCTAGACAATCCCCTTACCCCCTCAATAGAATGTGCTGTCATACTCATGCCCTTGCAGAAGCCCTGGCCTCTCCCTTCCTCTTAGCTATGCTTTGAGTGGTTGACTGACTCACCTATCAAGACTCAGCCTGAAAGGGGCCTCCTCATTAAGGCTTCTGGGGTCAGTCCCCCAGCCCTGCTGCCCCTTCCTCTCCTCTTACACCACAAGGAGATCATTCTACCACCTTTCTCATCACAATATGCAAGTGGAAGAAGGTGGAGGGGTGAGAGTGAAAGGGCTTCAGGGCCACATACTGAAAGCCTGGAGTTTAAAACTGAGAACCCCAGCCAGTGGTGTTGGTGGTATAGTGGTGAGTACAGCTGCCGTCCAAACTATGAAGCCAGTACTTACTGCAGTGCATAATAAAGTGGCACCAACAGGTTTCTGTTCTGTATGTCCAACTCAAAGAGAGACAGGAGCTTAAGAAAACAGGACTCATGGCAAGACAGCCAGTAACTAAACTAATTATCCACCGGGAACATGCAGAAATCGGTTTCTTGGGATAAAAACACAGCAATTTAACTCCATTTAATGCATTTTCACTGCTTTTTCTCCCTCCAACTCCAAATTTGAAATTATTTTGTTTTTGGTTTGTGATTGGCTACTTTTATACTTTAAATCGTATATGCAAGTCTCTATTGTACATCAACTAGCAACCTTCCCTCTTGCTGAGAGTATAAAGCCTCTGGCCTTTCCTCTGTTTCTCCAAGTCCCTTCTAATTTCCAGCACCTGTCTGGCACCCTTACTTTAAATAGATAAAGGTAACAGCTTTTTTGTTATTCTTGGTCAAAAATAATTAAATGTTTTGTCTACCCTTAGGTTGATTATAAAAGTTGAAAAACTAATAGGTTGATTATAACAGTTGAAAAACTAATATTATTACGATATTATCATTTTGATGACTTTGTAAGTATCTTTTAGTGTAAATACAGGTATATCTGGATACTGTTTTACAATTTAATTTAAATTATCTAAAGCTAAAAAATAATATACAAAGATGGCTATCCCTCTTTTCATTGTTATGTCAAAGTATGATTGAAGAGGCATACCTAAGAATGATTTACTTCTATAGAAAAATGTATTTTTGGTTTGACCTACTATTTACTGTTGTTTAGGACCTAGATTCTTTGAAGTTTAATAGATAGCATTTTTCTGCTGTTATTCTATAGTGATGCAGATGACTTGTGTCCAGTAGAAAAAGGCAAATCTATAATAGGTTGTAGTTTTATTGCCTTATAGGACATTAGCCAGTTCTGTATCTAATTGACAAAACTTATTTCACTTTTCCTTTCCTTTCCTATGTAAAATTCTCTTCCTCAAGTGCTCTTGGAACTAGCTTTATCATCCTGCTAATGTCCTCACTGATTAGTTAAATATATCTTTTAATGAAAATACTTTATATGAGGCTTGTGTTTTTAACTCTTTTGAAAATTGTATTCGGAAAGTGCCTTGCTTTGCTGATGAACAGCCTGTGAGGTGTAGGCTGCTTGAGCTTTTCTGAGCTTCATGGTGTGGCTGCTCACAATTTGATTTCAGAACCACCTTGGAAAGAGGCCAAAGTCAGCCTGTCCCACTGTGCCTGACTTTAGGTTTGTATTGACCCTGCACTTCGATACTCCTTTGATCCTGACACCTGCAATAATTGTCTCAGTTTTCCTCCACCGTGTGTGTGTGAGTGTGTGTGTGTGTGTGTGTGTGTGGGTGTGTGTGTCTGTGTGAGAGTATACGGTGGAAGGTGGGGAGGCTAGGATAAAGACCAAGAAGACCAAGACTTTGCTAGAAAAAGGGACTCCATCTAGGCAGCTGGACTCAGATACAAGAAAGACCCATGGGCAAGAAGAAGGGGTAGCCCCAGCTGGGATTTATGATGTGGGAAAGACGAGGCCAGTGGCTGAGTCATCTATAAAACATTTGAACCCCTGCTCTGGTTGCCACTAAGGAGAACTGGCTGATGAATTCTGTAGATTCCAATGGAATGCACTGAGAATGTTTCTTAGTGTCAAGAAAGGAGAATGGAATTTTTAAATCTGGTTGTAGTTTGAGTTGATTATCTATGCCATCCAGTAAGAAAGCCACTAGGCCCATGTACCTATATAAATTTGAATTTAAATTATGTAAAATTAAAAACTTAAGTCCCTCAGTCCCAGTAGCCACATTTCAAGTGCTGAACAGCCACATGTGGCTGCCATAACGGCAACACAAATGTAGACCATTTCTATCATTGTGGAAAGTTCTGTTGGTGAACACTTACCTATGATGGCAGTCTCCTTCTTAAGAATAAAGCTCTTTTTAGATTTTGTTTGTTTTAAGGACATACTTTGACTTTCAGGCTTATGCAAAAGGGAAGATCTCAGGAGAGTCTGAGTAGGAGAGTTTGAGGTGAAAGGGGAGCCAAACAGCTCAGGATGAGGAGGGACTTGAATTTTGAAGGTTTCTTCTTTAGATTGAGAGAGAGAAAATGTTTAAGTTAAGAAAAAAGCATGTGGAAAAGTGAAAAAAGACTCTGAGTGTGATTAAAATAAAATAAAGGAAATAGGAACATGCACCCTGATGGAGGAGAGGGACAAAGAAGAAAAAAAGAGAGAAACCCCTGGCTGGGCTGGCTAATGAAATTTATTCAGCATGATCTCCGATTTTTAATCTTAAAGTTGTCCTGGTGTGTGAGGCAATTCTCTGCTGCCACTAAATCTTCAGTAAAAAGTCTACTTTTTACAACATCCTTGTGTTTCTGGGATTTGATGTTAAAATGGGTTTAGGGAAGGAAACAAATTGGAGTAGTCAACAGTCCTGGAAATTGAATGGTAACGAAGCATTTGAGGACATAAGTCATCACCAAGAGTGGGTAAGCACCTAGGAATTCTAGGAAAGACTGGGAAGGCCCTGATCTGCCAGGGAATGGGTTCTTCAGATCTTTGATGTGGATATTATAGGAAAGTCAGGGGGCTGGTTGAGTTAGAGATAGCTGGGTTGCACGTATTTTTAAAAGCACTGCTATTTCTCTCCTCCACAAGAGAGGAATCTCTATTTTAAAGATTTAATATTAAGCATCACTTAGGAAACAAAATACATTTTGCATTTAAGTAACGTGTAAGTCAAGTAAAGTTAGAGAAGTACAGAATTAGAAGTGTCATGGCAATACAATCAGATGCTACAACACAGCCTACCACTTAGGTCATTTGTAAAAATCTGGCTGTCTCAAAAATAATTCTTCAGTAATGCAGAAATAATAAAACAAACTTTAAATGCATTTGCACTTACTACATTTATTGACTATTTTTAAAACAGTGGCTATTAAACATTTTTCCTCCACCTAGTGAATGCTTACTCCCTGCTTCCCTTTTTTTTTTTTTTTTTGTGAGACACAGTGTCACTCTGTCACCCAGGCTGGGGTGCAGGGGCGTGATCTTGGCTCACTGCAACGTCTGCCTCTTGGGTTCAAGCGATTCTCCTGCCTCAGCCTCCCAAGTAGCTGGGACTACAGGCATGTGCCACCACGCCTGGCTAATTTTTTTGTATTTTTAGTAGAAACGGGGTTTCAGTGCGTTAGCCAGGATGGTCTCAATCTCCTGACCTAGTGATCTGCCCGCCTCGGCCTCCCAAAGTGCTGGGATTACAGGCGTGCGCCACTGCGCCCAGCTGCTTTCTTTAAACAAATACACGGAATATAATTTTATGTTTACCTGCTATTTGAGTTCATGACGATAACATTAGTTATCATATGGTGCTGACAGCATTTATGCCCCTTCACAAAAGGTACCTTTGCTATGACACTTCAGGGATGCTTGCGTTTTGTTTCTCTAATCTTGTTCCTCCCATTGGCTTTCAGCTGTAATCCCTCATGGCTGTTCATGTACCAACCATAGAAACGAAACTTTTCTGCTTACATGTTGTTGCCTTAAATGTTTTCATGGCTCTGGCTCTAAAGAACTGAGTCTTATAGGAGTGGGAAATAATTTTTTTTTAAACTGGCTGTCATCCAGCTTGAAATATTCTTCAGCTTTGTGGTTTGGTATGTTATCATGAAGACACATGTTTACTTTATAAAGTTAAAACGTTTTTGCTCAAAATCCTAGTAAAATAGCACTTGAAAGAGTTGAAAGCTTAGTTACATTGTATTTAATACTTGTTCAAGGGTTCTTTCCTTCTAACTTTGCCTAGTTTGCAGAGGAATCCAGAGGAAAAGCAAATGCCTTTAGAAGCACAGGTGATCAGTATTTCCTAATATGAGCTGTGATGATTAATAACCAAAAAAAAATCACAAGAAATAAGAAGGATTCAAATGAATCTCTGGTTCATCAAATCACATTTCACTTTTGTCAAGTACTTTTTTCTACAATAGCTTTCTCTTACGTAACAGTAGGAGATATACTGAACCAATGATTGCATGTAATCTCTTCAAAATTACCTCCTCTGAATTATTAGTCTGAATTGGAATCAACTGGATCTAAAATCATTTTAGATGCTAGACATCCACAAAGAGTTTGGTGGTTACAGGTATTCTGCTAGTCCCTGGAGAGAAAAAGATAAGTAAAATACGATCCTTGACTTCAAGAAACTCAGAGTATAGTTTGAGAGAAAGAAACATTAAATAAAATGTGAACGCAGTGTAAAATATGCAAGGGTAGGTTAGTGGTGGCAAAAAATAAGTTATCGCCTCTTATTCAGTGAGTCAAGGAAGATATCACAGAAGTGGAGATTTCTCCTCTGGGTTCTGCGATGAGAGGAGTTCACCAATCAAACCAATAGGAACAAATACATTTCAGGAAGAGGGAGTAGCATAAACAAACTGTGTAGTAGAATAGTTTATAGGGGAAACTGTAAGTGGTTTGCTATAGTTGAAGCATACAGTGTATGTTGGAAACTGGAGAGAAATGAAGGTGAGGTAATTAAGCAGGAGCCAAACTACAGAAGGCCTTGTAGTTCATTCTGTGAAATTCCCTTTATGCTACAATGGGAAGTGATGGAAGCATTGTAAACACAGGAGAAATGGGATCTGCTTTATATTTTAAAAATATTACTCTATGATCTCAACCATGGGAGAGAGAAAAAAAGAAAAACAAATATGAAAAAAGACTAGAAGAAAACTGCAAAAGAATTAACAGTGCTTGTCTCTGGATGGCAGAATATTATTCTGTTTCATCTTACAGCAGAATGCAGTCCACTGCTATTTCAATTTCAGACATATGAACAGCTATCACTTCAATATTTTAATTCAAACAAGGAATAGTGACCATTTTTAGGTTCATCCTTAGAATTCGCAATTTTGTTTACTTAAAAAGTGACTATCCTGTAAATCTAGAGAGTACTATGATACACCCTGCAGAAATATCAAGTCAACAAGTATTAAGCTATGTCAGCTCACAGAAGACTTAGTTTCTGCATCTAAAAATCTGGACCTCTGGGAAGATCAGCGAATTAGCCACTTCATACACTTCATTGATTTTGAAAGGAACCAACTCTGACTCTAAATGAAGTTTTAATATGTTTTATATTCAACTTTGTGGTAAAGGAAACATCAATTTCATTATACACTCCTTCCAAAGTCACCTCAAATTCAAGTACAATAGAAGAAAAATCATGCATTTACAATGCAAATGAGGCTTTAATTCACCTACCCAGCCATTCTGAACAGATTGGTGGCCCAAAGCCCCTGCTCTATAGAAAGTCTGGAGTCATCACCACCTTGCAAGGGCACAGACAATAAATGATAGAATCAGAGGCATGCAAAGCTTTGGTCAAAATGGTTTCTATCAATGAAATGAGCAAAGCAATGACTGGCACAAAGTTCAATCACTATTACATTTATAACACATACAAAGTTATATGTAGAATGACTGCCAAAAGCACTGCATTAAGCAAAAACTGTTACTACATAAAACCCATCTGTAAACTGAGAATATTAATAGCAACAACCTCATAAGGTTGTTGTGAAAAATTAAACAAATCATACACATAAAATGTTTAGAAGGTCATCTGGCACATAGTGAGCACTCAAAAATTTATAGTATCATTATCATTATTACTCTATCTCATAACTTGCCTCTTTTCAACAACTCCAACCTATAAATCCTAAAGATGTTCTTACTTATGTCAAAGCATATTTACTCAATACTGTAATTAAAATTTAATAATGATTAGAATGTTTTGAGAAAAAAGATTAATAATACTTCTTTACCTCTTCGTATCTGTCGAAAACTGCTCCTTCTTGCAAAAAGGAAGGAACTTCCTTCTGCCAGTTAAATTCATAAGGTTTGGCCATGATTATATTCAAGACCTAAAATGAAAAAGAATAGCTCATTAGTATATAAAATGAAAAAACAATTGAGGATGCTTAATCACTTTGCATTTCTGTGTTTGCAGAAGATTTTCTTTAAATATGTGGAATACGTGTTTTTCTTCTTCCCTTTGCCTGACCCCGCAACTTGCTTTCTTTTCTCTAAACCTGGAGATACCATAATCAAGAAATACCAGAGGTGATCATTTGGGAAGTTTCCATTCCCTCTCCAAATCCTACAAAATAACAAGATGTGCATATATATATTTATTTATTTATTTAAATCTGAAGGCACCAGATAAAATAAGGAAACCATAGACCAAAATCGATACATAAGAGAGGACTGCTGTAAATAGCTAAGGGCACTATGGGCTTGAAGGTGAACATAGGGCAGGAGGAGCCCACAGGGTATAAGTTGCAGAATCATGTAGGAATAGCCAGAATTTTTTATAGCTCTTTGTCCTCTCTTTAGCCCTCTCTTAGGCTCTCTTTCCCCTACCCCTTCGTTCCTCACCCCTTGGGCCACGTGGAGGAGCAAGAGAAGGTCTGGTTTTGAGACAGCCAGCTCATAGGGGGTCCCTGGAGAAACTCCAACCAGCCTGCCCACTGAGGTGGGGCCTCGGGATGTTCACAATATTTGTAGCAGAGAGAGGAGTCTGGCCCCTCCTCCTCCTGTGTGGAACGTGGGATTCCAATGGCCTGGAAGGAAGCCCTCTAGCAGGGATTCTGGGCTGGCAAGAGTCCCTGTTGCTCCCCTTTTCTTCCTTTTTACCCAATGAAACCCTGTCTTACCATTTAAATTGTCTGTGAGCTTGAATTTTCATGGCCGTGGGACAAAGAACCCCGTTTTTAGCTGAACTAAGGAAAAGCCCTGCAACAGTTTTATCATAGACAGTGAGTAGGACATTTAAAGAGAGGCTAGGCACTGTTCAGGGTGGCTCCCTGCCACTAGGAAGAACTCAGCATTCCTTTTACCCATCCTTGTTGGCAACATGCACCATGGTATGTATGCAATAACTACAACCCAAACATCTTGCATGACAGGGAAGCATACAACAAAGAGTCACCAAATAGTTAAGCAATGCAAAGAACATGGAAGAACACCAAACACATCAAGTAAAACTTACACCCAAGGAAAGAGAGTGAACAGGAAAAACAGGACCTGACTTCAGCATACTGATTTTTTCAGAGGGAAGAGAGAGTATATTCTGTTCCTAAAATATAATTAACTACAGATACTACAGATTTAAAACAAGATTGTTGAAATAAAACTTAATAGATGAGCTGAATTGTAAAGAAAACTCAGATGAAGTGTTGAGCCAAGGAATTCTTAAAAATGCAACACCAGGCCGGGCGCGGTGGCTCACGCCTGTAATCCCAGCATTTTGAGAGGCCAAGGCGGGGTGGATCACCTGAGGTCAGGAGTTCAAGACAAGCCTAGCCAACATGGTGAAACCCCGTCTCTACTAAAAAGTATAAAAATTAGCTGGGTGTGATGGCAGCCACCTGTAATCCCAGCTACTCGGGAGGCTGAGGCAGGGAGAATTGCTTGAACCCAGGAGGCGGGGGTTGCCGTGAATGAAGATCGCATCACTGCACTCCAGCCTGGGTGAAAAAGTTAGAGATATAGAAAATAGAAAGGAAAAGTTTAACAACCTTATATGGAGACAATGGAGGGATGGAAATAAAGCAACAGTAGAAGAACGTTTCTGAAACCTGAATATTTGAGTCCTCAAAGTGAAAAAATCCACTGATTCCACATAGCATAAATGCGGGAAAAAGATATACACCCCCAAATATACCTCATGGTGACACTGAAGACACAAAATATGCAGAAATTATGAAATCTCTCAAAGATGCAGGAAGAGAAAAGATAATCTAGAGGTAAATGACAATGAGATTGATATCAGGTACATCATCCACAACACTAAATGCAGTAAGACAATTTTAAAGTTCTGCGGAAAATAATTTTGGATTTAAAATTCTGTGTTCAATACTGTTTCAACTTTTAGGAGAAAAATGTAGTTATTTACAGACTTGTAAGTAATAAGAACGATTTAGTAATCTACTCTGAAAAATTTAATGTATTATATACTCTGTCGGGGAAAATAAATAGAGAAATGAGAGATATGGGAAATAATGTTAAGAAAAATAAAGTAAAAAGAAACAATAGGCTTACTCTCAAGTCTTATTGTACTATGCCAAAAAAGTAGAAAAGAAAAAATATATTCAAAAATTAGCCAACCCAAATCCTAGATTGTATCAATATATGAGTTGTGGCCAGCGAGGTGGTTGGAGGAACGAAGTTTGAGACAAAGGGAAGTAAAACCATTTTGGGAGGGGAACAGAGATACTAAAAACTCTAGACATTAGTAGGAAAATAGAAGTTTAAATATGAGTGCTATGAATTTAAGAGTTCTCGTATAGAAAATTAAAATTAAAAAATATAACTTCCAAATGATTAGCAGGGGAGAAATAGCAAAAGAAACTTGAGCCTCTTTTAAAAAGTAAGCAGATAAAGAATGGAGAGAAGACAGGAACATATTATAAGTAGAAAACACAAAACAAAATGACACATCACTAAGCATAGTAAACACGAATTGGTTAAATTCACTTATAAAAGAGGTTTTCGGATTAGGTAAAATTATGGTTGTTTACAGAAATATTTTGAAAACTATCTAAGAAGTTTGAAAATGCAGGGATGTTGGGGGGAGGGGGTGGGATAGCATTTGGAGATATACCTAATGTTAAATGACGAGTTACTGGGTGCAGCACACCAACATGGCACATGTATTCATATGTAACTAACCTGCATGTTGTGCACATGTACCCTAAAACTTAAAGTATAATTAAAACAAAAAAAGATAGAACTAAAATTAAAAAAAAGAAAGAAGAAAGAAAATGCAGGGATGAAAAAAGATACCATGGGCACATGTTAAGAAAAAAAGAAAACAGGTGTAACAATAACATGAGACGAAACAGACTTCAAGAGAAAAAGCACAGACAGAGTAATAATGCATCATATTAACTGCCATTAATATCTAAGCACGTGACCACACAGCATCAAAATGTTTGAAAATTGACAAAGTACAAGGAGAAATTAGCAAAGTCACAAACAGGAGACAATGATTCTCAGAAATTAACAGAATAAGAAGACAAAGAAGTAAGAATCTTGAAGATCTGAATATCATACTTAATAATTTAGTACAAACAACTTAAATAACTCAAAGTAACATAATTTAAATAACAGTACTTAATGAGCTTTATTCTGTCTCTTAATATATTTATTCTCTCTCTAAATATATTATTTTTTTCTTTCCCTCTTTGCACCTTGGCTACCCACACACATGTGACAATCTCAAAATCCGATCACGATTAGGCCCTAGAGGAAATTTCAGCATTTTTCAAAAGGCAGAAAATATTGTGGTCATGCTCATTGACAACAACAAGGAAACGTATAAATCAATGACAGAGAGTGTACAACATCTATATACATGGAAAGTAAACATTCACACACCCCACACACACAAATATACACCCCTAATTCATTCTTGAGTTAAGCAGAAATTATAAAATTTTTAGAAAGAAAAGATGAGAGCATTACAAACCAAAACATAGATATGTAATATGTAGCCAAAAATAAAAATAGTAAAACAATGATCAGTAAAAGCAAAAGTTAATTGTTTTCTGAATTGGATATATATTTGGCAAGTACTGAGAGCAAGAGTGAGAGACATAGAGAGAGGGAGATTTAGGCGGGGGCAGAAGGGAGGATGAGGAGAAGGAGGTGGCTGTAGCACAAACTCACAACATTTACAATGAAAAGTGGGATACAATTAAAGAAGGAGAATGTAAACATTCTAAGAGAATACTGTGTATAACTTTAATCAGAGTATTTTAAAAGCTAAATAAAGTATACGTCTTTCAAAGTTAAAATACATTTGGCTTAAATTACTATAGCCATTGTCAAAAACAGTATGGAGGTGCCTCAAAAAACTAAAAATGGAATTTTAGTTTTTTGAGGAAATAAATGATACAGCAATCCCACTTCTGGGTATTTACCGGAAAGATTTTAAATCAGTAGGTCAAAGAGATATTTGCACTCCCATGTTCACTGCAGCACTATTCACAATATCCAAGTTATGGAATCAACCCAAGTATCCAACAACAAATGAAAGCATAGAGAAAATGTGGTGTATTATACACAGTGAAATATTATTCAGCCTTAAAAAAGGGAAGAAATTCTGTCATTTGTGACAACATAGATGGAACTGGAGAACATTATGCTAAGTGAAATAAGCCAAATACAGAAAGACAAATATCCATGTGCTCACTTACATGTGGAATCTATAACAGTTGAACTCATAAAAGCAGAGAGTAGAACAGTGGTTACCAAAGGCTGAGGGTAGGGGGAATGTGGAGATGATAATCAAAGTATATAAAGCCTTCTATCAGTTACACAGAAGAAATAAGTTTGACTTTGAAATCTTTTGCATAGCTTGGTGAATATAGTATGTATGTACACACATAACCACACAGCTTCTACCCAAGAAGCTTAGAAACAAGCTTCTGAGGTAGATGATGTGCATTCATGCCTTCTATGCTATAAAACAGATCTGCAGAGAAAAACAGACCCACAGAAACCCCTTAATAACCAACTACAGGGAGCTAAGTGTTAGCTTGAAAAATAGATTAAAAAACAACATGGTGGCCACCTCAGTTTGCCAGGCTTTGAAGAATGGTGGGCAAAACATCTCTTTTCTGCAGAATTTTATGTGTTCTATGACTGTCTCACTCCTGACAGCCACCCCTTTTAATTCGTCCCTTTGGTTTCATTTTAAATCAACAAGAGGCTTTGGATACAAACAGTTTATATCAAAAATAAAAATGAAAAAAAAAAAAAAGCTTTTTACAGTTTGCATCATCTTTCATTGGTTTAACTCTGGTTCTCCCATCATCAACATGAGTACCCAGTATATGATGTTTCTCAGACCTCACTACTATTCTTAACTACTAAAATATTCATCTCTACCTTGGGTACTAATTTCATCACAATAGTTTCACTATATGAAGAACTTTGGGGGTGAAGGAGGAGGGTAATTTTGACCTTAATCTCTTCTGCAGTGGAGGTGAAAGTTCATTTCATTGCTTATTCCTTCAGAGCATTGGGGTTCAGAACAAGGTAAGAGGTATTCTGGCAAAATGATGTTGGAGTATCCTGAGTGTTCCCAATTTGAAACTGGTGGCTGTGGTCAAGGCTGTTCTTTGTGCTATGTGTGGAAAACTTCCTAGGGCCTGGCATCAGGGGCACTAGCTGGCTTATTTTACATACATGGTACAATGATGACCTACAGACTAGAAAATGTTGACCCAGCCAATCCTGTTTCACAATAGTTTGATCCAGATAATTGATTTAAAATGGGAACAGATGAAGGTACATATTATAGTCCCAGTGACTGCAGAGAATGTTAAAGGGACAGTTACTTCTTTTTAAAAGAGGGGAGGAACTGGCCACCCTATAACTACATTCTTATTGCAATTATTTCAAATCCCCACCCACAGCCAACTGGTTTAAAAAAAAAAAAAAAAGGCTTTGATTGTACCATGCCAAAAGTTCCTTTTCTCAGATTCTCTAGCTTGCCTTCCAAGGCCTCACTTACAAGATATTTCAAGGTTTAATTGTCTCCTCCACCTCCTAGAATGGCATCATCTCACCATGCAGAGCCCACAGGAAAGGATCCACCTTCTCCTTGAGGAACATGGGAAGTGAAAGAGAATTTACATTGTCAAAGAATAGACAGCCCGAAACCTCTTGCAGTGTAAACATATTGAGCAGTTACTGGAAAGAGGCCAGAAGGCTTTTAAATAGTCGCATTGTTCTAGATCCTTGTGCAACTGGATCGGATTAGCTATTGCACTGGGGCAGAGGAAAAACTCCCTGGACTGCAAGAAACTTTGGAAGTGGGGGACAAGAAAGAAGGGGAGTCCTAGAAGGTCTTGTTCCAGAGCAAGTGGCAAAAGCTCCTTCTAAAGATGATAATAAGAAACTGGCAGAGTTAGGAGGAATACAAGGGGGCTGAGGTGGGCTGTCGAGGGGCCAAATATTCAAGTAGGACACGTGCATTACCCATAAAGATGGCCTTCCATCCATTCAGTTGGGGTGAACCAAGGAAGAGATTTGGTTTTCTTGGCCTACTCTGTCCTGACTCTTTAAACCGGCTGTCTTATCTTCCTTGCTAGACCTATAAGGTGGTCTTCAGGAATTACCAGACCACCTATCTCAGATGTGCTGGATCAACTTTAGAGTCAGTGCTGCCCACCCTTCCTCACCACCACCCCCAACCTAGACCAGTTTAGGTCAATACTTTCACAAGGAATTTTTTGTCTCTGGACATGTGCCTCATGTTCTGGTATAGAGTGAACAGACGGCAGTATGTGAAACCAGGCATATCTAAAGTACCTGGGTATGGTAGGCTGAATAAATGGCCCCCAAAAGATACCCACCTCCTAACTGCTGCAACTCGTGAATGTTACCTTACAGGGCAAAAAGGGACTTAGCAGATGAGATTAGGTGAAAAATCTTGAGATGGGGAGATTATTCTGGATCATCCAGGTGGGCCCTAAAGGTCCTTATAAAAGGGAAGCAAGGGAAGTTTTGACACAAGCAGAAGAGGAGGAGGAAATGCGACTACGGAGGCAGAGATTAGAGTGATGTAGCCACAGTTCAAGAAGAGTTGGCAGCCACCAGAAGGTGAAATAGGCCAGGAATGGGTTCTTCCCCACAGCCTGGAGGAAATGTGGCCCTGAAAATACCTTGATGTCAGACGTCTGGCCTCCAGAACTGTGACAGAATAAATTTTGGTTACTTTCAGCCACTAGTTTGTGCTAACTTTTTATAGTAGCCCAGAAAATGCATATATTGGGCCCCCTGAAGCTGAACACCTTTCCTAAAAGAACTAAAAAGTTGCCAAATAAGTTTGGAATGCAGTAGAGACTGCTCTGATTTGAAGGGAATGGTCATTCAACGTATGTGTGTTCAACTGAATCATCAGAGGAAGACAGAAAGAAAAGTACAGAATAAACTTCATCTAGAAATGAATTCAGATCATTCCTGTCCTTCCGTTCCAAAGCCCCTTTGAGGACTAATGACATTATTTCTGCATACTCTTCCCTGGGTTCCAAATGTCTTGCAACAATTTTGCATCTTAGCAATAAATACAAACTTCAAATCCTGCAGCTTCCCCAAAGCCAAACAAGGTATTCTTCACTTTTTATGCCTATTTGTGAAAAAATGAATTCATCTGAAAAAGCATTTGCTTCTACTTGATAACATATAGCTTTCAAGTGAATAAATGTACCATGACTCAGTTATAAATTTTATTAAGTGCAACTTTTAACTTCAACCTTATGACAAAAAAATTTTCCATAACAAATTAATCCCTTCCCCATCCAACCATACAAATCCCATTAAACCAAATAACCCATGACCTTAAATGACCTCATGATGGCACAACCAAGGTTGTTTTCTAGAACATAGAGAGTTGAGATAAAATTTCCACTGACCGCCAGGCGCAGTGGCTCACGCTTGTAATCCCAGCACTTTGGGAGGCCGAGGCGGGCGGATCACGAGGTCAGGAGATCGAGACCACGGTGAAACCCCGTCTCTACTAAAAATACAAAAAATTAGCCAGGCGTGGTGGCGGGTGCCTGTAGTCCCAACTACTCGGAGAGGCTGAGGCAGGAGAATGGCGTGAACCCGGGAGGCGGAGCTTGCAGTGAGCCGAGATTGCGCCACTGCACTCCAGCCTGGGCGACAGAGCAAGACTCCATCTAAAAAAAAAAAAAAAAAAAATTTTCCACTGACCAAAAGTAAATTAGTTGAATCTATCACACATATTTCAGTGCCTTGCTCTTCAATCTTTAAATAAGATATCCTTATATTTCTAAAAACATATCAACAAGCTGTCATCAGATCATCCAGGGCTTTTAAATAAATGGCTTTACCTCAAGTAAGAATCTAATTTGACATTAATATATTGTATCATTAGGGATAACTTTCCTCATTTGCAAAAATACCTCCGTTTTTATCAAGCCATTAAATAACCTTTTCAAAAAACATATAAAGAGTACAGGAAGAAAAATATGATAATATGCAATGCTGTTGAGGGATGGGGTGAGGGCATTCTTATCTATCTGGTAAAAAAGAATTTTGTGATACATTTCTATAGCCTTGAAATATCCATACTCTTTTATCTAGTAATTCTACCAGTAGGATTTATCATATGTAACTGTGTACAAAATCTATGTTCAAGAATACTGTTGTGCTGTTTATGGTAGAAAAATATTGGCCTTATATAATCATCACTAAGCAATTGATTAAATTCACTCTAGTACTTAAATATTGTCCCCATTAAAAATAGTACTTTAAAGGAATAGTTATTTGCTTAACAATAGCAAATTTAGAAGAGTTTCTAAAAATATTCACAACTCTTGTGAAGCAAAGACAAATGCTCTTAACATACAGTTAAGAAAAAAAATAACCACAGGCTATAAAATTGCACAAGAGTCTGATCCAAATTTTTATGTTACATATTATACACATATTGCTTACATATGTACACTGTTTTACAATGGGAAAAACTAGCAAGACATATACCAAAACAAATAGTAGTTACAGCTAGCTGACGTAATTTTAGGTAATTTTCTTTTTTTTAATACTTTCCTATATTTTAAAATATTCATAGTGACTATAATTTTTATATTCCAGAAAAACTATTTTCTAAAGCAAATGGAGGATACAATTTTAAAACTTGTTTCTTTTCATATAAATTAGTCTTAAAATAATGTCTATGTTTTCTAGCAGAAATCTTGGCAAGAACAAATAACAGGAAGAGATAAATACATAAAGCTGTAAAATGCTGTCCTTCCCTTTCAGAATTTAAAACCTTCACTGTACAATGGGAGCCTTCACACATCCCAGTTATGACTGATCCTTATTCATTACTTAGTAAGGAGTTACTTAATATACTGACTAAAATGAATGTTAACTGAAACCTCTGCAATACTTATATTTGGGAAAAAACTGATTGTGATGGTACTGGAATTAGACTTTAATGAATTCTGGGCTACAAGAAATCTATGGCCTTTGCTATGATTTATCTATTATAAAGCATCACATGATTAAAAACAATTTCCTGGAGTGTATTAAAAAGAACACAAATTGCATAGGAATAAAATAAAAACAGAAAGCAAGCATTCGCTATTTGTCCCTGCCTCTAGTACTTCAATATTAATCATAATTGAGGGGCAAGTGTAACTCCCTTAAAATTTAATAATTAAAAATAGATGAATAAAAATACTAAAGTGTATTGCCTTTATAAATTTATTAGGTGACATTTGTGATCCTGCTATTGGTTCCATTATATCAAGATTTTACAAAACATGTCTAAAATATGTTTAGTTACCTGGGGTGAAGATCCAGGTTTATAAATTTATTAGATGACATTTGTGATCATGTTATAGGTTTCAATCTATCAGGATTTTACAAAACATGTCTAAAATATTCTTAGTTGCCTGGAGTATTTAGAGATCCAGCTTAATTTAAATATAATGAATAACTGCCAATATATTCTAGGGAAGAAAAAGTAATATCTTTCCTCATCCATCAAAAAGTTCATGGCTGAGACCCTCTATAACAAAAGACAGATTAACAAGACATATAAATTTATTTAATGTAAGTTTTATGTGACACAGGAGCCTTCAGAAACAACACAGAAGTTGAGATAATTGTATATTTCTATGTTTCGTTTTGATAAAGAATGGATAGTCGTATAGAAACACGATTAGACAAAAGTGGGTATGACATAATGGTCATGAACTGGGGGGAACTGAGAAAGGTCTCTTCAGATCCTTCTTGGTATCTTTGTGTTATCATTCCTTTCCTCCAGGCATAAAGTGGGACACCTGTCACATGAAGGTGTCTCAGGAAAGAAGGTCAGAGATTGACCTTCCAGCTTCTGCAGTTGTCTCAATTCCCTTTATTTCAAAATACTCAGTATGTCAAGGCGCCATGTTTTCAGGTATTGTGTTCTGAGCCCTGGCAATTTAATTCAATCTGCAATAATCAGTTTCAAAGAAATTAGAATACAATGAAGTACAACAGCTTCCTAAGAGAATAACTGAGCTGTTTCAAAAGATTGTTTGGATGTTGGTTGTTTGCCTGTAGCAATTCCCTTGGAAATGACATCTGAGTTCCTATGCCAGCCCTCCAAAATCCTCTAGAACACATCACGGAGCTGAAATTGTATTAAAGTACATAGTTGTCCATGACTGAGGTTTTCCAGCCTGAGAATCCCTTGTCATTCAACTTTAGATTGGTGCAGGTGAGGGTTCAAGCTAGGGAGTGATAATGGTACAGGAGGGCTCAGTGGCAGAAGTGGGGCCTATCTACAGGTGATGTCCTCTGAGGGGTCATGTTCTTAAGTGCTTAGTAAATCCACCCCTGGCTTAACAGTATTTTGATCTTTCAGAAACAGAAGATAGTTTGTATATTAATCTTTTTAAAATTTCAGGCGGAGCTTGCAGTGAGCCGAGATCGCGCCATTGCACTCCCGCCTGGGAGACAGAGCAAGACTCCGTCTCAAAAAAAAAAAAAATTTCAATAGGTTTCTGGAGAACAGGTGGTGTTTGGTTACCTGAATAAGTTCTTTAGTGGTGATTACTGAGATTTTGTGCACCCATCACCCAAGCAGTATACATTGTACCCAATGTGTAATCTTTTATCCCTCACCCCACTCTGACCCTTTCCCCTGAGTCCCCAAAGTCCACCATATTATTCTTATCCCTTTGCATCTTCATAGCTTGGCTCCCACTTATGAGTGAGAACACGTGTACATACATATTAATCATTTTTATAGTAGTGAATTACAGAAGTGACTGCTAGAAAGAAATTTTTTGATAGCATGCAAGATATATCAACCTTTAGAAAAAATATATATATAGTGTGTGTGTGTGGAGGGGGCGGGATATAGAAACCTGAGGAAAGGAATATATAATCTAACTGGGTTTTTCTCTTTCATGAATAATAAATCTATTTTAGTAGAATTTGTTTTGACATATTATAAATAGGCTCCAGAGTAAAAGTCATCTTCTTTTTATTATACTTTAAGTTTTAGGGTACATGTGCACAACGTGCAGGTTAGTTACATATGGATACATGTGCCATGTTGGTGTGCTGCACCCATCAACTCGTCATTTAACATTAGGTGTATCTCCAAAAGCTATCCCTCCCCCCTCCCCCCATCCCACAACAGTCCCTGGTGTGTGATGTTCCCCTTCCTATGTCCATGTGTTCTCATTGCTCAATTCCCACCTATGAGTGAGAACATGTGGTGTTTGGTTTTTTGTCCTTGCAATAGTTTGCTGAGAATGATGGTTTCCAGCTTCATCCATGTCCCTACCAAGGACATGAACTCATCAATTTTTATGGCTGCATAATATTCCATGGTGTATATGTGCCACATTTTCTTAATCCAGTCTATCACTGTTGGACATTTGGCTTGGTTCCAAGTCTTTGCTATTGTGAATAGTGCCACAGTAAACATACGTGTGCATGTGTCTTTATAGCAGCATGATTTACAATCCTTTGGGTATATACCCAGTAATGGGATGGCTGGGTCAAATGGTATTTCTACTTCAAGATCCTGGAGGAATCGCCACACTGACTTCCACAATGGTTGAACTAGTTTACAGTCCCACCAACAGTGTAAAAGTGTTCCTATTTCTCCACATCCTCTTCTCCAGCACCTGTTGTTTCCTGACTTTTTTTTTTTTTTTTTTGAGAAGGAGTCTTGCTCTGTTGCCCAGGCTGGAGTGCAGTCGTGCGATCTCAGCTCACTGCAAGCTCTGCCTCCCGGGTTCACACCATTATTCTCCTGCCTCAGCCTCCTGAGCAGCTGGGACTACAGGTGCCTGCCACCACGCCCGGCTAATTTTTTGTATTTTTAGTAGAGATGGGTTTTCACTGTGTTAGCCAGGTTGGTCTGGATCTCCTGACCTTGTGATCCGCCCACCTCAGCTTCCCAAAGTGCTGGGATTACAAGCGTGAGCCACTGCGCCCAGCCATTTCCTGACTTTTTAATGATCACCATTCTAACTGGTGTGAGATGGTATCTCATTGTGGTTTTGATTTGCATTTCTCTGATGGCCAGTGATGATGAGCATTTTTTCATGTGTTTTTTGGCTGCATAAATGTCTTCTTTTGAGAAGTGTCTGTTCCTATCCTTTGCCCACTTTTTGATGGGGCTGTTTGTTTTTTTCTTGTAGATTTGTTTGAGTTCATTGTAGATTCTGGATATTAGCCCTTTGTCAGATGAGTAGATTGCAAAAATTTTCTCTCATTCTGCAGGTTGCCTGTTCACTCTAATGGTAGTTTCTTTTGCTGTGCAGAAGCTCTTTAGTTTAATTAGATCCCATTTGTCAATTTTGGCTTTTGTTGCCATTGCTTTTGGTGTTTTAGACATGAAGTCCTTGCCCACGCCTATGTCCTGAATGGTATTGCCTAGGTTTTCTTCTAGGGTTTTTATGGATTTAGGTCTAAGCCAAAAGAACAAAGCTGGAGGCATCATGCTACCTGACTTCAAACTATACTACAAGGCTACAGTAACCAAAACAGCATGGTACTGGTACCAAAACAGAGATATAGACCAATGGAACAGAACAGAGCCCTCCGAAATAATGCTGCATATCTACAAACATCTGATCTTTGACAAACCTGACAAAAACAAGAAATGGGGAAAGGATTCCCTATTTAATAAATGGTGCTGGGAAAACTGGCTAGCCATATGTAGAAAGCTGAAACTGGATCTCTTCCTTACACCTTATACACAAGTCATCTTGTTTCTTATCTTTTATGCCTCTGAAATAAAGCATTTCTGTTCTTACAAAGGGGCAGCAAAGAGCAGAGGGTATTTTATTACTACTGAGAATTTAACATAAACAGAGCTATCATCAGCCCTAAAGAATATAAAAATTCTGAGAAATAAGAGGAGTAGAGCACCCTGGGATATTTGTAAATGAAAGACTGTATAGTAACAGTTTTTTCCCTCTCTCAAAAGTAGAACTTGTCACTGCTTTCAAGGACAGGACTAACAGAATACATGGTGGATGTCTATACTTTACCGTGCAGGAAAGCAACAACTTCTCCCTTAGTAGGAGGTGCTAGCCATATGCAACAATTTTCAGGGAGAGTTCAGTCCTTTTTGCTCTAACAGTAGTAGTTCTGAGAAGGTCTCAGAAAACAGAAAACAAAAGGGCAACATGCACAAATTAAGTACAGTTTTAGGTAGAGGTCACGGATTCCATACTGGTCTCTCCTGGATCTTTCAAGGTGTTCTTAACCCAGGGCTTCCTGGTCATAGAGGACCCCAGTCTTTAAAAAGTCCTGGGGTTCCAGAGTGGGGACTATGAGAATGGAAGCTTAGGTTGACCTCTTCCTCAGCTTAAGTTTCTTCTTTGCAGGAATACTCTTTGAGTTATTTCTTTTTAGCCAAAATGGGAACTCAAGCTGGAAGCATAGGGGAAAGACTAGAGAATCTTTAGGTCCCTGGATTTGCCTTAGATTATTGGTTCTTAAAGTATGGTACCCTGACAGCAAACATCACCTGGGACTTCTTAGAAATGCAAAATCTCAAGCCCCATCCAGACCTAAATCAGAAAGTCTGCGGGTGCGGTCCAGGAATCCACGGGGTATCCAGCTAGCCAGGTGATTGCAATGTAAGCTAAAGTTTGAGAAAACAGCCTTAGATCAAGTCTCCAGCAAAAAGGAAAAAAGGGGGAAGAGGAAAATGGTCTTTAAATCTTTATCCAGCCCAGCACAATTGACCAGGAAAAGAAGCTGGCTAGGTATTTGGAACTAAAGCTTGGGTAAGAAAGACAGTCCATTTGTCTAGAATGCACGCTTTTCTCAGGAAGTCCATGGAAAACTGAGCCTATGGAGACTCTGAAGGCCAGTACTTGCTTTCCATCCAAGACCAAGAGTAGATGCTGAGAGCCTGAAGTAAATGAGTAATTTTCTCAACCATTTTTTTTTTCAAGCCTCATCCTTAAGAGTTAAGTAAGAAGAAACCAGTTAAGAATGACAGGCAACTTGAAGAAAGTAAATAAAGGGTGACTGAGTCATAACCAAACACTCAGCCAACACAACATTCCTTTAATCTGCAGTGCAGACTTCGCAGTCACTTAAATAACTTCAAGCAGTTACTTCTTTTGGCCCAAACCTTTATGCTCCCTGTTAACTACAAGCTATGAATGCTAATATTTCTCCTAAGAACTCAAGAAAAAATATTGGGTAAGAGTCAACCAGCAAATTTCTTTAAATTTAAAGAACTGCAATTGACAAATGAGCTGAGGAGAAAGATTATGTTAAAACACAAGGATTCTAGAAGAAACGTGTCCTCACCTGCACTAGAAAGCAGCATCTTCCCTCACCACCTTTCCTTTTACATTCTCCTCTCTGTATTTATCAGAATTGATTCCTTGCCCCCCAGTACTGAGCATTTTGCACATTTCTCTTTTCTTCTCATTCACTAACTTACTGGTTATTTACTCCCCTAAACTTACTGGTTATTATTTAAAGAAACTGGGCCAGGCACCACTCTGTATTTTCATTTAACCACCTTGTGCTTCCCCTCTTTGAAGAACTCACCACCCTACCTGGTAAATAGCTATTTGTTTATCTGTATCATCACTGTATGATGACCTCTGTGAAGGCTGGGGCCTTGCTTGCTACTATAGTGTCCAGCATATAGCAGTAAACAATGAATGAATGAAAGAATGAATGTATGAATATCTTACTCTGTGGAGGAGCTCCCAACCAACCCCCAAAACAAATCAAGGCAGAAAGGACAATGGACTCTTCTCTTATACAAACACACACTTTATCCTTCCTTCCTTCTCTCCTTCTTTCCTTCCTTCCTTCCTTCCTCTCTTCCTCTGTTTCTGACAGAGTCTCTCTCTGTCGCCCAGGCTGGAGTGCAGTGACTTCTTTCCTTCCCTTCCCTTTCCTTCCCTTCCCTTTCTTTCCTTCCTTCCTTCCTTCCTTCCTTCCTTCCTTCCTTCCTTCCTTCCTTCCTTCCTTCCTTCCTCTCTTTCTGACAGTCTGTCTCTGTCACCCAGGCTGGAGCACAGTGACTTCTTTCCTTCCCTTCCTTCCCTTCCCTTCACTTTCCTTCCCTTTCTTTCTTTCCTTCCTTCCTTCCTTCTTTACTTCCTTCCTTCCTTCCTTCCTTCCTCTCTTCCTCTCTTTCTGACAGAGTCTGTCTTTGTCACCCAGGCTGGAGCACAGTGACTTCTTTCCTTCCCTTCCTTCCCTTCCCTTTCCTTCCCTTTCTTTCCTTCCTTCCTTCCTCCCTCCCTTCCTTCTTCTTTCCCTTTCCCCTTTCCATTCCATTCCATTCCATTCCATTCCATTCCATTCCATTCCATTCCATTCCATTCCATTCCATTCTTTCCTTACTTCTGTCTGTATCTCTGTCTCTGTCTCTCTCTGTGTCTCTGTCTCTCTCTGTGTCTCTCTCTCTCTTTTTCTTTCTTTTTTTCTTCCTTGAGTCTCACTCTGTCATCCAGGGTGGAGTGCAGCGGCACGATCTAGGCTCACTGCAATCTCTGCTTCCTGGGTTCAAATGATTCTCCTGCCTCAGCCTCCTGAGCTGCTGGGATTACAGGTGTGTGCCAACACACTCGGATAATTTTTGAGTTTTTAGTAGAGACAGGGTTTCACCATGTTGGCCAGGCTGGTCTCAAACTCCTGGCCTCAGGTGATTCGCTGCCTTTGCCTCCCAAAGTGCTGAGATTACAGGTGTGAGCCACTGTGCCCGGCCCAAATGCACACTTTAGTACCATTTCTGTGTATACCTGCTCCTCTCTCCAGTATCCTGAAATGCTGTTCACAGTGTTTTGTTCTCAACTCATAACCTGCTGCCTGCCTGCTGCAAGCTAAAACCAGGCCTGTAGAATGAGTTTCCATTCTTTACCAAGTTTGACAGCCTCGATTGTGCCTATGAATAATTTCTAGAATAAACATTCCAACCACACCTCCTCTATGGCCTGAACCTCTGTTCTCCTTAGACCCTCTCTGATCACTGGCCCTTAGTAAGGGCTGTTCAGATTGGCACCTAGGTCCTCACTGGTGGGGCTTGACCCTGGACATGTCCTCACGAGGTGCGTGGTGTTCTTATCCCTAGAGACTGTCTCTTTAGAGGAGACCTCTGGGCAGCTCATAAGGTCCTCCTGTCTCTTATGCCCAGCCCTCTGTACTTTGCCCTTCATTTGCCCTTGGACTGCCTGCCACAATTATTAGGCAAAACATCACCAACATGAATCATATATGTCAAGACGGAAAGCTCTTTCTAGAAGCCTGATTTTGCCTTAATCATTGGACTATTTAAAGGAAAGATTTTTATTTTATCTTCACTTGAATAAGCTCTCCGAAGGTTGCCTCAGGTGCGAGTATGGAGTAAGCCTGAGGATTGCAAAAGGAGACTTCGCAAAAATGGGCAAAGTGCTTTGGAAATGAGCAGGCACAAATTCAAGGACTCGAGGCATTCTTTATTTTAAAACTATTTTCTCATTAAAATAAACATACACACACAACGAGCTCTTCAATTTAATCAAAATTCCTTGTATTTAAAAATTCTCCAAGCTACTTTTATAAATAGATCTTTGCTATTATTATACAGGAGTCATAAGATGAGGATAAAGCCTAAGAACATGCATATTAGAACTGAGCTCAGACCATAGAAGGAGAAAATGAAACATCCTTCCTCAAGTTTTCAAGCTTAAGGATATCCGAAATCAACAGTCTCCATGTGTTCATACACACAGGGGTACTGCCCCATGATCTGAAAGTAACCTTTAGTCAAAAAACTGTCACCTACATAAATCTCAAATCTCACACAAGGTCATTTATCTCCTTATGTGCCCAAAATTGTTCCACCTGAAGTCCAAAAGCTTAAAGTAAGCACAGAGATGGAACTAATAAAATAGAGATAGTGAGAAAAAAATTGCGTGGAATTTGAGGTTTGGAGAGTTTGATTTAATTTTTTTATACATGCACATTATTTTCAAAATCTCGAAACCTTTCTTCCTCTTTGTCTTTTTTACGCACAAAAATACATCCAGTCTGAAAGGAAAAGGAAACAAAATCCTTAATCTCAGTTAACTTATATTAAAAATGTCACCTTTTCAGGCCCCTCCTCCTCAGGTTTGGCATTACTAATTAACTATTACTTAAAATAATGGGAAATTTACTGTGCAAATTGGTTTATGTAAGTGAGGCTGCACATTAAAACTAGGTGTAAATATTAGATGCTGTCTTTGGCTTTGTCTGATAGACCAGCAGGGAGAGTGGAATTGAGTCTATTTCATTCACATCAGAAATACCAGCAATAACATTCACACAACTTGAAATAAATCTACTGTGACATTGGAAAAGTGAATTAGAAAAATACAAAGTTTATAGTTTTATAAGTAAATTAACCATTTTTAAAAATGAGTCTGCCTTTGATTATATATTATACTGTTTCCACAATTAATATTAAATTAATATGAGCTATATAGCATGCTGGAATGGAAAGAGAAGGGCAATCGGAGATGGAAGACCTGCATTCCAGCCCCAGCTCTGTCCCAACTAGGTGTGTGACCCTGAGGAAGCCCCTTAACCCTTTGAGTCTTAGTATCCTTGTCTGTAAAATACAGAGGCTGAAACAGTAATTTATCTGATGCTTTCTTAGTTACATTAGTTTTATCTCTGTGATGCCTTCTTAGTTTACATTAGTTTGATTAAACATTATTTGAGCTCCTATGAAATATAAATGTTATTTAAGAACCATATATATCCTTCCTGAAATATATTTCCAAAAATGAAAAAATGAAAGCCACATTCAGATGGGCCAAGTAAGATTTAAAACAATGCATTACTATTGTGTCTTGAAGAGTAACTGACAGAGTAATGACATAGTGGCATTTCTAGAACAACTCTTTGGTATCAAAGCACACTTTCAAGATGCCAAATCCTTGCCCAATTCTTGTAAGGTCAACAGTCTTCAAACAATTGTCCCTTTCATAAGATGGGTGCTTTTATTGGATTATTTTAAAACATGTTTGCTTCCATTGCTTATATAGAAACTGAAAAACATCCCTCACTCTAACAAGGCCCAGAGGCAATAGGAAGGATATCAAAGGTCAGAGAGTTGGATGTGAAGCGATTCCAAAGAGTTCACATGGTGTTTTATTTTAGCAAATTTCTTTAACTTCTAATTCAAACCATATCCGCAGGCTGGGGAAAAAGAGAGAGAAAATGGAGTGTCTTTAACTAAGTTCCCTGCCCCTTGTTAGACAAATCCTTGGTTTTCCCAAGTGTCGGTACTAATGAACAGTTACAAAAATTGCTTTGGTCCTTGTGTCTGCAATCAATTAGTTTTTTTTTTTTTTTTTTTTTTTTCCCTGAAAGGATAAAGTTTGATCCAGCATATTCTAAAATGCTACAAGACTGCCGGCAAGTTTCAAAGACACATCAGAAAGAATTCAATGGCCTGACCTGGAGACTAGGAGGATGACATTCTCATTAGGCAAGAGATGCTGGACTTTCTGCAGTAATGAGAAATGAAAGTCACCACTCTGCTCTAAAAGCAGGGGCTATTTACCCCTGACCTGACACACTTCTCGAAGCTCTCACAATAAAGGCACCCAGCATCCACTTACTGTTTCACCATTTACCAAGTATTTTTACATACTCTCTTGAAGTTACATACTCTCTTGAAGTTAGAAATCTTAACACAACTGGAAAAATGTGGAAAGTAAAGCGCAGAAAGCTTAGAATCCCTCAAATATGGTAGCACTACTAATAGAACTTAACAAACCTTTTGACCGAACACCCTCATTGTCTGACCTTGGTTCTCATAACAAAAGTTCCTTAATTTCAAGTAAAAAATACTCTAAAGATACGGCCTCCAACCAAAATGAGGGAAACTCATCCTTTCCTGGGACTGTATTTAAGCTGCTTTAATAAGAGGTAGTTAAATAAAAAATAAGGATTGCTTCAATAAAAGAGATGTCCACATTACTATCAGTTTCCAATTTCCCACTTAGAAATGACCTGAGGACAGAGATCTTGGTAACCTCAACATCAACATCAGTAAATATTTTATATTATCCAAAAAAAAACTAATAATTTCAAGTTTCTTTTATTTTTTAATTCCCTTATAAAATCATTATTCACTTTAAATAGATCACTGTGTCTTTAAATCCTGGCTTTGTTTGTAGAGTGTTCCAAATATGATAGAGAAAACTTAGTTTTACAAAACATCACAATCTAGCCACTTAGGCCATGACATTAGTTGATCTACAATGCTATTTGGGGAATATTTGTAGGGAGCATTTTAATAAAATCAATATTGCTGCCTATATTTAATACTGGTGAAATCACAAGTGTGATTAAGCCGTTGTATATAAATTTTTATTTCTATTCTGCCCTATTTGAAACCAACCCCCAAGGTAAGACAGGAAAAGAGATAAGATTCCAGTATGACAAATGCATGAATAATAAGTTAAATTGAGTTTTGTTGATAAAATATCTACTGTCACTAAATTAATTATTGTGCCCTGAAGTTTTACAGAGAAGAAGACTTATAATTAAGGTATATTTTGGCCATCTATGTTATACCTTCCCATGGCCAATTTTTGTGAAAAAAGGAAAAAAGACTTTGCTGGATACCCTCATTTCCTAACTGTCAACTCACTGTAAATGTCTTAAAATATGGAATCTAGCATATATATTCTGTTCAAAATATGCCTTTTTGAGTAGCTGAAGCTTTTGGTCTTCAAACTAAATGTTCTTCTGTTGATCCTGATCTTTCTTAACCTTTCTAGAATGTAACTCCCACCTTCAGCCTGATCCTCTTTCCACATGTGGCCATCTCTCCACCTCCTCTGTCCTTTATCCTTTTTGGCTCTCGGTATTCTCCCTCCCAGGGCAATCCTATGGTATCACTCTTCTCCTTACCCTTCCAAAACTCCACTCCCTCGTTTTCAGCAGCCTCCTAAGACATCTCCACCAGTGCTCCCTCCAGTATTCCAGATGTCCAAATATGTCCTGAGATGGGCTCACTGCTACAAAAGGACTGCTTTGAAGAATGAGTCAAATTATCAGGATTGATGTAAAAGTGAGCAATGCAAAGATCGTAGAAGTTAAAAAAAAAAAAAAAAGCAACTACAGAACAAAGGAAAAAGGCCTTTTTATGTGAAAAACATCTGAACTTTTGGTGAACTCCAACCTTAATAAGCTAATGGTGAAGAGGTATTTGTTGGAACCTTAACGTAGTCTTAGGGAGGTCACTGATCAAGGGCTATAACAAAATTAGTGAACTTTCAGATCCTAACATTGCTTAGAGTATTTTGTACATTTCTGTGCCACAATTTTAAGAACCATATCAACAAAATACAAGAATGTTGAAGAATATGAAAGTTATAACATTTAAGCAACAGTCAATAAAAGATAATCCTAGGGATTTCAGACTTAATCTGAGCTCTTCCTGTAATAGAGTGGGAAGAGAGGCCAAGAAACCTCAGGTGAGCTTGGCAAGGTGCCACAATCCTGCTGGTGGAGCTGCAATAGAACCACATCCTTGAACTGCCAGTCCAAAACCCAATCTCACTGGTGCAAAGGGAAAGCATGCCTTTGAAAAATTCTGTCTGTTCTCTAGTTTAAAAATATGGAAATTACTGTTGTTTGCCTTAAGGGAAAGAAAAACATAAGAGATCTGAAGAAATGAGATATAAGATTAAGCCATGAAATGCAGATAAATCATGCATATTCTCTTTCAAGAAAGTTCCCATCTCTTCTGCAGTTTATATCACAAAGTAATTTTATTAAGGTTTTATGGAAAGGTCACTATTGCATTTCTGTAATATTAAAATCTATCTTAGCATACAGAAATCCCTCATGAGCCTGAAATATTAGTTCAAGACTAAGTTTATTAAGGTTTTGGCATGACTCGATATTAACTTTCTCAAAATATTACAACCATTTTCAAATCAGATAAGCAGCGGGATATAAAACTGTGGCTCACAAAAATAAAATCAAGAAAATGGAATCATTGCTTATTAGTTCTTAGAGATTAACTTTATACTTTAAAATTGTGAGGGAGCTTATCAAAACAGTTCATTCTGTATTGGTACTTTCATTTCACAAAAGAATCAGACAGAAACATGGTTAAGGTCTTTGTAGCATATATCAAAGTAAACTGATATTTTAAGACAAATTCAGTTCAAGTGCCAGTAATAACTTTAGTTATCTTCATAATCCCTTCTGTTTCCTAATACTTTCATCCATGAGTTGAGTGATGATTAAACAGAGAAATGCCTGGTATGTCACTACTTGAGTCAGCTGAGTCTGATACCTGAAGTTTTCTAACTCATATATTCCAGAAAAGGCATAAAGTTTATCTGACAGAATCAGATAGCAGACACCTGTTATTTGGCAATGTGTGAATTTATTATCATGATTTTTTTAAACTAAAATGTTCATTGTTGACAAACATGCTGAAAAATTATGATGCTCCCTGGTGAGGAAAAAACAAACAAACAAACACTACCTGAAATTCACAGAGCACCCACTATCTCAAAAGATCATGCATAAATATGGTATTCTTTGACTCACAGACTAGAGACCTGGCAAGATATTGAAGAAGTTGTCTGGCTCACAGCCAGGTGTCCAGGAAGGTGACCATGGAAGTCTTTCTGGTTATTTGACCATACAGATCCTAGGGGATGGAAAGTCTATACAAAGATACTGATAGCTCTTCAAAATTCCCTCCTACCAGATCTCAGGCCTCTTTCCTTCATTTAGTTCTCTGTAGACTTCAGCAGTTTATTAGAATCCTCTATCCATGAGGTCATGACTTAGAATGACCTCACTGGCATGGTCTTAAAATACTGTAAATCCCACTGTATGTTATGGTTATGTTTGAACCTAGATGTAGTACCTCAAGATACGTTCTTAGTTCTCTGCAGAGTACTATGTCACATTCTTAAGCTTAAGTGATTGGCCACACAACTGGCATTTTCTCTCTTGGCCTCATGGAATAAAACACTGGTCCTGAACTATTCTTTGACAATGGGACAAAAGGCTTTAGGCCTGAAGAAATAGATGTAAACATTGAAGTCTGTCTCTTCCACTATACCCATAACCACCTCCTCATATAATAAATACATACTTCTTCAGCAAAACTTTTACAAAGAAGTATGAATGTTTATGGGTGGAGATATATCCCAAATGTGTTCATTATATTTTAGCCTATTTGATTATTGATAAACTACCTAATTGTAGGTATCTATGCCCAAGAATTTAAAAGTAGATGGAAAAACCCCTAAAACTCCCAAACTCCAGACTAATTTCAAATACCCACCAACACACATACTTACACAAGATATCTCACATTTTCACGAGACACATGAATTCCTTTTAATGGCAAAGTGCACTCCATGTGAAAAGAACCAATTTTAAGACCTGCTTCAACCAATTACTATGAAGCCGAAAGAGAATCCCATAAACTACATTTCAAGGAGTTTCCCCATCTGAAAACAGACATGCCGATAATGTCACTTTGCAGGAGGCTCCCAAGATAGAAAAGATGATGCCTACACATTTATGACATTGTTCTATTTCACAATAGACATGGACACTATTTTCACTGCTGTACAGTATTCTAATCCCTGCAAGCGAACACTGACCTTGATCCTGGTCTGGCTGTTCACTTGCTACCTGGAGCCATATTTACTCTGGTCTTTAGTTTACCAGACAGTAGAATGTTCCATCAAGCTTTTCTAGGATCTAAAACAACTTTCTTGCTTATTTTGTTTATGGCCCCAAAGCATGCATTTGTTGATCATGTATTTTCAAAGTTTTCTCCAGGAGAACTGTTGACTGGATTACACAGAGTAGCAGATATCCTCTGTAATGTTTATTTACTTTCCTGAGAAAGAAGAACCTCAGAAAGCAAGTCTATAATGCAGTAATAAATAAGCATGTATCCAATTATATTAATTTCTTATAAAAGAGGGCCCCTAAATGGGTTTCTCGATTTCCTATGAATTCTAGTGTGAAGATAACAATACCATGCTAAAAAGAACTTAGTAAGTCAGGCTTTATTTAGTAAATCAGGCTTTATTTAATAAAGGCCACAGAAAGTAAAAATGATAATTCAATTTTTTCTTTGACTAAACAATGCACACCACAGCCCAGCATTAGTCACATGAAACCAATAAGTTGGCTCTAATCAAATTATCTTGAAAATAAACAAATGTGTTCATAACAAGTCTGGTTTGCCCTGGTTAAAATAATGCCATTATAAACTGACTATAATTACATTTTTAAAATGCTAAAAATTTCTAAATTGTTTACATTTATTATAATATGTTACTTTTGTAACAAATTTTTTAAAAAATATTCCTAGCACACTTACACAGAAAGTTCCTTGTTTTTTGATGCTTTTCTTTGCAGAAAATGAGTTTGTAAAAATAACATATCTTCATGCAGGATGTTTTATGATGCTGAAAGTGAATGTTCTCCCCTCCCCTGGGCATCCTCCCATTTATAGTCCTGTGACATCAAGGCCATTGCAATTTAAATAACTGCTTTTTCATTTATAACATATAATGAGTTGGGTTTTATTGAAACAACTTAAGCAGAGCTCTAGACCTGGTTTAAAAACTAATCTTTTTGAGAACCCAAATTATAATAAAGCACTACATAAATATGGGACATGTTTTTTAAAGGATTATATCTGGTAAAATGGCAAGAGTTACCAGCAAACGCTATATAGTCTATTTATCTTTGATCTATTTCTCTATTTCCTGGGGAAGAAGGTATTTCTATACATGTCATGGATACTGATGATTAGCAAACACAGAGTCAGTCTTGGAAGTAGATTTTTCACAGGGAGGATCAAGGTGAGAAATCCATTTAATGTTGGAGGAGAGGGACAAAAAAGATCATACATTTCCCTCTCCCCTGTCTCTTTCTTCAAACCCATATAATTTTCCAAACCTTTGGTTCTTTATTCTTTCCTCACAGGGCTCCTTATCTCCCTTGGGACACAAACCAAGCTATACAATACACTGTAAGACCTTACATAATCTAGCCTTCTATCTCTCTCCATTCAGCTCCTGTTCCTTTCCCATGCTCACCTGACTCTAACCACATGGACTTCCTCCTATACCTCATAGAGGCCATTTGTAATTCTGCCTCAGGGCCTTTGCATATACCATTACCTCAGTTTAGACCATTCTTCCCTAAATATCGGCATGGCTCACTGCCTGCAGATCATAGTATAAATGTCACCATATCTAAGATGCTTTTCCTGGCCACTAAGAACAAAATGGCATCTCATCACCACCAGGATCTCTCTTTCTTGTTACCTCCTAGATTTTTCTACGTAACACACATCAACAACTTGATCTCTGATCCTTTATATATCTTGTTTGTGTTTTCCTCTACCAGAGTAGTGACTATATACATTTTGTTTTCTGCTGTGTCTCTGTCACACAAATATATGGGACACATAGTGGGTGCTCAATATAGATCTGTATAGAATGAATGAATGTGTCCCTCTTCTGACTTTTCTCAATGAAGGAATTAACAGAGGAATCCATACATGACAGTGGCCTTAAGTGTTGGTGACTCAGGGATAGAAAACAATTAAATGGAACATTAAAAAATATAATAGAAAGGGAATAAAGTAGGGCATTAGGGTTAAATATAGCCTCCTCCTTCTTTATCAAGGGATGATTTATTATTTCACTGTGTCCTTGCCAGACTAGATACTACACAGAATTCAATAGTGGATAAGACACAGACTCTATCCTAACAAACTCAAATCCAGCAGAGTAGGTAGACTATTCAACATAAGCAAAATAATATTTTACAGGAATTTAGAACCAGGAGAGATGACCCCTGCCCAGGAGAGAAAAGGGTAGAAAGGCCTCCTGGAGAAAGCTTCTGAGCTAGGCCATAAAGGATAAAAATTCTTATGTGAAATGCAACATGTAATGTTCAAGACTATAAAGCAAGACATCATCTTGCTTCTGAAACTTTAAAGTACTTCATAAAACCATCCCCCAAACCCCACCTATTAGATCAGCCTTCACACACATAAGGGTTGAAGATGGAAATTCATGGTGTCTTTGAATATGGCTAACTCTGAAAGACCTCAGTGGATTTTGTCAAGGGAAAAGAAGTGAGATAGAACTTTGTCATGTGAGACAAATGTAATACATAATGGCATAGAGGGCTTTATTTACTTGTCATCCTCCTTTGCATGCAGCCTCAGTTGGGGGTGGGGGTAGGAGGAGCAGGTATATGACTAGTTCAGGCCAGTGGTTTCTGCCTGAAGATAAAGTGTGTCCCTTCCAGGGGGATATATTTACTGCTCCTTCTCCAGGCGTGGTAGACCATTTCCAAGCATGACCAGAAAGTCTTCCCCTCCCTTGATCACACTCCTTTGTAATATGACTACACAGCTTCTCCCATCAAGATATGAAGACTTTCGTTCCACATGGATACTGAAAATGGGTTTTAGACATGTGACTTGCTTTGAAACAAATCAGAGGCATGAAAAGTACTTGTACATTGGGGTTTTCCTTCTTGTTCTCTTTGAAACCCTGAGATTATCATGTTTAAAAGGTTAAGAAAACCTATTGGAAGATAAGAGGCCACATAGAGAGAAGTCTCAGTCAATCCAGTCATCCCGGCTGAGGCCCCAAATAAAGTGAGTGAGACCAACCTGAGCCAAGCCAGCCATGGCCAGAAAAACCACCCAACAAATACAGAGAATTGTGAGAAATAAAACATGATTAAAAAAATTCTACAAAATTTGAGGGTGGTTTGTTACACAACAAAAGCTAACCTATATATCTGCTAAAATAGGCTGAATCAGATGATAGATCTCTGTGGGGCTCTAGTGAGTAAGTGGGCACTGTGACTATGTTATAGAAATGATATTATTGAAGAGTATTAAGGAGATACAGGGAAGAAGAGAGGAAATCCAAAAAAAAAAGGTAGGGAGCGGAAGCAATTAGAAACTTGCAAAGCAGTCCAGGGTGTGGGTATGGGGGTATAATAAAATTAAAGTAAACCATCTGTGACTGTAAAGTACATAAAACTATAACATCACTTTTCTGGATGACATGAATTATTGTGAACACAAATATGTCAACCTTATTGTGAGCAACCTGACAGAGAAATGTTTATATCCTATTTTTCTCTGAATCTCTCCTATCTACTTTTCTAAAGCCTTTACCTAGAAGGGAGACTGGTACTATCACAGATGATTAGAGAATCTTTGACAGAGTGAATAACTGAATGAGGAAAGGAATGCCTTGGTCATCATGCCCTGTGATAACAAAGTTGCGTGTCTACATTTTGTTCTATATCTCTTTTGATGCCGGGCTTTGCTTTCTCCTAAACTGTTACTGTTTATAGCTCCTATTCTCTTCAGAGGAAGGAACAAGGGAAAGATTATGTGATACATAAGAATCAGTAGGCTCTGAGTGAGGGCAGCTGGATTTTATAACAGCATTTTATAGCAGGGTCTGTATACTAGTCATTTACAACATTTGCCTGTATTTTTCACTTCTGGATGTTTTACTTTTTGTTTAACTTGGATGGCTGATATTATTAGTAAGTTGATATCTAGATAAATAGTCATGGAATATTTATTGAAATTTTAGAGTGTGTTTAATTCTTCAATGCCAATTTTTTTTCAATTAAACTAAATAAGAAGGAAAGATATCAGCCATCTAACCACAGACAGTTTTCCAGAGTACCTAAAATATAACGCACTCCCGATTTAATTTTGCAAAATCATTCAGCTCCACATTTCAAACTAAACACAAACTATTGTTTTAAATATAAAACCTACATGTTTTAGCAGTTTTAGGTAATAAAATGTTATATGATAAACCTAAGATTAAAACATTTTAGCATACAATTGTGTTTTTATATCTATTTTGCTTTACAGTTCAGTTGAATTACTTTGAAACTCTGATTTGGAGTGTTTTCATTCCATCATTTTAACCTAATATACCATGACTTATTTTAAATATTTTAATATGCCTAGCCTACAGACCTGGCTCACTGTAAGAAAAATATTGTTCCAAAATTTTATTTTACATGCATAATATCACTTGCTAATTAACAGATTATTAATAGTAACATTTTAAAGTGATTAAACTACTTCTAATACTGCATTTTAAAATGTTCTTTCACATCGAATCTGTATAGAGACTTTATGTGATGGTCCTATTATTGTGTCTGTTTTGCAGATAGGGAAATTAAGCCCTCAAGCAATTCAATCACTTTCCAAAGTCACAAAGCTACTAAATGGTGAAGCCAATATTTGAATAAGGTAGCCTCATCCCAGGGTTAGTATACTTAAGTGTTAAGAAATTCTGCTCTCTCTCAAAAATTTAATAGAACCATTCTTTGAAAAAATGAAGTTCCTAAGAAAGTTTGAAGCATGATTTAATATGAGAAACTAATTCCAGAGAAACTTTCAAAACAGTATTTATTATGTAAATGTGGTATACCTCTTTTTTTTTTTTTTTTTTTTTTTTTGTAGCAGATGTTTCTTTGCCCTAAGCTAAGAGTCTCCTTCCTGTCTCCTTCCTTTGCTGAACTATAATACAAATATGCCTCCAGGCACTGTTATTATGAACACATGTTCAGCATACAGAACCACATTTCTGATACACTACTTTCTGCTGGGATTTATGCGGATTTAATAGCTGGATTTACTTCAGCATGCCCAGTAAGGACCGTATCTCCCTCCAATTCAGTATCTCCTCACAGAGTGAAATTTCACAAAGAAAAGACGCGACCAAAGATAAGAAGAGCTGATGCAAAGCAGGCTAGGTTCACAGTACACAATCAATAAGTCACAAACATTGGTGTTTGGCAACACTAAAAATCCAAGCAAGACAGGCATCAGTTTGCTTGCCATTTTTCTTCTTAAGGAGAATGCTTTCCTGTTTGCTAACTTCAGCTAACAGGGGATGAGAAACCCAGTGAAATTAGGACAGAGACACCCACCTCCTTTTCTTCCCTTCCCTTCTCCCCTGCCATTCCATCTTTCAGATCGAAGTGGAGAACACAATATCTTTGTCCTTTTATAGGTCTTCCTGCCTTCTCTTCCCAACTTGGAAATCCAATGTGAAGAGCCAGTGTTTTGAACCTTTACCCACAATCGAAATTCCGCAGGAAATGGGAGGAGTACCAAAGGGCTTAGAAATTCAATGGATCTCCTTTCCAGAGGCCAAAAGGTCAGTGACCCACTCAGATTAAACTTCTCAGGGGATATGACCTAAGTAGCTTATTAATCTTTATTCCTAGAAACCCCACAGCCCCTCTTCTAGTCAGAAGGCAGCTTTTTATGCAAGAGTCTTTTGGCTTCCAGCAACTGAACAAGTCAGTCCCCATCTCGGCTTATTACAAGTGCCTTGGCTTTACCATTTGTGAAATACAAAAGAGGTTGGCTGGCCAACAGCTAGTCTGTTCATAGCAATGGAAAACATGAAACACCCAAAACTCCAGCAATAGGGTGGGGTAAAGTCAACGATGACAAAGCCAAACAGCTAAACAGCACAAGGCCATTAAATGTGACGATTCCAAAGAGCTTTTCATAACATGGGTAGGTGCTGGTAGTATTATTTTAAATGAAAAGGCAGAATGCAATACATTATTTCAACTACTCAAAAAGAGGCACAGAAACAAAATGCAAAAGACTTGAAGGAAAATATTCAAACATTAGCCAGTGGTTTCACTGGGGTGTAGGTCAGCATTTTTTCTTTTTCAACTTTTATGTATGTTCTAATTTTTAAAATATCTTACTTGGATTTAAAAAATAATCTTCAAGGGAGATTAAAATGATGATGAACTCTTTGGTAGTAAGTCAATTATTGATACCTCTAAAATATCTTTCATATCTCAAATTTCAGCTGAATTTCTTGCTAGTCACTCTTCTATTTTCCCTATTGTTCTCTCTGCCTAAAATGAATCTTCTATTCCTACCTATCTCCTCATCTTCCAATCCTGTCTGTCCTTTGATGTCTGGCTCAAATGTCATTTCCCCCCTTGACGTTTTCTCTAATTCTCTCTTCCTTTAAATCCCAAGTAGTTTATACCTACCCCTCCAAGGCAATGAACATTTCTACCTAGCACTATAATTATTTCAAGCTCATGTCCAAGTCTGAAAGAAGTTTCAGCTGCATGAGAAACTGAATTCAACTTTTATACTCTGCATAATACCTTGCACATAGGAAGCATTCAATGGACTCACAGATAAAGGAATACACAAAAAGGAATACATTGGCAAGTAAACTGTTTAATTTTAGGTTTAACTTTGTAATCTGTCCTTAGAAATGTTCCTATTCTTTAACCAAATAACATACTCTAAATTTTTCCCACAGCTTCATAAAGTTATTAGCATCTTGCTTAGTTGAGGCCATCCAACATACAACGTACCTGTCTTACCTAGATGTAACCACCCAAGAAAGGAAATACAGTAAAGCTTGTATTAAAAAAAAAAAAAAAAAATAAACTCAATGGGGAACTCCATGAGGGCAGGACCTGTGAATCTTCCATTTTTGTGTTCTCCTGACACATGGTAACTTCTCAATGCATACTTATTAAACAAGTGAAGAGAAATGAATGAGTGAATGAACAGGCCTTGTGTGAGTGAGACAACCTGTCCTAGTCATGGCCTGTATGGACCATGTCCATTCTATGTGTCGGCTGCCATCAGGTACTCACAGTGATTGCTACTTTCGAGGACCCTGGAAGCCCAGCGCTCATAACTGCTCGTTGTGAGATCCAATGCAGCTCCCTCAAACTGTAAACTGAAGGTTATGATATCTACCTGAAGAGTCCTTTTTAGGGTAATATCAGATGGAAACCCATGCATAGGGCCCAGCGTCTAGTAAAACATGCCATGAGTTGTCATGAGAGAGCTCGCTGGCGTAACCATGGATAAATTAATAAGCAAACATTTTTGTTCAAATCTTTTTCTAAAATTTAATTTTGGAACTTTGAAAAGATATTTTCTGTGCTTCTCTTGAGTAGAAGTACCTGAAAATGTAGATTAACACAGTTCCTGGATGTCCTGTCTAAGCAACGTACACTCTTCTATGCAATGCTGTTCTCATAAATCAAATCTGGACTGGAAACCTTGCCAATAAAACATCAATACTAACTCTTTTCCAACTGGACTGTCGTGAAATACACTAGCATAAAAATGGCAAACCCTTTCGTGATTTACAGAGCATTTCAATTTGTAGTAGAAGGTTACTGACATGTATTAAAGTCTTGCAGCTCACAAGCCACCTCTTCCCTATCCACCAAGTATTGATAAACACAGCTGTAACTGGGAGAGCCCGTGCAACTGGAATTCTGTTTGCTCTGAACTTAAGCAAGCTTCTGTTCTCTGTGTTCATATCTCTAAGAAAGCAACATGAAAACATTCATCTGGGTGGCTTGTGAGATTTAATTGAATAAAAATAGCATAAAGTTACCTTCTAAGGCAATGTTGTTGTGGCTGCACATTGTCTTACACTAAAACCCAGGTACTGTTCCTAATTTGTTTATTCTAAGGGAAATCACAGACACAGGGCAAAATGATCAAGTGAACAAAACTTTCAAAAAACAGTTTTATTTTATTGTTTCAAAACAGGAGTGCCTGGTCTGTGTGCCCCTTGAGCTGTGGGCTTCAGGCTGAATTCCTCCTAGGTAGGAAAGCTGTCTATGGCCTTCTGTCACGGTACTTGGATACCCTTGGTCATTATGCCCCTTCTCTCCTCCCTTTCAGTGACTGAGCTCTAAAGCAAATTATCATCATGAGACTCACAAGGATACTGGTCTCACCAGAAGGAAGACCCTCCCTGACACTCATCAACTATTAAGACTCCAACCGGCAGTTGCTGTTTTGTAACTGTGGTGCAAGGTTAACAGCTGATAAACTGGTAATTAGACTACTGCAGGAAATCTGGCATTGGAGGTCAGATGGCTTGATACTGTGCATCTTTAATCTGGCTTTGCCCTACCCATATACCAAAGCAGGAAAGCTGCATGGGCTGAGGCTCTAAGAACTCAGTAATCTTATGTTCTCAGGGAAAGAAACAAAGCTGTTCTTTTTAGAAAATCAAATCATCATCCACAAATCAAAACAGCAAAGTTCGCTTTTCCTCTGTTTTGCTCACGCCTGTTTGGCTTATCTATGGAAACAGCTCATGCTTTTCAAAAAATGGGCTGAGCGGTCTTTCAATATTATGTTGCTAAGTAGTCCTTTCTAGGTTAAACATGTTTACTCTTCAAAAAGGCTGAAATTTAACTCCAGTGGTTATACCCTGTAGCTAACACGCAGTCAATCCACTTCTCCCACATGGAAGGAAGATGACAGTCACATAGCGGCAGCAGGTGGAGAAGCTGGCTTCCAGGAACCTGGTCCAGGGCTCCCCAGACTTTACTGTGCATCCAGGTTACCTGGGGGCCCCATTAAAATGACCAGTCTGATTCAGCAGTTCTGGGGTAGGGACAGAAATTGCACACTTCTATTTCTTTTTCTTTCAGAGACAAGATCTTGCTCTGTCGCCCAGGCTGGAGCGTAGGGTTACAATCATCACTCACTGCAGCCTGAAACTGGGTTCAAGCGATCCTCCCACCTCAGCCTCCCAAGTATGAAACTGCAGGTTTCTAATAAGCTCCCTGGTGATCTCAATGCTGCTGGTCCATGGGCCATATTTTGAGTAGAACAGAATTAGTTGGGATTTGAATCCTCATTTCTGGAATTGCTCCCTATTAAAAAACTAGACTGTGGCCATGAGGTAGAGGCAGGAATGACATGTGCGGTATGATAGGAAGAAAGAGCAGGGCCTAGGAATGGCACAGAACAAGGCCGGAATTCTGGATCTACCATTTACCAGCCACATGACCTTGGGCAATAATAGGGTCCCATTTGATAATATGCCACTTGTTTCCTCCCCACCAGGTAATGCTGTTTCATAAATGATATGGTTTGGCTGTGTCCCCACCCAAATCTCAACTTGAATTGTATTTCCCAGAATTCCCACGTGTTGTGGGAGGGACCCAGTGGGAGGTAATTGAATCATGGGGGTCAGTCTTTCCCGTGCTATTCTTGTGATACTGAATAAGTCTTGTGAGATCTGATGGGTTTATCAGGGGTTTATGCTTTTGCTTCTTCCTCATTCTCTCTTGCTGCTTCCATGTAAGAAGTGCCTTGTGTCCTCCGCCATGATTGTGAGACCTCCCCATCCATGTGGAACTGTAAGTCAAATTAAACCTCCTTTTCTTCCCAGACTCGGGTATGTCTTTATCAGCAGCATGAAAATGGGCTAATACAATAAGAAATATCATAAATTATTGTTCATGTGGTGGTTGAAACAGTATTTCCTACTATATGGTAAAATTCTAAAGAGTCTCTATTACATTCGAAGAGTTCTGAATTGGAAAGATTTTTTCAATATCTTAAGCATGGTTATATTTTTCTTACACTTGAATGACAATTACAAAACTAAAAGGGACAAAGAGGAAAGGGTCCAAATAATTAGTATAGATTTTGAAAATTTTAAACAAGGTAGGAATTTTACTACTTGAAAACCTGTACTGTACAGAAAAAGCAAGACTGTCATATAATAAGAGATACTTGTATCTTTATCTGCTCTCTAGAACCATAGAGAAAACCTATCAGCAGATAGAAATTCCCAAGAGAAACACAGTTTCTGATGCTCAGGTAACCCCTATCAGAAACAAAGAGTAGAGGCAAAGCATAAGGCATAGTTTTCGTAGGACAGAAGATATTTTTCTCTTTAACCCTACATGGGATGTTTAAGAATAGAATTTGCCATTATAAAAATGCATTGTCCAAGGCTGGTGGAAATAACCTTGCTGTTCCCAAACATGTGTTTACATGTGCAAATAAAATAGGGTCAGAATCTGATAATTTGGGAGGTAAAAGTAAGATCCAGTCTTAATACCTAAGGAGTATGGTGCCCATTAAGATACTGAAGACAAGCATAATTCCTCTCATCCTGCATTGCACTCTCTTTTTTATGGCAACTTAAAGGGATTGGTATTGCAATTTTTAAGAGATGACATACAAGAAAGTTTACCAAAAGCATTCGCCACCACAAGAAGTGTAAACTCAAGAAAATATAGCATTAGAAAGAAAGTCAAATGGACCAGGAGTCCATAAAAAATCAGGTACATCTGTTTCTTTAACATGTAATGTGCCTTTTCCTTTCTAAAGAAAAATGAACTGTAAGAACAATGAAAAATGGGCCTGGAGCAGGAACTGTGGAATTCAATTGTTTTTTCTTTAAAATACTCTAAATGTGACTCTTCCGTCTAATTCTTCTCTCCTATCCAACCAATCAGTTACGAAGTTCTGCTGGATTCTACTCCCTGGATCTCTCTGGCATCTGCCCCTGTCTTACCCTGACTCTAGGTTTTGTATTAATCTGTCCTTTCCTGGGCTGCTGCAAAGCTTCCTAGTTAATATCCTGCCAGCAGTCTTCCTCCTGTTCTTTTGTTGTCTACACAGAAGCCCAACTAACTTTTCTAAATATGTAAGTTTTATCATGTTACCTGATTAAAGCCCTTCAGTGGCTCACAATAATACACAAGATAAAAACCCACATTTAGTAATAACATGGCTTAACAAAGACGTACATACTCTGGCTCGAGCAGCTGTATCATCTGCTCCAAGCAGATACCACACACACACACGCACACACATACACACACACACACACGCACACACACACACACACTGTAACCACAATAACAAGTTCTGTATTATCATCTGAACAGAACATAACTCAATACCTTCCTCTTCCTCCTCCTTCACCTGGCAAATACCTACCGATCATCCATGACTTAGCACAGATGTCACTGACTCTGGGACCCTTCTCTAATCCACAGCTTTGGGCCAAGGGCTCATTTGGGATTCCCTGCTTCTTCCATCTGACCAGTACATACAAGTATGGGCTCTGGAGTCAGACTGCCCAAATTCAAATAGCAGGCATGCCTTTTATAACTGTGTGATCTTCAGCAAGTACTTAACCTTCTGTATTTCAGTTTCCTCATTTGTAAAATGGGAATAATCACAGTGCTTACTTCAAGAGCCTTGTTTGGAGAATTAAAGGCGTTAATATTGAAATGACTTAGAAGAAGTTCTGACATTTCATTATTGCTCGATACATACTAGGCAACAGTAATGATAAACGTGGTAGTGACATCATTCTATTCTCACATTGTAAGTCTTTTACCCTTGACTGTACGCTTCGCAAAAGCAGGTCTATGATTATCCTTCTTGCATGCTACTTGACCTACATCAAACATTCAACTCATTGTTTATTTTCTAATAAGTATATACTGAGAATTAAAACCAATAATGCCCCCATTCCTGAAGGAAATCCAGCCTCCTCTGAATTACATGAATATATTTTCTCCTGTGTAACTTTAAAGTGCTTTCCAAAAACAAAATATAGAAAGTACCTCCTATGTATCCAACACTGCTAGGTACCAAGGTAGGTAAAATGAAATGAAAAAAAAAAAAAATCCCTGTAACCAGAAGTTCACAAAGTAAGTCAATTTCACTAGTAACAGTGAACAAACTGGGAGAGCCTTTTCATGAGACCAAAGAACAAACTGACCTTGTCTGATATCACCCAAGACCATCTTTTCATTTTAAGGGTATGCTCACCAAGAAATTTGTCACACTTCCCCACCCTGGGGAGCAGAAAAACTCAAAAACAATTTGATTAAAGGCCCCAACGGGAGAGCTCTGGTAGCTTACTTGTTTTGCACAAAAGAACTGAGTAAATATATGACTTGCCAAAATAAAATATACTTAGAAACTGCTAAAGCAATGTTGTCCAGGCTTGCATTTAATTCAGGGTAGAGGAGGAATCAGGGGAGGAGAGGAGATAGGGGTTGAGACACAGACCCTCGATAGTCTAGGTCGGAGACCTGCAGCTATGGTGGTAACCATGACAGCATGCAAAGTGTCAGTAATGCCCCATCTTAGACTTCTGATTGCCAGTCAGCATCCTCATTAGCAGAACATATTTTATGACTACTAAAGCACATGTAATGTTTTAGGTACAAGGCCTTGATCTGATTTAATTTCTTCAAATTACTTTCAAGCAATACAGCAGAACCTCATTGCAACAGCAACAAAAATCTGTATTAAGAAATTGTTATACCTCCTCGTTATTTTCTTTCTCTCTTTTTTGGGGGGGGAGGGCGTGGGCAGGGTTTTATTCTGTTGCCCAGGCTGGAATACAGTGGCGTGTTCATAGTTCACTGTCACCTTGACTTCCAGGGCTCAAGTGATCTTCCTACCTCAGCCTCCCAAGTAGCTGGGACTATTAGGTGCATGCCACCATGCCCAGACAACTTTGTTTTTTTTTGGTAGACATAGGATCTTGCTGTGTTGCCCAGGCTGGTCCCGAACTTCTGGGCTCAACAATCCTCCCTCCTCAACCTTCCAAAGTGCTGAGATTATAGGTGTGAGCCCCCACACCCAGCCCCATGATGCCTTCTTAATCAAAGGTCAAATCACATCCCTCTAAAATCCAAAAATCACAACCTTAAAAGCCCCAACTGATACAGTTAGTCTGAATGCTACATACGACTTCTGACTCCAGGTACAAGTGTTATAAAGAATTCTACTACATTTGCCATTTTGGCAACCCTTCTTGGAAGAAGCTAAATGTTTCTAATAAGCCATCTCATTGGTCCACAAAACATTTTATGCAGGATGTATTATTTACTCACACCTCACATTGTTCGGAAACTTTTTTTTTTTTACAGGGATAAGTAATCTGGACAAGCAGCTGACATCTTAATTATAGATGCACATAATTAATGTATAAAAAATAGTAATGACAATGTCAATGTCTTCTAAATGACAGAAAGCTTAAATGCAAAGTGGTTGTAAGCATAAACTTTGTTACCAGAGAGTCCTGGGTTCAAAAGTTCTTGAATGAGCTATGTAAATCCTGGGAACAGTAACTAACTTCTTTCAACGTCAGCTTCCTTAACTGTTAAATGTTGATAATACTACTACCTACCTGATAAAGTCGTGAGATAATGAATGTAATATGCAGAATGTCTGGGGTAGAATAAATACAAGCAAACTTCTCGGTTTCTTTACCTCTGACAGTTCAGCTGAGCCTGAGAAAGTTTAGCACTGTCAGGGTCCTGCTTTCAAATAAGATGTAAAATGGACAACTTGAGGTAATGAACAATCATAGAACCCTTCAGAAAAGAGGCAGGGGATAAGTCCTCAAAGGCTAGATGAATCCACAGCTGGAAATTACATTCTGCCCAATAAGACCTTTAGAAACCTAAAACAGAATGCTGTAACCTTTTCTTTTTCTCAGCTGTTGGCTAGCAATGCTTTCTCCTGATGCAAATAATAAACCAATTTCTACAATGAGTCATCAAAATATGCTGAAATTTGTCTGGAAGAAAGGCTGTCTGTGAATAGGGCCAAAAATGAGTCCATCTTTTCAAATGAAAATATGGCTGGCCTTCACTGATCTTTCCCTGATAGTATGGAAATCAACAAATAATTCATCTAAAAAATATTTGTTTCTTTTGGAAAACTCATTGAGGTGGCATAAATGGGCGCTTGGTACATTCTAGGGAGCATACTTGATCTATATATTAGAATGGAAATTTCTTGAGATTTGTCTAGTTTTCTTGATCCTACCCAGGAATCATAATTAAACTATATAACCTGATTAATCATCAATAAAGAACACTTAGTTTGAAGTTGCAAGTAGGGTTCATAATATCCATGTTATTTTTAAAAAATATATGGAGAGTTTGAATAAAAGGAAATATGTGATTCTTTCAAAATGCAAGTCATGAATGGTACATATATACAATGGAATACTAATCAGCAATAAAAAGAAATGGATTATCTATACAAGCAACAACACAGATGAGGCTCAAATGCATTCTACTAATGTCACATTCAATACACATTGTATGATTCCCTTTCCATGACATTCTGGAAAAGGCAAAGCTAGTAGTGATGGAGAATAGATCCCTGGTTACCAGGAGGTATGGATGGGAAGTGAGCTGGAGTACAGACAAACAACAGATAAGAATTTTTTGGAGTGAAGACACTGTTCTGTATCCTATTATGACAGTGATAACATGATTCAATGAATTTGTCAAATCTCATATATCAAAAAGTATGAATTTTACTGTTTGTACCCTTTAAAATAAATAAAAAGAAAAAAATGTAATTCACCATTTACTGACGCTTAATATTATTTTAAGCTGTCATAGACAGGTAGTTTCTCTTGAATAAAAAAGGAACTTCATTAATAAAATCCCAGGGGAACCCATTTTTTTAATACTGTAGTATACACTGTGGACTGTCTCTGTATACTGCCATCCCACCCTTCCTTGGTTAGGGAGGCCAGAAGGTTAAACATTAAATTTCCAAGACTCCTATGCATGTGAGTTCCACTAGTTAGAAGCACTTAAAATATTTAAAGGGCAGTGGCCATCTTCCTGCTACTACTGACCCTGGCAATCACAATTTGAAACATACAGGTTTTAGAGGAAATTATAGCAGCAATAGCAACAGTGGGTGTGCTCTTGAACTCCAAAGTCCAGTGATGGCTACAACATTCCTCATCATTCACCAGCGTTTCAGGCCATTTTCTAAGCACCCAATCCCCTGTATTAAATCTTTCCTGTGTGAAATACCTAGAGTGGTTTCTTTTCTTTGCCTTGATCTCTGTTGATATAAGAGCAGTTTATTTATAAAATGTTCCCTGTCGTGGATCTTTCTATGACAGAATTATTCAGAAGTTTCAGAAACGTTCAATTTAAATCCAGCAAAATATAGCCAAAGTCAAACAACCTTCTGTTTACCAGATTTTTCAGTAGCACTTAGTCCTTGCTCACTGTGTTGGAATGATGACATAGTTGAACACATTATCTCTTATGGCTGACAGCTCCAGGCTAATATGCCAGTAGTATTAACCCTAGCAGAAGAAAGACTCCATTTCTAATGTACTTCAAATAAAGTCTCAGAATTGAGCTTGTTAATCCTAATTGGTCAAGTCTTGGCATTTTCTCCATTCCTGAACCAAAAGCATTCCATCTTCAGCTGTGGGAGGTCACAGCCAAGGTCACTCTCATCACTGATAAATGAAGACAGAACATAAAACCTACACTTACTGATTAAATGTTTGCATATCTGTGGACTTTAAATGTATCCTTTTCTGTTAACAACTAATCAGATTACTTCAGCCTAAAATAAGTGCTGTAACTTGTTTAAAGAAAAACTTCCCATGAGGCTTCACAAGTATAGCCTAAAGTATTAGGAATAAGCCTCATTTTTTTGTGATCCCATGTGACTGAGCTACCTGCATTGTTGCACCTTTCAGGAGGATATGACAGCAAATTCAATATGCTTACCCACCTTGCTCAATGGCTAAAACAAGCAGTGCCTTTTGGGCAAGGTATGTGATGACAAGGTTCAGAGGAGAAATGCAACAATGAGGATAAGGGTCATGGATGTGTAGCTAAAAATACCTTCTCATTAGGTGCACAGAAATTTTATATTAAAGAAATGATTAAGACATGCATGTAGTCTGGGCATTATAAAAATTAAAAAAAGAGTTGACCTGGGCTAATTATATAGTTTCTTTACCTCTGAAGCAGTGGTTGCTCATGGTTGTGGATGCTGATAGTCTTCGTCTCTTAACACCATTTCTGCTTCTGCAGTGGATGTTGATAGTCTTTCCCCCTTAACATCATCACCCTTGTGTGGATAAGAGGGCACTGATGTTCATCTAGAAATCCTTCCTTTTCCTGCTGTCAGTTCCTGAGGTTCCTGTGAAACTGACTCTAAAAGTGAAAGCCTGTGACTTGGGCTATGACCTACCACAGCTGGAGATGGAATAATCTTGGCTCAGGAATGGACAAAATACCCAGATATAAGCAATCAAGATTCACAAGCTCAGTTCTGAGATTTACTTGAGATATTTTGAAATTAGAGTCTTTATGCTGCTATGTTTGGAATAATGGGCTATCAGCCTGGAGCTGTCAATGACTGAAATATGAAACCAAACACAGCAGAAGACACGGCAGAGAAACAGAAAGAAACCAAGTATGATCATACTGATCAAGACCCTAGACCCAGCCATGGGTTCAATGAGAACCAAAAAGTTACCTTTGTCTCACTTAAAACTCCTGGGGTGAACATATTAGTTAATTTTGCTAGTTTGTTTCTGTCATCAAAAAAGTCTTTACTGAATTAATTGATTGCCTTAGTCCCTTTTCTGTTGCTTATAATACCTGAAACTGGGTTTATAAAGAAAAGGAATTTATGTCTTACAGTTATAGAGGTGGAGAAGTCCCAAGTCAGGCAGGTGCATCTGGTGAGGGCCTTCTTGCTGGTGGAGACTACAGAAGTGAGAGAAAGAGACACCTAACCACGTTAGCACACTCAGCCCTCTTGCCGTGTGATGCCTTGTGCCACCTCAGGGAGGCGTGCTAACATGGTCAGGTGTCTCCTACTCTTCTTATAAAGCCACAGACCCACTCCCAAGCTAACCCATTACTCCATTAATCCGTGAACAAATTAATCTATCATGAGGGCAGGGCTGTCATGAACCAATCACATCTTAAAGGCCTCACCTCTCAATACTGCCGCATTGGAGATTAAGTTTCAACATAAATTCAAGTGGGGACAAATAGGCAAATTATAGCACTGACACTGAAGGTTAATCTTCAGCCCAAAATGTATATTTTTCTGCATATTTTCATGTATCTAAGCACAGGTTCTTCAGCTTTCATGAGATTTTCAGATGAATTTTAACCCCCCAAAAAGTCAATAACTGATTTTCTAGAGAGAAAAATTACCTCAAAAATCAAATAAAAATTGCCCTTTTATGATATATTTTATTACAAATAATAATTCTTTTAAAAAGCTTGACTAATTTCTACTTCTGAACAGAAAAATAGATACGGAATAACCACAAGAAAAGAAGTAATTAACCATGTAAGGCCAGTGTTCTAAGATTCCTAGCTTTAGGAATTTTTCTTCATTCCCCAAATCATAGCAAATATAGTGAAGGCATCCACAGCAAATGTAGCTTATAGATAAGTCATAAAGATGATTTAAGTTACAAGTTGATATGATGTCCTAGTTGACAAAATGGTTGAGGAAATGTCATATTTGGCACATATTTAATGAAAGTCACTTTAATACTGTTGTTTTCTTCTCATAATTTGAAGCCAATAAATTTCCCAGTACCTAGGAACAGTGACTAGAAAGAATACCTAAGTTTTGGAGGGAACAAATGATTAAAAGAGTTATTTTTAAAAGTTGCTACGTAAGAATATACACATAGTATGTCGTGCTCCATTTCCACCCATTTTACCATAAACTTGCTCTGTTCTATTTGTGAAATCTGAGGTTGCCCATCTCTATCCTAAGGTACTGCTGCACAAGGCTAGTTCTTTGTTAATTTAGAAGGTTCTTCTGCAGATCCTTAAGGATTCTTTCCCATACATTTTGCAGTTTAATGTTAATTTATAATTTGTAACATTTTAACATTAATCTTCTAATTTATAATTTTATTGAGATCCACACAAATACAGCAATGTAGCAATGAATCAAGATAAAATCAAACCCACAGAACAAACCCTCAATATTCTACCCAGCCTCCATTTTAGAAAAGTGGTCAGACACTAGAAAAAAATGATTTAAAAATGTTCAAGTACTATAGGGAGTCAGACTGAAATGGCAGCTTTCAAAAGAGGAAGAAAAGGAAAAAGAAAGAGAAAGTATTAAGCAATTTTTTTCCATAAGGAATGTTTTTTAAAAAGGCTTAAAAGCCCCAAACAGGTAAAACACAATTAAAACAACAGCTACTAACTATTAAATTGATATAGGTGTGGGTCCAACTTACAGGGCCACAAATTTTTTACTGGATTTGATTTCAGACTGTGATGTGGGACAGTTTACTGATAGGTACATATTACAAAAGGAAGGGAAAGCTGACATTATGGTGTTAACATCTTTATCCAGAACAGTGCTTCTCAGACTTTAACCTGCAAATGAATTACGAAGTGAACTTGTTAAACAAACAAAAACAAACAAACAAACAAAACAACAAAAAAGCAGATTCTCATTCAGTAGATCTGGGGCAGAGACAGAGATTCTGCAGTTCTCCAGAGATAGCAATGTTGACCAATCAGGAGACCACACGTTGTATAGCAAGGTTGTAGATTTCAGTATTTCTCTTAACAGTTACCCTTCCACTTGAAGCTGCTTGCCAACATATTTCTTTCTAAATAGTGTTAAATGTTTATGTGTTTAGCAAATGATTTCTCTTCACCACAGGTAAAAGGAATACTTATCAACTTTATTTTTTCCAAGTATTATTTTTAGAGGCGTGCTCCTCGAATTTGAGTATGCATCGAAATCTCTTGAAGGGCTGGTTAAAACAGCTGGGACCCATTCCCAAAGATGCTTCTTCAGTAAATCTGTGGTGGGGTCTGAGAATCTGCATTTCTAACAAGGTGACCATGCTGCTGCTTGCCCAGGCACCATGCTTTTTGACCCACTGAGGCAGGGCATCCATCAACAGCACTGCTAGAAGTTTCTGTAAGAATTTATGCTAACGGAAAATTTTTACCATCAGAGAATAATCAAGTATGGGAGCTTCAGAGGACCTGAGTAATATTTTCCAAGCCCTCTTTTTAGAGTTGAAGGGATTCAGCACCAGAAAGATTAAGTGTCATACCCAGGGCCACAGAACTGGTAACGGAAGCACTGTGAGAATCAGAACTCTATTCTTTTGTTGCGACCCCAGGAGTCTTGCCGCTATACCACATAACTGCTGGTCATCGGGTTTTTTTTTTTTTTTTTTTTTTTTTTTTTTTTTTGAGACAGAGTCTCATTCTTTTTGCCCAGGCTGGAGTGCAGTTTCACAATCTCGGCTCACTGAAACCTTCACCTCCAGGGTTCAAGTGATTCTCAAGCCTCAGCCTCCTGAGGAGCTGGGATTACAGGCATGTGCCAACATGACCAGCTAATTTTTGTATTTTTAGTAGAGATGGCGTTTTGCCATTTGGCCAGGCTGGTCTCGAACTCCTGACATCAAGTGATCCAACTGTCTTGAGCTCCCAAAGTGCTGGGATTGCAGACATGAGCCACCATGCCCAGTCCCCAGCCTTGTCATCTTTTCAAGTACACCTCAATCACTCACTGATGGTCCCTAATACTACAACACTGAACATATTTTGGTCCCAGTCATTCTCTTTTTAGAAATAATCTCCAAGAAAGGGCTTCTAAATGTGGTGCAAGGGCCTCCTCTATCAAAATCACAATGGGGCTTGGACTTGCTTAAATAGTCAGATTGTTGGAGTTTCCCCAAAACTAATGAATTTGTTGTCTTGGGATGGCATCTGGGAAAATGCATTTTGACAAGCCTGTCTACCCACATCCACACCTGTTTGGTAAACAGGTCGACAGGATGATGTCTCTTGACACTGGCTGCACATTAGAATCTCAGGGGCGGGAAGGGATTAAAAATCCCACAGTCCAGGCTGCACCCAGAGCAACTACTTTGGAATCTCTGGAGATGGGTCCTAGGTATCAGTAGTTTTCAGAGCTCCCCAGGTGATTCCAATATGCAGCTCAGGTTGAGAAACAGCACTTCAAAGATTTCCAAATACTTCCACATGCCTATTCAAGAAAAGGACATTACATGTCCAGACAAAATGCAACTGTTTTAATAAATATAGAAATTTAGTCACAAAAAAATCAAGTGCATTAGAGCAATTGGCTTCAACAATTCCAACATGATCCAGTGAAACTATACATTTCTACTCCAACAACATAAACACTGATGAAAGTTCCGAATTCATGTCGGAAGGGCCCCATTAAGAGAGGCCACCTGATTGCCCACAGAATTAGAAATTCTTGTTATTTCCATCTGATCACTTCTATTACAAAGTAAGGATTTTTATAAGAAAATTTATATGGATTTTCCAATCAGGTTACTAAATAATTACAGCGTTCCTGCAAATAAGCAGATTGATTTAACAATAATGGCAGGTTGTAGGACACACGCTAGTTCCCAGGGCCTTTTAGGGAGTATAAAAGAGAAAATGAAGGAAAACAGAGTTCCTGCAAGGTAGAGTGTCAGAAATTTATCTTTTTAGACTTCAAAGTCCGAAACATTAATGGCATGGATTTCTGAATTGCTGCCAAAGATGTTCTACCTGGTGAGTTTCTTGAGGGAGTCTGTATTCTAAATACTTAACACATAATTATCTAGTAATTTCTCCTAAATCAAAACTTGTTATTTAGCCCACAAAGAGCTTAAGCTTTATGAAAAGATGCCTTTTAAAAGACGTTAAAAAACTTTCAGAGGCAGAAGTGAAAACAAGTGTAGTATAATGATTTAATATAAGCAACCTTAAGGTAATAACTAATTAAAAGTGAACTTGCTGATACCTGCCTTTTGGACATGATTTTAACATCTTTATTGCTTTTTCTCTTTCCTCTTTTCATCCCACTGATCACCCCTTTGGTGCCAATACAGAATAAGATGGACACAAAAACAATTTTCTCTTGAACACAGGCAGCTCTCTCCAGCTCATCCTGAACTCAAGTTTCTAGCAAAAACACCTTAAATAAGAGCTCAGTGAGGGCAAGGGATAGCTCTTAGCTGAAGCTTGGCCACAACAAATTAGGTGCCAGATAAAAGGAGACAGGAACCTGTGGAAGAAGCCATCTCAGCAGCCCTGGTCTGTGTTGGTTCCTAATTCTCTCCTCCATTTAATTAGCATTTCTCAAAAGTCAGTGCTCTACAATTATCAGGGTATCTTGTTACCATGAGACTCTAACACAATACGCCTGGGGAAGGGCCTGAGAGTCTGCATTTCTAACAAGCTCCCAGGTGATGCTAAAGCTTCTGGTCCATGGGCCATACTTTCAATAGCAAGGGACTAGATATTCTTGTTGGTAGAAAAGAAAAGACAGTGATGGTGAAAGTTCATGTCCCTTGTCCCAGACCTGCTAAGATATCACAGGGTAGTGGTCAATTTTAGATAGTGGTGAATTTTAGAGAACTCCAGCCCACAATTTTCTTCCTTGACAAGTATTATCAGACCCCTATCCACAAGGCTATCCATGGCACCCATATTTGTGCTGGGATCTTGCCCCTGGCCAGTGCTGACTGGGCCAAGGAGGGACATGTGCTCAAAGCTGAGCACATGAGCCAATCAGCTTCTTCCTCTGTTGAGAGTTTGGGATTGAACTTCAGGGATGCTAGTTAAGAGCTGCCTGAAATAGGCATGTAAATATCTAGGACAGTCACCCAGCCTCATGTATACAGAGAAACAGGGGCAGAGAAAAACAGCACTGGAAGAGCAGAGATAAGAGAGCCGCTGAAAATCAATCACTGCCTGGATTCTTTAAAGCTTTCCAGTTCATATTTTTAGATCCTCCCCTGCTTACACTGAGATTCCTGGACACAGCCTTGTGTTCTTTCAATACGTTCCCCTTTTTCTCACTTAAAGCAGCTTGAGAGAGTGCCTGCAAATTCCAATGCAAAGAGGATGCAGTTTCACTTTTCATCAGAGAACACATCTAGTCCAGAGTTGTATAAAACATCCTGGCTTTGTCTCAGATGTCAGGATCTTAGAGGAATAAATAGTTCATGTCCATATCCAACAGTACCAGGCAGCTTCCTGGAGCTTCCTGTGAAAAATCATGTAACCTTCTGCAAGTCATTTACGAGGAGTCTTCGTTTCCTCATGGAATGCCAGACAGTGTCAACTCTTCAAACCCCTCTATTATTAAAACTCTGTTTACCTCAAGCTACTTCCTTCCTTCCTACTCCTTCAGTCTCATCATCCTTACATGCCAAGTGAAAAGAAATCCTGCCTCATCCTCTATGCTCCTCCTTTTGCAGGTGACTCCCTTCCCACCCCATGGGAGACAAGTGGCTGGCCTGCAGAAGGCATCCAGAAGGTGGGAGCTATGCTCTTTATAAATTCTGCCCTCTTCTCTCTCTCTCTCTCACTCACTCACTCACTCGCTCACTCACCTACTCACCTGACTACCTCATCTATTCTCTCATGTTGAGCTATCATACTCTTTCTTATTATAGTCCTTGTGAATGTCTCTGATCTTCCACTTTTTAAAAAAACTTAACGGTTCTCAGATGGCACTCATTCTTGGGTCCCCATATCCCAAAAGAATCATTCCTCCTCCAACTCAGCCTATCCCATTCATTCAACTGACGATAGAAGACACAATTCCAAATTCCCACTTTCCAGAATGATCACCTTATCCTGTCTTGTATGACATGTATTAGACTTGGCTTAGGTGGAATTCACCTTGATAATGCTGGTTTATGCTAAATGAGTCATTAGTGAAAGGTAAGTAACACAGCAAAAAGGAATCTGCAACCTTCTGCCTCCTTGAGACAAGGACAGGATATAGATTCATCTTTGTCTTAAAATGCAAGGGTATATAGCTCCCTGTCATTTTGCATTAATGAAGTTTCTGTTTTTTCACTTATTGGAGAGTATCGAAGTGCACAGCCCGTCTGTTCTCATTAACATGTGTCCTTGGATGTGTCTTCCATATCCACAGGGGAAGACTTCCATTCACCTAACATTAACGGCTTAGGAAATCACTATTGATTATGACGAGGTAAGCATTTCATTACCTTTTTTACTTGTGAAATCAATTACATACTCAAAGTCAAGTAAAAGAGAAAGTATGTTCAGTCCTCACCACAAAGATATATTCATTCCCAATTTAAACTCTTAGAATATTTTTAATTGATTTCTCTAAAATGATCTAATTCAGTCATTAAAACTATGCTTATGAAGAACATTCAATGCCATGAAAAAGCACTCACAATACTCTATGAGAAAAACAATCATATGCACAGCATATTTCCTAAGTCGTAAAAATGGTTATATGTATATGTCTAGACATTCTAGAAATAAATACAACAAAATATTATTAGTGTTTATATCTGGGTGACAAGATTACTATAAGTATTTAATTTCTTGTTTGTAATTTGAGTTTCCTAATATCTTTTCAATGCACATGCACATATATGATTAGAGAAGAAGTAAACATTACCAAAAATTATACATGGTCTACACTCAGCAAATTAAACAAAAAACCCGAGATTCATGCATCCCGTTTGCTTTGATTGTCCTGCTGGAAGCACGCATCATTACATTAACGTGATCTGCTCACATGCTTCTTACACTGTGTTAGAAAATGAAGCACACTGGAGGAAGACTGGTGGTTTCTTTAAAAGTGTCTTAGACTGAAAGGATAGGATAAAGAATCAATTTTAGGATTGTTTTGAAAGTGGTAACACTTGCCTCTTGGACTGACATACTTAGGGTGGGAGAGAAGAAAAATAATGGCTTTAATACTTTCATGCAACTTAGCCTCTTTTTCATTTGTAAACATATTGCTTCTTACCTTCTAAGGCAATGTGTTCTGTTCTAAGATAGTCTCAGTTGCTAGAACGTATTTCAACATGTATTTTATTTCTTTAAGGGATTTTTACTTGAAAAACACAGAAAATGAACAAATCTAAGTAAATAAAATCATAATTCTATGATCATCTCTCTCTCTGAAAATTTATACAACAAGAATATGAAGTTCCCTCCTCTGCCAATCCAATAAGACTTCTGAGAGATAAGCACTAGTCCTAGTTATTATATGTGCATAAGCTCATGTATATACACATATATATCATGTAAATGTATACATGAATGTCAGCATATACATGTATATGTAGATCTATAATTATACAATTATATAAACATACATGCTTTTAAAAATTAACATGATGTCACTCTATACATTTTTTTGCAGTCTGCATTTTTGAAAACATACAGAATACATTTCTCAAAGGGAACCACTGTGCCATCAAATGGCACACACATTCTAAAATTTAATACTGACAAATTATCCAACAACCCCCCCCAAAAAAACTACACAAGATATCCTTCAATTAGAAACTTTTTACAAAAAGAAAATAACTATTTTTATTAAGCAAATGAAAATCAAAACAGTACAGTAGCCTGAAGTAGAAGGAGGAAATGCATTCAAAGTCGATGGTATTTTATTTATTTTTTCTTAAACTGGGTGGTGACTAAGCGTGTTTGTTGTCATAGTATTCCTCATGCCTTTCGTACACTTTACAAATAGCCCCTTGAAACTGCTCAATGTTTAGTACAAAAATCTTCTAGGCCGGGCGTGGTGGCTCATGCCTGTAATCCCAGCACTTTGGGAGGCCAAGGTGGGCGGATCACGAGGTCAGGAGTTCGAGACCAGCCTGGCCAACATGATGAAACCCTGTCTCTACTAAAAATACAAAAATCAGCCGGGCGTGGTGGAGGGCACCTGTAATCCCAGCTACTTGGGAGGCTGAGGCAGGAGAATCGCTTGAACCCGGGAGGTGGAGGTTGCAGTGAGCCGAGATTGCGCCATTGCACTCCAGCCTGGGGGACAAGTGCCAGAATCCGTCTCAAAAAAAATAAAAATAAAAATAAAAAAATGTTCCAGAACATATAAAATGTGATATAAAAGCTCTTCCTTTCCCATTGCACCCTGGTCCACTTCTGGAATGGTATGAATACATAAATCATTTCTAATTTCCATTCTTCAAATGTAACTCCAAATCTCTAGATGAGGGACTGTTCAGTAAAAGTATAGTGTGAATCACATTTGTGATTTTACATTTTCTAGTAGTAACATTAAGAACAATTTTAAATGGTAAAATTAATATTAATAAATTAAATGTTATTTAACCAAATACATCCAAAATATTATCAATTCATGTAATCAATATAAAAATTATTGAAGTATTCTACATTTTTTTTTCATACTAAGTCTTGAAAAGTTGGGTATATATTTTATACTTAGAGCACATCTGAATTTGGACTAGCTGCCTTTCAGTGGCTCAATAACCACACATGGTTGAGATGCTGGGTTGAAGAGTGTATCTTCAGATAATATGCTCAAACCTCTATTTCCTGATTTGTTTACTGAGAAATTATCATTTAACTCTATAGTATGCCATTCCCTCCTTCTCTCCATCTCTGCCAGTTTTATTTCACTATTTCGTTTTTTAATTGACTTTTAGAGCCTTGTATTTAAACCTCTCTCTCTTAATTCACCAAACTGAGTGTCTCTTAAATCCTCTCTCTGTAAAATAACAGATTAGAGTCCCTGTATTTCTCTTCATTTCTTTTCCCCCTTCTACTTCCCAACCTTTCTCCAGTAATTATTACTTTTACATTGTCAAGGTGATATCATGTTCTGTACTATCTATTTTTTACACGTTTTTAAAATTGAATGAATAACATTTACAATATGAAAATTACATAATTGTTCTCTGCAGAAACAAGTGGTAAGTATAAATGCAGAGAGAAAGCCATGCAATATTATCACTAAAGTGCTGCTGCTCGAAAAACATTAACAAAGAAAAACTGAGAAGAAGGGGCCCTCTTAAATAGCATAAACTACATCCACTCACTCAGACCATTCCATTGCATCACACTTCCTGTTAGGGAAATGTCATTCGCTTTTAGGATTTCCGAGTTCCCCAAAAATCCTATTGTGATTTTGCCAACTTTTTGTTCTGCTTTAAAAGATTTGCCAAATAACTATTGTCTTAGATTTTTTTTATTGCATTCCTTGGTCTAGTTTTTCCACCTGGTCTTGAAACCCGTATTTCCTTCTTTTGTTTTATTGAGCTTACACTGCATTAATTCTTTTAGGATTGATCTGGGGTGATGAAATAATGTAGTTCTTACTTGTCTAAAAATGTGTTTATTTTACCTTCCTGGTAAATGTGCAGTATGTCTGAGAACAAAATTGCAGGTTCAGAATAATTTTACCTCCAAACCATGAAGTCATTCCCTTGTCCTCTAGAAATTATCTTTTTTTTTTTTTTTTTTTTTTGAGAGGAAGTCTAGCTCTGTCACCCAGGCTAGAGTGCAGTGGCAGGATCTTGGCTCACTGCAACCTCCGCCTCCCGAGTTCAAGCGATTCTCCTGCCTCAGTATCCTGAGTAGATGAGACTACATGCACACGCCACCACACCTGGCTAATTTTGGTATTTTTAGTAGAGACAGGGTTTCATCATGTTGGCCAGGATGGTCTTGAACTCCTGACCTCATGATCCACCCACCTCGGCCTCACAAAGTGCTGGGATTATAGGCATGAGCCACCATGCCCGGCCTAGAAATTATCTTTATGGTCAACTTTCTACCCCACTCCCATTTCTGGGCTCTTTTAATATCCTCTCCTTTTCCTTGATATTCTGAAATATCATGAAAACGTGTTTAGTTACTGGTCCACTAATAGTCTTTTTCTTATCACTTATCAAGTGATTATACATGCATATTATATAACATTTACATAAAAATGTGAATAATGTTATTTAATTTTCCAACTCAGATGGAAAACAAGCTGCTAACCCTAGAGATACTTTAAAAGATATTTTGCCCAGGGGAGATGATGATACAATGCTAAATTTAAAATTGTGTGTGTGTGTGTATCTTTAATTATTTCCTCCACTTTTTTCCCCCTCTATTAGAAGATGTAGGACCACATGGAATGATTCTCTAATGTCTCCATTTTCACTAGTTTTTTTTTCCCAACTCTTGGTTCTTTGTTCTGTTTTCTAGAAAAGTCCTGCATCTTTTCTTTCAGCTAATATACTGTTTTTAAAAGTCAACAATCAGACTTAATTTCCAAGAATCCCTTCTTGCTCTTGAAGTCCGCCTTTTCATAGGAGTCTGTCCACAACTCCCTGATAAAATTTAAAATTATTTTAAAGTTCCGTCTCTCCTCTGATTTCTGTTTCTTCTGAATCAGTTGGTAAATTTGTTCATGTTAAAATTTATCTTTTAGCTATCTACTTTTCCCAATACTGTTGATTCTGGTTCCTTCAGTCCTGTCCATGAAAGATCTGGAAGCCAAAAGGAAGGAATCTTGGTCCAAATATGTATCTATATGTCTTCTTCATTTCTACCCATCAAAATGAGGATCTTTCCATTTCTGGCCAAGTCAGGAATAGTTTTTGATGAGCCTGTCATCTTGGAAGCCCAAAGAACCATGAAACATTTGGATTAAAATTTGGCTTTCTTACTGCAGTTTTCAGAATTATAGCAGACGAGGGTCTATCGTACATTATTTTAGGGTCAAGATTTATCTGGGCAATAAAGGGTTATGGTTCTACATAATTATATGGCTACATTGAAACAGATTCTAGAATTAATTTAGTATTATAATTAGTTGAAGAAAATTTCACTCACATTTAAAGCTTAACCAATAAACGAATGTATTTATTTTCATACTATTCCCACTTGTGCCATTTTAGGATATTCTACTAAAGCAAAAAGACACAATTAAAATCATGCAGTTACTTCCATCCTTTCTTATTATGGTACTCTACACCAAAGAAAGAACAAGTTACATGCCCTGTTTCCAGAAAGAGAATAAATACTACCTCTAGGGGGAAAGGAAGTATCCCAAGATATTCAAGTTAAGAACTAAAATGATCTCTGTGTGCCTATTTAATTGCTCTTCTCTCATACCTGTATCAGATCTATATTTTAAGAAAGTTACTGAGTAACTGTTTCTTCTTAAGGTTCTCTGAGTTCATAAAATCTTGCTCTTAGATGGAATCATCCTCCATGAGAACAATCATTTGCCCACAAAGCTCAATGTGCAAGGTGCCTTCCATTTATGTCAACTTCACTCTTCCCTCAAGCCTTGCTACTCAGCATACTAGAGTAACATGTAAGCAAAGTCCTCCAAAACTAAAATCCTCAGGAAAATAGGAAAATGTATTTCTGAAGAAAACCATTCTCAAGTAATTATATATGCACATTATACAACATTTACATAAAAATGTGAATAATGTTATTTAATTTTCCAGCTCAGATGGAAAACAAGCTGCTAACACTGGGGATACTTAAAAAGATATGTTCCCCAGGGGAGAAGATGATATGATGTTAAATATCTGTAACGAAATATAACAGCCACCAAACAAGAACAGATGCCTCAGCAGATGGTGTGCAACTTGCCCACCCAACATCCTTTCTCCTGATTTTACAGGGTGATGAAAATGAATCCAACTAAAAATACTTGCTTCCTGAGTCTTCTTACAATTAGGAGTAGCCTTGTAACCTTGTTTAGCGGACAAGAGGAATGTTGAGATTTTCAGGGGTAAGTTTCTACTTCTCTGAGAGAGACAATTCTCTCTGCTTTCTTATTTTCTTTCTGCTGGGAGTGTGCATTTGACACTGGAGGTACAAGATGTATCTTGCAACCATGAGACAATGAGCATTAGGGTGAAGGCTTATCAACTAAGGATGCTGGAGAATAAATATGGACAGAGTCTGGATCCCTGAGGGAATCACTTAGCTCTTGAACCAGCTCTGGACTGCCTACCTCTGATCTTGTTGCAAGGGACAACGAAGAAGCTATGTGTTCTAATGCTTTGTTGTTCACAAAACTCATTCCTGATTAACGCACTAGCAATATCTGAACCTTAGTTGCCCCTCCAGACATCTATATACAAGAACTTGAATGCTTGACCATAATAGAGGTGACTTTCTCCTTTATAAAACTTCCTTTAAATCTTCGGTACACACTCTTGGTCCCTTACTAAACACTCTTGAAGTCTGAAATATTTCAGAATTCAGAAAGGTAATGTGGTGTGTGTATATATATGTTATGCAATAGTCCCAACAGATCTGAGCATCACCTTTTAGTCTAGGTGGTTGACAAACTATGGTCAATGGGCCAAGTCCAGCCTGCCACCTATTTTTGCATATAAAGACTTATTTGCACTCAGCCACAACTTCATTTATGTATTGTCTATGTCTGCTTTCATGCTACGAATACAGAGTTGAGCAGCTGCAACAGAGATGGTATGGTCCACAAGGCCTAAAATAATCACTATCTGGCCATTTACAGAAAATGTTTGTGGATCCTTATCAAATACATAGGTATTTATGGAGTGAAATCTATGACTATTCACTCTAAGTGGGATAAATAAAGATTATATATTACCATCTGTTGGTTTGGGCATGATTTTGCCATTAAATTTATGCTAAACTTACAAAAAAAAAACTAAGTTCAAACTTACAAAAAAAACCTAAGTTCAAAGTTTTACTGCTTCCAGAAATAAAGAAAAAAAAAAGACTGAAGACCTGTAGTAGAGAAGAGAGACAAGTTAATTAGGCTGGTTTAATCCACCATGGAATGTTCAACTCACTGGCTAGTTCTTTAATGTCTAAAAGCCCAGCATGCCTAAAAAATCCTATTGGCTGAGGGCCTCAAGGAATAAAGAGGCAGCATACTGCAGTGAAAAGAACAGAAGCTAATAAGAAGAATGACTTCTAATCCTACCATTCTTATGACTTTGGGTATATACCGCTTTTCTCTGAGTGTTTTCAAATCTGTCAAATGAAACAAAAGTATTACGAACTCTGCCTAGGGCCACAGAGGATGATGAGATTATTGGTGAGAGCACCATTAACAGGGCAAGGTACAACACATCCATGTCTTATCTATAGTATTGGGTAAATTAGATATACTTCACTGTATGAGCAGGTATAAGTATATATTTTACTAGATATGTGTATTTATTATTATTTGGTTTATCTCTTTTACTGACTAGAGTGATTGCAGAAGAATCAAAATTTCTCTGGCCTTCCAAAATTTGAGGTAGTTCTTCTTGACATTTCTTAATTCTAATACTAGAAAGTTGATAGTATACTTTTACTACTTTGCTGTTCTGCACATAATTTGAATCATATGGATATTTCTCAAGGAGCTTCTCTGAGAAGCCATTGGACCATTTGCAATAAACATCCCCGCATTTCATGGGAATTTTACCAGATTCATTTTTATTGCAATATAAATGTTAGAGAATAATTATGTAAATGTGATGAGACAATTTTTTTTATTTTTATTTTTTGAGACAGAGTTTTGCTCCATTGCCCAGACTGGAGTACAGTGGCACAATCTCAGCTCACTGCAACCTCCGACACCCAGATCCAAGAGATTCTTGTGTCTCAGCCTCCCAAGAAGCTGGGATTACAGGCATGCAACACCAAGCCTGGCTAATTTTTGTATTTTTAGTAGAGACAGTTTCACCATGTTGCCCAGGCTGGTCTCGAACTCCTAGGGGCCTCAAGTGGTCCACCTGCCTTGGCATCCCAAAGTGCTGGGGTTACAGGCATGAGCCACCACACCCGGACAAGACAATAATATTTTTAATCCTACATCACAACTTTACATTTCAAAAATTGCATTTTCTAGTCTGAGACATTTTTATCATAGGATCTATACAGTTAAAACAGGAACTTCATTTTCAAATGTAAGCTGGAGAATTGATTTTGTTGGCTAACTCCTATACTTCTCCGAGTGCTCAGTCTTCAAATAAAAACAGTTATTTTCTAACATAATCAGGTTATTTTATTTATTACACAGCCTAACTTTTATACAGCTTAAATTTTAGATTAGTCTTATTAGATTTGACAGCAGTTACTTATCATGGAAATGTATACTGCACAGAAGCTTCTCTACCAAGAAACAGGTGAGATTTCAAAAGACTGTCAGGCAGTTCCTTTGTTCTTGAGCCCAAGGGACATGAACATCATCTATTAGAGCTGGGCAGACCAAACATGCTTTTGCTCTAACATGGCTTTGTTTGCACTGATGGCAGCTTCACAGTTGAAGATTCCTAACAGAGGAACACTTATTTTTTTCATGTGTGTCCTGCTAAAATTCCCTTCTCCAAAGAGAAACCCAGCAGATCTAGTTGGCAACAGAGGCACGTAAATTTGCAAGCCTATGTTTTGAGGCATGTGCACCTTCTCAGTCTCCAGGAAACCTGGGAAGTGAACATGGGCAGCTTCCAATGTACCCAAATATGGTCATTAAATCTCATCTAAGTTTGGCCTCACAGATTCAGAGCTGCTTTCTGTGAACAGACTTTATGCATACCTCATTTGAGCTTATCATCAACAAAGAGGCAAAACATAATAAGCAAAATGACTGCAGAATTATGAGCACCTGAAGGAAACAAAGACTGGAAGTGTGCAAGATGCCATCTAGAAGTGGAAAAAGAGATGGGAACAGGGCAACAGGGAAGAGAAACCCATTTTCATTGGGGCAAGAGCGGGGATGAGGAGCTGAAAGAAACTGGCAGTCATTGATGGCCTTCTAGATTGGGTCTGAGTAGGTATCAGCACAGAGCAGGAGCCCTACCCTGTTTGCTACCTGGAGAACGAGGAAGGTGAAGAATGAGGAAACTGCTGACAGGCAAGGAGAAGAAGGAGTTAGCCAGTGAGTGAATGGACAAAGACCAAGAATGTGCAACTCCAGCAAGTATAGCTGATTCTAGTCGGGTCCCTCGCTCTGCTGGAAATGTGCATGGGCCAGAGGGAAGCAAAACCCAGTGGGGAAATCACAGTTGGTTACTCAACCGAGAGCTTCTACCATAGTACTGCTTAGGCTACAATGTGTCTGATTGGAGATGATGGATCAGGATTAGTCTAGGCCAGTGGTTCTCAAACTTAGCAGCTGCATTTATCAGGGCTTTCCAGAGAAACAGGACCAAAGGATATGCAGAGAGACACAGACAGATGTATTACAAGAGACTGATTGGCTCACATGATCATGGAGGCTGAGAAGTCCCACAGTCTTCTGTCTGTAAGTGGAGGCCCACAAAAGCCAGTGGTGTCACTCCTGTCCAAACCAGAAGGCCTAAAAACAAGGGAAGCCAAGGTTGTGTAGGTACCAATCTAAGTGCAAAGGCCTGAGAACCAGGAGCTTCAGGATCCAAAGACAGGAGGAAATGGATGTCTCAGCACAAGCAGAGAGAGCAAATTCACACCCTTCCTCTGCTTTTCTGTTCTATTCAGCCCTTCACCAGACTGGATGATGAAGCCCAGCTCCATTGGTGAGGGCAATCTTCTTTACTAATTTCTTCCTGAAACATCCTCATTGACATAAGCAGAAATAATATTTTACTAGCTATCTGATATCCCTCAGCCCAGTCAAGTTGACATATAAAATTTACCATCACAGCTGCATCCTAGAATAACCTAGAAAGCTTCAATTAAAAAAATGGATGCCCGTACCCCACTACAGAAAGTCTGATTCCAAGGTTCTGGGATAGGGTGCAGGCAACAGTATTTTCTAAAGTTGCCACATTAAATCTAAATTAGAGCCAAGGTTGAGAACAGCTTAGACTAGAATTTCTCAAACTTTAATATGCATTAAAATAAAATGTAAATTTTGATTTCGTAGCTCTAGCATACGACCCAAGATTTAGCAGTTCTAACAAGCTCACAGATGATGCTGACATTGCTGGTCCTTGGACCACACTTTGAGTAGTGAGGACCTACACTTGCAGTGTCTCATATGATAGCTACTAGCCACGTGTGGCTACTGAACATGTGAAATGTGATGGACCCAGTTTTCAATTTATTTTAATTTTTATTAATTTGCATTTACATTTCAAATCTTCTACTGATTTGGTTACTGGTTAATTATTACATGGAACAACTTAGATATGTGAACACTTTTAATTGTGACTTTTATGAGATCTAAACACAGAACAAGAATATCTGATGAACATTTAGTATCTGAATTGAGATGTGCTATAGGCATAAAATACAGACTTAATTTCAAAGACTTTGAAGAAACAGATTATAAAATATCTCACTGACAATTTTTATGTATTGGATACATGTGGAAATGATAATAGTATGAATATATTGGTTAATAAAATATATTATTAAAATTAACCTGTTTTCTTTTTGCTTTCTCAAAAAATATGGCCACTAGAAAATGTTAAATTATATATGTGGCTAGCATTATATATTTTTTAAACAACATTGGTCAAGACCAAAGAGAATTGAGGCCGTTATTATTGCCAGTTATTTATTATTGCCAGTAATCCATCTAATGGGTGAGAACTAAGGGGAAGACTGCAAGTGACCTTCTGAGCAAGAAGTTAGTAAAAAAAAGGGAGCCACATAAGAACAAAGTCCTTTGCCTCTGCCTCTTTCCATCCTGAAATTAAATGCAGCTGGGGGAAGAGATAATGTATGGCACTTCGGCAGCCATTTTACCACCATGAGGAGACAAGCATCCAGGTCCTTGATGCCACTACCAAGTTGCCAGTAAAATAGAACGCTTCACCTCAGAATTTCTTGCTAGATAAAAAATAATTGTTCTTATGGTTAAAATCAGTGCTTTTTAAATGTTACGCTACATATGACTTACGTGGAGATTTTGTTCAAATGCAGATTCCCTTTCACAAAATCAAGGATGGGGACTGAAATCCTGAATTTCTAATAAGCTCCCAGGTGATGCCTACGCAGCTGATATGAGGACCACACTTTCATTAGCAAGGGCTCAAACAAAATGACTTAGGTATTCTAGTTCTTGCTGCTGAAAGCTCTCCTAATAAAACCAGGTGGCAAAGCCAACCTTTGCCCATTAACAACAGCGCAATTTGCACACCATGGCTGGATGCATAATCAAGACTGAGAAAGTGGGGATCCAGGACCTAGAAATTTGTCCCTTGCCCAACAGATAATAGCAAGAGGGCAGAAAGCAAGGATTCTGTGGCTATATCAGTTTGGAAGACACTGGGGTAAAAACAAAGTAAAAACACATTTCTCTGTTGGCCATGCATAGTCACTACCATACTAACACACTCTTTAATTCTGAAAGTATTGTTGATTACAGAACTCTTCACAGAGAATATCACTGGAGTATTGTGACATGGAGCACATTTTAGAAAATGCTGCATTATTCAGTTCATAAGTTAACAGAACACCTGATGGCCTACAAATCATGATGCCACATGAGATGTAGTTTGTGAGGTACTAAATGTGTAATAAGCATGGAGTTTGAAGTGAAGTAATCTAGATTCAAATTACTCACTGTGTTGCACACATCACATACCAGATATGAGTTGAATCCCTCACCTGCAAGACGGGCAAATAATGCCTGCCTACATCACAGAACTATGGTAAGAATATATGCGCACACATCTCAAAAGGACACTTCCTGGATGTGTAACAAACAAACAATTTTTATATATTTAGAACTATACAAATGCATCATGGGAGTAAAATATATAACTCATGTGCAGTCTTAAGGTAATACTTGGGGGAAATCTTGGCTTTCTGAACATCTTAGGGGAATTCATTCACTGTCCTTTGTTCTTAAGAGTGCTTCATAGAAAAGCTGCATGTGTTTAGAAGTGTTTTAATGCCGTAAAGCTCATAGAGTTTAAGGAAGGTTTGTGGGTACCACCTAACAGGTGCAGGCCGGCTACCCAATAGGTCTCTCTGCACAGGGCATCCATCACAGAGTGTGGCCATCACTTTCATGAAGATAGGATGCCCAGAGCTTGCAAGGCTTCAAGGAACTTATTCATAGTAAGCCAACACGAGGCTGAAGGATTTTTTTGTGCCAAAATACTGATTTATAGTGAGACAGAATAGGATAACTCTTAAGTGGATCATAACTTTAACAAGTTAAATTATTTGCTGCTTAGAGGCAATGGTGCATATGAAGACACTATTCTCTTATGAGTACTGCTGATAATAGTCTGTCAATTTCTGCCTTTTTTCTTTTTCTCTATTTCTATAGCTGACCTCTCTCCCTTATAACTAATGTGTTCCTTGGATACAGAATCATTCATTTGCTCAAAAAATATTTATCTGGTTCTTTCAGTGTTGCTATATACTGAGGAGAACATAAATATAATATAGACAGGGTCCTGTCTTTCCTATAAGTTAAATTATAAAGGAGAGATAAAGCATGCATGTGAATAATAGCACGTTGAGATAGTGTTTCCCTAACACCTTATGAAAGACACATAGATCATTTCTGGTTTAGGGGATGTGGTAGGCAGAATGATACCTCCCTAGAGACAGCCATTTCCTAATGCCCAGAGCCTGTGACTATGTTAGGTTATATCGCAAAGGAGAATTAAGATGAAAAATGGCATTAAGGGGCCAGGCATGGTGGCTCATGCCTGTAATCTCAACACTTTGGGAGACTGACACTTGAAGCCAGGAGTTCGAGACCAGCCTGGGCAACATAGCAAGGCCCTGTCTCTACAGAAAATTAAAAAAAATAAAAATTAGTTGGGCATGGTGGCACACACCTGAAGTCCCAGCTACTTGGGAGGCTGAGGTGGGGAGATCCCTTGAGCCCAGGAGTTAGAGGCCACAGTGAGCTGTGATTGTGCCACTACACACCAGCCTAGGCGACAGAGAGATATCTTGTCTCAAAAAAAAAAAAAAAAAAGCTGGCATTAAAATGCTAATCAACTAAATCAATTCACCTTAAAATAAAGAGATTATCCCAGATTATCCATGTGGACCCAGTGGAATCACAAAGGTAGAAAGGTCCTTAAATGGGGGGAAAGGAAGAGTAAGAGTAAGAAACAGAGAGATGACATTGTAAGAAAGACTTGATGGTTTTGAAGACAGAAGGGAGCTATATGCCAAGGAAAGCAAGCAACCGCTAGAAGCTGGAAAAAGAAGGAAAGGGTCCACCTCAGGAGCCCCCAGAAAGGAAGGCAGCTCTGCCAGCCCCTTGATTTTAGCCCAGTGATTTTGGACTTCTGACTTTCAGAATTATAAGAAAATAAACTTGTGTTGTTTTAAGTCACTAAATTTGTGATGATTTTCTACAACAACCATAGGAAATTAATGCAGAGGATGAGAGAAAACCTCATAAAGGAACCTGCCTTGAAGTTGAGCCTTAGGGAATTTGAAGACATATTTCTGACACTCAATAAATTAGAAATAAATATATAGTTCTCAGTGTGTTAAAAGAGTCAGTAGGTTGGATTTAAATTTTCCACTCAATGAAACAGAAAACAAAAATAAATAATGCAAACTCTTTATGTAATTTTTACTAAGTTAATCTCACACAAAAGGCTGCTGGCCTTTTTTATTTCTAACATGTTTAAGCGATGCCAAAATTAATAATGAAAACACTATGTATGCTCCAAGAACTTCAAGTGATTATCACATTTGTTCCTAATCTTACAGACTATCCATTTATCCCATATTAAGAAACTCTTCGAGTTAACCTGGTGTAATAAAAGATTTCCAATTTTGGTATTAGTTTCAACCAAATCAAAAAACCTCAAAGTCAGAGGATTTAGATGGCCTGAAGATAGAAAAATGCAAAGATCAACCACAAAAAAAAATGCTGGCATTCAAGTGAACATCATTGTACATGAGTTTTAATCACAGTACATGGATAAACACACATACACATACTTTCGATGTTATGTGTATATACACATATATACATATATACACACAGATACAGTAATGGGTAGAGATAGAGATATATAATATATATGTAATATAAACATTCATCTTATTCTCATGAGAGCTAACCGATCACAATACATTAGAAACATTGTCCACAATACTACAGTTCTCAGTGTGACAGGACACATGCATTGATTCTGCTTGACTCTATTAATAAATATTATGCTGCTCTAAGTCGGGGCTTTGTAAAATGAAGAAATATATTACAGGCTATTTAAATTTGAAAGAAAAATGTTTTTTACGAAATAAAAAATATTTTTGTATAATTTCTATTGAGAGGAAATGGAGACTGCATTAAATGCTTCACATTTTATCCCCACCTACAGAAATTAGACCAGAGTGCAATGCCCAAGAGTGGAAATCAGATCACCAGGTGCCTGGAGCACCTGCCTCCTCAGGACCTCCAGGAAATCTATGTTTACATAATTACTCTATTCTGCACTTTGTTTCAGAACCCAATCTACCTCAAGCTCCTTTGGAAGTGGGAACAAACTCAACAAATAAATATCAAAGATAATTATTCACAGACTACACTATATGCAAGCAACTTATCAATTTAGTATCAACAGGGAAATGATTCAACTAAACAACTTAACAAAACAACTACCCAGGAAGGTTAGTAACAGAAATGTGTCCAAGTGAGTGAGTTTTTATTTTCCATCTGCACTTGAAGAGGGTTGTATTTTTATTCAAAAAGAGTTTACATAATGTCTACAACATCTTAGGTGCTATGTTATACATGCAAGTGTTCAGAAATGTCTTGCCTACCTATAACTTCATAAACTACTTAAAATATTTAATCAAACTTACGTGATGACAACTGGGGAAAACAGAGGCTAGAGCTATTTCTAAAAAAGCTTTTCAGGTCCTCAACCTGGGGTCTACAGAATTCAGGTAATTCATGAACTAAAATGAAAACAAAGTTACAATTTCATTTATACCTACCTCTCATTAAAATGCAGAGTTTTCTTCAATTATGGGCATTGGCAATGAACTACAGTAGTACTAACAAGATCTGTGATTCTGCCACCAATAAAAACCACAGATATCTTAATATCACATTATGATGTTGAAGCATCTTAATATGCTGGGTACTGTCATCACTACTTTGAAATAATAGTAACTAAGAGGCCTAATGCTATATATTATTTTATGTATTAACATAAAGATGCACACAGTTACTATATTGCAATTCATAATACTTTGAACTATTGTGCAATATAATTGATTTCTTTGGTAATCCTATATGTTTTGTTCTAGGTTTTTGAACTATTGTGCAATATAATTGATTTCTTTGGTAATCCTATATGGTTTGTTCTAGGTATTAATAAACATTATTCTGAGAAGGCTTCTCCAGATGCCAAATGGGTCAATGGTATGAAAATATTAAGACTCTCCTAAGCAACTAAAACAAGGCAATTTACCCAGTCGATTTCAAATCCAGTCATATTGAATAACTGGGATCATATATGACAAGAGAAGACAATTATGTTTCTCTTTTTAATTCCTTTATTCACTCATCATGCAGCAGATAGCAGAGTGAGCCATACCTCCAAACCACCAAGGCAGATGACGTTAGGGTACACAAAGTTGAAAAAGGCAGTGCTGTTCTCAAGATGCCAAAGCCTTGCAAAAAAAAAAAAGTGCTATATGACAATTGTACTTAGACAACATTACCACAGGAGTGTTAAGTGTTAGATTAAAGAACTAATATTTGAAAGCAAACTTTGAAAGTTTTTAGCTAAAGGTAACTTGAACTGTGTTTTTCATCAGAAAACAAATCTGGTATAGCTGTGTTTGTACACCTGCTGGAGGAAGAGTGAGACCATTCACAGAGGTGATTATAATAATTCCAAGAAGTATTAGGTTGGTGCAAAAGTAACTGTGGTTTTTGCCATTGAAGGTATGTATAGTGGTAAGGGAGAAACTGAATGGTGATTCAGAGCATAGAGATTATGTTGTTTTATGCACAGGGTTTCATCAGAAAAATGGAAGGAATTGTCAATAACAAAATGTTCAGCTAGATCAACTCAGTATATATTATGTATTATACAATTATTCAAAATAGTGTTTAACAGTATTGTAATAACATGAATAAATGTTTTGTCATATTAAGTGAAAAAGAGCTATATAAAATTATCTAAGTTTATGGTATATGTAGATTATTGCAAAAATGTCTTCAATTCTTTATCCCTCCCTGTTTCCATACCTGGATCAGTTTTCTCAGGCTGCTTTAACAATTACCACCAACTAGACAGCTTAAAAACAGCAAATATTGGCCACGTGCTGTGGCTCACACCTGTAATCCTAGCACTTTGGGAGGCTGAAGTGGACGGATCACAAGGTCATGAGTTTGAGACCAGCCTGGGCAATATAGTGAAACCCTGTCTCTACTAAAAATACAAAAAGCAGCAGGACATGGTGGCATGTGCCTGGAGTCCCAGCTACTCGGGAGGCTGGAAAAAAAAAAAAAAGAAACCACCAGATATTTATTGCCTCTCAGTTCTGCAGGCCAAAAGTACAAAACCAAGGTGCTGGCATGGCCATACTCCCTACAGAGGTTCTAGGGGGAGATTCCATTTCTTGCCTCTTCCAACTTCTGCTGGTGGAAGCATTCCTTGGCTTGAAGTTGCTTCAGTCCAATCTCTGCCTCCATCTTAATATCACCCTCTCCTCTTTTGTGGGTCTCACTCAGACTTCTTCTGCCTCTCTTTTGTAGAGATGCATGTGACTAAATTTAGGATAGGGCCCATCTGGATAATCCAGGATAAACTCTTCCCCTCAAAATCCTTAACTTTTTTTTTTTTTTTTTTTTTTATACTTTAGGGTTTTAGGGTACATGTGTACAATGTGCAGGTTTGTTACATATGTATCCATGTGCCATGTTGATTTCCTGCACCCATTAACTCGTCATTTAGCATTAGGTGTATCTCCTAATGCTGTCCCTCCCCCCTCCCCCCACCCCACAACAGTCCCTGGAGCGTGATGTTCCCCTTCCTGTGTCCATGAGTTCTCATTGTTCAATTCCCACCTATGAGTGAGAACATGCGGTGTTTGGTTTTTTGTCCTTGCGATAGTTTACTGAGAATGATGTTTTCCAGTTTCATCCATGTCCCTACAAAGGACATGAACTCATCATTTTTTATGGCTGCATATGTGTATATGTGCCACATTTTCTTAATCCAGTCTATCGTTGTTGGACATTTGGGTTGGTTCCAACTCTTTGCTATTGTGAATAGTGCCGCAATAAACATACGTGTGCATGTGTCTTTATAGCAGCATGATTTATAGTCCTTTGGGTATATACCCAGTAATGGGATGGCTGGGTCAAATGGTATTTCTAGTTCTAGATCCCTGAGGAATCGCCACACTGACTTCCACAATGGTTGAACTAGTTTACAGTCCCACCAACAGTGTAAAAGTGTTCCTATTTCTCCACATCCTCTCCAGCACCTGTTGTTTCCTGATTTTTTAATGATGGCCATTCTAACTGGTGTGAGATGGTATCTCACTGTGGTTTTGATTTGCATTTCTCTGATGGCCAGTGATGAGGAGCATTTCTTCATGTGTTTTTTGGCTGCATAAATGTCTTCTTTTGAGAAGTGTCTGTTCATGTCCTCTGCCCACTTTTTGATGGGGTTGTTTGTTTTTTTCTTGTAAATTATAATTTCAGACCAATATCCTTGATGAACATTGATGCAAAAATCCTCAATAAAATACTGGCAAACTGAATCCAGCAGCACATCAAAAAGCTTATCCACCATGATCAAGTGGGCTTCATCCCTGGGATGCAAGGCTGGTTCAACATACGCAAATCAATAAATGTAATCCAGCATATAAACAGAACCAAAGACAAAAACCACATGATTATCTCAATAGATGCAGAAAAGGCCTTTGACAAAATTCAACAACCCTTCATGCTAAAAACTCTCAATAAATTAGGTATTGATGGGACGTATCTCAAAATAATAAGAGCTATCTATGACAAACCCACAGCCAATATCATACTGAATGGGCAAAAACTGGAAGCATTCCCTCTGAAAACTGGCACAAGACAGGGATGCCCTCTCTCACCGCTCCTATTCAACATAATGCTGGAAGTTCTGGCCAGAGCAATCAGGCAGGAGAAGGAAATAAAGGGTATTCAATTAGGAAAAGAGGAAGTCAAATTGTCCCTGTTTGCAGATGACATGATTGTATATCTAGAAAACCCCATTGTCTCAGCCCAAAATCTCCTTAAGCTGATTAGCAACTTCAGCAAAGTCTCAGGATACAAAATTAATGTACAAAAATCACAAGCATTCTTGTACACCAATAACAAACAAACAGAGAGCCAAATCATGAGTGAACTCCCATTCTCAATTGCTTCAAAGAGAATAAAATACCTAGGAATCCAACTTACAAGGGATGTGAAGGACCTCTTCAAGGAGAACTACAAACCACTGCTCAATGAAATAAAAGAGGATACAAACAAATGGAAGAACATTCCATGCTCATGGGTTGGAAGAATCAATATCGTGAAAATGGCCATACTGCCCAAGGTAATTTATAGATTCAATGCCATCCCCATCAAGCTACCAATGACTTTCTTCACAGAATTGGAAAAAACTACTTTAAAGTTCATATGGAACCAAAAAAGAGCCCGCATCGCCAAGTCAATCCTAAGCCAAAAGAACAAAGCTGGAGGCATCACTCTACCTGACTTTAAACTATACTACAAGGCTACAGTAACCAAAACAGCATGGTACTGGTACCACAACAGAGACATAGATCAATGGAACAGAACAGAGCCCTCAGAAATGATGCCGCATAGCTACAACTATCTGATCTTTGACAAACCTGACAAAAACAAGAAATGGGGAAAAGATTCCCTATTTAATAAATGGTGCTGGGAAAACTGGCTAGCCATATGTAGAAAGCTGCAACTGGATCCCTTCCTTACACCTTATACAAAAATTAATTCAAGATGGATTAAAGACTTATATGTTAGACCTAAAACCATTAAAATCCTACAAGAAAACCTAGGCAATACCATTCAGGACATAGGCGTGGGCAAGGACTTCATGTCTAAAACACCAAAAGCAATGGCAACAAAAGCCAAAATCGACAAATGGGATCTCATTAAACTAAAGAGCTTCTGCACAGCAAAAGAAACTATCATCAGAGTGAACAGGCAACCTACAGAATGGGAGAAAATTTTTGCAACCTACTCATCTGACAAAGGGCTAATATCCAGAATCTACAATGAACTCAAACAAATTTACAAAATCCTTAACTTAATCATATCTTTTGCCATAGAAGGTAACATTCACAGATTCCAGGGATTTGACATGGATTTTGTGAGCCTTTTTTTGGCCTACCCCCAAACACCTTTGTCTTGTGATTGTGTAGTTCCTCCCATCAAGAAGTGGAATCTATTTCCTCACTCCCCAAAATTCTGGACTGACCTTGGGACTTCCTTTGGCCAACAGAATGCAGCAGAAGTGACTTGGTGCCAATTCCCAGTTTAGCTCTCAAGAGATTTTGCCTACTTCCAGCCTCTTTCTCTGTCTCTCTTGAACTCCTGAACTCCTGCCTCCACCATGTGAACAGGCTGGGCTAGCCTTCTGGATGATAAGTGGCACATGGCACAGTTATCCCATCCTCAACCTACAACTGGCCAACTCCCAGAGTGTGAAGGAGAAGGCTGCTCTTGCCCAGACAGCCACCAGCCAACATGTCAGCTGACAGACATATACATGAGCATAGCTGAGATCAGTCAAGCCTGGTCCACTTGCTCAGAACTGCCCAGTGTTCACAGACTCAAGAAGAAGACTAAATACTTAATGTTTTAAGCCATGATGTAGGCATTATACTGCATTTTCTTTAATAAAATAAAAATAACAACCATCACTATTTACTATCAGAATTCAAGCACTGCAAAATTGGGTGCCTATTATTTATGGCAAATTCAAAAGGGAACTTCATTTAAAGAACAAACTTAAACTTTTCAACAAAACAACAAAAAAAAGTCCACCTAAACACTCTTTATTTTACTGATCATCAAGTAAACACAGTAAAGTCCTGAATAGACTGACTAAACTTGTTTCTAACAGGGGTTTGGGATTTATCATTTGACACTTCAATCACATGTAGACAGAAATTATGTATTGTATGGGGCCAATATTACCTTTTTTTCTTCCCTGCAGGAGTTCAGAAAGAAAACCTCTTGTTTTCATCTCCAAAACTAAGTTTCTGAAAGTAACTAGTCACAATTGATCCTTAATTTTGATAAAAACTAGTCATCAGATTAATATTTTTCCATGACTAAATCTCTGTCCTTACAAGCAGAACTAAATTGATTTAGAGTTCAAGTTTCTTAAAAAATATTTTGGAAATGTCATTATATTCTCAGCGACACTATATGGGATTCTCTTACAGCTTTTTAATTGAATTTAACATGCAATGGGAAATGAAACCCAATTATCTTGGGGGTTTCTAGAAAATGTGGGAAAGTTCATCTGGGTAGAGAAAGAGAAATGATTCATGATTACGATGCAGTAATACGACCACAGAATAACATCACTCTAAGCTTAACCAACACCTCAAGATTAGGGATCAGGGAGAGGGACAGGACATTACTGCTCACGAGGGACAATGCTTCTACCATACCTGTCATTGAACTGACCATTCACCAATGGCTTCTGGCCATAACAACCTCTGAATGTCCAGGATATACAGAGAGACTCTAGTCCTTAATAATATAAAATAACTTTTCATGAAGGCTAACCATGTTCTAGGCACAATTCTTATATTTTACATGAATAAGCTCAATTAAACCTCACAGTTACCTATGAGATAATAATGAGTAGTTCACAATAATTCCCATTTTACAGATGAGAAATTTGAGGCACAAACTAACCAAAGGTTGCAGGAGGCTAGGAAGTGGCACAGCTGGGATTTGAATCCATGCGGTCTGGTTTCAAAGCATCCTATTATTAACACCTCTGCTTTACTGCCTCCCCTTTATATCCACATTCTAAAAAACCAACCTTTCAGATACATTCGGATTTGAAAAATAATCAACATGCTATGCGTTTTTCAAAAAAGAAGGATGCAAAAAATTGCAGCTTCAAACAGAGAAGTCATCAAGAGCCTTGAGAAATCACCTGCTCCAACCTCCTGTTGGCAAATGCCTCTCTAAACTGCTCTTTCACAAACACAAATTGGAGTATTGGCTGCATGCAATCCCATGAAATCCCAAATGGATCTGACCTCCTTTGAGAATCACAAAATCATTCAGAACCCCCACTGAAGTCATTTATTGGCAGGAAGTCTTGCCTCTTTCTAAAATAAATTTCTTCTCGATTAATTTGGGCATTCATGAAGAACAGCTCAGCAGCATTCCCTTTAAATAAAATCCTCCAACCTATTAATCCCACCAGTGCTGTACTCTCTGGGTTCATCAAGTTAATTTCTTTAACCTTTCTCTCTAGAATTTCTATTCTATTAATAATCTTGATGTTCTTTGAACTTTCTGCAGTTTTTCTATACCTCTTTCCAAGGCTGCCAGGTAAAACACAGAACACTGGGTTATGTTTGGTTCTCAGATCAACAATAAATAATGTTTTAGTATTAAAAGTACATCCCAAATATTACATGGAACATACTTACACTAAAAAATCTACTTGTTGATGATCTGAAGTTCAAATATAACTGGATGTCCTGTATTTTTTATTTGCTAAATCCATCTATCCATTCCACTTCTTTGATGGGCTTTGAACCCATCAATACCACACAGAACCCTAATTCAGCTGCCTCCAAATTGAGCACGCATCAACATCACCTGGGGAGGGCTGTTAACTCGCAGATGCCTAGATCCCACTCCTACAGTTTCTGATTCCATGGGTCTGGGGTGAGCCTGAGAATCTGCATTTCTAACAAGTTGTCAGGTGACATGGATACTGCTCATCCAGGGTCCACACTTTGAAAACCACTACTCTAATTCCCCGGTTTAGGGTAAAGCACAAGAAAGAGGCACCTCCAATCCTGTAAAATCCCCAGCCAAACTGCCTAAGCCAAGAGGAGGTCATGAGAGTCTCATCTGTGTCCATTGGACATTCAGGGCCCCTTATCTCAACCCTATTAGTAAATCAGAAAATGCCTAAATTTAAGAAGGTCCAGCCATTGCTTATATTGGTTAGATTCCCCCAGACGGAATGGTCTTCTTTAATGTTCACGTGAATTATCACCCTGAGGCAAGCTTGTCAAGGGACACAGGAGCCATCCCTTTGTTTTCATTTGCCCCGAAGGAACTTGCCCCTTGTTTTCAGGAAGGAGCCTGTGAGGTTTTCTATCCCAAATCCCCTTCTTTAAAGCTGATCTCCTCATAATGACTCTTTCTGTTTTATTCTCTGAACTTCCTCCACTCTGCGAGCCCTGGGGAGTCTCCCATACCCATGAATCTGACTCAATAACTGCCCAGCTTGCGGCAGACTGCTTTGATGCCTCCAATTAATAACCTCCCTGTATCCTTGGCCTTTATCCTGTAACTTTGACGTCTCTTCCCATTCTGACTCTAGGGTTCGCCTTGGGACTTGTTTTGGCCAACAGAATGAGAAAACAGCACCTGTAGTTCCAAATGTAGACTTCCCAAGGCCCTGCACGCTTCTGCTCCTTCTCTTGGAACCTTGTTCAGCTGCCTCGAACAAGCCAGGCTAACCTGATAGAGGCTGAGAGGCCACATGGAACAGAGCTGAGTCGTCCCAATGGAGGTGATCCAAAATTGGCCAGCCCCCCAACTGAACCACTAGCTGACCACAGATGCATGAGTAAGCCCAAATGAGCCTAACCCAAACCAGCAAAAAAAGCCCAGATGACCCATTAATTTGTGACCAAAAATAAATATTTATTGTCATAAACCAAGGTTCTGGATAATTGATTATGCTGACATTCTGGTCATGCTTCAGCTCCATTCTCTGATTCTAGTGACTTTGTCAAGGCTCCTGCCTGCCTTCCCATGACCTGCTCTCTAGGGAAGGAGCTCTCCTTATTTTGGCTCCTGGAGGGTATGCCCTTGGCTTAAAGCCTCCTATTTCCACTGTTACTCTAGACATAATCTTGAATGCATCTGGTGATTCATCACACAAGTATCCTGACTTGGACAATCATATTCAGTGTTGGTCAACAGTAATCACATTTCTTTCATTTCCTTTTCTTTTATGCTTTGCCAATTTTGTTTCCCATTCTGCTTTTGGTTCATTGGTTTCTCTTGTGTGGTTTGGAGTGAGTGTGTGTGTGTGTGTGTGTGTGTGTGTGTGTGTATACGCATGCATGCCTCTGTTGTTACCATTTTGCCATCAGAGGAATAAAAGAAAATGATCTACAGACAGATTTGCTGATTTCAGCTTCTCTGACAGCAGGAAGTGCAAGGGAGGTGTGTAAATGGGCAAGATAAATAGAGAAAGGGGAGAGAGGTGACAGTATTTACCCCAGCCATAAAATCATTACTGGTAACAAAAAAATCAGAGAAGCCTTCATTCAAGTAAGCATTTCCTTTGTAGTTAAGCAATAAACTTAAACACACTACAAATTAATTTTTCATTTACTTCCAGTTTTGCATATATTTCAAAGAAAACTGAGCCTAAATATTCCTTCCATAGGTCTTATCTTTCCTTCTAAACCATTGGAGACAGAGAATTGAAGAAGAAATATGACTGATTCAATGTATTAGATAGGATTTCTGCAAATCAAACAATTGAGATCTCTGCTACCACCAGGAAATGCAGTAACAAAGTTCTGGTGTGTACCATGATCCATCAGAGCAGACAACGGTTTACCTAAGTGGCCAGGGTTGGTGGACTGAACTTCTGTGTTTGTTACTCCTCTCCCCTTCTCTCCTTTCCCTCTCATCCTCCCAACCCCACAATCAAATGAAAGGGAATAACAAAGAGAACTGACAGATAACCAAAGAGAAGAGAAAGGGTCAAGAACAAACAAGAATAGAAGATAGAGACAAAAAAGCAAGGACAAGTGTGCAATCAGAGACCAAGGCAGGGAATGCTACAGACCAGAATATGCCCAGAGGGGACTGAAGTGGGCATGGCTTGGAGCTGGCGCAGGGAATAGCAGGAAAAAAATCAAGCTCAGACACAGCACAGAACACAATAATAGAAAAACTCACAGGCTAGAAGCCTGAAGTTGTAAAGTTATTTACAATACACGGCGGTTACAGAGAGAATGAAAGGGAAAACTGGGCAGAAGGTGAGCAGAGAGAAATAATATAGTAACAAAAATTATCAGACCTACTTAACACTAGGTATCATTATTGGGCTCAGAACACACTACCCCAAAATATGGCACCTGGAGGTCACTCTCTAATCCTCTCTCGTTTCTCTCCCTTGAAGCACGGTCATAAAAAAAATTCTTCGGCCTACCTCCCCTGAAAGTAGGTCATATGACCCTCATTCCAGAGGGCTACTCCTCTATACAGACACCAAGAAGAATCTGAACAAACAGGCCTTGCTGAGTTCACCCCAGTTTATTACTATGTGATGGTTAATACTGAGTGTCAACTTGACTGGATTGAAGGATGCAAAGTATTGTTCCTCAGTGTGTCTGTGAGGGTTTTGCCAAATGAGATTAACATTTGAGTCAGTGGACTGGGAGAGGCAGACCCACCCTCAATCTGGGCGGGCACCATCTAATCAGCTGCCAGCACAGCAGCAAGAGAAGATGGAAGAGCAGACTTGCTGAGTCTTCCAGCCTTCATCTTTCTCCTGTGCTAGATGCTTTCTGTCCTTGAACACTGGACTCCAAGTTCTTCAGCTTTTGGACTCTTGGACTTACACTGTGGTTTGCCAGGGGCTCTGAGGCCTTTGGCCACAGACTGAAGACTGCACTGTCAGCTTCCCTACTTTTGAGGTTTTGAGACTCTGGCTTCCTTGCTCCTTAGCTTGCAGATGGCCTACTGTGGGACTTCATCGTGTGATTGTGTGAGTCAATACTCTTTAATAAACTCCCCTTTATATATACATCTATCCTGTTAGTTCTGTCCCTCTAGAGAACCCTGACTAATACATACCATGATAGCGTACCCTTCCATCCTTCAATCATACTTGAGCACAACTGTCCACAAAAATACAGTTTTTCCCTGGGTACTTGGGCATTCATTTCCGAAGACTCCTGTATCACAGAAAGTTTAGTTAAATAAATTTGTTACCTTTTTCTCTTGCTAATCTGTATTTGTTATAGGTGTGTTAGCCATGAACCGTGAGATGGGTATGGAAAAGATACTGCTTTTTCTCCCCTACAGGATGTATCCATTGAAATCCAGTTTATAATGCAATCTATACTGATGTGGGAAAGCTATCATGATGTAAGATATGAAAAAATAAGACAAAGAAAATGCTTGGATACTTGACAACGTAAAAGAGGACTGTTAAGAAGTGGGAGTGGAAGGAAGAAAGTTCAAGAGAGGATAGTGGCGCAAACACCACCATCTTACAGGGTAAGGAGTCAAGACAGACCTTCAAATGTTAGAGGAATAAGAAACAGAAAAATGCCATTTAAACTAACACGGGCCACAGAAAGAACTATAAATAGTGAGGTAAGTATCAAAAAATCAAGATTGTAGTTTATATAAATCTTTATTCATTAAGTAAGTCAATAGCTAATACTAAAACTGATCAACTGAGTACTGGAAGACTGAAGATTTAACTTAGATTACAGCAATGACCACCATAAGAATTAAAAACAGAAACGGCTATAGGGATCTCCTCCAAAAAATTAAGTGGGGGTGCAGGAATTGATCTATCTCATTACATGTGCATACATTACTCTTATTAAAAAAATCTAAAATGTTATACTTTCCAAACTGAATAATTATTCAACATAGGTCCAGCCCAGTTGGCTATCCAGAGGCACAGGAGGGTACTTTTTGATACAAATCAGAAAGTTTCTCAAATATAACCTAATTGTCTTCGAGTAACATCATTTATTTATAGCATGGAAAATTGTACTAAAAGCCTCAGTCATGAGGAACTGTTAACAATGTCCACTTTCCTTTTACGCCCTGGAAAATCACAGACACAGGTATTGCAGTATCAAAATCTGCCAACACAGCAGCCACCCAGAAAGGTGGCCTTGCCTGGTGACAGCATGATCTCAGAAAGGACTCAAATGATAAGACTGGATTTGGAAATCAGAGGCTATGCTGTTCACCAGTGCTCCTGCTGTGCTGAAGGATGACACCCACATATGGATAAGGTGTCCCTCGGGGGGTCAACTCCATTTCCTCCTCCACAGTGCACACCTGTGCAGCAGCCTGCACCCACTGACCAGGCAGTAATCTCATGCTGTTGGCAAAGGACTACTTCTTTCCGAAACCACGTTCATGGACCATGAGACGTTTGCTTGTATTGAAGTGACAACAGAACTCCTTCAGAGTTCAATGTTAAAACAGTATATGCTGGCACTCTATCCATAGGCACCTAGTTCTTCCTACAACAGCCACACCTCCATACTTCTCAGAATCACCATTCTAATCCAGCTGCTCAGAGCTCTCTTTCCAGCTGCTCTGGAAATCTCCAGAGCCTCCCTAGTGGTGTCCAAGTTAATCATTTCCTTCTTTCACAGTCCCTATCCCCTAACCAGGCCAATCTTCTAAACTTGCATGCCTCTACGGGATTATTCGCAGAGCATTGCTTTCATCATGCTACTCCATTCCTCTCCTAATGAAAAGCTTTCTTTGCCTTGTCACTGCCCACCATGGTGTGTCTCCAAAGTTCCAAGCAATATTAATTCCTCCCTTGGTTCTTATAAAAAATACTAAGAAAGAAAAAAAAAAGATTCCACACAAAAAAAAATTCGGATAGCACTACATACTATAACTCCTTTTAGGGGATTAACAATCTATATCAGGATACTCTGGGTTCTGAGAATGTCATGGTAAAGAAAAGTGTCTGTGTTTGGTTCAGCATTTCACTTCTGTGCAAAGTATCTATTAACATCACTTAAAATTCCTCTTTTCTTGTGCAAACTTTGGCAGCACTACTGGTTTATGTTCTCAGGAGCTGTGGTCTAGTGTCATGCTTCTCAAACTTGAGTATGCACAAAGATCCCTGGCAAGTTTGTGAAAACACAGATGGCTTAGCCTCATCCTAGAGAGTCTGAGGCAGTAGATCAGGTGGAGCCCAAGATCTGGCATCTCTAACAAGCTCCTCAGTGATGCTGCTGGTCCTTGGACAATACCTTGAGGAGCAAGCTCCTACTAGAAAATGTCCAAACTCCTTAGCATTTCATTCAGGGCCATTGCTGCTTTAATCTAATCTTCATCACCCACCTTTCCTCCAATAACTTCACTTTGGTTATCTCATGCTGCAGCTAATAAAGATTAGGATATATGGGGGTGGGGGTGGGGGGATGTGGATGTGTGTGACAAGCACATAAGTCGTTTAAACATACGTATGCACACACACACACATCTTGATCTGAGAAGTGGTGATATGGGTATATTACATATGAAAAGTCTTGACCTAGGATTTGTGCATTTTCCCACATGTGAATTATACCACAATAAATAAAACAGTGAAGAAAAGTGAGGAAAAATAAAGTATAATACAGAAAAGCCCATTTAAAAAAATTCTTATATTGTCTTTTTTTTTTTCATTCATTCTCTCTTAAGATCTGTGGGAGAGTGTCACATTATTCCACAATCTGTATTTCTGTGACACAGTATCATGAAGGTATAATTTAGAGAATTAATTAGAATAAAACCTATCACATAGGTGTCATGATGTCCTGTGTGGCCAACACGTAAAAAGAGTAATCTGTATGTGGCTGGGTAAATCATGTTTCAGTTGTCTGTTCCCATGAAAGAAATGATCTTTTCCTTTGTTTCTTACAGGCCAACTTTTATCCAAAATCACGTAACCTAAGCTGCCTTTGGATGAAATAGCATTCAGCTGTTGATCTCATCTGACATTGTTAGTTTCCATAGAAACTCACGTAGAATGCTACCGCTTGTCTGAAATAAGTGCCTCTCGCATCAATCCAAAATGAGTCCAGGAAAGCCCTGCCTTGGTGTCTGACATCTCCCAGCACTGATCTGTTGCAGAAGGACAGAGAGCACTTAAAAATCAGCACCTGTTACCATTATCAGGAGAGAGGTCTCCATTACAGACACACAAACGAAAGATTAGACACTGCCTTGTGCAATTAGGCTCAGTCTAAGTAGGCTCTTCTCTGCAGGACCCTTGATATGAATGTTCCTGAAGTCATATTTGCAAAAAAAAAACACACACACAAAAAGAAAGGCCTGAAAAGACCTTGTGTCCTATCAATTTATATCATTACATAATTACCAGCAGACGTTGAGGGTAAAGTAGTTCTTTATGCTAGAAGGTTATTCTTCCTTGTTCTGGAAGGCAGGGATTAGCAGGGTTGGAGGGGTGGAGAGCAGCAAGGATTTCAGGCCTTGGAGGAAGCACTAACCTATAGGTCACTTAAACATTCTTGGTTTTATCTGTGCCAGAGTACCCGCTTACCATAAGCAGATTTTCCTGTACAAACATAAAGACATCAAGAGACAAAATTAATCTAAGGTATAAAAAGTCAAGAAAGAGATTACACTTGGGGAAGGGATGGTGACCATGGAAAGTCCTGAAGGGGGATCCTGCATATTGGGAATGTCCTGTTTCTTTATCAGGTTACCTGGGTTCATTCACTTCCTGAATATCCAATAAGCTATCCCCTTATGATTTACACAACTCTTATAAACAAACAAATCACAGACAAGCCAAGGCATCTAGGCAACAAAGATATCTGGCCTGGAATAGATAAAGACAATCACAGCTTGCTAAGTTTCCTGCTGAGCTAAACCGGAAAGGTAAGTTAATAACAAAATCCAGACCACTCGTGAAGATGCCAAAAACAATGACTGCGGAGCTTAAATTACATTCATCCCTCTTCAATAAGAGTTGGTTCATGAAGTGTGTCTTGCCCAAGCCTTTCTTACTCACTTACTGATGTAAACCAGCTGGTGTCTGCAAGGGGCATTTACAGGATTATCTGCCCAACAACCCACTTCTACATCTGAGAATTCTGCCAGTCAGAGCTGACTGCTCCTGCAGAGGCCTCACGATCAATGCTGAGCGAGTCATTGTCTTCTCTGAGATTTTTGAAAGCGGGATTTGGAAACAGACCAGTCTTTCTGAATGCCTGAGGCTACAATACGTATAGTTTGTTGTCCACTGCAGAAAAAGAGTCAGTTTACATCAACTACAGTCAAAGGGAACTTAGACACTATTATACACTTTTCTATAATACTATGGATCAATACATTTTAACATTTATGGCCTAACAGGAGCAAAGGTGAGGTCAACACCCTTGACTTTTTAACTTCCAATTGTATATTTGTCCATTCAACTTCAGTCAGCCATGCCTATGTGCATTTGCTTGACATCATCATCACCAGCAACTGTACTTCCTTTCAAAATCAGATGCAGGCACCCCTTCCCTGCCCAATGATTGTCCTCTTCTCTATTAGAACTCCAAGTCCATCAATGACCAATCTGAGGCCTGCACTCCACTGACCCTACCACACTTTCATTATCCATCACAGTCCTCAGGTGTCCTTTTCCTTCTTACCCATCCTATATTCCATTGTCCATCACATCTTACAACCCTTTCCTCATTCTCTTTCCAGAATACTTGCTTTGTTAATTCCCCAAACATGGTTACACTTCATTCTCTAATAAGCAACTGCAGTAATGGAGTTTGGCTGGAAAAAACTGATGGCCAAACAAACTGGTCTTTACTTTAAATGCATGAGGACAAATCTCAAATGAACACTCAAGCTTTGTCCAGTAACCCTTCTTCGGGTATTTACACTTCCACTCTCTAAAATGATTATGTCATATAGTAACCTCAAAGAACCAGCCTCTTTTTCCTATGCCCTTTTTCAGTGATAAAATTACCCCTAACCCAACATCTTACAAGTGTCAACCTATGAAGATTTCAGTTCCTTACCTTCCTTTCTCCTCAGGCCAGTCAAATTACGATTCTACCTTCCTCTCGCCAAGGTCCTCAATGATCTCCAGGTTTTGAAATTCAACCATCACTTTTCTGACTCCATCAATCATCTTGACAGCATTTGACCCAATGAACTACTCTCTCTTATTTGAAACATTCTCCTTCTTAGTGACAGTAATTCTACACTCTCCAAGTTTTTCCTGACCTCACCCACCACTTGTCCACAATCCTGATCTTTTTTGGTTTGCTTAACCTCTACATGTTTGAGTGACCCACCTCTATGTATTTTCTCTTCCTAGGTGATCATAGATGGCCCCAAAGCTTTAGAGGCCGTCTCTATTTCCATTAGTCACTTCTGCATCCCCAGCTCTCATAGATCTGACTGCTCCAGTCTCATATATCCAACTGCTTACTTGCCATTTCCACTCAAACACTCAATAAGCATATAAAGCTTTAAAGTTTAAAGCAGAACATTTGATTTTTTTATCCATATTTTTCCCCTAGTCTTTTCCATCTCAGTAAATTTCCTACCTATTGTTCAATCTGGCACCCTGGGAGTCATCCTCAGTGCCTTTTTTTATTCACCTCACCATCTGTATCCAACTCATCTGCTACTGACGTGCCTTGAAAATAGTTCCCAAACTTGCTTATTTTCTCTACGTCACCACCTCCAGCACTTAGGTATAAGTCTTTATTCTTGTGTTAATCCAATAGCTACCTAACTGGCTTTTCTGCTTCCAATTTATCCCCAACTGTACACTCCCAATTCATTTTCCACTGCAGCAGTGATTTTCGAAAATAGAAATCAGAGCATGCCTATCAATAAATTCCCATTCCATTTAAAACAAACAAACAACAAACAAGAAACATCAACAATTTTAAAAACTCCTTTCTACGAAGGTCTAAAGGTGCTCATGCATCTAACTGCTGTCTACCCCTCTGACTTAATCTACCACTTGCTCCCCACTGGCCACTGTTAGTTGAACGTAAGTTCTTCTCAAACTTACTTGCAATCTTGCTTACAAGCAACCTTACTTGCTCTTCCCTCCATCTAGAAAGTTGTACTCTTAGTTCTTCACATTCCTGGCTCTTTTTCATCATTTGGATCTAAGCTCAAACGTCACCTTCATAGTACAATCTTCTTTGACCATAAATCCAAATGAATCATCTATCCTACCGTAGCCTCTACCATACCACTTCCTTTTATTTTCTTAATGTTTATCACTACATGAAATTATCCTGTTCTTTCACATGTTTACTTCTTTATTATCTATTTCCATCTATTAGAAAATGTTGCTTAATGAGATCAGGGATGTGTCTTTGTACATTGCTCTCTTCCAAGTGCTTAGAACAGTGCTTGGTGCATGGTAGACGCTCAATAAATATTTGCTAAATGAATGAACAAATGATAGAAAAAAATACAAAAAAGTGACTATTTAGCAAACACTAATGAGGAGGGAAACATAAAATTTTTTTAGGTCAGCATCATTATCATTTAACATTAAAACATTTAGAAGATGAAATGTGAAACTCATTTTTAGATTATTAAAATGAAACTAAAATGAGATACATTTGAGTCATTTCAACTAGACAATAATTTGGCTTAAGAAGTAAAACAAAATCTGCTTCCATTTTGGCATTGCCAGGCTTTGACAATATAAATCACTGTCTCTAGCACTCTAGGGAATGAATGACATCTGGGAATTAATAAACTCTTTGATGCTAAAAGCAAAGAAGCTTCTCTTGCTAAGTTACATCAAGCATTCAACCCAAATAAACATATTACAAACATACTTTTTCTCTCAGCTTTATCTTTTAAAGTATCAGAGAGTGAATAAGCCGAAATACTATTCTGATAATTCTAAGGGACTATTTTTCTCCTGTTCTTATTTACTTTTGTCTCTTCCAGAACTCACATAGCATACATAAAAATGTACCTACTTGTACCACTCAGTTTTCATCAAAGAAATAATATTTGATTGACATAAACATATGATCTATAAACCATAAACCTGATCTTTAGTCCTTTGCACTGCATCAAATGTTGAAAATTACCTACAAACGTTACCCAGCTGTAGCTACCATAATTCAACTAAATAAGTGAAGTTTCCATACTTCTGTTGAAGAATTCCTAAAATTTGGTTTTAATTTAGAAGATATTGGCTTAGTCACATGAGCCAGGTACATAATATGATGAGACTCTGAATGGTTTTCTTGTTTATTCCTGCCCACTGTTTTCAACAATAGACAATTTAGAGACAAATAAATAATCCCTAAACTAAAGGTAGATCAAAGCTTTAATCTTTAATCAAACCCATGTTCCCTTTTGATGATCATAAAGATTTTATATTGTTCTAGGGTTATGATGTCTTGTCTTACAAGAAACATGGGCAATTCCTCCCAAATTGCCAAACTTATTAAGGTATGTGCTATATGCAATAAAATGTATCTATGCTAACTAGCATCACAATCAAAATATTAGAGGCTTGTCCATCAACCCAAAAGTTTCTTTGAACTCTTTTGTCATCACCCTCCTTCAATACACACGTGCCAGATGTAAGCAACCACTGATCTGCTTTCTATCACTATGGATTAGATCTGCCTTTTCTAGAACATTCTATAAATTAAATGACACAGCATTAGTATTTTGTGAGGTGCCTCTTTCACCCAGCAGAATATTTTTTAGGTTCATCCAAGTTGTTGTTTGTATCAATGACCTGTTGCTTTTTTATTGCTAAGCAGTACTCCATTGCATGCATACATCATAACTTTTTTATCCATCACCTATTGGTGGATAATTGGTTGTTTCCAGTTTTTGCTATTATGGCCAAAGCTGCTATGAACATACATTTACAAGTCTTTGTGTGGATGTAAGTTTTCATTCTCTTGGGAAGCAAAACCTAGAAGTAAAATTGCTGGAATCACATGGTTAGTATATGTTTAACTATATAAGAATCTGCCAAGATGTTTTTTATGTAAATGTACTAAAAATTTTATGATTGCTTTCCAAATATAAAACTTTAATACTGAAATTTTCAGACTCTACACACAAGTTTCCTCTCTCTGCCCTATAAAATGCTAATATGTTCTTCCCCATCTTCATAGAAATTCAGTGCACTATCCCATAACGAGGCTGACGAGCACTGCTATATACATCATTTTTTATATAACACCTGAACTGATTAGACGGGGGGGCTCCCTTAACAGAGCCCCATGTGGATACCAAGGACTAAGCAAGAAGATGGCAGCTCTCTCCAAGAGGGTTTATATGCAGCATAATCTCCTGTATAAGGTGTTACGGCTGAATTTTCTTAAGTTACCCCCCTACACAAGACCCCAAAGACCCACTTCTCCTGTAAAAGCTTCATAAGACCTGACCCCACCAGATAATAGCTGGAGGTTTCCCCTGGGCCACCTCATCCATGGAGGCTTCATTGAAAGTAGGATATGGGAAGAAAAGGGAAGTATCACCCAGAGTTCTCCTAGGATCTCTCCCAGTGTTCTGGATGACAAGGCAACACAGGAAAATAAAAGACAACCAACGTTGTAAGAAATGTTCTGATTAAACTATGTCTCCAAATTTGGGAATAAAGAACTACCACCCATAAATAAATACACTTGTAATTTCTTTCCAGATTATTATTTTCTGATAGATGAATATAAGCAAAGTCTGTTATTAATATAAAATATAATAGGCCACGGGACTTTCACAGTCAAATAATCCTTGTCTCCTAAAGCCATCACCTAAAAAGGTCTATTTCCTCAGCCCTTGAATCTCTGGGCTGGCCTGTGACTTGCCTTGGCCAATAGAGTTGTGGCAAAAATTATGGCATGGTTTTGCTCTCGTACTCTGGGTACTTTGCTGCTGTCATGTGAACAAGCCCAAACTACTCTGCAGGAAGGCAAGAGACACATGGAGAAGAAATGAGCCATGCCAGCTAAGACCACCCTACACCACCCAACCCTCAGCATACTTGGAAGTTGAACAGAGACCCATAAGACAACCCAATGGAGACCAAAAGAACTTCTCAATTAAGGCCAGCCCAAATTGCTGACCCACTGAATTGTGAGCTAAATGAGGGGCTACTATTTTAAGCCACTGAATTTTGAGGGTATTCTGTTATTTTGTGAAAGCTAACTGAGACACCGGTCAGTCAGGGAAATCCTTTCTTTGTCATTTTCAGTCTACAGATTCCCCTCCTAAAACTTTTTCTTAACTTCATGGCCCTGAACTTTGACCCACTTTTCTGGTTCTTGGTTCCTGCTTTATCTATGTTCTCCTTTACCCCTATACTGCTTATTATGGACGAAATTGTATCCCCCACTGCCCTCAAATTTCATAGGTTGAAGCCTTAATCCCCAAGTACCTCAGAACATGATTGTATTTGTATTTGGCTGTATCTTTAAAGAGGTGATTAAGTTAGAATAAGGCTGTTGGGGTGGGCCCAAATCCAGTGTGATTGGTGTTTTTATAAGAAACGGACATTTGGACACAAAAAAGAGGCATCAGGAATGTGAGTGGACACAGCAAACACCACGTGAGGACAAAGAGAGAAAGCAGCCATCTGCAAGCCAAGGAGAAAGGCCACAGAAGAAACCATACCTGCCAACACCTTGACCTTGGACTTCTGGCCTCCAGAACTGTGGGTTTAGGCCATCCAGTCTATGGTATTTTGTTATCAGCCCTAGTTCATTTTCATTACCTGTGGAAAAAAAAAGTGTAATACATTTCCTAGCTTTTTTCCCTGATAATCACTCTGATCATTCCTTTTTAAACTTCAAAAAAAATGTTAGGGGGCAGGGAGTAGGGGGAAGGAGAGCATCAGGAAGAATAGCTCATGGATGCTGGGCTTAATACCTAGGTGATGGGATGACTTGTGCAGCAAACCACCATGGCACATGTTTATCTATGTAACAAACCTGCACATCCTGCACACGTGCCCCTGAACTTAAAATTTGAAGAAACAAATTTTAAACACAAAGAACCCAGATTTGTTGTAAAAACTGTTTTTAGATGTGTTAAAAGGTACCAAATTAAAAAAAAATAAGTTTGCCACATCTTGAGAAAACATAAAATAAAGAGGTAAAACTTCCACCTCCAATGGAACCTTGAGAGGGAATCCCTGTTGACAGTTTGGTATTTCTCCCTGCAGCATGCATTTTGGTTACTGACCTTCCATACTGCACAATAACCTCTGTGAAAGGCAATGAGCACAAGCAGGAGACGTGTGGCCTTTTGCTGGCTGCACTGCATCCTAAAATCCTTCCTTTGTTTGCAGAATTTCTGAATCAATTTTAGTGGCTAAAAAATGACAACTATTCACACTTATGATAGATCTGAAAGCACACATCCACTGAAAGGAGCTTCATTCTGTACCCGTTTAATGCGATTTTACTGTTGCTAGTCCTTCCACTCCTGTAGGGAAACAAACTCTCACAGTGGATGAATCAGACAGGAGACTGTAGTCCACACTTCCTCTGGAGATCCTTAAAAAAAGGCTGCTTTATGGGATGACCTTTAAGAACCACTCTTTTTGTATATTAAACAAAAATAATAGCTATCATTTATTAAACACTCACAATGTCTTAGGCACTCTCTAAGAGCATGGGGTTTGTTTTATTTTGTTGTTTACACCAGATGAGAATGTTATCCTCACAGCGATGCCAAAAGCTCCTGCCAAACCATGAAGACCAAGGACCTTAGTGGTGAGTTCTGGCTGGCCCCTGAGTGAGGCCTGTTGATATCAGCTGCCTCTTAGGAATCTGCTTCTCAGCATTCTCTCCATCTCAGCTTTAGGAGGCTCTGCATGGTCCCAGAAGTCAACCTTCTCTACCCACGAAGATGGCCCTGGGCCTTCTGCCCTAGCCCATTTCTTCCTTCCTCCTTTAGTTTGTCTAATCCAAGAAGTTCTCCCATTATAGTTACTGAAGTGTTTCACTTAGTGCTCTAGGCTCACCAGTGTCTACTACATACACACATAAACACACATATACACATAAACACACATATGTACCTATTTCTAATTGTATTTTGATGAGGGTCAGCTGAAAAACACATGTGTCTCCTTCTTATAGCTTCCCATTGTCAAGGTATCCAGTAGTTAAAGCAGTTTTCTATCTCCACCCCCTAACCCCCAGGAACAATCTCTCAGCTTCCATTAGATGAGGACTTTAAAGACTATCTGGAAGTGCTTAAAGAGTAGTTGCTGAGGATTCACAGCTAAAAGTTCTTTCCAAAAGGAAAATCCTACATAGTCTCGTCTATTCAAAAAGGAATGGTCTAGAGGTCAAACATACTGGCAACAAATGTGACTCATCCCAGCAAAATCACCTGCCTTCTTCCTTACTCTCTCTCATCACAATTCTGATTTTTTTCCTCATTTTGATGCCTGTATCACAGCTTTCTTTTACATAAGAGAAAGTTGTTTTCAAAATTGCTTCTATAATTGAAGGCAATAACTAGTACAGGCAAACATATGCATAAATCAGGACAGTGTCTAGTTATCACTGCAAATGAGAAACTCATACATTTGCTCTTTTCCAAAAGGCTGCTGGAATATAGCCCCTTGGAATTCTAACAAGTAGCTTTAACTTAGCAGTCTGTGCACTGGCTTTGCTTTGAATACCACTGATGCAGTTCTCATCAAGGTTTCCAGGGCTTCTAGAATGTAAAACTTTAAGTAAGAGAAGTCCTTGGATTGTAGCATGCCTATAATAACCCCATATGCAATCACATGATTATTTACTGGAGTTGCTGCTTTCTCCTGAGCTATAATACCATAGTTGAAAAATCACTGCAGGACGAAACAATAATAAAAGTATTACACTTTTATTTATAAAATAAAACTCTTCCTTCAAGAGGAGCACCAAGTAGCCAAAATAATAATGGAAAAGAACAAAGCTAGAGGACTCACATTGCCTGAATTCAAAACTTACTACAAAAGACACAGTAATAAAAACAGTGTGTCACTGACATAAGTATAGGCATATAGAAAAATGCAATGGAATTGAGAATCAAGAAATAAACCCACAAATCTACAGCCAATAGACTCCTGACAAGGGTGCCAAGATGATTCAATCTTGGAAAGAATAGTCTCTTCAATAAATAGTGCTGAGGCAACTGGATATCTACATGCAAATGAATGAAATTAGACCCCTACCTTACATCACATTCAGGATGGCTCTATGACTTAAATATAAGAGCTAAAAATCATAAAACTGATAGAAGAAAACACAGGGTGTAAATCTTAGGGTAACTCTTCGTAAACTTGGATTCTTAAATATAACAACAAAATATGAAGGGATCTTACATATGACAAGTGGGAGGAAAAGAAAAAATAGATACATTTGACTGTCAAAATTAAAAACTTTTGTGTATCAAAAGATGTTATCAAGAAAATGAAAAGACAGCCTACAGAATGGGAGAAAATATCTTCAAGTCATATATCTGAAAAGGATCAAGTGCCCAGTACATATAAAAAAAAAACTCTTACAACTAATTCAACAATATCAAAAAAGCAGACAACCCACTTAAAAAATGGGCAAAGGGCAGAGAAGAGATATAAATGATCAGCAAGCAAGTGAAAAGATGAACAATAGCATCAGTCATTAGGGAATATAAAGCAAAACCACAAGGACGTACCATTTCATACCTACTAAGAAAGCTCTAATTTAAAAAAACAAACAAACAAACAAAATAAGTGTTGGTGAGGATGGGAAGAAATCAGAACACTTGCTGTTGCTAATGGGAAGGTAAAATGATTAGAATCCACAGAAATGTCACTGTGTAAAGCCCCAGGGGCAGAGCACTATTAGGCAGGAAAAGAGTCCCAAAGTGAGAATAATGTGATACCCTGAGCTCCTCAACATCAGTGCCTTGCAGACTCTTAATTCCTTTCTACCTGTATAGAAGAAAGAGCAGAAGCCCACAGAGGAGGAGGAATAAGTGAATTCACTAGAAATTAGTTCTGAGCCTCATGAAACAGTCTTGTTTTATAATATCAGCATCTATAGGAAAGGAAGGAAAATGGGGATGAAGATTCTGAGTATCTGCAATAAGAAAAGTCCTATATATTCACCATCTCCCTGTCAATACCTCCAAAACCAATGAAAAAGGTGATACTGTGCTCATTTTACAGATGGGACAACCCAGGTTCCAGATTTCAGAGCTCACATTCTTCCCACCATACTGTGATGTATCCAGCCAGGTGAAAAATTTAAAAATCACCAAGAGCCATCATTCAGTTTTTCAATAAACTTCTACTTGCTCAGAAGAGTGGGTTAACTTCTATTTTTCTATTAGCTCGGTATGGGCCCTTTAACACATCTCCAATGCAAAAATGTGACAGCATCTATCCAAATTCTAGACCGCTTTATTATTACGTGGGGAGTATAAAAAAATACAACTGTTGCAACAGTTTCTTACAGCTTATTTTTCACAGGAGGATTGCTTCCTCCCAGCTACCTGAACAGTCACTGTAAAACCACCAGTCCTCCAGCCATACGGAAAGGGTCAGGAGATCACATCAGCACTTTTACCAGCAGTGCCTCTGGAGTCTTCCTCAAACTGCTCTCTTCCTGCTTTTGTGACAGGAAGATTCCCCCCATAGGCCACAAAATATGGAAAGGAATGAAGCAGCTGATCTGCAAGGTGGTTGCAGCCCAAGGTCACCAGCCGGTTCCTTTCCTGGAAGGGTTTATTTTAGTCTTCAGTCCTCAGCAAGCTGCCCTTTCTCACCTGAGGACAGCAAAGACAAGATGCCTGCTCTTCTTTTCATTTCAGAAAAGTATAATAGTCAAGAACTTTTCAAATGCAACAATTTCCAATGACTTTAAACATTTTATTGATATATCAAAAAATAATCCAGGGAGCTGAATTGGATTTATATTGTCCCCTCTCTCTTATAGAAGCAGATAAAACAAAGCAAACATGCCCAATGTAGGGGGAAAAATCCATATTTCAGTTCTGGAAAAGATTCAGAATGCCCAATTTAACATGGGAGTGTGTGGAACAGGTGAGGAAACAAGAAATCCTATCTTTGGAATAAGAAGTTCTTACTGTTGCCACCACAAAGGCCCTCAGGAAATGACAAAGAAAAACAACCGTAATACAATGACTTCAATAGCATACTCACAAGCAATATGTGACAAGCTCAAAGAAACTACAAAATCTAAGGGCAACGGCTAGAATTTTAGACTATCTTTCTAGACTGAGCTGTTAGATCTTTTCCAGCTGCCTTAAACCTTGAAGGTAAACTGAAGGTAGAACAATTAACAATGTTAATACAACCTTTTAAAAAGTTCAACTGAAAACCAGGACAAGCCTTAAGCATTTGTTAAGTAGAAAATGAACATTTTGTTTTCAAATGTATCCCACTACTATCATTTATGGTTAATGCTTCTCTTCTCTAACATTTTCTTTTAAAAAGTTGAAAAAAAATTAATATTATGCATATTTATACAGCATAAGTATATACTATGTGATATATATGGGTAGTATACCCATATACTTACCAGCTAGATTCTACAATGAACACTTTATGCTATTAGTTTTTTTGAATATCTAGCCCTTCATTCGTGGGTCTATCCATCCATCAGCTTTTTTGAATCCATTTCATAGTAAATAAGTTGCAGAACTCGGCATGCTTCACCTAAACTCTTACGTAGCTGGCATTTCAATCTTTTCCAGTTGAAAGTATGACTTCACAAAACAAAGGAGGGAAAAGAAAGCAAGTCAATGCTCACTATGCACCTAGTTTCAGAGCCCATGTTGAGGTAAAGATGAGATTCTGGCAAAGGAGAGGGATTTTCCTATGAAAACCAGGGGGAACAGTATTTGGTAGAATGTTGAGCTTAGCAACTGTTAAGAAAGTTCTCTCTCAAAGGTCATGGTGTTGGCTCCATGCTTTTCCTCTTTCCTTCTAATCACCTTGGGAAGAGAAACCCAGTTGGCCAGGGACAGCAAGAGACAGAGCGAAGGGGAATCAACCTAGAAATGGAAAGATGGTGAGAAAAACCTGGCAGTTGGCCAAACCGAAGAATTCTGTCTTCTGGAGATGACATCCTTAGGTGGAAAAGGTAAGACAAGTCTTTTCAGTAAGACCAGTAAGGGGTTAGAAAATTCTTCCTTCTTTTTGTTTTTGCTCTTTCTCTCTCCTCTATCTCAATTCCTCCACAAATTAAAAAATGAGAGGAGAACAGCTGGGGTTGCTGTTTGCCCACTGCTTGGGAAGGCCTCTAACAATAAAGAAGGAAAGATAATGAAAAATAAACGGAGGGCCAGGGTTGGCCATTTAGTGCCTAAGCAGAAGACTTTACATTTTGTTAAGGGCTGCCCAGTCCAGCTTACTGGGTAAGGAGAGAAGAGAGAGCCACTGTATAGAAGGGTGCCCGGGAATGAAAGCTGTGTTCATACCACAGTGCTCCCAGAGCATAGCTCAAGAGAGCAAGATGGGTACAGGAGTGGCAATGGAGAGGGTCCCTGAGGCAGATGATATTGCCCAAAAATAGCTGCAACATTATCTTCGCACATTGTGACTTCGACACTCCTGTCTCTGAGAGTTGAACTCGTAAGTCTCTTCCCTTTGAAACTGGGCAGGTGCCATTTTGCTTTCCATAATTTCAGGTACCCAAGGTCAACCACAGTCCAAAAATACGAAATGGAAGATTCCCAAGATAATTCATAAGCTTTAAATTATATCCCATTCTGAGGAACACGATGCAATCTCTCACATCCAGAAGCATCCTTTTGTCTAGCTTATCCATGCTGTACACTCTAGCTACCCACTCATTGGCCACTAGTAGTTATCTTGATTATCAGATAGAAAAAACATAACATATATAAAATTCAGTATTTAACAGTTTCAAGCATCTACTGTGGATCTTGGGACGTAACCCCTACAGATAAGAGAGGACTACTGTAATGTGACAGACGTGACCATGCATGACTTCCAAGGCCAAGTCATAAAGCAATGCTGCTTCCACCTGGTTGGACAGAATAATCACACTGAAGCCCAGGCAGGCTGTCCTCCTGCTCTGAAGCTGCCATGCTATGAGAATAAAGCTGCCCATGAAGACAGACCACATAGAAAAGACCACATGAGACTGGGTGAGGAAGAAGAAATGCTGAGCCATACCAGCTGCCTGCTCTTCCAGTGTCAGCTGCCACCTGACTGCAACTGCATGAGAGAACCCAAGCCAGAAATGCACAGCCGGGCCCTTCCCTAACTCCTGACCACAGAAAAAGTGAGAGGAAAAAGATGACTGCTGTTGTTTGCAGCCACTGTATCTTCTTTTTTTTTTAGAATATTTTTTTTTATTATACTTTAGGTTTTAGGGTACATGTGCACAATGTGCAGGTTTGTTACATATGTATCCATGAGCCTTGTTGTTTTGCTGCACCCATTAACTCTTCATTTAGCATTAGGTATATCTCCTAATGCTGTCCCTCCCCCCTCCCCCCAACCCACAACAGTCCCCAGAGTGTGATGTTCCCCTTCCTGTGTCCATGAGTTCTCATTGTTCAATTCCCACCTATGAGTGAGAACATGCGGTGCTTGGTTTTTTGTCCTTGTGATAGTTTACTGAGAATGATGGTTTCCAGTTTCATCCATGTCCCTACAAAGGACATGAACTCATCATTTTTTATGGCTGCATAGTATTCCATGGTGTATATGTGCCACATTTTCTTAATCCAGTCTATCGTTGTTGGACATTTGGGTTGGTTCCAAGTCTTTGCTATTGTGAATAGTGCTGCAATAAACATACGTGTGCATGTGTCTTTACAGCAGCATGATTTATAGTCCTTTGGGTATATACCCAGTAATGGGATGGCTGAGTCAAATGGTATTTCTAGTTCTAGATCCCTGAGGAATCACCACACTGACTTCCACAATGGTTGAACTAGTTTACAGTCTCACCAACAGTGTAAAAGTGTTCCTATTTCTCTAATTAAACTAAAGAGCTTCTGCACAGCAAAAGAAACTACCATTAGAGTGAACAGGCAACCTACAGAATGGGAGAAAATTTTTGCAATCTACTCATCTGACAAAGGGCTAATATCCAGAATCTACAATGAACTCAAACAAATTTACAAGAAAAAAACAAACAACCCCATCAAAAAGTGGGCGAAGGACATGAACAGACACTTCTCAAAAGAAGACATCTATGCAGCCAAAAAACACATGATAAAATGCTCATCATCGCCACGGTATCTTCAAGTGACTTCTTACACAACAATAAATAACAGAATAGGTCCTAACATATACACTATATCATAGTAATATCTCATTTCATGTACTGCAAAATTTGACTCTTTGAGTCTGGTATCAGTTTGGCCACTAACTATACCTTTCTCATTGTATATGTAACACTCCAGCCCCATGAGTTTGCATAAAAGTATTATACCCAAACTTTTCTAGAATCCTCCCCCAAAACACACTATATACATATACAGATTTTTTTCCCACTGAAATTCCCTCCCTTTCCTCTTTAAAATTTTTCTACTTTCTACCCTCCATACAAGGCCCACTATCTTCTAAAAGTGACCTTTGAAGGTTATCAGTGACATCTGAGCTGCCAAACCTAAATGTTTTCATCCTAATTCATGTACAACAGGGCACTAAATCCAAAAATGGAAGTAGCAATAGCACCTCAAGGACAGATCAGCTCACTCTGTCTGAACCACGGTGCTGCCTCATTTCCTTCCTGAGTAGTGTTACCACGCTGGGAGATTCAGGAGCACTGACTAAGAGTCTTATTCAAAGAGAATAAGGCCTTTTACCAGAGTTTCTCTCTAATATTCTAAAGTTGCACTGGCCGATATGGTACCACGAGCCAAATGTTGCTTTTGAGCACTGAAATATGGTTAGTCTTGAGAGCTTTTTTAAGTAAAAAATATTCAGTAGACAAAAAAAGGTAAAACCTCCATAATGTTTACATTGATTAAATGTTGAAATAATTATTTGGATATGCTAAGTTAACTATGTAACTAAAATTAATTTCACCTGCGATTTTGGACATTCCAGCCTCCAATTTAGGTTGCTGTAACCTTTTTCTTTTTGCTGTCTTAATGAGGCTACAAGAAAATTCAAAATGTTCTATGTTGTTCACACAATATTTCTATTGGACAGTGTTGGCTGGTCTAGGACATCAGGTGAACAATCATGAAATTTTGTGCTACACTGAATCGAAGGCACCCAAGAGGGCTGGGTACAGCAGCTCATGCCTGTCATCCTGGCGCTTTGGAAGGCTAAGTTGGAAGGATCACTTGAGGCCAGGAATTCCACACCAGCCTCGTCAACATAGCTAGACCCCATCTCTACAAAAAAAATTTTACAAATTAGCCAGGTATGGTAGTGCATACTTGTAGTCCCAGCTTCTTAGGAGGCTGAGGCAGGAGGATAACTTGAGCCCAGGAGTTCCAGGCTGCAGTGAGCTATGTCAAGACACTGCACTCCAGCCTAGGCAACAGAACCAGACCCCATCAAAATAAAATAAAATAAAATAAAACAAAACAAAATAAAATAAATAAAATAAAAAATAGAAGGTGCCCAAGAAACACTATATATTTCCCTTAAAGGCTTATGAAAAGAAAATACTTTCAAAGGCAAAGGTGAACTATTAGGAAATAAAATAAAGGATGGCTAAAATAGATGAGAATGAAGAATAATAAAGTTAACCTGTGTGCTTGGAAATGTTTCTAGTAAGAATAATCTCCAATCATACAATCACATGACATCCTCACCTCTTCTTGCAGGGCACTGAAATCATTATCCATGATTTTACCAAGGAAAGCTTTGAAATGTCAAGTTTTCTATTTCTAAAACTCTAATATATGTAGAAATTCTACTCACTGAAAATTACCTAGGTGTCTCCCAACACTGCAATTACTTTAGGACTTAGCTCTTTGAAGCAGTGGCTCACTCCATTCTCAGAGGAGGAAAAAGAATTCTATGCAGCCTCTGAAAGTGCTTAACCTACACCAGGAAATGGGCTAAGGATTAAAAATGTGCCCGCAGGAGTGAGGAAGGGAGGAAGATGGAATGTGGATTGGTAAAGCAGACACTCTAGTGTCCTGCCCAGATAACACTGGGTCCCTTTAATGGTCTTGTGTGCCCTTTCCCAGCTTTTGTGTGCTTTGCTGCTAAGGGATGGTACCAACATTTCTTAAGAAAAACCCTCTTCAACCACCGAAGCTGCTTCACCTGCAGATGAAGAGAGCAGAGGTGCTTGGAAGTTTATACCCCTCTCTTACCTGCCCACAGACAGTGACTGATGCAGGAGTGGAAAAGCCCAGCTCCATTGCCTTGATGTGGAACAGACTCTAGGGAGCAATTATGTTCCAGAGCTGCCCACTGCACCCCCCAACTCTGCCCCCAGGATCAGGCTGGGGCAGGCACATTGCTTGAATCATTCCCCTGCTTGGCTTCTTCCCTTTCCCTTCCCTTCCCCCACTCACTAGTTTCTCCTGGGAGCCCTGCCTTGATAAACCACTTGTGCAGAAATCCTCTTCTCAGTCTGCTTCTGGAGCGCTCATCTCACGACTCTTGGCATGCACGAATGTGCTCTAAGAAAATATGAAAGAAACCACAGGTTTTTGTGCTTGCTATTGTTGTACCATGGATAAGAGCTTCTGTAACCCTCAAGAGTTCGAAATAACTAAAGTATTTACAGGGTAATAAGAAGCATCCTCATTCCTATACAGCACTGCAGCAACCTTAGGCCATAGATCTTAGATCAAGAAAAAAATATGCTAATAGCTGGTACAACATATCTATGTCTCCAAGGTGTAAGAGAAGACAGCACAATGAGTAAGGCTCTAAAGTAGAGGCGAAATGAAAGAAAAGTCAACATTAAGTTTGGTGAGCTGCATACCTAACACTAATGTTATAAATTCTGTATATAATTAATATAAATACTTTTTGAGACAGAGTCTCATCTGTCACCCAGGCTGGGGTACAGTGGCGCAGTCTTGGCTCACTGCAAACCTCCGCCTCCTGGGTTGAAGCGATTTTCCTGTCTCAGCCTCTCGAATAGCTGGGATTACAGGCATGTGCCACCATGCCCAGCTAATTTTTTTTGTATTTTTAGTAGAGACGGAGTTTGACCATGTTGGCCAGGCTGGTCTGGAACTCCTGACTTGAGGTGATCCACACGCCTCGGCCTCCCAAAATGCTGGGTGGCGTGAGCCACCGTGCCTGGTCTATAATGAGTATTTAATTAAAACAATTTAAAAGGAAGAAAGCACCTCCAACATTAGGGTAGGTTTTTCAAAAGAACAGTGTATCTTCCAAACTAAAATACCACAGGGGAGAAGTTATCAAGGGTTGTTTACTTTCTTTTCCTGAAACTTGAAAGCAGCTTTTGACTGGACTAAACTAAGGTATTCCCCTTCAGCAAGAGCCAATCTAAAGCTCCCAGTGCAAAGCTCACTTAACACAAGGGTGAGGATAATTCATCCAAAAACAGTCATTTTGTTCTCTAAATAAATATTTTCTATTTTAGGAGTTTATTGACCAACACTGTTTTTTTTTGTTTTTTTTAAAAAAAAAGCTAAATTGAATGTGACATATAAGCAAGATCCAAAATATACCTTTTGCCTTTATAGGAATAAGAACATATTCTGAATGCCTACTCTGCATATAAATAGGCCTTAAAAAATACATTTAGACTAACATAGAGTCAGAGCTGCTCACTGTTGGAAGTATGGGGAAGTAAAGCAGGCATTTCAAGACAATTCCAGAAATGCTCAGGTTCCAGAGTTTAGATGTTTCCAATTTTGAGTATGGGAAGATATTATAGAGGAATCAGATTTTAGTTCAGTGTTTTAAAAAACAACTCACAATTCGAGATTTGTAGCAAGTGAATGATGCTAGAGTAGAGGCCAAATGGTTTTATTTTTAGGAGACGATGGAGGGACATATGGAAGAATTCTCTGGAAGGAAGGCAAGACTAACATAAGCAACCAACCACCAGGTGACATCTGGGGCTCCAAGTCTAATCAGGTCCTGTTGGGTGAGAACGAGAGTACACTGCCCATGTACTGTGTTTCAGCCCCAAGACCTGGAGCCATCCAAAGCCTTTGTAAAATTTGTTTTTTGTTTGTTTGTTTGTTTGTTTTTGCGACGGAGTCTCCCTCTGTCGCCCAGGCTGGAGTGCAGTGGTGCCATCTCGGCTCACTGCAAGCTCTGCCTCCCGGGTTCACGCCATTCTCCTGCCTCAGCCTCTCTGAGTAGCTGGGACTACAGGCGCCCGCCACCACGCCCGGCTAATTTTTTTGTATTTGTAGTAGAGACGGGGTTTCACTGTGTTAGCCAGGATGGTCTCGATCTCCTGACCTCGTGATCCACCCGCCTCGGCCTCCCAAAGTGCTGGGATTGCAGGCGTGAGGCATTGCGCCCGGCCAAGCCTTTGTAAAATTAAATGCATGGCATTTATACCCCTTAATGTAGAGGAATTTCTTCTTTGAACTTAAATATTTAACAAAACTTCTGAGCTCTGTTGGGGTTCTTTTTTTGGACTCTTGAATCAAGTGTTTATATTCACTAAGCACATAATTCCTCACAGGAACCATTTATAAATACAGCTGACGAAAAATGACCTATTTAAGGATAATACAACTCTTATACAGAGAAAGTGGATAGTCCAGATTAATGTGATGGAGTGAAAAGCAGATGATGTGTCCACACTGATTTAAAGTCCCTAGAGAATTATTCAGTCCCTCCTACTCCCCAACTCTTCTTTGCCTACTAAGAGATGGTTTATGAGTCATCCTTGGGGAGTAGTAAAAGATAGTGCACTTGACTAAAAATAGATAGGAACATTCAATAATAAATCTACTTTCTGGATATCTCTTGTCATCATTAAACACTGATCACTTAGAGAAGTGTCAGGTTGTGCGATTCTTCCTTCCCCTCACGGAAAGGCCGGAAGAAAATCAGCCACAGGCACTGCCAGAAGATAATGAAGTGTCTCACATGATATGCAAGACGCTGGAGGAAAAAACTCTGCCATTAAATGCCAACAGCCCAGAGGAACAGATCCTCCAGGAGGACCTATTTGGAGAAACAAGAAAGTTGCTGGTTCAGGCGATTACTATAAAATGACCTTTTGTTCCTGAAGGTAAGAAATGATACATAATCCAAATGCTTTACTTGTAACAGCAATTTAAAAATAGCAATTTGGGCCGGGCGCGGTGGCTCACGCCTGTAATTCCAGCACTTTGGGAGGCCGAGGCGGGCGAATCATGAGGTCAGCAGAGCAAGACCATCCTGGTTAACACGGTGAAACCCCATCTCTACTAAAAACACACAAAAAAATTAGCTGGGTGTGGTGGCGGGCGCCTGTAGTCCCAGCTACTCGGGAGGCTGAGGCAGGAGAATGGCGTGAACCTGGGAGGCAGAGCTTGCAGTGAGCCGAGATCGCACCACTGCACTCCAGCCTGGGTGACAGTGCGAGACTCCATCTCAAAAAAAAAAAAAAAAAATAGCAATTTGAGCCAAGTTTGGTGGTTCATACCCATAATCCCAGCACTTCGGGAGGCCGAGGCGGGCAGATCACAAAGTCAGGAGTTTGAGACCAGCCTGACCAACATGGTGAAACTCCATCTCTACTAAAAATACAAAAATTAGCCAGGCGTGGTGGCATGCACCTGTAATGCTACTCAGGAGATGGAGGCAGGAGAATCTCTTGAACCCAGGAAGCAGAGGTTGCAGTGAGCCGAGATTGCGACACTGAACTCCAGCCTGGGTGACAGAGCGAGAATTCTGTCTCAAAAATAAATAAACAAATAAACAGCAATTTGATCAAGGGATTATAAAAGAACATGTCTCATATTCACTAGGATTCTGGCTCTGGAATACAAGTATTGGCAAGTTACAGTTTATAAATAAAACAAATCGGCCATATAAAGATATTTCCAGTTCTCCTTTTTGCGTTTCTTTAAAGGTTTGTAAAATGAACCGTTAGGGGAGCACTGGAAGAATTTATTTACATCATCCCCTGGTAGTTCCCCCAAAATGGAGGATTTTTGCTGATAATGTGCACAGTTGTGATTTTTCACATCAGTGGGAATCTTCTTAAGCAAAATCTGCACAGGACTGAAAACAAGTCACATAAACATTTCTCCCCAGAAAGAACTGTAGATAATGATCACTTCAAAAACATGGGATGCTTACTAAATGCGGGCAACACTATCGCAGAGAGCAAGTAGAAAATCTAGCAAAGGGTAAAGTGCCCAAGGTTAGCAGTGAAATTAATAAACTTGAACCTAGAAAGTGCTGGGAGATCCTGCTTAATGCTCTGCCGCATCAAGGAAGATGTCTGTGAATCAGTTTTGAGAGACATTTCAGAAGCAGCATCAGCCAGAATGAAGGGATTCATCTTACAGACTGAAAGTTCTAGAAACCTACAACCAAAGACTCTCCACACAGGCTGTAAAGTACTCACCGGGCAGCTCTGGACCGACTGCAGGTGATGTCCACTTCGTCAAACTCACAGCAGCACTGTCCTCTGAAACAGACAAGACAAATCAATGTAAAGGAATTTTAGAGTTTTCATGGAGAAAAACAGTCCTTTGCACTTCAAAATCAGAATCTAATGTAAATTTAAAAACATCAGAAAAACAAAAAAAAATAGTGGCGTAAGTTGCAAACAAATGACACAGACACACAGTCATCATATCAGAATTATTACTGCTACACTCAGCCAACAGAACTTATACACTGTCTCTACAATGCTGCTAATATCCTACTCAGCCTCTTAATCTATTAAAATAATTAAGCAGCAATAGAACAATAAGGCTATCTAAAACCTTCTCAAAGTAAATATAATTATCTTTTCCTGATTAGCAGCATAATGTCCTTAGATGAACTGTAATTGGAGAAAACTCTTTTTATAACAGAATTACATCTATCTGCAAAGAGAGTCATTTTTTATGGCTGTTTCCGTATTGTCTTTGTTAGTAAGTTGTTTATGTTGATTCTGGATTTGACATTGGATTTCTGATTTGGCTGAAATCTAGATTTCAGGATCTTTTCAAGGTGGAGTGGGAGGAAAAGTTCCAGGTGGTGTCAGAAGTACACAAAAGTGGCCAGGTGCAGTGGCTCACGCCTATAATCCCAACACTTTGGGAGGCCGAGGCAAGCAGATCACTTGCCTCGGGAGTGGAGTTCAAGACCAGCCTGGCCAACATGGTGAAGCCCCATATCTACAAAAAGTACAAAAATTAGCCAGGTGTGGTGGTATGTGCCTGTAATCCTAGCTACTCAGGAGGCTGAGGCAAGAGAATCACTTGAATCCAGGAGGCAGAGGCTGCAGTGAGCAAAGATCATGCCACTGCACTCCAGCCTGGGCAACGGAGTAAAACTCCATCTCAGGCCGGGCGCGGTGGCTCACGCCTGTAATCCCAGCACTTTGGGAGGCCCAGGCAGGCGGATCACGAGGTCAGGAGATCAAGACCATCCTGGCTAACACGGTGAAACCCCATCTCTACTAAAAATACAAAACATTAGCCGGGCATGGTGGCAGGCGCCTGTAGTCCCAACTACTTGGGAGGCTGAGGAAGGAGAATGGCGTGAACCTGGGAGGCGGAGCTTGCAGTGAGCTGAGATGGCGCCACTGCACTCCAGCCTGGGTCACAGAGAGAGACTCTGTCTCACAAAAAAAAAAAAAACTCCATCTCAAAAAAAAAAACAAAAAACAAAAAAAAAGAAGTACACAAAAGTAAGGGGAAGCCCATTTCCATATGGTAAGAAGGCAGAGGCAACTGATGACACCTGGGAAAACTGTGTCTATAAAGTTTGAATTGAAATTTGTGAAGGTCACCATCTATGTATACAGATGACTACAGCACAGTCCTTTAATAAGGTCTCAGGTAGGTTGGTACATTCATATAATACAAGACTACACCATGAAAAACAAGAGAGGAAATCTGTACCTATATGAACAGACATAGAAACAAATTCTCAGGTCATTTTATTAATTTAAAAAATCTGAAGTAGTGTAGTAATATAAATACTATGACTCCACTGTGTTAAGACAAACCTCACTAATCTATATATAAATACACAGACATATGTATTGTTAAAAACAAATAATGCATCTGGATGGAAAACAAGAAACATTGAATGTGGCTACCTCTAGTTCCCTCTAGGGGACCAGTACTAAAAGGAGATTTTTAAAGGGTAGGGTCTTTGATTTTAACCTAACATTTAACTATTATGTAATATTTTACCATGAAGCAAATTATTTTTATAATTAAAATGGAAAAAAAAGCCAATTCACTCCAAAGTCTCCACAGAAAGCAACATCCCACTTCAAATATACAGAATTAGGGAACACACAGCATCATGTACCCCGACTTTACTAATTTAGTGACTATTTACTATGATGCAGGCTGGCTCTAAGCATGGATTGAATCATCATTTATAATCCACATAAAAACTCAAAAATGTATGTACTGGGATTACTCTCATTTTATAGAAAAGGGAATGAAGAAGTTGAATATTCAAGAATCACACAAAGCTGGCATTCAAACCCAGGCACCCTCACCCATGTTTAGCCCCTACAGTGCCACTTCTTCCATGACATTTACCAGATTTTCAATATTACATTTATATTTGTAATTCTGTATTAATATGAAGATACGACTCCCATGAAGACAGGGATTATGTGTTATTGAAAACCACTAGGTATTTCCCCAATACCTACCATAATGCCTGGCACAGAGTAGATGCTCAATAAATCTTTGTTGAATGCTGAATAATTAGGTGGCCTACCTAGAGCTGGAATGTTAAACTATATGACTCTTTTATGTCTCCTGAGGCTATGAAACAGGCTGAGTTCCCAAAAAGCTCATTGATTAATGATCTTGCCATACTATGCTCCTCGTTTTGAGAAACCACTTGCTGCCCAAGTCATTTTGTAATCAAAGACTTAGAGACTGGACACATGTTTTCCCTTCTCTTCTTTAATTCCCTAGCAACCATCTAACATAAACTGCCTCATTGCTCCACATGCCTTTCTAATTCTGGGCATATATAGGATATTGCAACATTTGGGAAAGCTAGTGTTGAAATACTTAACTACAAAGAAGTTAAGCAGTGTAAGCAATTTGTCATGAACTATTTAGCTACTGGCATATCACAGCCAAACTATTGTAACTGACTTGGAGTTGTAGTAATATGTGAATGAAGACTCCAGCATACCAACTTTTCCTTTCAAATACTGTTATTCTGGGTCATGAAGGGATTACATGGGGCTTTGGTAAAGAAAGGACTGTGTGTGAGTGTGTGTGTGAGAGACAGAGGCTGTGTGTGTGTGTGTGTGTGTGTGTGTGTCTGGGGTGTTTATGTATGTCTTCCCACGTGTTTTGGTCTTTCAAAGAAGAAAGATATTTTCCCATAATAGGTAAACAAAATTGCAAATCCCAGAGTTGTATCAGTGTTAACGCAAACAAAAGCTGTTTCATTCAACAAAGGTATCAAGACCATTCAATGGGGAAAGACAGTCTATTCAACACACGGTGCCACGACAACTGAATACTCACATGCAAAAGAATGAAGATAGGCTCCTACCTCACAACATGGACAAAAATTAGCTCCAAGTGAAATTCTTAAAAGTAAATATAACATAGGAGTAAATCTTTGTGATCTTGGGTGGCAACATCCTTGTGACCAGAACAATGGTTTCTTAGGTATGACACCAAAAGCATGAAGAACAAAAGAAAAAAGAAGATAAGTCGAACCTCTTTAAAAACTTTTGTGCTTCAAAGTACACTGTTAAAAAAATGAAAAGAGAACCCACAGAACAGGAAATCTGATAAAGAAGTTTTATCCAGGATGTAAGAACACTTAGAACCGGACAGGAAAAAGACAAATAACCCAATTTAAAAATGGGCAAATGACCTGAGTAGATATCTCCCAAAAAAGATATACAAATACATGAAAAGATACTTAACCCTTAGGGAAATATAAATCAAAGCCACAATGAGACACTGCTTCATAGCCACTAGAAAAGCTGTAATCAAAAGACATAACAAGTGTTGACAAGAATTTAGAGAAATCGGAACCTTCATACACTGCTGGTGGAAACGTAAAATGATGCAGCTGCTTTGGAAAACAGTCTAGCAGTTGCTCAAATGGTTAAAAATGAAGTAACTGTATTACCCAGTAATTCCACTCCTAGATATGAACCCAAGAAAAAATGAAAACATATATCCATATAAAAATTACATGTAAAATTTCATAGCAGCATGATTCATAATAACCCAACTGTAAACAATCCCAATGTCCATCAATTGACAAACATATTAACAAAATGTGTAGTATGTTCACATAATAGAATATTATCCAGTAATTCAAAAATGCAACACAGATACACATGACTATGTAAGTTAACTACTTCAAAGAAACATTACGCTGGCTGGGCATGTTGGCTCACGCCTGTAATCCCAGCACTTTGGGAGGCCAAGGTGGGCGGATCACCTAAGGTCAGGAGTTCGAGACCAGCCTAGCCAACATAGTGAAATGCTGTCTCTACTAAAAATACAACAATTAGCTGGGTGTGATGGCACACGCCTGTGATCCCAGCTACTTGGGAGGCTGAGGCAAGAGAACCACTTGAACCTGGGAGATAGAGTTTGTAGTGAGCCGATTTTACACTGCACCACTGCCCTCCAGCCTGGGTGACAGAGTGAGACTTTGTATAAAAAAGAAAAAAAAAAAATTATGCTAACGGAGAGTAGCCAAGCACAAAGACCACATATGGTATGTTCCCATGTATATGAAATGTCCACTACAGGCAAATCCACAGAAACAGAAAGCTGACTAGTGGCTCTCTACGACTAGAGGAGCAGGATGGGATTTCTTTTTGGGGTAATGAAAATTCAAAGGTTAGACTGTGTTGATAGTTGCATAACGCTGCAAATATATTAATACTAAAAACCATTGAATTGTACGTTTTAAGTAAGTGCATTCTATGGTATGTAAATTATACTTCATGAAAGCAGTCTTTTAAAAAAAGGATATAATTCAGTGAGTTTGCCAGTCAGCTTTTTCCAAAAATGAGAAAACACATTCTTCAAGAGAACACAGTAAGTGATAAAATTTATATATATTAAAAATTCTTATTGTTATTCTTCAGGGGATTCCTTGTGATGGAAAACATCCAATTTTATTTTACCCTGACAAAAGAAAAGCATACATATGGAACTGCCTTCAAGCCATAAGAAAACACCAATATTTTACTGTAAACCACCACTAATCATGCCACAGTGTTTTACATAGTCTTATTTCAAAGCAATGGGGAACTTTAGCCAAGGGTGAAGCTTTTATTTCTCAGAGGAGGAAGAAACCTACAAATATTTAAAGGTGACATTGCCATGCCTGTTTTAGTGAATCTATATATGTACTGAACACAAAAAGACTAGCATGTGATGTCCTCCCCCGAGATATTCAATATTTAGATTTTGTTTTAAAGTGAAGAGTAATTGGGCCAGGTTGAACCAAAACAGATCATTTTACTCTGACTTAATACTGAACACGGAAATGATTGTTTTGCAAGCAAACAGAATGTTGGAAAGCAGTTGTGTCAGTGAGTTTGTGCAGTATAAAAAAGACTTCAAAAAACTTTTTTTTTTTTTTTTTTTTTTTGAGACAGAGTCTCCCTCTGTCGCCCAGGCTGGAGTGCAGTGGCGCAATCTCGGCTCACTGCAAGCTCTGCCTCCCGGGTTCACGCCATTCTTCAGCCTCTCCGAGTAGCTGGGACTACAGGCGGCTGCCACCGCGCCCGGCTAATTTTTTGTATTTTTAGTAGAGACAGGGTTTCACCGTGATCTGGATCTCCTGACCTCGTGATCCACCCGCCTCGGCCTCCCAAAGTGCTGGGATTACAGGCATGAGCCACCGCGCCCGGCCAAGATTTCAAACTTTTGTAGCTTAAATCAACAACCACTTATTTTGGTGTTCTCTAGTTTGCAAGAGAAGCAAGAAGGCAGGCCCCAAAGCACAAGCACTTTCCAAGCCTCTGTTATATCGCATTGGCTAATATATCATTTGGCAAAACTATTCACATGGTCAAGCCCACATTCAAAAGACAGAGAAATGGTCCCACCTCTTGATGGGGCACTGCACATTGCAAAGGCATGAATGTACAGTGGGGAAGACCTCGTGGACGTTTTTACAATCGACCACAGCATTATTTCCCAAAGCGGAACACACTCCCACTAATGGTCCATGAAGAGATATTTTATGGTTTATTACACTTTATTATTAATGGTACAGTTTCCATGTACCATCTTAAAATACAGATATTTTACAATGGTACATGTAGAGGTAATGTAGAGTGCATGGGCATTAGCATTTACCTTCTATTTATAGAAAATGGAATCATTCTTCTATTGAATGGGTACGTAACTTCTATTGGGTACATAACTATAATTATTTACAGCTACTTATAATAGTAATGTTACCACATTACCACCATTATTTATCACGGTTGTATTTTCTTTTTAAGCAAATATATTTAAGTGGAAAAGATGAGTCATAAGTTCAGGTAAAACACAGATTTGGCCAATTCCATAAAAGTGATTCAGGAATAACCCAAGTTTAGGACCTAGTGGGGTAGGACAATGCTTCTCAAACTTTAACATACAAATCACCAGCATATCTGGTTAAAATGCACATTCTGTTTGACTGTAGGTCTGAGGCAGGGCCTGAGATTCAGTATGTGTGAAGCTCAAGCTCTCAGGTGATGCTGACACGACTGGTTCCAATGCATGCTGAGTATCAAGCACAGAGATGAAGGGCAAAGACCTGGCAGTCAGAAGAGCTGAGCACCATAATTTACCAGCTGTGCAGTTTCACGCAACTGTCTTCACCTCTCTGAAACCAGCTCCTATCTGTAAAATGCAGGTGGTGTTACGACTAATCTTAGAAGTCAGGGTCAGAGTGAGACAAGATGAGAGGAGCAAGGCACCCAAGCAACACAGAAGGGATCAATGCCTGCTTTGTTCTGTAGTAGCTAATGACTTCCATAAAAGCCCTCGAATGAATCACAGGTTAAAAAAAGAAAGTGGATGGGCCAAAAGGACAGTGTTAGCCCAAATCATACCATGCCTAGACATTAAAAGTAATCAAATCTTAGAAACAAGTTTCGCCAATGCAATCATATTTTATATATCCATGTAAGGTATTAATATGTTTATGTTTCCTCAAGTTCATGCCACAATATTTATTGAGCACCTACTGTGTGCCAGATGCTGTTCTCAGTTTGAGTATATGGCAGTGAAAAAAACAGACAAAACTTCTAGAACTCATGGCACTCACCCCCTCCAATTCTCTCAGTCTCTGGAACTGCCCCCATATACTAATTCTCCAGGCTGCATTCACAGAGAGGCTGCCCATAGGCCTGATCTGGCCACATATATGTTTATATGAATCCATGGTGATCGTTTAAAGTTTGAGCTGGTTATTAACTTAAAAAATGAGAGATTACACATAAATATACAGACTCCTAGCTTCTCTTAGAAATTTGGATGATTTGGCAACAGAATGCTGCAGACAACTCAGCCACAGCTGAGAGGCATCTGTCCCCTCAGAGAAAGCTTGGGTTTTCAGATCCCCACAGCCCCCACCCTCCAGAGCACTTCCACCCAGCCAACTCCCTCACCTATGTTCTCCTCTCACCGACCCAAGTGAGTGATCCCTAAACGAAAGCCCTCATCAGCAACATGTATAAGCATGGAAGGGAGGGGATTCCAACTTCCTATTCTGTATTTTTTCTTTGCCATCGTGCAGTAAACACCAAGAGAAAGAGCTATTTTAGCCATTTATTTGCCCCTCCCGAGAAAGCATCTAAACTCTGCCCAGAAAACTTACAGCTCCTCTATCTGTCATTTACTGTGGCCAACTGGCTCTATAACGCAAAACAGGGCTCTTTAGAGGAGTTCATTACAAGTTTTTTTATGGGTGTTATTTTTCTCTAAATAATGGTAATGGCTTTGCAATTGCTAACCTACATTCTTTTGCCTGGTTTCCTTCATGTATTAGTTTTCTACAGCTGCATAACAAATTGCCACAAACGTAGTGACTTGAAGCAACACACATTTATTAGCTCATAGCTCTGTAGGTCAGGAGTCCAGACATAGTTTCTGGGTTTTCTTTTTTTTTTTTTGAGACGGAGTCTTGCTCTGTCACCCAGGCTGGAGTGCAGTGGCTCGATCTCGACTCACTGCAAGCTTCACCTCCCGGGTTCACACCATTCTCCTGCCTCAGCCTCCCGAGTAACTGGGACTACAGGCGCCCACCACCACGCCCGGCTAATTTTTTGTATTTTTTAGTAGAGACGGGGTTTCACCGTGTTAGCCAGGAGTTTCTGGGTTTTCTGCTCAGCATCTTACAAGGCTAAAATCAAGGTGTTGGCTAGGCTTCATCCCTTCTGGAGGCTCAGAGAAATAATGTGCTTACAAGTTCACTCAGGCTGTCAGCTGGGGGCCACTCTCAGCTCCTAGAGGCCATCCACACTCCTTGTCACATGGCCCCCACCATCTTCAAAGCCAGTCATGAAGAATCTCCCCTGATGGAATCTTTCTGAATCGGTCTCTCCAACGCCTTTTAGGGTCCACCGAGGACAAACTTTTATTCTTAAACTGTGCCGTGTAACATAACCTAATCACAGGAGTGACACCCCATCATAGTCACAGTCCTGGGGATCATACAGGAGGTGTAAACCAAGGGGCAGTAGTCTTGGGGGGCCACCTTAGAATTCTGCCTGTTACACCTAACTTAGCATGCATTTGTCATCTATGTAACTCAGGCTTGACTCTGCAGCTATGTCACAAGAAAAGCTAACCGACCTGCAGAGAGGCTAAATAAAAGCAGTCAGTACATTTTCAACAATTCTCCCAAATGTTCTTGGACTTCCATATCTAACGCAAAGAATATCTGTACTCTACCAAGTTCTAAATCTATAAGAGATGTTTCTTTTCTTTACCTTAAACTAAACCTTATGAAACTAGATGTCTAGAATAGTGACATTCTTTAAAAGAAGCAGCAAACACACACTCAGTACCTAGAAGGACCAAAAATTTGGGTTTCCTTTGTTTTGCTTTGTTAGAACAGGGTATCCAATTAATAACATGGGCCACAATGTTTTAATTAAATTAGGTTATATTTTGTACATGGTGTTAACCAATTTAAACTGCCCCTTCATTCAACTGACTTGATTATTGGGAAGTTACACAGAGGCAGCATATACATAACCACACTAATATTTAAAGTAAAAGCAAGTCAAGTGTGGTGGCTCACGCCTGTAATCTCAACACTTTGGAATGCCAAGGTGGGAGGACTGCTTAGGCCCAGGAGTTTGAGATCAGCCTGGTCAACATAGTGAGAGTCCATCTCTACACAAAATACAGAAAATTAGCCAGAAATGGTGGCACATGCCTGTAGTCCCAGCTACTTAGGAGGCTGAGGTGGGAAGATTACTTGAACCGGGGAAGTCAAGGCTGCAGTGAGCTGTGATCATACCACTGCACTGCAGCCTAGGCAACAGAGCAAGACCCTGTCTCAGAAAAAAAAAAAAAAGTAAAAGTTTAAATATAATTAAAATCCTGCTTAACATATCCACTAGTACATGGCTTATTAGATAAGACTTAAAAAAATGAGAATCCTTAAGAAATCTTCCTTCAGAAACATGTTTGGTTAGACAGCAAAACTGTCAGAAGCAAACAGTAATAACTACCAATCAATGAGAAATTACTATGTCCAGGTACCACTCTCAGTGTTTTATGTCTATTAACTCATTATATCTCATCAAACTCTATGAAATAGAAATGGTTTATAGATGAGCAGACTGAGGCACAGAGTAGTCATCTCACTTATCCAGAGTCATATGACAGGTAAGCAAAGGATGATGCACTGGCCCTAGGACCCTTCTTCTTAAGGCAACTGTCTGCACATCCATCTGTGCTTCCACAGTATAAAATAGGGGCTATTTCTGCATCTATTATACAGCACAAGATGGTGGCCAAGCACACATGCATTGCACTCAGACAGATACGGCTCATGTCCATGACCAAGAGGTGAGTGAGGCCTGCAGCCCTGGAAAGGGGTACATTTCTGTAATTTGCATTAAAATACCCTACATACCAGCAGCTGCCTTGTTCAGCAAGTCTATGAAAATCTCTTTAAAAAATAAAATAATACAAGTATTCCTCTACCCCTGTGTTTTATTTTGAAAGAGGAAAAGGAAAAAATAGAATTGATTCCTTTTTCTCTCTTTTCTTCCTCCTAAACCCTCTTCCACTATGCACCATTTTGAAATTGACAGATTATGAAACAATGAAAACACAGCAAAAGCTAACACTAGAAGCAAGTAAGAAACATGACTGGATCCCTTTCCTATTGTGGAGCAGATGGTGGGCCCTCCTCTAGGTAATGAGAAAGAAAAAATCTATAGTTCAATAACCTGAAACCTTTTCCATTGATTCTACCCCCCCGTAGCAATGGCAGCATGGCACCATGTGCTGCCAGCCATAGGCAGCACAGACCCTGAGAAACCATGCTTAGCAGTTGTATAATACTAACAGGTCACTGGAGGTAGAGCTGGGGTGGGGAGTACAATACTAAATCTTGACATTTACATTCAAGGCAGATCTGCTTTCAATGACTCATTTGCATGACTAGGTTGGACAAGTCCTTGTGTTAGGACATTTACTCAGTGATGTTTCTTGGTACTTGTAAGATGCTAACCAAGGAGAGTTAATGTACTAGGGCCCCTTGCCTAAGGAGGTAGGAGACTAAAACTATACTTTAATCAGTCCTCTTCATGTTCTCCTACAGTTCAATCTCAGCCCCAGTGTCCTGTTGGTCGCATGGCTGAGATCACAGAAATGTATATTTATTTTGTCACAGAAACCTTCTTTAATCTGATGCTTTGTGGTATCATTTGTTTTGGGTATCGGTTTTTGGGTTTGGTTTTGTTTTTTTGTTTGTTTGTTTTAAGACAGTCTCACTTTGTCTCCTAGGCTGGAGTGCAGTGGCACGATCTCGGCTCACTGTAACCTCCGCCTCCCGGGTTCAAGTGATTCTCCTGCCTCAGCCTCCCAAGTAGCTGGGACTACAGGCACCCGCCACCATGCCAGGTAATTTTTGTATTTTTAGTAGAGATGGGGTTTCACCATATTGGCTAGGCTGGTCTCGAACTCCTGACCTTGTGATCCACCCACCTCAGCCTCCCAAGGGTATTGGTTTTTACAGGGTTTCGTTAGAACATCTCATGCTATATAATTTGACTTAAAATAGCCACCCATTGTACCCAGAACTCTTGAATACATTTGAGGTGAGACATAAACTTCAAGGTCCTTGACTGCTTGTGGTTGTCAATGATCTCTCAGAACATCCAAGCAGGATCTTCGTTTCAGAAACTTGGATGTGTGCCAACCCAGGTAATTATTCTCTGCCTACCTAATTTCCCCAGGCAATTTTAATTGAAAATGGTATTCTCCTTTACCTCAGTTCTAATCTGCTCTGAAGTGTCCCTGTGTCCTGTTTCTTCCCTCCATCATAAGCTAACTGAGCTGGTTTCTTTTTGAAGCTTCAGTTGAAAAAGAAAAAAGTTTCTGGAGCTCCCAAGGGGGAAAATATCAGATAAATATGAGCCATTTAATTAGTCTCAAACCAGTGTGCTGAATGCCATGGGAGTGGCTGCAAGATGCCCCTCTGCTGCCTAACCTGATGAAAAGTTTCTTTTGTGGATAGAAATACAAACGGTTTCTTACTGAAAAACTGACCAAAAAAAAAGAAAAGAAAAGAAAAAAAAGGCAGGAGGAGGGATGTGGGAGGGACACAGATAATTTTACTCTCTTGAAATGATTTTTTAAAGCCACTTCTCCCTTGCTCATTTCCAAATAACCTGATTTAAAGTTAGCAGAACAAAATACACCATTTAACACAGGAATACCTAAAGTTCCATGAAAATCTTAACAGAAATATGCTTTTTAATTACTTCTAACAAACATTCCCTTAAACCAATGCTGTCCAATAAAAACACAATGAAAGCCAGAAATGCAAATTACATATGTAATTTTCAACTTTCTAGTGGCATCGTTACAAAGGTTAAAAGAAACACGAAATACTACTCAACAATAGAAAGGAAATAACTATTGATAACACAACTTGAATTCATCTCAAGGGAATTTTGCTGAGTGACAAAACCTCATTTCAAAAGTTACATGCTATGTGATTCCAGTTCTATAACACTCTTGAAATGACAAAATTATATAGGTAAAGAACAGATTAATGATTCCCAGGGGTTAGAGAGAAGAAAGGGAGATGGCTGTGGCACAGAGATCCTCGGGATGGAATTCCATTTCTAACTGTGGTCGTGTCATAATGAATTTACAAAGGTGATAAAATTGCATAGAACTAAAAACACACACACACAAATGAGTGCATGTAAAACTGGTAAAATCTTAATAAGGTCAGTGGATTACATCAACGTCAATTGCATGATTCTGCCATTGTACTGTTGTTTTGTAAAAATATTACCAGTGGGGAAAACTGGGTAAAGGATATATGGGATTTCTCTGTATTATATTTTACAACTGCATATGACTCTGTAATTACCTCAAAATTAAAAGTTAAAAAGGTGAATTTAATTTTAATAACATACAGATGCTCTAGATTTAGAATAAGGTTACATCCTGAAAAACCCATCCTAAGTTGAAAATATGGTAAGTCAAAAATACATTTAACATACCTAATGTGCCAAACACCATAGCTTAGCCCAGCCTACCTTAAATGTGCTCCGAACGCTTACATTAGCCTACAGTGGAGCAAAATCATCTAACACAAAGCCTATTTTATAGTTAAGCGTTGAATATCTCATGGTTGTTTACCCTCGCAGTCACACAGCTGACTTGGAGCTGTGGCTCACTGCCACTGCCCAGCATTGCAAGAGAATCTCATTACATATGCTAGCCTGCGAAAATACAAAAATTTGAAGTATGATTTCTAATGGATGTGTTACCATTTTTGCACCATTGTTAAGAGAAAAAATTATAAGTAGAACCATCGTAAGTCAAGGACTGTCTGTATTTTATTTAACTCAGTATACATAGAATTTTAAAATATAATCAATGTACATGTAATCAGTATAAAAATTATTGAGATATTTTAAATTTTTTTTTTCATTCTAAGTCTTTGGAATCCAACGTATAGTTTGCTACAACACATCACAATTCAAATTACTCACATTTCAAATGTTCAATGATCACACGTGGCTGTGGCTTTCATTATGGGGCGGCAAAAGTTCTTTAAGCCTAATATACATTCCCCAGTCCCATCCAGTGGCAATCTCTTTAACATGACATATAGCTTTACTTTCTTAGACATTTCTTATGTCACTGGTTCGTAATGAAAGTCTTAGAGCAGCCGGGCGCGGTGGCTCATGCCTATAATCCCAGCACTTTGGGAGGCTGAAGCAGGCAGATCACCTGAGGTCAGGAGTTCAAGACCAGCCTGACCAACAAGTCAAAACCCTGTCTCTACTAAAAATACAAAAAAAAAAAAATAGCCAGGCATGGTGCTGCACGCCTGTAATCCCAGCTACTCAAGAGGCTGAGACAGGAGAAACACTTGAACCCAGGAGGCAGAGGTTTGCAGTGAGCCGAGATTGTGTCACTGCACTCCAGCCTGGGCAACAGAGCAAGACTCGGTCCCCCACCCCCGCCAAAAAAAAAAAATCTTAGAGCTTGGATAGTCACTGGAAAATTTCACAAGTGGTATCAACTTGAATCTGCTTTGAACTACAGTTCCAATGATAAATAAAAGTAATCTCTATGAAAAAAAAACTTTTAGTATCTTTTAAGAAATAACAACTAAATTTCAGAAACTATGTAAACTGGGCTCAACGACTAAGATTTTAACTATTTTGAATCTTTTTAATTTGGTTTTTTTTTTCTTCTCTTTGCTTTCCTATTTCCCTGTGGTGATTAGAAGTAGAATTATTAAAATAAGAAAGCCTTATGGGTTTCCTGTTCAGAGCCACGCAACTGTGAGACTCAATTTTCCTCTAAAGGCAGTCATGGGGGAGAAAGAACCAAGTGATCAAACGTGTGTAATGGCAGATTTTAAGAAATACATAAAATTAGGCCAAATCCCTTGGGACTCTGAAAAGTAAAACACGGAACAGACCTGGTTCTCAGACCAGGTCTAAGAAGAAGCTCCAGGTCTCAATCTCAAAAGACCAGTGCAATCACCATCCCCCATTGCAAGTGACAAAGAGATGGAAAAAAAAAAAAAACAAATAAAAAACCACTATTCCCAAATGGAGCCTTTGGAATATAGAGTGGTTTTGGGAGTGAGAGAGACCTATCTTTGAGAATAAAAGTCAATTAACCTCTCCTGGACCCAATTTCCTTGTTTGTAAAGCAGCAAAATTATCTACCTAACTCATTGTTGTGAAGTTAAATGGAATAATACACGAAAAGTGCCTATCACATTCCTGAAACCTGGAGTGAGTATTCAATTACAGTCCTCTCCCACTCCTTTATTTCTGCACTGACATAACTGCATATAGAGAAAATCATCTGTGCAAATTAAACTAAGAATAGTAGCATAGGAAACTCAAGAGCTGTTGCTCTAGAATAATGCCAGAGAGAAAAATATCTCATTTTAGTTTATTGTAAGTCACTTCTAATCTGCTGGTAGCACGTTGGTTTCCTGTTCAATCTAGGTTTATAGCACTCTTAAGACAGCTGTATAGAAGCAAGGTGATATACCTAAAACAGAGGATCCAAAATAATCTGGAAAACTGGAAACAGGCTGGTTTTACAAGAGATTCATGACCTCAAGAACCTTTACATTAGTCACATTCTCAACAAACATAAAATGTATTTACTAGCCAGTAAGTGAGAACAGAAGAGTAAGTACAGCTTACAAGAATCTCCCAATGCCTAAAGTTCTCTAGTTATAAATTATATATTTAGATTAGCATTTATATTTGTCACTTTTTTTTTTTTTTTTTTTTTTTTACCAAAGACAACTGGTCAACCATCTGTTCCATGAGACATTACCTCATACGCTGGCCCACTGGGGCACCACACAGTGTGATACAGCAGTTACTTGGTTTTTTTGTTTGTTTGTTTGTTTTTTGTTTTTGATGGAGCTGGAGTCTGCAAACTTTTCATGACCCAGAACACAGCTGCTGATGTCAGAGCCCTGAGACAGGTACCATATCGAAAACAAGGGCCCCAAATGCATAGCCTGGAGTAATTTGTTTGAAAGACAGCCTGCTCTGATTCTGTTTCCTATTCATTTCTATTTGGTTTTTACAAAGGAACTAAAGCAGCTGATATATCTACAAATTCGAAGTTGCAGGACAAGATCCCAGCCTTTGTCAGCACCACTACCACTGAGGTAGACCAGTCAGCTGGCAAGGTCCCACTAAGGAATTGAAATTGCTTCTGGGAGAATGTGGGAAAGCTTTCCACCACTGCTACCTCTGACATCAGAGCCAAAGTCCATCATGCCATGAATAATATCTGAAGCAGGACAAAGCCACACCAGGAAACCACAGCAACTAAAGTAAAATAAAATAGGGAACTACGAGCAGATGTGATCACTCACCTAGGACAATTAGGACTCATCAATGCCTGGCCTCAGAGGTATAACTGGTTTTAATAATCAAGATAATTATTTATTTTTATTTTTAATTCACATGCAATAAAATAGACTCTCTCATGTGCAATGCTGTGAGTTTGGCAAATGCATACAGCCATGTAACCACCACACAATCAAGATATAAAACAATTCTATTACCCCAAAACTCCCTCACGCTGCCCCTTGACAGTCGGTCTCTCTTCCCACTCCCACACAACCACTGATCTGTACTCTGTTCCTACAATGTTGCCTTTACTGCATGGAATCATATAGTATGTAGCTTTTCAAGTCTGACTCCAGCTTCTTTCATGTAGTGTAATGCATTTTGGGATTCATCTGTGTTGGTGCATGCATCACTAATTTGTTCCTTTTTACTGCTGAATAGTATTTTATTGTATGGATATGCCAGAGATTATTTTTTCATTCTCTAGTTGAGAGATACCTGGATTGACTCCAGTTTCTGATGACTCTACATAAAGCTACCACAAACACTAGTGTACAGATTTTGGTTTACACATAAGTTTCCATCACTTAGGTAAATACCCACAAGTGGCATGGCTGGGTTATATGTATTATCTGTTTAACACTATAAGAAACTGTCCAACTGTCTTTCAAAGTGGTGGCACCATTTTGCATTCCCAGCAATGCATGGGAATCCCAGATACTCTGCATTTTCATCCACTTGGTACCATCTAGTTTTTTTTCTTCTTATTTTAGCCATGCTCATTGGTGTGTGTTAATAGCTCATTGTGATTTTTAAAATGATGACTCTTTGCAATCTGTCAAATATTAGAGTACCATGTATTTCTACCTTTCTACCTTTAAATAAGTAATGTATTATTATGTCCTTTTTAAAAACAAGGCAAGAAGCCCAGACGGCTAAGTAAATTCACACAGTTATAACATGCAGAAGATCTGGTTCCAGAAGAAATATTCCCTCTACAAGCCTGCACATATGTACCTAATACCTACAAATATTAATATTACACCAATAATAATAATCACAATAGATTCCCATTTAGCAATAGGAAATAATAATACATCATAACTTTTATGAGTATAAAAATCATACATTATTGCTAATGCGAACACATGCATATGCAATTATATATATACAGTACTATACACACAGGTACATTTTATTATAAAAGGCAGTTTATCAAGCATATTGATAGTTTAAATTTAATCCTAAAGGGAGGAGCATTTAATATTTTAGAAATCACAAAATTATACCAGTAACATTACATAATTGCATAATAATGACCTGATTATAAATATTAGCTGTTCCAAGGAAGATTTCCATTTTTAAACAACTCATTCACTTTTTATTCTGTTACTGTTTGTACTTTAAGAAAACTAAATATATGATATGATTTATTCCCACTTTGTTGTCATGTTTACCTGCCTTCTGCTGCTGAGGATCATTTTATGCATTCCTTATCTATTCCCATAGATGGAACAGGAAATTAAATGTCTTTCCATGAAAAATAGTTATTTTGCCCATTCAACAAATATTTATTGCATTCCTAGCAAGCTGGGGGGAGGGGAGGGGTAGTGGTTACCACTTGAGATAACTGGCCTTGGCAAGGGTGTCACTCATGAAGTGACTTATAAGCGAAGACCTGAGAGAAGTGAGTGAGTTAGCCTCAAGAAGACTGAGAAGAAGAGGAATCCAGGGAGTGGGACCAGCAGATGCAAAGGCCTTGAGGGGAATGCTGTATTCTGCAAGGGTGAAGAGACCAACATAGCTGGAAAACAGCAAGTTGGATGCTGTCCTTTGGAGGACACCAGAAGGGATGAAATCAGAAAGGTAAAAGGGAGTCAGATCATATAAAAGACAATGATTGGATCTCATTTTCAATTAAATGGGAAGCAATCAGAACATTCTGAGCAGTAGTTGCCTGGTCTGACCTAAGTTTTAAAGGAACACTTTGTCTTTTGGAGAACTGACTACGGCAGGGCAAGAACAAAGCACCAAAACCAGTGAACAGGCTCTGCAAGAGTCCGAATGAGTGATGACAGTGGCGTGGTCAAAGGCGGTAACAGTTAACATTGGGAAATGCTGTTGGATTCAGTACAGATCTTGAAAACAGAGACAACAGCATTGGCTGATGGACTGCATTCAGACGTGTAAGAAAGGGAAATGATTTCAAACCCAGCATCAAAAAAGTTAAAGAAACTACAATCACTTAGTCTGAAAAACAATGAATAGTTTTAACATGAATCTTTAAGAAGCTAAAACACAGTGACATACTAAGTAGCTGGTATCCATTTTTGAGAGTCAAGAGTGAAAAATGGGAAACTGAGACTGTCATTTTCAATAACTAACTTTGGGAACATCTGCTGCTATCACCGAGGGAAAGTCATTGAGAATTCTGAATAAAGATCAAAATCAGAGTACCATTCTCTCTCTCCTGCCCTTGATGACTTTTATGTAATATATTCCCAGTGAGCTATTGTAGGCTGAGATTGACAGGAATCAGCCAGAAGATGGATTAGCAACAGATAAACAGGTTGACTGAAATGTAAATAGATGAAGATTAATGCAGTGGAGAGCATGAATCAACATGCAGAAAGAGATAAGACTCAAAATAAGTAAATTGTAATTTTAAAAGTTTCGCATGCTGCAACAATTGTCTAAAATAATAAAAATCTGGGAGACCTGGCGTTTAGAATATCAATTTTTGTTCATTTCTCTCAGAAAATTAAGGATGCTGTCAAGATCAAAACCATTTGTTATGAATATAAGCTAGTGTTTCAAGACTAAGAATAATGATTTTAAAGAAATTCAGGACAATTTCGAAGAACCAGAGAAACTGGAATTGTAAGTGGTACTGGACAACCTTCCCCTAGATTTCAGTGTCCCCACCATCTGCGATCCAAGAGTGAAAGAAACAGTCAGTGCTAGGCTAACAGGGTTCTCAGGACTCCATCAGCGATGGGAACATTGAAAACGCCAACTTGGAATCAAATACTCAACGTACCGTCCTTTAGGTTTATTCTCAAAGTTATCTCACATGGGGTTTCTACACTGTTTAATAAATGCTTACCGAATGACTAAATGAAACTTTCCACCACTGTTGGGATAGGGCAGAGCAGGAAGAAAAACACAACTCCATTTTTATATCCTTCTTTCCCAAGGCAAACCCAATGTACTTCCCTAGTTATGATTCTAGGGACTTGTCAAGGTGATTTAGTGTTACAATCCAGAGCTTTGAATCCTATAGCTCCAAAAGAAATGAACACACAAAAAAGACTAAAGACTATTTTGGAATTTCTTTTAAAAGTACTTCAACATTTATGAACACTTATTAATAGAGTCCCCATTGGCAATATTATCTTCCTGCTCTTCACACCATGTTAAGAGTACAGACCAACCTTATCTAAGCACTTCTGAAAACCTAAAGCTCTCCTATGAAATCACAAGCCATGTGATATCCCTCTCAACTTTGAAGATACAGCAAAGATTAAATGAGAGTCAAAATAGCCCTCTACTATTTTCATAGATGGCCTTTAAGAAAGAGAATACAATGGTAAATCAAAATTTGGGAACAAGTGATATGCTGGTGAAAGAATTCATTGCTCATTCTTCTATTCATTTGTTGACACACCGTCTCCTCTATTCCTCGTGAGTAGGGTACAATCTTAATCATTCCCATCTCTGGAACTGAGATAATCTAAGGACAAGTGAGTGACCAAAAATATCCTATTAATATGACTACCCAGCCACATCACAGTATCCATTCCAAGATAAAAACCATAATTCTATTTAATAGCACAAAGCCCTACATTTATTTGCATCTTACAAGTGATCATTCAGGAGACTGAAGCAGCTAGCTAAATCATTTTGACCTTATTTAATTTACCATTCTCCTTTCACATTAGTTCTGCTGCAGAAATAGGACTGCAGTTCCCTTTCAATAACTGCCTGACAACTCAGGATCAGAAAGAATAAATTTACTTTGTTGATTCCCCCATATTCCACAAAGAAAGAGAACCAGTAATTGTAATACCATTTAGTAGATGCCAACCTACCTTCTTCTCTTTCTTCTATTTTTACAGCAAGATAAATGTTGACCGAAAGTGCACTATGTGATTTTTCTTTTGTTTCAATGTTCTTTTATTGTATTTGTTTTGAGAGGGGGGAATGTGTTCTAGAGACAGACACCTTTGAATAAAACATTGCTTTCTAGATAATAGTTGGCAAATACTGACTTAGAACAAAGTTAAGAAAAAGCTAAGTATAAATGAGATAAAAACCTTAGTTATATCTGTGAGACTATACCTAGAGGGATCTAACATGTTTACCACAGGAATTCAGTTAACTTGCTCATGCAGAGTCCTTTTGTTGAGAAATGACAATGGTTCTCAGCTCAGTTCTCCTGAGTCAGCATAAGGTTTTATTTTTTTTTATTTATTTTTTATTTTTTATTTTTTTTGACATGGAGTTTCACTCTTGTTGCCCAGGCTAGAGTGCAATGGCACAATCTCAGCTCACTGCAACCTCTGCCTCCCAGGTTCCAGCAATTCTCCTGCCTCAGCCTCCCAAGTAGCTGGGATTACAGGTGCCTGCCACCATGCCCAGCTAATTTTTGTATTTTAGTAGAAACAGCGTTTCACCATGTTGGCCATGTTGGTCTCAAACTTCTGATCTCAGGTGATCCACCAGCCTCAGCCTCCCAAAGTGCTGGGATTACAGGCATGCACCACCGCGCCTGGCCTGGTTTTGTTTTATTTCTGTTTGGCAACAGGGGAGTTTGATTTAAGCCTCTCCAGGAAATTCCTATACAGTTCCCAGGGTGGTCTAGGCAGCAATATTCAATAAAAATAAAATGTGAACTATATGCATAACTTTAATTTTTTAGTTGCCACATTCGACAAGGTAAAACCAATTTTTAATATTAATATATTTCATTAATCCACTATATCCTAAATATTATTTCAACATGTATTCCATATATTACACAAAAATTAATGAGACATTTTACTTTATTTTTTCATACTAAGTCTTTGAAATCTGGTGTGTATTTTATAATTGCAGACACATCTCAACTTGAACTGGCTACGTGGTGAGTGCAAAATAGCCATATTGCAGCAAGCAGTGCCCATATTGGACAGCATGGTTCTTAGGGAAGAATCTGTGGAATTGCTTAATGGGTAGGCAGTGAGTTGTAGGTTGACAATAATAAAGTCTCTCTGCTACAACCAGGTGATCAGAAGAAAGACAACTGGAGAGGCCCACATGGTCTTTTACCTGGAGGCATCTAATAATTCTCTAAGTTCTGGTTATTATAAGAATTTAACTCTCCTCTAATCATTACAGCCCCAGGCATTTCACCCATTAATGTGCCAAGAGCTCTGTAAATAAATTTGTATTTTGTCACATTTGTGGAAAATATTAATTTACCAGTTTTCTTACTACACTGAGCATCTTGCTTTCTTGCATCTTAAATTGCCTACATCTCTTATATTCCCTCTGGGCTTTGTCGCTATACTGTATTGATGAAATTCAAGTTTAAATTCAATTCAGAACTCTAGCTCTCATCTTGAAATCCAATCATGAGCTACACCTCAAGATACATTTCTAAAATAACACCTCCGCTTACTGAGAACCTTTGTACTAAATATTCTGCTAGGCCCCTCATAAATAAAATCTCCAACCCACCAAAGATAGGCCTTATTACCCTCACGACAGCAGACTAACCTGATGCTAGAAGAGGTTAATAACCTGCTCAAAAATCACATGAGTGGTTTTGGCTACCCCTAATCTCCATGACTTTCCACAACCCTTCTTTGCCTTGGTTGAATAACAGTAGCCAATGTCCTCTTATACCTAAATTGTCCACCCAAACATCAGTATCTTTCCATAGCCCGAATTCTGAACACCAATTCCTACTTTATTCCTCTAGCAACAGAAACCAGCAAGGAAGCAACAACCATCTGTCACCACTGAGCTTGCAAGGAGCAGGGGAATAACTCATCAAAGTCCAAGATAAAGAAATTCACTGAGTGCCACCCACATTACACAATCCTCCCACCCAGGTGTCCATTTACATGCCCAGAAGTCATTTTAATTGCAAATTAGAGGTCACCCCTGATAATATGGCCCTCCTATTCCATTGTCAGGGCACTCTGGTCCCCAAAGTCATTAGTGCAAACTTGTTTCAATTGCTTTTGACTCTGCCTGCACACACAGATTTCTCTGTAGGGACCTCTGCTATAACAAGCTTCTGCTCCCCACACATAGACTGTTGCTAAGGAGAAAAGAGTTCTGCCTCTGTAATTATTACAGTACCTGAAATTCTTCTGTAATCTCTACCAGTCCTTTACTTAACATCAAGAGCCCCTTTCTGCTTAAAACTGTAACATCTGCTTTTTGCACTCCTAAGCAAGGCTCATCAAAATTTTTCTGATGCAAGGTTGTCTGAATCAGAAAAATTTTCAGGCTAACTTTATCTCCAAAACCTCTCCATTTTTCAAAGCAGTCCACCCCTCCCCAGGCATGGTTTTGCCCCCACAGTTAGGCAAGATGAATCCTGAAGCCAGTTGTCTGAGACTGTATTAGTCAGGGTTCTCTAGAGAAACAGAACCAGTAGGATATAGAGAGATATATATAAACTGAGATTTATTCTAAGAATTGGCTCATGCAGTTAGGGAGGCCAAGAAGTCCCACAATCTGTTGGAGAGCCCGGAAAGTTGGTGGTATAATTCAGTAAGAGTCCAAAGGCCTGAGATAGGAGGTCAGGGGGATTGATGGGATCCCAGTCTGAGTCAAAAAGCCCAAGAACCAGGAGCACCGATGTCCAAGGGCAGAGCAGGAGATGACGGATGTCTAAGCTCAAGCAGAAAGAGAAGAATTCACCCTTTCTGCACTTTTCTTCTATTCGGCCCCTCAATGAACTGCTGATGATACCCACTTGCACTGGTGAAGACACTGTTTTCTACCCAGTCTACCAATTCAAATGCTAATCTCTTCTAGAAACATCCTTACAGACACAGCCAGAAATAATGTTTTACCAGCTATCTGAGCAACCTTTAGCCGAGTCGGGTTGACGTATAAAATTAACCAGCACAGAAACCTTGCTCCTCAAAGGTGCCCACAGACCAGCGGCATCTGCATCATCTGAAAGCTTGTTGGACATGCAGAATCTACATTTTAACACCAACTCCAGGTGATTCATATCCACATTAAAGTGTGATAAGCCCCAGTTCCACACAAAGCTAAAAGGAATATGCAGGATGATTTTGCAAATAACCAGGAAGTTGATGCAAACTGTAGTTTTTCATTTAACTTCTGTTAAGCAATGAATTATTAGGCTTTGTTTGTAACCCTATTTTTCTAGACTAAAATTGGACTAAAAATGAAATATTTTCAGAGAAAAACCAAACTTCCTGATGTGGTCTTAAAATCTTGCCATCGCCTCACTTAGTAAAGTAAAAGTTTACAGTCTGATCCATTGCTTACTGCACAAAAAGAGAGGCGCTAACTACTAAATGATTTCTGCAAAGAAGCATTAGGACAATGCATGAAGTGACTGTTAAGCAAGCAAACAAACAAATGTCTTCTCATAATTAGCAAGCCCTATGTATTTTCCTTTTATAATCACTGCAAATATTATTAGAATGATTTATGAGAGATACAAATTTATAGATGCATCTATTTGGGTTGAAGTGAGGAAATAAAAAAAGGTTGCTTTTTTTTCTTTCTTTTTTTTTTTTTTTTTTTTTTTGAGACAGAGTCTTGCTCTGTCACCTAGGCTGGAGTGCAGTGGCGCAATCTCCACTCACTGCAAGCTCCACCTCCTAGGTTCACACCATTCTCCTGCCTCAGCCTCCCGAGTAGCTGGGACTACAGGTGCCTGCCACCATGCCCGGCTAATTTTTTGTATTTTTAGTAGAGAAGGGGTTTCACTGTTTTTTAGCCAGGATGGTCTCGATCTCCTGACCTTGTGATCCACCCGCCTTGGCCTCTCAAAATGCTGGGATTACAGGTGTGAGCCACTGCGCCTGGCCCAAAAAGGTTGATTTTAAAGCTTTGTGAAACTATGTTTTACAGGAAAAAAAAATGTAGCTAAAGTTTCCTGAGTTCACCCTCCAGTGGTTTTGTGTTGGAAAATACATTTGTAAAATACAAACACCTAAACAGCAAGGCCTATCTATTAATTAGACAAAGTGAGTCAATTTGGAGTCATTTTATTATAAAGAACACTCTTCACATTCTTGTCCCAACAAAGAAGTGGGAATCATTTTTTCTGATTTAAAAATTTATATTTCATTTCCTACTATTTCACTATCCTACTCAAGGCAGTCATTTCTTTACTTGTAATCATTCAGTTGTTTAAAAACACGAAACACCAAGTTCACAATGAACCTGTATAAAAAGAGTGATAGCTTCCAATTTTTTTTTTTTTAAAAAGCAGTTCACGGTTAAAGACACTATATCCCATACTTTAAAGAAGATAGTAGGCCGGGCACGGTGGCTCACGCTTGTAATCCCAGCACTTTGGGAGGCCGAGGCGGGTGGATCACGAGGTCAGGAGATCGAGACCACGGTGAAACCCCATCTCTACTAAAAATACAAAAAAATTAGCCGGGCGTGGTGGCGAGTGCCTATAGTCCCAGCTACTTGGGAGAGGCTGAGGCAGGAGAATGGCATGAACACGGGAGGCGGAGCTTGCAGTGAGCCGAGATTGCGCCACTGCACTCCAGCCTGGGCAACAAAGCAAGACTCCGTCTCAAAAAAAAAAAAAAAAAAAAAAGAAGATAGTAACTTTGGTTTTGAAAACTGTAATATTCTGATCATGAGGTCTAATAGTCTAACACTCAGAAAACCTAGAATACAGATGAAAAGATGGCACAGTATTCAAGAAGAGATTGTCAAGAAAATCAGCAACCAAATAGCCAAATACCCTCTAAAAGTTACAATGTTTTCAAGAATATAAACATTCTCAAAGATCAAAATATATGTTATTTGTCTATTATATACAATATGACTTAAGAATCCTATTTTTCTTGATGCATGTCTCTCATTTTTGAAATAGTAAAATTTTAAAAAGACGTAGGTCTTTTTTGAAGAGTCACCTCTTCAGAAAGCTCTGTCCTATCAATCTATTCAAAATGGTGGCCCCAACTTGTCACTCTTCATCCCCTCACGCTTAGCACCCACTAATCTAATATTCACATACAGCTTTCTAGTGCAAATGCTGTGATTCTTTGCCTAAGAGCTTTCTCTAGCTGAGGAGTTGTGTTCATTCTGGCACAGGGGGCAGGCTGGAAATAACCCTGGGCAGCTCTCAACCGGACGGATCAGAGTTAGTGGGAAAGGAACCAACCCGTGTCTTTCTACAGGAAAATTCTGAGGCATGTTCTACACTGGTCCTCAGTGGATTAGGCCCTAGTTGCACATAGTTGTAGCTTCTCTCTGTGAAAACAAACCATTTATTGGCTTCCTTCATGTCTCTGTCTCACTTTCTTACTCTTCTACCAGTATTTCCTGCGATCATCTTTCCAGGAAGTCACTTGCACTCAAATCTTTGTCATGGTGTCTGCTTCACAAGGAATCCAAGATAGCGTCCATCCCAGCTCCTAGCACAGTGCCCAGCACATGGTAGGTGCTCAATAAATATTTGTTGAATGATGAGGGAACACGCATAGTTAACTTTCACCTTGGCGATGCTGCTGATCAAGAAGCATTTTGCATCTTGCCTGAAAGCTTGTTTTACATACGGATGATTAGCCCTTGTTTCCAACTAGAACATAGATTCTGAGAGGGGCCTGAGATCTGCATAGGCCCCTTTTGGGCAAAAGTGCTAATTAACGGATAGGTACTCCAACCTGAGCCATAGCATACAAAGGCTCCGTGTTTGAATTAAAGCTCTGCTATTACTGTCTTGACATTTATTTTTCTTTTTTTGTTGAGATAGGGTCCTGCTATGTCACTCAGGCTGGAGTGAGTTCACTGTAGCCTCAACCTCCCAGGCTCAAGCAATCCTCCCACCTCAGACTCCTGACTTGCTGGGACTACAGGTGTGCACCACCATGCCCAGCTAATTTAGCTAATTTTTTGTTTGTTTTTGTAGAGACAGGGCCTCCCTATGGAGACCCTGGGAGGTCAAGGCTACAGTGAACAGTGATCACACCAGTGCACTCCAGCCTGGGTGACAGAGCAGGACCCTATGTCAAAAAAAAAAAAAAAAAAAAAAAAAATCAAGACTCTGCCAGCTATCTTTAAACCAAACACAAAACACAGGCAGGACCTTTCTGAGTCTAGAACCCTGTGCAATTCCACAGGTCACACACTCATGAACCTGGCCCTGCCAAAAACTCATTAAGAATAAACTGCCAAAGACCTCCTAAGAAACCTCCCTTGGCACTGATTATTCTCAAAGAGAAATGACAGTGCGATCTTTTATATTAGGTTAAGTCATTGCAAAACTATACGAGGTGTAACAGCAGCGATACCTGTGGGCAGCTCTTCAGAGCAGTTCGGCTCATATCACCTCAAATTTCCCAAACCCCCGTGGAATCAATCATGGCACACAGCTCCCCACTGCCGGCTCGATGGCTCACTCTGCTGAGAACTCCAAGACTGCAATTACTTTGTTGAGTCCCACTGTTTAAACACACAATTATATAGCTGAAAGAGATAGGGAACCTGCTTTTAGATGCAAAAGGTCTCAGGATCTATTTCAAGAAAATCCATTCATTTTAATCACTCAGTGGTCTGATGGTAGCACAGCTAAAAAGTCAGAAGGGTTTGGCAGAAAAATGACAGAGGAGCAAAATGGCCTGCTAGCATCATACCTAAGCTCTAAGGATGTGTATATTTAAAAAAAAAGAAGCAGAATGGGTTAATATCTGGACATAGCCATGACCATAGCAGACCTATAGAAATATATTTGAGATGGAAAAATGGTTTAGCACCACCTGTACCCGTGAGATGCTTAATACATTTTGGAGGTGCTGGAGGGGAGAAGGGAGAAGCGGTCTGTGTATTGTAGATCCCTAACAGAGGGACTCAGGGTATATTTCCAAACAAAACTGACCACAGAGCATTGATTTGCCATATAACTGGTAGGACTAGGTGCCAACAGGACAGATGGAGAAATAGCAACTTAGAACTCACTTAAAATCCAACTAACCACTGATTGTGTTAGTCTGTTCATGATTCTATAATAACACGGAATGGGTAATTTATAAATGTAGGAAATTTATTTCTCACAGTTCTGGAGGCTGCAAAGCCCAAGATCAAGGTACCAGCAGATTCAGTGTTTAGTGACAGCCTGGTCTCTGCTTCTAAGAGGGCACCTTGAACACTGTGTCCCTACGTGGTGGAAGGCAAAAAAAAAAAAAATGCCTATCTAGTTCCCTCCAGCCCTTTTATAAGGTCACTAGTCCTAAGATCACTTCTTAAAGATTCCATCTCTTAGTCCCATCATCACACAGCAGTGTTTAAGTTCCAATGTATGAATTTTGGATGGAGATACACATTCAAACGATAGTCCTGATATTCCATGTAATTTATTTTACTATTGTATGCAAGATACTTCCTAAGGCTCATGTTTGTGTTCTATCCTGCTATAAAATGCAAAAGAAATGACTGTCTCTGTTTTGAAATGTTAGTATTTAGCAGAACTGCATTTCAAGAAAAATTAGTCTACTGAATTAAACTCTGCAGGGTATAAAATACTGTACTATTACTTCATACTGGAGGCTTCTAAACCATACAAAATCACTTCAAAGTATATCAAGGAGGAGGGGGTTAGTAGTTAGACATGTCTGGATTTAAGTCCCTTTCTGTCTTTTACAGATTGTATGACTTTGGGCAATTAACCAAGCTCCATGAGCTTCAGGGTCCTCTTATTGTAAAAGGAGAGCATACCTACCTCTCAGGGTTATTGTCAGGGAGAATACAGAGAATAATCAATATTCTCAAATACAAAATGTTCAAACCAAGCTCAATGTCCCCAGGAACCTGCTCCTTGCCTGAATCCTCCCTGCCCAGGCCCACATCCTCGTAGTTATTTTTGACTCCTCCTTTATACCCGGTCTCCAATCTGTCAGCAAATCCTGAAGGTTAATCATTCAAAATATCCAAAATCTGATTCACTCCTGACCAACCCCAGCTCTATTAGTTTGTTCTCACACTGCTAAAAAGAGCTGCCTGAGACTGGGTAACTTATAAAGAAAAGAGGTTTACAAATTGACTTACAGGTCCATATGATTGGGGAGGCCTCAGGAAATTTACAATCATGGCAGAAGGCAAAGGGGAAGCAAGGACCTTCTTCACATGGTGGCAGGAGAGAGAAGTGTGAGCGAAGGCAGAAGAGCACCTTATAAGATCTTGTGAGAACTCACTATCATGAGAATAGCATGGGGGAAACCATTCCCATAATCCAATCACCTCCCTCCCTTGACATGTAGGGATTACAATTTGAGATAAGAGTTGGGTGGGGACGCAGAGCCAAACCATATCACCAGCCAGCCCCAGTCAGCTTCTAGGTACCCTCACCTCCCAAATGGCCATTTGTTAATTTTCTTGCCTGGTCCCATCTTTGTTCCCCTTCAATTTATTCTCAACACAGCAGCCAGAGGACTTTCGTTAAAATGAAAGAACCACTCAAATTAACGAAGTCCTGACTTTGGTCTAAAGCAGTGGTTCTCAACCAAATGTGAGTTTGTGCCTCAGAGGACATTTGCCAATGTCTGGAGACATTGTTAGTTGTCACACCTCAGGGGTAGGGGAGAAGGTGTGCTCTATGGTTTAAAAGTTTGTGTCCAAAATTCATGTTGACACTTAATCCCTAGTGTAACAGTATTAAGAAGTGGGGCCTTTAGGAGGTGACTGGGTCATGACGGTTCTACCCTCATTAATGGGATTAGTGCCTTATAAAGTGGCTAGAGCAAACTAGCTAGATCCTTTTGCCCTTCTACCTTCTGCCATATGAGGATGGAGCAACAAGGCACCATCATGAAGCAGAGAGCTTCACAGACACTTAGTCTACTGGCACCTGGATCTTGGACTTTTCAGCTTCCAGAACTATGAGAAATAATTTTCTGTTGTTTATAAATTGCCCAGTCTGTGGTATTCTTTTACAGCAGCATAAATGGACTGAGACAGTATGCTCCTGGCATCTAGTGGGTGGAGTCCAGGGATGCTGCTAAGCATCCTACAATGCATATGACAGCCCTCCACAATGAACAATTAACCAACCCAGAATGTCACTAGTGTCAAGGCTGAGAAGAAATTGAAGTGGTTTGAATTCCCCTCCACCTCTCTGAATCAACCAGTCCTACTCCCCAACCCTCTCCAAGTTGAAGGATGTCCTTGCTCTTCCTCGCACATGACAAGTGACTCCCACACAGTGCCATTGTTCCATCTGCCTTTAATTTTCTTCCCATTGTTATCTATAGGGCTAATTATTTCACCACCTTCAGGCCTCTGCTAATCACCTTATTTTATTTTATTTTTTTTGAGACGGAGTCTCGCTCTTTCACTCAGGCTGGAGTGCAGTGGCGCGATCTCGGCTCACTGCAAGCTCCGCCTCCCGGGTTCACGCCATTCTCCTGCCTCAGCCTCCCAAGTAGCTGGGACTACAGGCGCCCGCCACCACGCCCGGCTAATTTTTTGTATTTTTAGTGGAGACGGGGTTTCACCGTGTTAGCCAGGATGGTCTCGATCTCCTGACCTTCTGATCCGCCCGCCTCGGCCTCCCAAAGTGCTGGGATTACAGGCGTGAGCCACCGCGCCCGGCCACCTTATTTTAAATTACAATTTCCCTGGCTTTCCATCCTTCTTCCCCTGCCTAGTTTCTCTGCATCACGCATTACCATCTGGCACACTTTTCATTTTATTTTTTGTTCCTCTGTCTCCACCCCCTGGAATGTAAGCTCCACAAAAGCAGGGACTTGTGTCTGATCAATTCATATTATATACCCGGCACATAACAGTCACTCTTTGCTGAAATGAATGAAGAAATGTGTGAATGTTATCTTCTAGATGTAACTGAATTGTGGCTGGGAGAAATCTTCTAGTTTGAGAGATTCACTACCAGAGCCATATTTATAACCCATTTTGTATTAAAACTGAGAGACCTATAAGAATAATTCCCAAATGAACTCAAAATGCCTTCATGTAAAACACATGGAGAATAGTAAGAGGAACCTGGACAACCCACCCTTGAACCTTCTTTCAATCACAATTCACTCATGTGAAGGGTTAAACTATAGGACGATATTTGCCTACAGAAATTATCATTTTCCAACTAAAACTTAGTTTGTATCATTGGAAAAATACAACTATAATTTTCAGAAGATAAAAGGACAAAATGTTTAAAAATCTAGACAGTTCTAGAACTCTGGGCTATACAGTAGTTTTATTTCCAGAGCCCATTCAACCAGTAATGTTTCATGGTCCTATGAAATACTTACTGAACCCATACACAGCAAAGTTTTACACATAGGGTCAGATATAACATAATCCTCACCCTCAGAGAGTTTACAGTCCGGCATGGAAGTTTACATAGTTATGTCCTTGAAATGAAGCAACGCACACCACGAAAACAGAAGACAGAACAGTAAGTGTCTGTGATAAAGGAGGTACACAGACAGTGTCATTAGGGTCCTCAGCAGGGGTGTGGAGATGTTTTAGAGCAGGAAGTGGTCCTGGTGTGTCTTGAAGAGAGAGCATGGCAGTGGGTGGAGGCATGGCTGTGTTTTAAAGCGACAAGTAGGCCAGGCATGGTGCTCATGCCTGTAATCCCAGGACTTTGGGAGGCCGAGGTGGACAGATCACTTGAGGTCACGAGTTTGAGACCAGCCTGGCAAACATGGTAAAATGCTGTCTCTACCAAAAAAAATACAAAAATTAGCCAGGCTGCTGGTGGGCACCTGTAATCCCTCAGGGAGGCTGAGGCAGGAGAATCGCCTGAACCCGGAAGGTGAAGGTTGCAGTAAGCTGAGATCACGCCACTGCACTCCAGCCTGGGTGACAGAGCAAGACTCCACCTCAAAAAATAATAATAAGTAAAAAATAAAACGACAAGTAGGGAAGTAGCAGGAAAGCAAATAAAAGGGTCACTGTGGCCAGGGCACCGAAGTCTAAGTGTCTGAGGCAAAGGACAGGCAAACCATCAGAGGCGGAACTGATGGTTTCATTGGGGGTTTCCTGTACCTTCGGGAGGGAGCTGGGCTGGAAGAAAAGAACTCATTTAGATAAACAGGCTGGGAAGAGAAGCACAAGATAACTAGCTAGAAGTAGAAGGACCCTGCAGAGAGAAAAGAACTCAGTCTGCAAAGTGGACCTGGACCACCCCACTGGAAAGGAGAAGAGGCAGCAGCTCGTTTGGCACATGGCAAACCACTTGAGTTGTCCACACCCAGAAGGCACAAAAACGGCCAGACAGGAAAGACAGAGAAGTGAATTCACTGGATGCCATGACCTTGGGACAATTCAAGCCACTTCATAAAATTAAAACACCCAGTGTTTTCTTTGGGTTTACTAGTTGGTTTCAGATAAGTGGAATTAAAAGTACATGATTATTTTTCCATGGATGTTAAAGTGGCCCTTTCCTGAAAAGAGACTCGTGCCAATTAAAAACCTCTGAAGATCAAATGGAAGCTTCTGGAATGAGTTGGCAGAGACTAACCTGTCATTATAAGAAAAAACAATCAGAATGGGTTTTGACAAATACTATTTTTAAGAAAACTTTCTTTTGACTCTTATCTCATGAGTAATATGTAAAATGTGAAGTCTGAAACCCATACCATAAAAAAAATGGCTTTAGGATTTGTTAAACATGATTTTTTAAAACAGGCATCCAAGGTCAAGGGACAATAAGGGTTCACCCACTACCCTTGAATGGGCGTTCATTTATTCAACAGATATTTACTGAATCACTACTATGAATGAGGCACTTTTCTAAGTGCTTGGTGAACATCAGTAAATAAAACAAAACTGCCACCACTATGGCACTTACATTCTAGAGAGGGAGTAAACGCTAAACACGATAAATAAATTATACCATATCTTAAAGGATGGTAAGTGCTGTGGAAAAAGCAAAAATAGAGAACAGAGTAGGGGTTAATAAGAAATCTAGCTTTATAAATGAGCAAAGACTAAGGAAATGAGAGATTTAGCCATGTGGATGAGTGGGGGAAGGCAGAGCATTACTGGGAAAGGAAGCAGCCACAGCAAAGACCCCAGGATGACAGCAGAGCAGCGAGGAAGCCAGTGTGACTAAGCCCAGTGAGCTAGAGATGAGGTCATGCAAAAAGGAGTCAGATCACACAGTCCTGGTGGGCCACGGTAAAGACTCTGGCTTTTACTCGGAGTCAGATGAGGACCCCTTGGAGGGCTCTGAGCAGGGAGGCTCAGGAGCTGACTTACACTTAGTCGGTCACTTTGGGTGCTGAGTGCAGAACAGACTATGGGGACGGGTCAGCGTGGGGAACAAGCCAGGATGAGAAGAGACCAGTCATCCAGGTGAAAGAGAATCTGGCTCAGGCCAGGATGGCAGCAAGGGAATTAGTGAAAAGAAGGTGGGTACATTTTGAAGGTAGAGCAGACAGATTTACCATACCATGTGTGAGTGTGAGAGAAAGAGAGGAGTCAAGGATGATTTGAAGAACAAAACTGAATAATATGCCCTTTCTAAATTTCAGTATAAATAAAAAAAAACTATAGAAAATGTTATCACTCAGTCAAACACTAAGTTTCTATTTAGCAGCTGCTATTTAATAAGGGATTCCCTTCCAGGGAGTTTTTCCACAAGGAAGCAAAGTCTTAGGCTGTGTGTGGTAGCTCACAGCTATAATCCAAGCAACTTGGGAGGCCAAGGCAGTAGGATCTCTCAAGGCCAGAAGTTCAAGACCAACCTGCACTACATAGTGAGACACACCCACCAGTGGGACATGGTGGCACACACCTGTAGTCCCAGCTACTGGGGAAGCTGAAGCAGAAGGATGGCTTGAGCCCAGGTGATCAAGGCTGCAGTGGGCTGTGATTTTGCCACTGCACTCCAGCCTGGGTGACAGAGTAAGACCCTGTTTCAAAAATAAATAAATAAATAAATAAATGGGTAGTAAAGTATTCATGGGCAGATGGGCAGCAAGTTGCAAGTTTCACTTAGGTGTGGTTCTGTCCCAACAAAAAAACTAGAGTATTTTACAGTAGGGCTAGCATTACATAAATTGAACATACAACTGTCAAGATTTTTAAAACATCTCCTAGATGTGTGCGTTATATGTATACAACACATAAGATCACCTGACAGCTCATAAATTCGTTCATAGTGGCAATGTTTTATTTCTGTAAGAGTCAACTAGTTGAATTAAAAAAACTTGCCTCCTAATCATAAAAATCAGAGGTTTTTTTTTTTTTTTTTTTTTTTTTGAGGCACAATGCTGGGTCACCACCCTCAAATGGTTCCTTTCTATACTAATTTAAATTTCAAAACAACATAAAACCTATGAGCATAGTAATGTTATCAATCTGAAGCATTTCTAGAACTGAAAAAGCCATGGATGGCTTCCCAAATAGAGCATCTGCAATGACATCACAACACAGTGTCCACCATGCTGAGGGTTTCACCTGGAACTTTAAAGAAAGTGCTTATGAAGGTAAAGGAAACATTCACCAAAAAACCACTTGGACTCATTCTGAGCCAAATAAGGCAATCTACTCAAGTAAAATAGGAAAACCCAGCTGAAATAAAGCCACAAAAGAAGCTAAAGAATGCTGATCCTTTTTCCATTTTTTCCCATGACCACAATACTGAGGTGGTTATCTTTGAGCAAGGATCACCTTCAGAATCATTGCAGAAGGTGGTGGGGGTTGAAGTCCATGTGGGAAATAGTATGCCTTCTACCTTCAATTTAATTCCTTCTTTGAAAAGTCCCATCTTCTGGTACCTTCCAGTGGCTTTAGATTTTTAAAATTAATTTTGCCTTTTTTTGCAGGAAAAGAATGTAAACTTGCAAAAACTGATAGTGCAGGGAAAGTAGCCCACATTAAAGCAGATTCTTCAGTTTATAAATATATTTACTATAGAATTTTTTAATAGCTTCATAGATTAATCTACTTGTCTCTGGTTATAAAGACCCAGGGTATAAATATGTTACAATGAGCTATATGAAGTTACTAATATTTAATCATTTTGATCAACAAAAACAGCAATTTCATATGGTTCAGCCTAATACCAGTGAGGTATCAAGATATCTGATGTAAAATTAAAATAATATTTTTCAATAACACACACGAACAGGAAAGTGAGATTCCAATTTCCCTAATTCAATTTGCACACAACTTTAAACATCTGTATACAGTATTTCCAAAAATCATTAAAAAACACTTAAAATATTACTTATCACTAATTATAACTACAAGCAAGAGAAGTTAAAAATAATGATAAATTAGACCAGCATTCTTATCTAAATAAATATCTCTAGCTTGATGGTCCTTTTTGATACTACTCCAAAACTTAAATTTAAAAATCTAGCAGCTTTTCTTCTTTCTTACATGTGGTGATTGAAAAAAATTTCTACATCTTCTGTGGTATCACAGCCCTTTCCCCCATGCCTCCTGCTCTACCTGGTTTTAGAGTTGCATCTCCATCTTGTTCTGGAGAAGCCTCACCAGCGCTCATCACTTCCTCCTCCCCAGCACTAACTGAGGGAGGGAGGGAAATGTGGCCATTGTGTAGTGGGAGACGGGCTTAGTGACCCAATCTGGAGTTACCCCATTATGCTTGGGGTACCTTGGCCGGGACACCAACAATACAGCACATTTTCATGAGATAGGTGAACCCCAGGCTTCCCTGGGCTGTAAGAGGGACTTGGGCTGGAGAGTTACAGAAAACTCTGGGACACCACTTATGTTTGGACAACATTCTCCAGGGCAGAGGAGATTTCAAATGGTGCTCTCCCTGTAGTTCAATAGACACAGACAGATTCTTCCTAGTTGTGCTGTGAGGCGGAGCAGCGTGACTCCCTGACCCTTGCAGAAAGACACGTTGAATCCTGAAGTCACTGAGTGGTAGCTTCAGGCCCTGTAAGCGTATTCTTCCTTGAAAATATGATGAAAATGAGCAATTAGATGTGATCAAAACAGAATAGGTATTTATTACTTTTCCTTCACATGATCCCCAAACTGTTGCTACTGGTGGTGTCTCAGAGCATGGGAAGGACATGGCTGAGACAGCTGAGAAGGGAGAGCTACACCAGGAAGCCCCTTAGCCTGTCGGCAGAGGGCCAAGGTTTCAGCACTGGGTGACCCAACTAGTCCCAGTTTAAAAATCAGAAGTCCCATGTCCTAGGTGCCTGAGCTGGGAGCTCATTTCCTAGAGACAACAGGCCAACCACCTGCCCCTCAATCTCTACCTCTGCCAGAAGCTCCCTGTCACTTGCTATTACAGCCCTGCTATTTGTTGAGGAGAAGTCTGTAAACCACCCGTCCATGCACTCAGTAAATACTACACATGCATCTTCTGTAATAGCTCACAGGTTCCTGGGTTAATGAGACTTGAGTTAGGCCTAGGGATGATTGAACAAATTCCCCAAAACCCTCACTTTTAGACAAAAAAGGAAGAACATGCCTCCCTTAGACACTTCAGTCTGGTATAATGGGTAGTTTCCAGGCCAGCCAACTTTAAAGAGTTCTTTTAACTGTGAGAGCCCCAGAAGTAGGTGATTGATAGCATAAGGATAAGAAAAAACCCTTAACCCTTTACTCACTTTACATGGGGTAAACCAATAGTCAGCAGCTAGCTACAAGAATGGAGCCCAAACCTGAAGACATTTAAAGGCAAAGAAGAACCAATTCTTCAACAAGGTAATTCTTATTGCTATAAAATCACTCCAGCTAATGATCAATTCCTTTATACAAAACTTATTTTTTGAACATTTTCCATGGGCCAGGTTATAGGTGAGATGCTCTGGACAAAGAACAACAAAACAGACACCTCCCTCTCAACTCCCACTCTCATGACTGTTGCTAAAATATATTACTCACTCTGCCCTTCCTTTTCTCAAAATCTCATTTCACAAAGTTAGCCCAAGGTCTGAAAGCAATTCCCCAGAACCCCTATTATTGATATTCTTTCTCTCTTTTGGGAGACTGTATTGGTGTTATTCTAAGAAGCTCTACAGAACAATTATTTGTCTCACTTTGTTGTCCTAGTGAGATTGCTAGGGACTGAACATTTGTGTCCTCCACTCCCAAAATTTCCATAATGAAGCCCCAATCCCCAGTGTAATGGTATTTGAAAGTGGGGTCTTTGGGAGGTAATTAGAGTTGGATTAGGTCATGAGGATGGGGCCTTTATGATGGGATTTATGGCATTATAAAAGAAGAACAGAGACAAACACTTCTGCCTCCACCATCCCCCCACCTGAGTGCCATGTAAGGACAATGACAAGACCATCTACAAACCAGAAAGAGGGCCCTCTCCAGACACGGAATCTGCAGGCACTTTGACTTTGGACTTCCAGCCTCCAGAACGGTAAGAAAGAAATGGCTTTTGTTTATAAGGCACCTAGTCTACGGCATTTTGTGATAGCAGCCTGAACTAAGACAGAGACCCAGAAGATATAGGGAAAAACACCTAATAAATTAGGACTTGAGGAAACACTTTTGATTGCTAGGGACTACCAAGACTTACTTTGAGATACACCTTGATCGGTGATCAATATGGTAAGCAAAACAAGGCGTGGTACCCTGAGCCTCATCTGACAGACACCTCATAACATCTGAAGTCTGTTTGCAGAAATTAATTGGATCAGCACCATTTGGGAGGTCTCAAAAAGACTAATATTATGAGTAGAATGTTAGTGAGGAGGGTGGCACAAAGTGCAAGAGGCCAAAGACTTTTGATGACCCTCTATGAATGGCAACCATTAGGACATCTCTGGTGGCTTTATCTTGGTCAGTTATTCAAAGCTTGGTTAAGGTCATAGTTTCCAAAGAACTTTCTCTGCAACACAATCAGGCACAACATATGGGTCCTGCAGCTTAAGTGCCTCACTCACAGTGGACTTATCATCTCCACAAGTCTCACTGTAGTAGTTGGCAAGTCCATATGGGATAATAAATTCAAGGACATTTGTTTATTTTTTTTGCTCAAATGCTTAAATAATTTTGTAGGAACAAAGTTTTCAAGGTATCACAGAAATAGCATCCAGACAGAATCACATTCCAAACTCCTTTCTAATGAGATGATTCTTGGGAAATCTAAGGAGCTTTTTCTTGCAAAATTTGCATCTGAAAGGCCTTGAATGGGTGAAACTGGCATGAATGTGAACTTCAACCAAGGGAGGAATTGAGAACACTGAAGTCATCTGCATAGTCTTTGTGGCAAGGTTGACTGCACTCTAGCAGCATAGCAAGAGTCCCACCTTTGTGTGAAAGGCAGCAGTTATATCAGAAATTACTTTTTCCCCTATGCAGAAAGGAATTTAGGGTTGTAACACCAGTCATGCTAAACTGATTTTAGGCAAGATGTAGCCCTAAAGAAATGACTTCAGCATGCATCCTTCCATAGACCAATCCCATATGATCACTAACTAATAAATGCCCCAATCTGCAGAATTCAGATCATAGCACCAGCTTTATAACAGAAAAATTCCCCATCAAGAGGCTGATTATACTTGTGAGATTTAAATCTCTGAACAATGAGTACTAATGCTCTTTTTAATTTTGAAATTGTTTATTGTCAGAGCATAAGCTAGCCAATCTTGACTAATATACCATGATTGTTTATTATCAATAATAATTATTATCCATAATAATACCAAGGTAGAGAAATTTTTATTATGATGAATATTGGGGCCACAAGATTGTTAGGACAATACATGCTCCTGTTCAGAACTTTCTATTTCTCTTACTTTGATGCAAAGTGAGAGATTTCATCATGAAAATTCCAGAACATATGTTGATTTATGTCTAGCATTTAGAACTAAACATTCCTAAACAGGGCATCTGAAGCACAGCACATGCTCGTGTTTTATAGTGAATTCTATAATTGTGTTTTTACCAATAATTCTTGTAGGTGGCGCTCCTTTTTTCCCCTCATTCTCACCAGAGAAGGAATTTTATGGGGATAGTGGTGTGTTTTGTTTCTTTAATTTTATGCAAGGCAAATAATTTTAGAATTTTCAAGCTGAAGAGAACCTGAAATAATCTATTCTAACCCCTTGCTTTGAGGAAGAGGACAGTGAGGTGTAGAGAAATGAAAACAAGCCAGTTCATACAAAATGCTCCTTCATAACAGCTTTCTCTCATTCACTAAAACAAGCATGTACTCAAAGAGGCTAAAATGCCCACAAGTCTAGACTGCCAATCTTTGGAATACTTAACTCAGTATCAAGTGACTCATCTCCTTCCTCAGTGGAAAACCTGGGTAAATCCGCTGTATTTGTTTTCTATTGCTCCCGTAACAAAATTCACAAACTAGTGACTTTAAACAACACAAATTTATCATCTTAGAGTTCTGTAGATCAGAAATGCAACATGGATCTCACCTCTAAAATCAAGATGGGAAGAAGGCTTCATTCCTTTAAGGAGGCTCTAGAGGAATCATCTATCTCATTGTCATTCAAGCTTCTAGAAGCCACCCACATTCCTTGAAGTAATGGGGCCATGAACCAAGGAATCTCATGGCCCTATTACCTCACCCTTCAAAGCCAGCAATATTGAGTCTCCTACTCCCTTTCATGCTTTGAACTCTCCCTCTCTTTTCTCCTCACTGTTTTACTTGCTCCTGGTTTACTATCACCCCAACCTCTATGTGCCACTCTATCCATCTGCACAATGGAAAAATACCCTTTCAAAGCCACCAATCTTATCAAACAGTCCCCTATTCAAAATCCTTCAGTGATATCCCATTACCCATAACTGTGGTCCTCAAAAAATCTGTGCCTATACTCCTCTAGACAAATCTAGAAAAACTCACCAAAAGTCAATTTTCAGTCATCTTAATTTTTTTATCGTAAGCTAAAAAGGGTTGTTGGCCAGGCGCGGTGGCTCACGCTTGTAATCCTAGCACTTTGGGAGGCCGAGGCGGGCGGATCACAAGGTCAGGAGATCGAGACCACGGTGAAACCCCGTCTCTACTAAAACTACAAAAAATTAGCCGGGCGTGGTGGCGGGCGCCTGTAGTCCCAGCTACTCGGAGAGGCTGAGGCAGGAGAATGGCGTGAACCCGGGAGGCGGAGCTTGCAGTGAGCCGAGATTGTGCCACTGCACTCCAGCCTGGGCGACAGAGCGAGACTCCGTCTCAAAAAAAAAAAAATAAAATAAAATAAACATAATAGCTGTTAGACATACCTAAATGTATCTAGAATCTAAACACCAAAATAATTTAAAAATAAGCAAGCTCACACTTAACATTTATGTTTTATAATGCCTTTTTTCTATTTCTTTTCTACCTCCCCTGCAAAATTTTATCCTAATGAATACATTTTTGTGACTAAAAGTATTTTATTGGTTGATCTATCATATATCCCCTATATACAACAAAATATATACATAATTTAGAATTTTAAGTTTAAATTTACTTTGAATTTAGCCCCTAAGGGTGAAATAATGTCTTTTAATTAAGTTATACTAAAGTTTTCACTAGTAAGCAACTGAGAAAAACCACATAAATACCATAAATATTAATATAATTTTAGTAAATAATTATTAAATATAAAACTACTTGAAATATATCTCGATAAGATGGATAGGGCTTTTAAAAAATTAAACCATACATCTATGAATATTACTTAATGCTAAAATAACGAAGTTTTACCATCAATTTTACTCCAATCTTTTATTTTTCTTCACATAAGTGCTGATAAAATGTTTATGCCCTAAGAAAAGTTTCAATCTCTGAACTCCTTTTGAGTTTTATGCCACCACAGAAGGTGATCCAAATTCAAAATTATTTTATTTATTTTTTGAGACAAAGTCGCACTCCAGTTGCCCAGGCTAGAGTGCAATGGCACGATCTCAGCTCACTGCAACCTCCGCCTCCCAGATTCAAGCAATTCTCCTGCCTCAGCCTCCCAAGTAGCTGGGATTACAGGCTCCCACCACCACACCCAGCTAATGTTTTTGTATTTTTAGTGGAGACGTGGTTTCACCATGTTGTCAGAATGGTCTCGAACTCCTGACCTCAGATGATCCACTGGCCTCGGCCTCCGAAAGTGCTGGGATTACAGGCGTGAACCACTTGGCCTGGCCAAAATTATTTTTAACTATCTATCGACTGATGATACAAATATGTTTTAAGCACAGTTTTGTTGCAGACAGTGTTTTTCTGTTTAGCACTTGGAATGTTTTTATACCATAGGACAATGTACCATATTAATATTTTGGAAAGATGAGATAAGTATCTTCCTTCTATGAAATTAGATGAGGACAGGCAGGTGTTAGTCAGATCAGTTTTAAGAAAGAGTATACATAAAAGTTTAAAACATGGAAAGTAATCCCTTAAGAATCTCTGAACCCTTGCATGTATTCCACTAGAATATTTTCATTTATGCCCAAGTGTATGCCTAAAGTCATCTTGAAAACAAGTAGGATCAAATCAAAACGTCTTTGCATACAACACAATGCCTTTCATGATTTGATGCAAGCTCACTTTCCATTTCCCACCCTTATCCATCTACACCCCTTTTCCAACACTAGCTTCAGCAACTGAATTACTTACACTGGTTCTAAGTTGCTTTCAAGGGGAACATGTGTCAAAATGACTTCCTCCCTTGATTATACTTTGCCCCCAAGCCTACTGCTATTTTAGACACAAGAGATGAGTCACTGAAATTTATACCAGCACCTTGGCCCTGTCTCAGTCCAGTCCCAAGGCTCTGCTTGGTATTCGACACAAATTAACAGCAGTAGTTTAATTAGTTATCATATCTTTAGGATAAAATCTGTAAAACAAACCCAAACCCATTCAACCATATCGTTTATTCCCACACTGCAGGAACACTATTCAGCAATTCCAGCATTTCATATATAGAGATGAGGTTATTCTTATTACTTTGCTCTCCTGCCCCTACTAACATGCTGCTTTTATTTCTATTGGATATATTTCTTCACATTCTGCTTAGTGTCACAATGACCTGTGTATAAATCTGACTTTTTCTGTCTCCATGGGGCCACAGCCATCGGTTCCATCTTCATCTGATTCCTTATTTGATTCCCAAGTTCCAACCACCCCTCCTTGAAAAATCTTTCTTTCTTCGCCACCAGTCCGTCATTGTTGCTCCTTATATAATCATTCTTCCTCAGTTTCCTCCATTTGCACTCCCTTTGCCCACTGCTTATCCCAGAAGTTCTTAAACTTCGCATGATACAATACCAGAAGTCACAGCCCCAAAATTGTGGTAGTTATCTTTTCCCAAGTCAGAGGGAAAAAAGCTTCTAACAGTTTCCTCATGTTAGAGTTTCTATTATTTTTCTTAAAAGTTTGCTATTTGACTGTCAGTAATAGCCAGCAAATGACTAAAATAAACAAACACTAAGGAAAACACAGAAATTACTTATATGTAGTTTAAGGGTTTTGTGTATATGCTCATGGGTTGGAATTTTATGCATAAAGTAAGATTTTATATTTCACTATTAAAACTGGTGGTTCTTCATATAATATGTATGCATTTTCCTGTGTGTATGTATGTATACACTTATATACGTGTGTATAACGTAAATAAATATGCAGTAGATATCAACATAAAATTAAGGTTTTTATCTGTTTGTCTGATAACACATGTGAAAATGCTCAGATACTGCTGGATGGAATGAAAATAGTTCAACCATTTTAGAAACCACTTTGGCAGCTTCTTACGCATCTGATCATGCATCTACCATACATCTACCACATGACCCAGCCATTCCATTCTTATTTACCCAAAAGAAATAAAAACATGTCCACACAAATATTTGTACACAAATGTTCATAGGAACTTTACTCTTAACAGCCTGACACTAGAAATATACACATGTCCATCAACAGGTGAATAAGGGGTAGTATGTGTACACAACTGAATATCATTCAGCAATGTAAAAAAATTATAGAGGAAATAATAGCATGGAGGAATCTCTGAAACATAATTCTGAAAGAAAAAAGCCAGATAAAAAGAACACATAGTTCCATTTGTATGAAATCCCAGAAAAAGCAAAAAGAATCTAAAGGTGACAGGAAAGCAGACCAGTGGTTGCCTGGGGCCAAGGGGTTGGGAAAAATGGACTTCAAAAAGACTGGAACAAGCTTTCTGGGGTGCCAGAAAGGTCCTAAATTGTGATTGTGGTGGTGGTGTACACATTTGCTAAGACTCATGCAATGCAAAATGAGCACTAAAGATGGATCCATATCATTCCATGTAAATTATAGTTCAATAAAGTTAAGGTACTTTAGCAAGCCCAGTGGACCTTTCACCAAATTTGGAGATAACGTCAGGGATGATCTGATTTGCTATGAATATGGGCTTATGTGGTAGATGTGGGGTTTACTTCGAATGACTCTGCAGGAGGCAGATGAGGGGAGGGAGTAGAGTTTTTTTCTATAGAGTGAGCTGTCTATTCATTTTAAAGATTTCAGTGAGTTGATATTGTATCATTTATTGGAACTACCATAATTTTATGGATGAGACATGGACCTCTCTGAGAGGAATAAATTGGTGCACTCCAGCATAACATTTGTATTTAGTTTGGCACAACTTGGGCTTTAAGCAGTATGGGTAGACTCTTAAATTAAGAAGGACTATTTCTTCCTGATGCCAATCCACAGATTACTCCTTCCGTGGTGAAATAAGATTACTTGGACAGCTTATTGGAACTGAGAATCTTTAGTGCACTGTTTATCGGAGCTGAAAATATTTGGAGAATGTAGTTTATTGGAAGTGACATCTCTGGAAGCTAAACAAATGAATGTATAAACTGATCTGGAGAATGAGACCTAGAAGGGCTCACCCTTCTCCCCAGCACCCTAGTGTGATAATACAAAACAATGATGGTTCTTAAACTTGATTGCACTTCATCATCTCCTGGAGAGCTTGTTAGAACATAGATTTCTGGGCCCCATTCCCAGAGCTTCTGATGCAGTAGGTCTGGGGTGGGGTCTGACAATTTGCATTTCCAGAAATTCCCAGGTAATGCTGATGCTGACAGTGACAACCAATGCTGTATACCTGGTCTTCTGGACCTATGTCCTACTATAGCTCTGGGATGGCATATCTATGAATCAACTAAAAAGAAATTTATTTATTTCACTAGCTACGCCATCAGTATTAATAACAATAAAACAGGTCAAAAGAGAAAATTTCATGATTCTTAGAAAAGAAGATGGACAAATTGTTCCTGCCTCAAATAATCAAAAAATAAGATGAGTTTTTCTCAATTCTTAGATTACTAAGTAGCTTCTGTATTTCTGACATTAATTTTGCCACTCTCTTATCGGCAAATGTGAATATTACACTATGTTCTGCTGATAAATGACAGTCATAAGTTCAAAATGTATATCATTTTCCAGTGTCAGATGACAAAGATAATTGTGAAGGAAGGACTAGTGGGTAAAAAGAAGTTATGTTAAAAGTTGGAAAAACAAGAAAGAAAACCACAAATAGCAATAGCAGCAGCAATTTCCCAGGGGAAAATAATTAGGCTTTAAAAAGCTTAATAGTCAAGGGACCAAGGAGGGAAGAAACATCTTAATTAGTAGGAAATGTAGATGAAAAGAAAACTACAATGTTAAAAAGGCTTGAAATATAAAATATTGCCAGGTAAAATTGAAAAGAAAAAAGAAAAAAAAGAAGAAGAATAGGCCAGGTGCAGTGGCTCACACCTGTAATCCCAGCACTTTGGGAGGCAGAGGTAGACCAGGAGTTTGAGACAAGATTGGCCGACATAGTAAGACCAGAGTCTCTACAAAAATAAAAAATAAAAAAATTAGCTAGGCATGGTGGTATGTGCCCTCGGTCCTAGCTACTAGGGAGGGTGAGGGAGGAGGAATCCTTGAGGCTGGGAGATTGAGGCTGAAGTGAGCCATGATCACGCCACTGAACTCCAGCCTCAGCAACAGTGAGACCCTGTCTCCAGGAGAAAAAAAAAAAAAAAAACAAGAAGCAGCAGCAGTAGCAGCAAAACCAAGCCAAGAAATAAAGGAGGGTTGTTTATTTTTTTGTAATTATTTAATATAGCATTTAAAAATAAGATATACCTAGATATGGTAATTTGTGAAGGGGGATAATCAGTTTTTTTAAATAAATATTCTCATCTTATTTGGTGGATAAATATCCAACTCCAGGGAAATAGAAATCAGTGCGAGTTCCTCAGCACTGTAGAGGTCACAGCCTGAAGGAGTCAGATGCTCCACTGAAGGTGGCAGCGGGGAAGTGAATTTGGGGTGTGGAACATGGAACCTGTGAATAGTCACCTTACACGGCAAAGGGGGCTTTGCAGACATGATTAAATGAAGGATCTTGAGATAGAGAGGTGACTGTATTATCTGAGTGGGCTCAATGTAATCACAAAAATCCTTTAAAAATGAAAGAGAGAGGAAGAAGGATCAAAGAAAGACATGTGACAATAGAAACGGAGGTCAGAGCGATTCAGCCATAGTCACGGGATGTGCACAACTTCAAGAAGCTGGACAAGGCAAGGAATACATTATCTCCCCCAGAACCTCCAGAAAAAACACAGTCCTGCAGACCTATTTGACTACCAACATCAAGAAGCGTAAGATAATAAATTTGTGTTTTAAGCCACTAAGTTTACAGCAGTTTGTTACAGCAGCAACAACAGGAAACTAATTCAGATGTCTTGGGATGCTGGGTGGAACTGGAGAGCGTGTGTCTCCTCTAAAGGAAGAACACAAGTCTGCATTTTGCCAGATCTTCTAATTTGTTAGGAGATGAGGTAAATCTGTTTGCATAAAGTTGGCAACTAGTAACACTGTGCAGGACCAAAAAGTATGGTCAAAACATTGACTACTGCTCTTTATTTTCTTATTAAGAAAATGGCCCAATCATGTGATGCATCTAACTAAGTACATAGGATGGATAAAACAATGCAATGCCTTTTACTGCGTCAATGCTACACCCCATACCACAGACCACACCAAAGCTTTGCAAGGCCAACCACGAGTTCAGCTGTTGACAGAGCTCCTATATTTACAGCCAGGAGGCACTGCAAGCAAAGCATAGTTCATCGTCTGCTCCCAAGTCTTCGGAAACTGAACTTCAGAGTGAGATTTCTCTTATATTCTAGATCATGGATGGGGTCAACCTGCTCTATGGAGTCATTCTACAAAATGAATTTATTTCAGAGAAACAATTTGCTCTTTGCAGATGAAAGGAATTATTAAAGTGCCAAACATTATTACTGAAACATGGCCAGACACATGGAAGTAACTTTTAAAAACAAAACAGAAAACCCCAAATTACTTTGCCTTAATATAATCCTTCTGTTAATTCTGTTCTTAGGGCAAGTTGACAGGGGAAGGGGAAAATGAGGTTTATCATGTTTGCAGGGACAGTGGCCTTTCTTAACATTCAGGCACTCAGCCAACAATATTTATTAAATGACAGCTTTCCAAAACACTAAACAAGAAAAGGTTAATGGAAATGCAAAGTAAGTGTTAAGATGGTGTTTCTACACAGAAGACTTACATTGGAAGACATGGGAAGACTAACATATAAAATAAAATTAGAGAGTAATTAACAGTCTTTATCTACACTGGAGAGTAACACCAAAAGGTTTATAAACCAATGCAATATGCACTCAGGAAAGGGAGAGATGGACAGGGATTTGACCTATAGCAGTGAGGAAAGCTTCAGCAAGGTTAGGTTTTATGCTGAACCTTCAAGGATAGGTAGAATGTATGTAGAAAATGAGTAAGATATTCAACTCAACAGGGAATTGGCTTGGTGACTTCTCTCTTATTAAGGAATCTTAAGTTTTTAGTTGAAGCTGAAAACATACTAAAACCGGCATTAAATGGTGATCCTTTGTTATATGATGAATTTATAAACGATGCAAGCGCTCTGCCAAATATGGAAGATCGATTGATATTTCTTTCTATTCCATTGAGGCTTAAAATTATGAGGAGGGGAGAAATAGTCACTATTTCCCACAAGACTCCATTTACATAATACACAACTGCACAAATAAATGCAGATAATATGCTTCTGCCACCTCCAATTACATCATCAGATGAAATATTTAAAGTAGAAGTCTCAGATAGTGTTGCAACCCAGTAGAATGATGCTTAAATTTATAACCTGAATTTATTTTTCTTAAAACATGGTTCTCTGAGTTATTTTTTTTTTTGCCAAAAGTGACTTCAGCAAGTGTTTGCAAAACTTGTTCTGTCCTTTCCTCTCAGAGAAAAGCAACTATAAATTAAGTAGCTTGGAAAACAAGATTAGAATAAATATGCACATACAGATTCTTGTTGTTCTGGCCTGTAGGTTGTCAACTATACATTAGCCCTAACAAAATACGGTCTCTGGTTTTAATTTTTGAATAGATAGCTGCTGAATATTTTTGCAGTTTTGTTCTAAGGATTGCACACTGTACTTTTTAAAACTACTGGAATATTCTCTTGCATTCTTTTGTGAGCAAGAAAACGTAAACTGTCTATTAAATGATGTACCTTTGAAAGTCACTATCTATTTCTTTGTAGCATTTTGAAGGGGGACTGACTGTAAAAGAAGCTTCTGAGTTCCTACCATATGATGTGTAACTCCAAGTTATACGATGTGGATTTCTTACAGAAAATACCCGAATAAACCCATTGTTTGTAAATCATATTCACAAAAAAAACCTATGTCAGGGTGTGAATAAGACCTTAAGGAGCTGTGTGAGTTTTCAGAGATGAGTCTCATATTCCACTGAAGTAGTGACTTGTGAAAAGGAGCAAACCAAAAATGGGAGTTTCATGGTACCGTCAAAGAACTCAATGTGAGCACTTTACAGCCCCTAAACAACTTTATGGTGCTGGTATAACTCATTCATTTTGACCATATCCCTGCTGCTATGTTAGATATTCAAAAACTGCTTCTTCATGACCAAAGATATTGTGGTACATTTTAACTTTCTGCCTCCAGGCCATTTTGAGAGTCCGGCAATTCAGACAATTAGCTTTCTGGATAGCTAGGGTTTTACCGGCTCTGTGAACCCACATCGGGGTAGATCCAAATCAACTCCAGTTCTTGTTAGGTACCTGAAGGTAAAGCTGACTGAAACTACTGCCCACAAACATGCAATGTCATGAATTATGATTATTACAAGGATAGAGCTTTCTGTTTCTGAAGAAGCAGTGTGAACCAACTTATATTTCAGGCTAAATGATGAGGTGACTGCATCCTCAAACACAATCTTCGTAGGAAACAGCTGCCTGAAAGAGGGATTTTTTTTCTTTATATCCAGAGAAACCAGATGTGTCGACCCAAAGAACCTCTCAGAACATGGTTTACCTCCATGTCTTTGCATCTCTATTTATGTTATCTCACCAGCCATCTCATAAAACGTGATAAGAATCAATAAAGTCATTGGAAAACATCTGTACCAAGTAAAAAACAATCTAAGCTACTGTTGTTAAAACTTTAGTTCTGTCAGAAATAAATTAGTCCTAACAAACTAAATATTAATTTGTAAGAAAGTGTTGTACAACATGCATTCCTAAGTATGAAAGTAACTTGCATGAAATAAAACTGATCGAAGCACAATTTTGAAGAAATAAACTAATCACAGATCACTTGCAATCAGTAAATCCTTCTTTGGAGAGACTCAGAAAAGAACGTAAAGGTTGGGGAAGGAATGCAGGAACTTTCTCCGGCGATGGTAATGTTCTATATCTTGCCAGGACTGATTAATCCAGGTGCATCCATTTGTTGAAAGTTCAAGCTATGTACAAGTAAGGATGTGCGCATTTCATCGAATAGAAATTTCGTATGAAAAACTGATAAGAAATATTGAACTCCAGTTAATAATAAGCATGCTGGAATATACAAACTATGCCTGCAGTTTATTTTTAAATGCATCAAAAATAAGACAGTGAAAGACAGAGGGATAAGTGGATGGACAGACAGATAATAAGGGCAATAAAGCGTTAATGGTAGAATCTAAGTGGTGAATACACAGTTGTTCATTGTAAAATTCTTTCAAATTACTATATGTTTGAAATTTTCATAAACAATGTTGTAGAGGAAAGTACAACGGGAAGGAATCACTGAAGAATTTGAAGTATCACACCAGCACCCCACTGCCCACTTCCTTCCCTTCGAGGAGTTCAATTCACATGGTATCTAGAACCCTGGCAGAGTATCTATTTATTTATTTATTTATGAGACAGAGTCTTGCTCTGTCATCCAGGCAGGAGTGCAGTGGCACAGTCTCAGCTTACTGCAACCTCTGCCTCCCGGTTTCAAGCGATTCTCCTGCCTCAACCTCCAGAGTAGTTGGGATTACAGGTGTGCACCACCACGCTGGGCTAATTTTTTTTTTTTTTAGAGATGGGGTTTCACCATGTTGGCCTGGCTGGTCTCAAACTCCTGACCTCAAGTAATCTTCCTGCTTCGGCCTCCCAAAGTGCTGGAATTACAGGCTGGCAAAGTATTTACATTGAGAACTCAAGACACATATTTCACAAGCTGAGATGTGGAAGGTTTTTACGAAAATCAACTGCCCAAAACTGGATTATTACATTGGAAAATTGTGTGTTAAGTGAGAGGAAGGAAGCAGCTCCTCACAAATAAAGTTTCTATATTTAAATTCACAGGGAGATAAAGTGGAGCACCTGCAAGCCAGATTGGGCAGAGGATACCACAGAAGACTCAGGTTCAAGATGCAAATCAAACTCAATGCATTTAAAAGGCTCCTGACTGGCAGGACACGAGGGCAGACAGGAGAAGAGGATGAGCCCTTGGTGGTTGTAGCAACCGCAAAGGGAGACTTGGGCTGACAGGCAGGAGTTGGGGCTGCCAAAGATAACGAGTCCTGGAAAAGACTGCTGTGGAAGTTCAGCAGAGGTGACAATCCCACACATTTCTTCCAAAGAAAATAAGCCATACATCATCAGTTATATCAGCCACAAAGGGGCCAGTGTCTCCAGCAAGTCATTCCCCTCAATCACATCTCAGTCATGAGCTTCACAAACTGACTGCCCGCTATGGACAGACAATGTCCATTAAGTGAAAAACAATGACCTGAGCAGTTATTTGGTTTCTGGTGGTGTAGCTCCTCACTAGTCAAAGTGTGGTCCCTGAAATGGTGGCATTTGCAGCACCTGGAATCCTGTTAGCAATGCAGAATCTCAGGCCTCATCACCCCACACCTGCTGTGGTACGATATGCAGTTAACAAAATCACAAATGATTCACATGCACATTAAAGTGTGGAAAACAGTGGAGTGATCCGACAACAAGCCCACAGACCGAGTCTCAATTACTTAGGTCTTCTCAACAGCAGCTTCATCAATAGCGTTATCTTCAGAGAAGACAGGTGCAGGTAAACAGGTGAGTAATATTAAGCCTTGCACATCTTGTCTCCTGGAAGCACCTTCTCCTGCTCTATAATGCTTCAGTTCTAGCCTCCATCTGTGTAAGATAACTTACCCCAAAGCCCCTGGAGAGTCTATAAAAATAAAACACAGTTGAACTTGTGTTGAAAATTTGGAAAGTTTCGTATGCTTTAATGTGTCTGGAAATATTCTGTATCTTTGGAGAGTGGATTACTTTGCATGTAATTGCTCTTTAATGCAAAAAGCACATAAAGTGGTTTATTTCCAACAGGTAATAATTATCAAAGGAATTCTTAGGCCACTGTCCCTGTTTCAGCTCTAAAAGATAGCTGTGAAAGTTCTTCATGCACCCTTAAAAATTGCCACAGAATGTTGCATATTATTCATGTATAAATCTGTTGAAAATAAGTTTATTTTAATGGTCATGCTTTGTTTACTTAAGTCATTATAATTAAGATTGTTTATGCTCAAATATCTGTGGCTAGTCATGGTTTCACCTTTTGTTTCATAACTACATGTGTGTTTAAAGCGTGCCTAACTGAAAAAATAAAGTACGCAAATATGAAATATTTTTCTAAAACTATTCAAAGCCAATTATTCGGTACAAACTGCAAGTTTCATACTTCAGCATCACTCCTCTGTCCATGAACATGTGCATATTGTATGAAAAAATGGGTTTTAGAAACATAATTACCAAATACACAAACCAACTTTCTAAGTTGTTAATTTTTACTCTCTGATTTCAGAAAGGAATTTTACATAACGGCTCATTAACCTTCCAAGATATGAATAAGTACATGTTCATGTTCAAAGTATATTTTTATTCTCACTTCTTATTTAGGAAAAGAGACTTGAAAATAAACATTTTACCCATCTGAATTTGGCTGAACAAAAAAAAGTGGCAATCAAAACAAAATACTGAAATATGTCCCATATTTTCATTACTAATTATGAAAAACAAAAATGAATTAGCTCTTTAAAATTTATGCCTTATAAAAAAAGTTTAACATCATCTGTGCTTTATCACATTATATTTAAGTATTCACAGAAAGTATTATCAAGGGACTTTTTTTAATAGATCTTATTTCTTAGAGCAGTTTTATGTTCATAGCAAAGCTGAGCAGAAGGTACAGAGATTTCCCAAATATCCCCTGTCCCCACACACAGTTAATTTTTAAAATACGGAGTGTGATAAATAAAACACACCAAGAAATCCTACCAGCCAAGCAAATCATACTATACGTGTCTTATGGAAAACTCTATTTGAGTTACAGTTAGGTTTAGGAAAATTTTATAAAAAGAGACATTAAAATAAATATCTAATTGATGCCAAAATTACCACAAAATCATAGTGTCTAATATACTTTGTTGGCATAATTATGTCTTCAATTTCTCTCTCATAAGAAAGTCTAAAGAAAAAAGCAATAACAAATATAACAATTTCCATGAAAAGTTTGCGTTCCCTAAGCAACATAGTATTTTCTATCACTAAATACAGCTATATCTGCTTACCTTCAGAGACCATGAAAATAAAACCGTGATAGCCCTCTACAAACAATAAAAACTATCAACTTATCAAAACTGCCCCCTCTATATAAATCTTAACTGCTATTCCTAAAGCCATCTTTCAGTATGCTTTCTTACCTGAAAAGGAGTCAGTAGGATTTCAACCTCACTCAGTCAGAAACAGGCACTGGAGAGCACGCCTGAGGCAGGTGGAGAACTTCAGAGGCAATCACAGGTCTAGGATAAGCTCGCTCCTTCCAGAACGGGAAGGGGCAGGAGCCTCGGGATGAATTAGCCAGAGAAGCCAGGGACTATAAGGCTGGTCCTTTCACGCAGAGTCCTACCCCTCCCCTACAAAGTGAGAGGCTGGGCAAACAGTGCCCACAGCCACAACAAAATATCCAGACAGAGTGGCTGAAAGAGACTCTTTCAACTACCCTAAGCCGAACAACAAATACAGCAAAGGCTTGTCACAGGCATATTGCTGAGGAACACTGCCGGGGAATGAGTAAGAGGCCCCAAACATAACAAGAACCACCTGATCAGAGGTTGGGTGTTTATAATAGGAGGAGTAAAATTGGAAGCCCACACCTGAACTCTTCCTTAAAACAAATCTTCGTTTTTTTCTATACTGAAGTCTACAAAAAATTCAAGATATAAACTGAAAGAAAGGCACAACTGCCCACAATTCAGGAAATGTAGTAACTTGGTTATAATATATTCATAATCTTTGTTCCAACCTCCCCAGTCGGGCTGGCATCTTTTACTTGTTTTTCTCCTTTATAATACCTTCAGAGTTCAAGAAAGGAAATAAAACTTTAAAAAGTTTTAAGTTACAAGTAGCACTGATATAAAGAAAAATAATTAAGAACTAATGTCTAAAATGAGATCTAGAGATTATCTCCCTTGCACAGATAGTAAAATGTTGAGACTTTTGTCCTGTTGGTATAAATCAAGAGGATTTTAATTCCACATGAAATTAACATGCTAACACACATACACACACACACACACACCCCTCCCCAGGTTTACCCATCCATCAGTGACAGCGTTACAATAAAAAATTTGGCATTTCCCAAAATGCTCAGAGAATGTAAAATGTTCTGCAAAACAAGGTTCCAGGATGAAGTTTTAGGATAGCCAATGTACACTAATGTAAGTAGAATTCTATACTGTAAGATTTCTCCAAGTTTTTAGTATGCTTATATTCATTATAAATCTGTTAGAAGAGATTTTATGCTGTGTCTCCCACATTTAGTTAATCATAGGACCCTGTATTTGAGAGGCATCCAGAGAGAAATTGTATTTTGTGAGAAAGATTCGGAACGTGCTAAAAACTCCCAATTTCATTTGCCAATTTTTAATCCACCAAGCTGACATTGTGACAAGTTTCAATGCACATACTAAAATCATTAAATTATTAGGCTCCCCATCTGTCCCAACTTGTACTACTATCTCTAAAAATTACAGTGTGATCAGTACTAGATTTCACACTATAAAGCTTTCCCAAATGAAAGTATAAGGAATGATGTTTAGTGGTGTTTAGTGGATATTTAGTATATGCTTTGCATTACACTAGAACATATAAGAAACAGCATGGTTTGTGCCCTCGAGAAGCTGGACATTTTGTTTTGAACCTCAGCAGTTGCTATAGCGGGCATGTGCCGGTACTGTGGCCATCCATTTGCTCTCAAAAGCAGACTGTCAGACCTCAGAGATGAACATTCAGCCAATATATCCTACAGAGTGGGCATCCAAGCCAAAATACTGATGCAGGCTAGAAGTAACCATAAAAAACACCACCCAAATGCAATAGCGTTTGCTGCATATGTGCACATTTCAACCACTTTTACACAGGCAGACTCAAGAGGAAGAAATCGAGTCACGGCACCTCCAGCAAACCACGTGTAAAACCTGACTCCACCTCAAACGTTTCTATCAGTCTCAAGTCCTAGCATCCTGCAGTTCCCTCCACCTCCCCAGCAATCTCCTGACAGTCTATTGTTCTTATTTATATTGAAAAGAGAGTTTTCAGGATAGAACCACCAGAATAGACTGGTGGTTCACAGCTACTCCACAAAGATAATTAAGTCAACACTGCATATATTCATCCACTTGACTACTCAAGAACAAACTACTTCACAGAAGTTATTTTTCCCAATCATGTCCCTGAAAGGTTGAAGTCTTTCTAAACTGAGTTATGCTCTTCTAATGCTTCTAATAAGAAAATATTTAATATAATTTTAAAATGTCTTTAGTTGATATAGATTCTAATCAGTCAACAGAATCATAACTAAAATATTGTATTTAAGAGACTGTCTTATGATGAGAAAAATATTTTACTTAAAAAGTGATTCAGAAGACATGAGATGGTTTGATGTTGGGCAAGTCACTTAATTTCCCTGAGCCCCGGTTTCTTCATCTGTAATACAGCAATAAAATCACTTCCCTCACAAGGGTGCATGCAAATAAAAAAAAAAAGACTCCAAAGATTGGGGCAACTATTAGATACACATCATAATAACACTATAACATCTTGAGAAAATATTCTTTCAGCCACCATTTACTGAAGGCCTGCCATGTGACAAAAAACAGGGAGCGGAACAGTCACTGTTTAATATGAAAACGATGCAGCTGTGTCTCATTATAATCAATGGATATAGTCTGGGATGTTTTAAAAATTAATTGGTAAAGTAACACAAGTTTATTGAAAAAGTTCAGATCACAGAAGGAATAAAGTTAAAAGTAAAAATACCCTTCATCTTTTGTATTAATTATAACCACTGTTTAGTTTTAAGTTTGCCCATAATCACTTTTTTAGATGACTCATGCAAAATACAGTTTCCTTTCATTAAATGAACTTACTTCGTTTACATTCTGATTTCTAATAAGCAGGTGGTTCATATTAATTCTATTATTTCAATTTATTATGCTTCCTGGTTTGATATTTTCTCTTGTTCTGATGTTTGCAACGTAATTTATTTACATATGAAATGGAGGCCAAACAATTACGGTATATAGAATGTAATAAAAATGTGATAAATCGTGATCATGTAAAAAATAGTAAGTAGCATGATCAAGAGATTGGAAAAATGGAAGAAAATATGAATGTTCACATTTTAAATTTTTCATAGTTATGACTCAACAGATACTGTCTAAAGTGAATAAATCTATAAGCATAATATTTTATTACTCCCATTTACAAAAATCTATTACCACAAAAAAGAAAAAACAGAATATAAACATAAATTATACAAAGAAAAAAAACATGGAGGATATTATATAATCTACGAAACAAAACATCAAAGGAGGAACAAGTTCTGCTTCTCCAGGAACCCACCTAAGGCTTCAACCTCTCTCTTCCCAATTAGGGATTTTGGCCATGACCTTGCAAAAAACCCACCTGCTGGGGCTCTAGGAGACACATATTTTGACTCTGCTCAGATTTGCTCCAAATTTGGCAGATATTCTTCAGAGGCTTAACATTTGGGGTTTAGCTATTCTCTACTTTCAGTGAAAAATTTCCCCCCACTTTTAGTTATTTTTTTCATCCCAGCAGTTTCAGAAAACAGAGTCGACATGTTTACTCAAGTTCCTTTAACAGAAACCCATCTCCCAATTTACTTTCTTATTATTTTCTACATTCTTTAGCTTTCCACCTCTCCACTACCCCTTCTAGCCACTGTTCCCCTTCCAATCTCTTGGTACTAAAATCAGCGGCTGAGCCTGCTTCCATGGCCTGCAAAAGACAACCGTGTGCATCTCTTACCATCCCCAGGTTCAGTGATGTCAAGTTGCTAGCTTAAAATTGGCCATGGTAAAAATATTTAAACCCCAGAAATTGGCAAAACTACAAATCGTCTCCACCCCACCAGTGGTTAAATGTTTACCAGCATACCCCTGGAAAGGTCTGTACATTTTAAAAAACAGCTTTTTAAAACAATATGTAAAGTAAGACTATAAACATTTTTACTGAGAACAAGAAAAGGCTTTTAGGCTTTTTTTTAAATGAGCTGGTACAGACAGCTTGATATTGCACCTCCACAAGATGCACTGGTATAATATATTTATTATTCATATTTACAATAGTTTAGTACCACAAAAAAGGAAAAACACAACATAAATGTAAATTATAGAAAGAAAAAAACATGGAGGACGTTGTACATTCTAGGAAACAAAACATAATTGATGAACGTAACTACTACAGGACTAGTAAACATGAACGAAGGCTGTGTTTCCAGAGCAAATACCATCCTTTCCAATTCCCTTTCATATAAATATACAGCATCTTTTCCCCTAGTAGCTCTGAATAGCATATTGAATCTGTTTTTTGACTCTCATTACTGAGGAGTTTAAGAAAGCACCAACATATTCATTCACCGTGACGTGACAGTTAAGAAAATTTTTTAGGTACAGGTATACCTCTGCCTCTCTCTTTCCTCTTGCCCAATACCCAAAACATACACAAATCGCCACACTTTTGCTTCCTTTTCCTCCAAAAGTCTATGGATTAAAGACAAAACAATTATGTAATAATGTCCTTGATCCTTCCAACCTTGCAAAAGATTGACTTTAAAGCTGACAACCCAGGATGCTCAGGGTAAAGTCAACTTATTGTTCCAGGGAACAAGGGACAAATTAGCAGAGAACATTATTTTAAAGCATGGTATGACATTCTAACAAACACTGCCAATTCCGTCTGCCTGGGTCATCCACTCTAATGAATCACAGAACTAAAAGATTTGACAAAAAGAAAAAAGAACATGCCAAAGAAATAAAGGATATAAACTTAAATATCATATGAATTAAAATTCTCATCAATGTTCCTCCAGCTCTTCATGCTGGCTGCATTAAACATCTATTATAGTATCAGTGATTATCGGCATTAATGTATTCTGCCAATAGTATTAGTGTTAATTTTACTTTATTAATAATTATCTTTTCATATCACAGAATGGAACCTCTGTTTTGATTCACCAGGTAACAAACACTCTTTTTTGTAGACTCTAAAAAGTGAAAAAGCAGTTACCTTTCAAGTTAGAACAGAATCCACAGAACAATAAAAATGCTTCATAAGTTCTTTTGTCTACATATTTTATTCTACTCCAAGAAAAAAATATACAAAGTCCAATATAAGCAATGCTGGTTATTATTCAGAAGACATAGCTTCACTTTCGTCTCTTTGAGTCAATAAAATAAAATTTATTTCACAGAATATGATTTGTGCACTGGCAATGGCTGCAAGCCAAACTTTCCTATGAGCAACCAAACACTGGTAATCAACAGCTCCTGGGTGGTAAAATCAGCCAGACAGCACAACATGGTAGGTAGGAGCAGCGGATTGCACTCCGACAAACCTGGGGTGGCATCAGAGCGATTTGATTTTGGACAAGTTAACCTCTCTACTGCCCATCTTCTCACTGAGTTCACAAGCCAATGTTATCTTCCCTATAAAACTAGAACTTTCCCTTTAAAATTGGTAAAAACTATGAACCACTTAGGATAAATGCTAACCATAAAATGCAATTCTAAAAAAGGCAAGGGATTACTTAACATGTGGAAAGAACCTAGGTTTTCAAATCAAACCCTAGCCCCATTACGTATCAGCTGTTTATGGGGCATTGGACTAATTACAAACCTTATACACTTGTTTCCTTATTTGTAAAATTGGGATAATGATATCGATCTAAAAACTTTTACATATCTCAAATAATCGCTGTCTCAAAAATAATTAGTATTTATCTGTCTAATCCACGGCCTGACAGAGTCAGTGCTGAGATGTCAGCTGCCTTGCTGCTTGAGATTTCATTGTTCGAATCACTTGCTAATGCAACTCTGGCTCGCCTTTTGCTTTCACTCAACTTGGAAGCACTTCTCCTCTCTAGCAAACTATCTGAAGACCTGCCACTACTAAAAGTCCTTTTCATGCTATTTCAGGCTGCCAGCATGAGTAATTTCCCAAGAGAAAGAACCTTATTTTCTAGTATGTTCTGCTAATCCTCCAAACCCGAAATCCAGAAGAAACCTCTCTGTTTTCCACAAGGCTTCTCCCTTTTCTATACCCTTGCAGGCTCTCCCTTCTCACAAAGATACACAGAACAAAGGAGCAGAAGTTACTTCCGCCATTGCCTAGGTCTAGAAAACAGCTTGTAACTATTCTTTGTCATTATAAGAAACCAGCTCCTCACTCCAAGCTCACTTTCTGCATTCTTTTTTAGTTGCGAAAACTGAAATTGATTCTATTTGTTCAGGAAGCTATAAAACATGCATACACACACAGAGGCACATATTTTGTTGTGGTTTCCTGTCACCAAGCAAAAATTATAAAATACTAAAAACATTAGCTGCCCAATTTAACTCTGTGCCTTCATTTACTCAACACGTATCTACTGAGTGCCCACCATGCTCCCGGCGTTGCAACAGGTGCCAGGTGTATACGGATAAGTAAACAGGCATGGTCCACTTCCTTGAGGACCTAACTATCCTAAACTTCTTTCATCTTTTCCCCAAGCCAGGACACGCTTCTAATGAGCTCTGGTTTCCAAAACCTAGCCCAGGGCAGGGTAGGACAATTAAGGGCTGCATCTAAATAAGCCACAGCAAATGTTAGAGGCCGCCCCCCCCACTCCCGGCCACAATTCTCTACTAATCAGATGAAACCTGCAAATAAAGGTGGTCTCTATCATGCCACCAAACGGTGTTGGATCCAGCTCACCCTGCTGTCCTGGCTAGAACTGAGGAGCAGCCCCTCGGCGACACAGGTCCTGTGGCAGCTTTAGTGTGGAGGGACGTTCAGCTTGTCTTCCTGTAGTATGGCCACCTCTTCTCCCTAACTATGGGCAACCAAACAGGCCCAAAATCTATCAGAAGCCTTCTGAAGTTCACGAGCACACTGAACGGTAATAGACCATTGTAATAATTTCACCATCCATGCAAGCCACAGTTAATATCTTGCTACCTCTTTGGAACCATAATATTTAATATTAATGTTTAATATTTAAACATAATATTTCAAAATAGATACTGAGCAAGATGAAGCCAGTTTCTTTCACCATCTTTATGTCTGTAAAAACTCTCATCAAGCCAAGCTCTCTCCCCTCCTGGGCTCACTGTGTATAGAGGAGCTACTGCTAACAGAATCATCTTGATTAAGAATTCATATACTGTAAAAGCCATCAGAAAAACATAATCAGAATACAGGGAAATTATATGATCAGATAATCAGCAAAATCTTCAGATGCAGATTAACTTATTGTTCAATTGATGAGTCTTAAGTATGTCCATGAATTGCTTTTAAAGAGGTCTTGGGAATTAAGAAGATCCCTCTTATCACACAAAAACATGCGAAATCTCTTCATTTATTTTAAACTCAGAGATGAAAAGACATCTTTTACTTTTTGCACTGTATTCAATATATAATAATCCTATGTTAATCATGGATATCATACACTGTCCTCTTGGTAACAAAGGGACACTAGTCCCAACGGTCTCCAACATGTACTTGAGAAAGCTTAAAGCTCTCTGATGTTTCAACAAATAAGTATCTGTCAAGGATAAAAAAAAGGATCAATTTAAGGCCATTTTCTAAGTAGTCTGATTTAAAATTCAGGAGTAACCAGACCTTCTTAGATAATAACTTGGATAAAAATCACCCATAGATCTTTCCACAAAGCAACCTAAACTGGCCTTCTAGAGACCAGATAAAGTGGTAAGGGACTTTAGGGCTAATCATTCAGATAATAGCTTTACTTGGATTGGCTTAATAATACAGGCCTGAATTCATTTAAACATCTTTCTGCTTCACTTTCCCTAAGACAATTCTAAAAACAGTACATCTTTGTATTTTAGACGAGTGATTCTCAGAGTGTAGGAGCCATTAACACTAATAATCCACAAGTTGATTTTAGATGATTTACAGATTCAGTATGGAATAAGACAGACTCTCCTAGTAGAAAAATTTAATCCCTGACTCTGAACTGATTGCATCAAATAGTCTCAACCCTGTAAGAGCATGCCTTTAAAATCTCTGTCTCAATAAAAAAAGGACGTCCTCTGACGCAGGGTTTTTGACAGCCAGTGGCATCTACTCAGGATTGAATAACACTAAATGGTTTTCACTGCTTAGTTTTCATTGGGTATCTACTATTTGCACACATAATAGTTTTCCATTTAAGATAGAGGCATAAGGTTTCTCTTTTAAATACTGTTTTGTATGGTTAAAAAAAAAAAAACGTGAGAGTGGCCGGGTGCAGTGGCTCACGCCTGTAATCCCAGCACTTTGGGAGGCCAAGGAGGGTGGATTACATGAGGTCAGGAATTTGAGACAAGCCTGGCCAGCATGGTGAAACCCTGAATCTACTTAAAAAAAAAAAAAAAATTAGCCAGGTGTGGAGACATTTGCCAGTAGTCTCAGCTACTTGGGAGGCTGAGGGAGGAGGATCACTTGAACCCGGGAGGTGGAGGCTACAGTGAGCTGAGATCGTGCCACCACACTACAGCTTAGGCAACAGAGCAAGACTCTGTCTCAAAAAAAAAAAGTGAGAAACATTAAATAATAATAGAAGTAAAATACAACTATGGCAAAAAGCATGCAGATGGTATCATATGACTGATATTGGGAAACACTGTTTGAAAATACTTGTAGTGTAGTGATTATAATAGCCTGGGTTTGAATCCTAGCTTTGAAACTTCCTTCCTGTGTGACTTTAGGCAAATTACATAGAATCCTTGTGCCTTGGTTCCCTCATTTGTAAAATGGAGACAAGGATAGTACCTACTTCAAAGGGTTATTGTGAAGATAAATGGTGGAACAGGTAAAGGGCTGAAATGCTAGCTGACATATAGGAAGAATTCACCATAAATTAGTTTTGCTTGTTTGAGATAGGGTCTCACTCTGTTGCCCAGGCTGGAGTGAAGTGGCGTGATCACAGCTCACTGCAGCCTCAAACTCTTGGGCTCAGGAGGCTCCTTAGTCACAGTCTCCCAAATAGCTAGGACCACGCACCATCACACCCAGCATAAATGAGCTACTACCAGTAGAATTACTAGTATTTTGTAAATATATCTAGGTGAGTAATTATATACTCAAACTCAACTCTTTGGTCTGTGAATTACCACGTAAGAGAAGGAGGCTTCTTCATGGACTCTCGTATAGATGAAAGGGAAAGCTCATTTTGTTGTTTCATTTTTTAAATAAAACATCAAACAATTGAGGAGTTTTGTAAACCCATGTGACTCCCCAGGAATGAGAAAATCAAGTGTACTATCTTGAATTCCACACTATAACTTCCTTCTCTCCCTACTTAAAGGTTCCAATTTTTAATTACTAAGAGTTAAAAATGAGGCTGCCATTCCTTACCCATATGACACCAACCAAAATGTATTTAAACCAGACACAAGGTTCCTCCAGCATTTTAACATTCTGCCCAATTCATGCAGCATCTCAAGAATTGCTGTCTTCATGAATGTTACCACAGTAAATGATTTTTTGTTTAAATTATAGCCACTTTCCATGCAATGAGACTTTTTGAAAATCTGCTCGAATATAAAAGGCAAGTGGGTATCTCTTATTTATCTTTTTTTTTATATGATTTTTCTCTGTCCTTGGCTTCCAGGGGAATTCCTCCATTTGTTCATGTAGCGTAATGTGAGCATCTTGATGAATCAGAAAATGCACTGGGGAAGTCACTTCATATTAACATTGTGTGCCTTCTTCACTCCACTCCATTTAGCAGGCATTTTGGACTAAAATAGGGAAGAACAGAGGAAGAACATTGTGCAGTGACATGGACTAGTGATCCATGAGGTCCAGCCAAGCTCCGTGTCTGCTCTCTGGGGGATAATAAGGCCTCCTGAATAATCAACTTGAGTTGATCCATCTAGTTGAACTAGTTATCAGCTCCACTAAAGCCCAAAGAGAGGAAGGAAGGAAGGAAGTGAAGGAAGGAAGGAAGTGAAGGAAGGAAGGAAGGAAGGAAGGAAGGAAGGAAGGAAGGAAAGAAGGAAGGCAAGCAGGCAGGCAGGCAGGCAGGCAGGAAGGCAGGAAGGCAGGCAGGCAGGCAGGCAGGCAGGCAACCCTGTAACCAACATGAAGGAAAATGGTTAACAATAAAATTAATGCTGATTGCAAATGTAACCTTCAAGATTCACAGAGCCCAGTAATCCCTCAAAGAACAGATAATATGATCTGACTGCTTTTGAATGTCAAATGTACCTGAAAGAAATAGCTATGTAAATTGCCATAGCAAGCTACGTACTAAGAGTCTAAAGTTAATTTCTAAAACCTAAGTCATTGCCCCTTCCCCTCTCAATTCTGTCAAAATTAGACCTTTACTTCTCTAATTTTTCCATGTACAGTACTCACACCTACAGAGGCAGTTAGTCCTTCAGCATGAATATGAAACAGGTCTGCAGTGCTAGGCTACCTAGGTGCAAACCTCAGGTCTGTGCAACACTGGCATGTTACTTAACCTTTCTGTGCCTCAATTCCATCATCTAAGAATGGGACTGTAATAGCACCTACCTCATAAGCCTGTTGAGAACTGTACCCAGCACAGTTAGTGCCATGTCAGTGTTACATATTGTGAGTAGTGGTCATATGTGACCTGTACATGACTTCTCAAATACATTGAGAGAGGTATTGCCCATTTTATAGATGAGGAGACTGCATGTTTCCAGTGTTAAAGAGCTGCCCACAGGACTTCCAGAAACAATCTGGAGATTAAGAACAAAAGTACCCATGGCAGATGACTGAAGAAGCACTGAAAGTGTACAGAAAAAAGGTCTTCTTAGTGGCCATCATAATTTTTTAAGTGTTGATAGCTTATTCATACATTGCACAGTCTATGACTGGAAGAATTTAACAGACTAAGACAACGGATATTGACCTATAAAGAGAAGGTCTCTATTTATGATGTTTGCTATTGGCTGTCTCAAAACATTCTCTCCTCACTCGTAACTTCTTGTCCATACTGTATTTATTTGTCTTGTGTGTTCTAGAGGCACCTGACAAAAGCGAGAAAGAGCTAAAGTGGGCACAATGTAGGTATGGTCTACCAGGTTATGTTTATGCCACATGTCTTACGCCCTGGGAGTTTAGCTACAGAGCACAAAGGAAATGGGGCATCACTATTGTCCCAAAAAACATCAAGTGAGATCAGGAAACCCACCCACTCAAGACTCTTATTATTCACCAGCTGGTGGTTTCACTGAGCTTTGAGGATCCCAACACACTGAGGCAGGTAAAGACAACTGATTTAATCCCATCAACCTAGCTGCCATCATGTTCAATGAACAGAAATTTTAACTGGGTGAGTTTGTGGAAAGAGAGAAAGAAAAGGTACAGGAAGAATCAAGCATCCATACAAATTAAGCTTTTCCTCCCTGGGACACTGTAGTAGATTGACAGCTAAAAAGACTGAATCTCAAGTTCTTCAGCTTTCCACAGCCTTTGTAAAGTGACTTCGCAGCTCTTTTCAACAAAGAATTGAGTCTTCACAATTCACAACTGCAAAGATGTGGAACCAACCTAAGTGCCCATCAACTAATGAATGGATAAAGGAAATGTGGTACATATACACCATGGAATACTATTCAGCCATTAAAAGGAACAAAATAATGTCTTTTGCAGCAACTTGGATGGAACTGGAGACATTACTCTAAACCTAGTAACATAGGAGTGGAAAATCAAAAACCATATGTTCTCACTTATAAGAGGGAGCTAAGCTATAAATAAGCAAAGGCATACAGAGTGATATAATGGACTTTAGAGACTCAGAAGGGGAAGGGTGGGAGGGGGACCAGGGGCAAAAGACTACCTATTAAGTACAATGTACACTGCTTGTGTGACAGGTGCACTAAAATCTCAGAATTCACCACCACTACATAATTCATCCATGTAACCAAAAACTACTTGTACCCCAAAAGCAGAAGGAAGGAAGGAAGGAAGGAAGGAAGGAAGGAAGGAAGGAGGGAAGGAGGGAAGGAGGGATGGAGGGAAGGAGGGAGGGAGGGAAGGAAGGAAGGGAAAAAGGAAGGAAGGAAAGGAAAGGAAAGGAAAGGAAAGGAAAGGAAAGGAAAGGAAAGGAAAGGAAAGGAAAGGAAAGGAAAAGGAAAGGAAAGGAGGGAGGGAGGGAAAGGAAAGGAAGGAGGGACGGAGGGAGTTGTGGGGAGGGGGTCAAATAAATGTGGAAAATGTCGTAGCTCCTAGACTCTGCTAAGATCTGGTACAGTGCATGGTACATGGTAGCTGATCAATATCTGTTGAATGACATAAAGTGTGCTTCTCCAAACATTGTTTCCCCCAGGAAAGGGGGACAGAGTGAAGCACATTTAGTAGCTGTGTATGTTCATTATGCACACCAGCCGCAGATGACTGAGCATTATTAGAGAAACACACACCAACAAAATTCACCTTTTAATTTTAACTCCATCATTTCAAAACTTTTGGTTGTGGCATTAGTATTACAATCCCAAATGTAGCAGAAATTGCCAGTTATAACTCAATAGTCATTCTCCTCTCCATCATCAGTAAGAGAGCCCCAATTTTATTCAGAGAGCCCCAGGCTCTCCTGCACTGAGATGTGACCATGTGACCAAATACTGGCCAAGAAATTTTTTTTAAAAGTGTTATATGGAACTTAAGAGTAAGATGACAAAAATGGCAGGAGATGCCTCAACTAAAAGGATTCCTTTCTTCTCTCTAATCCCTCCCTGCTGCACATGTGCACTGTGGAACTGATGGCCTAAACCAAACTGGCCCAAGTGACCAATGGAAAATGGAAAGATCAAGACAGTGGACCAGAAAGTTGGGAATCTGGGATCTTGATCTGACTGGAATATCATGCAGCTCCCTAACCTCTCACCATGCAGCCTATTTTGAAAAATTATTTTTTTTCCTACTGAAAAGGAGTCATTACTTTTATTTCAATAAAAAGAAATAATGACCAGATTTGCTCTGTTCTCCAAAAATAATGCTGAACACTACATACCTAAATGCCTACCTTGTTTGCAAAATTTTGGTTGATTATAATAATCATTTCCTGACGAAGAATGGAGAGCCAAATACTAGGAAGAAAGAACACTGAGTGAATTCACCTATGCACCTTATTCCTCCCCTTACCGTGTCACTCACTGAATGAAAACATACCTGGGCCTCCCACTTTGACTTTTCCTTGGGGCTCCTCTTTAAACATCCAATTACAAATAAATTTAAAGCCATTGTATTAGCTTGTTTTCATGCTGATGATAAAGACATATCTGAGACTGGGAAGAAAAAAAGGTTTAATTGGACTTACAGTTCCACATGGCTGGGGAGGCCTCAGAATCATGGTGGGAGGTTGAAAGGCACTTCTTACATGGCAGAAGCAAGAGAAAATGAGGAAGAAGCAAAAGTGGAAACCCCTGATTAACCCATCAGATCTCAAGATGTATTCACTATCATGAGAATAACATGGCAAAGACTGACCCCCATGATTTAATTACCTCCCCAGGACCCTTCCACAAGACATGGGAATTCTGGGAGATACAATTCAAGTTGAGTTTTGGATGGGGACACAGGCAAACCATATCATTCCACCCTTGGCCCCTCCAAATCACATGTCCTCACATTTCAAACCCAATCATGCCTTCCCAACAGTCCCCCAAAGTCTTAACTCATTTCAGCATTAACCCAAAGTCCACAGTTCAAAGTCTCATCTGAGACAAGGCAAGTCCCTTCTGCCTATGAGCCTGTAAAATCAAAAGCAAGCTAGTTACCTCCTAGATAGAGTGAGGGTACAAGTATTGGGTAAATACAGCTGTTCCAAATAGGAGGCATTGGCCAAAACAAAGGGGTTACAGGGCCGATGCAAGTCTGAAATCCAGCAGAGCTGTCAAATGTTAAAGCTCCAAAATGATCTCCTTTGACTCCAGGTCTCACACCCAGGTCACACTGATACAAGAGACATGTTCCCGTGGTCTTGGGCAGCTCCACCCCTATGGTTTCGCAGGGTACAGCCTCCCTCCCAGATGCTTTCATGGGCTGGCGTTGAGTGTTTGTTTGCAGCTTTTCCAGGCACATGGTGCAAGCTGTCAGTAGATCTACCATTTTGGGGTCTGGAGGATAGTGGCCTTCTTCCCACAACTCCACTAGGCAGTGCCCCAGTAGGGTCTCTGTGTGAGGACTCTGACCTCACCTTCCCTTCCACGATGCCCTAGCAGAAGTTCTCCACGAAGTTCCCCGCCCCTGCAGCAAACTTCTGCCTAGGCATACACGCATTTCCATACATCTTCTGAAGTCTAGGTGAAGTTTCCCAAACCTCAATGCTGGACTTCTGGGCACCCACAGGCTCAACACAACATGGAAGCTGCCAAGGCTTAGGGCTTCTACACTTTGAAGCCACAGCCCAAGCTCTATGTTAGCCCCTTTCAGCCATGGCTGGAGCAGCTTGGACACAAGGCACTATGTCCCTAGGCTGTACACCACACGGGGACACTGGGCCTGGCCCATGAAATCATTTTTTCCTCCTAGACCTCTGGGTCTGTGATGGGAAGGGCTGCTGTGAAGGTCTCTGACATGGACTGGAGACATTTTCTCCATGGTCTTGGGGATTAACATTAGGCTCCTTGCTACTTATGCAAATTTCTGCAGCCAGCTTGAATTTCTCCCCAGAAAATGGGTTTTTCTTTTCTGTCACATAGTCAGGCTGCAAATTTTCCAAACTTTTATGCTCTGCTTCCCTTAAAAAACTGAATGCCTTTAACAGCATCCAAGTCACCTCTTGAATGTTCAGCTGCTTGGAAATTTCTTCCACCAGATACCCTAAATTATCTCTCTCAAGTTTAAAGTTCCACAAATCTCTAGGGCAGGGGCAAAATGCTGCCAGTCCCTTTGCCAAAACATAATAAGAGTCACCTTTGCTCCAGTTCCCAGCAAGTTCCTCATCTCCAACTGAGATCACCTCAGCCTGGATTTTATTGTCTAGATCACTATCGGCATTTTGGGCAAAGCCATTCAACAAGTCTCTAGGAAGTTCCAAACTTTCCCACATTTTCCTATCTTCTTCTGAGCCCTACAAACTGTTCCAATCTCTGCCTGCTACCCGGTTCCAAAGTCACTTCCATATTTTCGGGTATCTTTTCAGCAATGCCCCACTCTACTGGTACCAATTTACTGTATTAGTTTGTTTACACACTGCTGATAAAGACATATCCAAGACTGGGAAGAAAAAAAGGTTTAATTGGACTTACAGTTCCACAGGGCTGGGGAGGCCTCAGAATCATGGTGGGAGGTTGAAAGGCACTTCTAACATGGCAGCAGCAAGAGAAAATGAGGAAGAAGCAAAAGTGGAAACCCCTGATAAACCCATCAGATCTCATGAGACTTATTCACTATCATGAGAATAACACAGCAAAGACCAACCCCCATGATTTAATTACCTCCCCCTGGGTCCCTCCCACAACATGTGGGAATTCTGGGAGATACAATTCAGTTGAGATTTGGATGGAGACACAGCCAAACCTTATCAGCCATCCCTCAGTATCTGTAAGGGAATGGTTCCAGGATCCCCCACACGTACCAAAACTCACAGATGCTCAAGTCCCTTATATAAAATGGCATAATATTTGTATATAACCTATGCACATCCTCCCATATACTTGAAATCATCACTAGAATACTTATAATACCTAATACAATGTAAATGCTACATAAATATTTGTTATACTGTTTTTATTTATACTATTTTTATTGTTGTATTGTTAAATTTTTTGAATATTGTCTATCTGAGCTTAGTTGAATCCATGGATGCAGAACTGGCAGATATGGAGGGCCTACTGTATTTGTTTAGATTTTTTCCTCAGGGAAACCCAGAAATTAAATCATTTTGCCAACAAGGCCAGGAAAACAAATCATTTGTGTTGTGGCTAAGCCATAAGGCTCCCATCATAAACACAAGCAGAGCCTGCACAGCTTTGCTCTCACAAAGCCATTTGGGGGAAGATTTTTATGGCAACAGCTGAAATGTTTCTACCAAAACAACACCTACACTTTGCTAGAGTTATTTTCGGAGAAGAAGGTTTCCCCTACTGCTGCTTAAATCGTCCAAATGTGTAGTGAAAAGCCTAGGCTTGCAGTGAATCTGGCAGCCCTGGCAGAACTTCTCTGCCACTTCTTGGCTGGGTGACCTGGGGCAGGCCACTTAACCTCACTGACCTCAGGCCTCCTCCTAAACTAGGAATCTCAGCACCTTAGAGTCATCCTGAGAACTGATGAGACAATGCATGTTTAGCACCATGGCTACATAGTAAGTATTCAAAAAATGGAAGCTGCATTGATTTGTACCAAATTTGATGCTAAATACCTTGAATACCTTAAGGAATAAAGATACAAGAACCTATGGGTAAGCCATATTTAAAGACACCACATTAAAAGTAATATGAAAGTACAAATGTGCATGACAGTATATGTATACAAATCACGGAACCCTATTTATCCCAGACCACTTACTCTGCTTTTCCTCAACTCTTTAGGACTGGGTTATGGAGAAGAAATCCGTCAAAACTCTCAGAATAGCTACACTAGACATCATAAAGTCCACTAACTGAAACTTCTATATTTAATTCATCAATAATGTTAACTAATGGTGTTGAGCATTCACCAAGTGCTATGCACCTAGCAAGGCATTTCTTATGGTTTAATTACTGTATTTATCTTTCACATTACACACCTGGAGATGGGTCATGGACACTGTGATGTGATGCCCAGACACTGCTTCGGGACCGAATAATTGATTCCTTGCTACTGTGAGTGATACAGGCAGAATGCCCTCAACTGTCAGTCCTCTCTGGAAAATTCCCTCAGCTGGAGGAAGCTGTTCCATTCATGGTCAACTGCCTCCAATGGTCAACATCAGTGAATAAGGGCCCAACCTGCTTCAGAAGGTTGACTAAGGCTCTTGTTAAGATTGCACTGCAGTTCAACTTCTCCCTCTGCCCAGTCCTGAATCCATCCTTTCCCCTCCACAGATGTTGTTAATCTCAAGAATATTCGAGAATAAACCTCTGCACACCAATCTCCAGTTGGGAGTTTGTTTCCCGGGAAACTCATATTGAGACAACTTAGGTACTAAAATTACTTTCATTTTTTTAGATAAAAAAAGTCTCAGGTTAAGAAACTTGCCCAGAGTCACACAGCCAATGAGTGGCATAGCCAGTACTAGGATGCCAACATTCTAATGTCAGAGCGAAGGCTCAAAACCACTGTGCTCTATTGCTTAAAAGAGTTTCCATTGTCATGTCTAATGAAATAAACTGCATAACATGGATGTCATCTGCACAGTACGTTGCAAGAAGCAAATCAGGAGGGAAGTAAGGTTTGCAAGAGAAGGCAAATTCAATAAACCGTTATTAGTCAAAGTCAACAAGACCATAGAAACTACTCTAGGTCTTTCAAATCAGGTGACTTGTTACAGATGTGAGAATGACTGACAGACCACAGAGGGACAGTGAGGCAGCCCAGAGACTAGCAACTGAGGAGAGCTGCTATCTTCTCTAACAGGTGGGATAATGGAAGGATGCGACATTATCAGAGCCTAGAGGCTAGAGCCAACTGACAGAGACCAAGGCAACAGTTGTGGAGATCAGGCTGCTGTGGAGAAAAGGTGAGTCTGGTGAGAGCTGATTGGAAGAGGCACATGGAAGAGACACATGTGTTCCTAGAGATACCAAAGAAAGCAGAGAGGCAGAGAAAGACACTCTAACCTCTCTCTCTTCTGGCCCTCCAGTTTTCCACCAGTGCTTCCTGTTGGCTACACCTACCTGGAGGCCAGAGGGCAAGGGAACCCTCTGAAAACAAACAAGGAATACAAGAATTTAAAAAGCAGATCTGTCTAAAGCCAAGGTTAGAACCAAGTGGACCACATACTCCAGAAACCCAAGCAAACAATAACAATAACAACACCTTACACTTACATGGCTCTTTACAAGGCATGTTCCTGTATTACTGCACAGTTCAATAACTGATGTCTAAAAGGATGAGGCTGGAAGTTTCAATTATTCTGTTTATTAAATCAGGGAAACACATCTGATGGACCAGAAATATTTCCATCATGAAAACAGCTACTTTGACAGTGCTAAATGGTTAGGATTTCATTATGAAAATTTTACTTATGGAGCACAAATTGTTCCCTACCAATGTCAGGTAAGTTAGGTGTTAATGTGCCAGCTATTCTAGAAGGCTGGGTCTGCCTTCACAATTGTATCTTCTGTTTCATAAAGAAGGAGCTAGAACACAAATTCTTACTCTCCACTCAGAAGTCCTCTGTTGGCTTTCCAGATGCAGGAGAAATTCTTGCGGGGAAGGGAAGAGACAGGAGAAAAAAAAATCTGAAAACGAAACTCTATTACCAAGGATCTCCAGCCACAGTATTCAGCAATCACTCAATGCTTAACTATCCTTACCCTTTGCCCTTTGTGAGACATCTAACAAGGCATGACTACTCTCTATTCTTCCTATTTTAAAAATCATTTATATTTCATTTCCTCCAGGAGGAATGTGATTTGTTCCTATATAAAGATTGCAAATACATTTCAGTCCCTTCCACCCCACAACAAAGCTTCTTTGAGGTAATTAAAACTCAATTGGCTTGAGAATCTGGGTTCAAGGCCTAGATTTGCTTCTAGATAGCTGTTTGGATTGAAGGAGCCCAATTAACCTCTCTGGGACTGTCTCCTTCATGACTGCCAACACGATGCAACTAGAACTAGATGATGTCCACAATCCTTTCAGCCCTCAATGAAATAATTCAATAGAAAGACAATAAAGACCTGTGCAGACCCAGATGAACTCTCTCTTCCTTGACAAGGCACAGACATATTTGTGAGGCTGCTTATCAGTATCAAAAGTACAGTCCTGTGGCCATGGCATGGAGAAAAGCCTGATCTCATTCCTTGCTCAATTGACTGTGATCTCATCCAACAATTTCCAAGTTGGGATCTAGGATAGTCTGACTGCAAAAAGAGAACAATTCTCCCTCTCTGTAACCACAGCCTCTGCTATGTAACTTTGTGGTGCCATCCCACTCTAGAATTGGCTGTGTGACTTCTTTTGGCCAATGGAAATATTAGCACACATGATGCACAGAAAGGCTTGAAAAGTGCTTGCACAACTGAGTTTGCTCTCATTCTTGCTCCTCTGCCATAGCCAGGAGTATATGCTAGGTCTAGTATCTTAGGATGAGACACATATATAGCAGGGATGAGTCACTCTGATCTAGCATAGATGTTAGCTATGCCACTCTAGATCAGCTAACAGCTTGCTGAGCCCCTAGACATGTGAACTAACCCAGAGCTGCCTGCCCAACCCATAGGTGAGCACAGACACATGAATGAGATCAGCTGAAATCAGTCAAGCATTGAGCAGCTGAACCCCCCGAAACTTACAGGCTAAATATATATGTTACTCTATTCCACTGCAGTTTTGTGATTGCTTGTTATGCAGCATTATTGTGGCAAAAGGAAATGGGTACATATTCCTTGGAATACTAGTCCTTAGCCAGACTGTAATGACTATTTTTGGAACAAAGGTTCCTTAGTCGTGAAACAAGTTGATGACATCCTACGCACCTTAACATACATTAACGTCTTTAAGGATCTAGAAGCCCCACAATAAAGAAGTCTATTTAACTTTGTCTAACCCATATTTCCCACAACCTATTTTACCATAGACCTCCAAGTATGATTCCCTAATCGGATTCTCCCCTAGGCTTAGACCCCAATTCTGGGTTGAACATCTACCCAATCTTTTTGCTAGTCAGGCCATGTCTTTTATTTTCTCTTACAAGATGATTAGTGGACCCTTCAAAAGCAAATTAACAAAACACCTTAAGAGGAGGACTTTGATATCACAAAAGCTTATATTGTTTATAAGCAAAGTTTAATTAGAAATAAAAGATAAATGTTCCAAAAATATCTGAAATCCACATATGGTCTAATTTCAGCTTTCTCCTATTTACACTTTAACAAAAGCATAATGCTGACCTTGCCAATTCCTTCCTCAACATTCTTCAGAGTCTCCTCACTGCCATCCTCTTCTTATAATTGCTTTTAAAAACTAACTGAGAAGCCATGAGGCTGAGATGGCTCCGGCACCTTGGGTTCCTAGGTAAGTAAACCAAAACCTAATCAATGTGAAGAGTCAAAATACCATGTAAAGAGTCAGAAACTACTAGGGACTTTCCACTTTAACCAAATACTTTTGTCTTGCTTCCTAGAACACCTTATAAAAATGTTCCCCTTGTGCCCTTTCAGTGGAGCCCTGAACCACTTACTACCTGATGCTGCCCAATTCATGAATTACTATCTACACGAATAAATTCTTTAAAATGTTTATGTGACTATTTTACCTTTTAACACAGTTTACAAGCCTTCACTGACCTGGTCCTTGATTCCTTATCCATTTTATCTCCTTTCTCCCTCACCCCTAGTCTTGTGTGTACATGCTATCTGTCCTGATCTACTTTTAATACCATCAAATGGGCCATGAGCTACTGCTCTGAAACTCCAGAGTTTGGTCATATTTGAGGTGAACCTGAATCATGCAGCTTTGAAATAATATGATATAAAAGCACTAATATGGTCTCACATTAATTTGGATCAATGTAGGCATCCCCCCAAAACAATTCTTCAAGAATTGTAGTTTTGATGCTGGCTGGGGCAGAGGAAACTCTAAACTCTGTGTACAGAGTGGCCACAGGGCCATGTTAGCTGGTAAATGAAAATACTCACCATCTTTTGACAGAATTATTTTGAATCACGAGAGTTCCAAATTTGCAAGAACTTTAGAAATACAACCCTCACATAAAATATGACCTCTAGAACATGGAGTTTCTTCTGCTGGAAATTCTTCCTCATCCCTTAACCACACTCTAGCCCAAACATGCAGTTCTTCCAGCTAACTTCAATTTGCCCTTTATGTATCAGTTGAGACAGTACTGCTTCCTGGAAGCTTTCCCTAAAACCCCCCAAAACAGGTCACAAGACCTCTCCCCAAGACAGAATTTACCTGATATTAACATTTTCCCACTGTAAATGCCTGGCATTTATTCTAGACTCCTTGATAGGAGAGATCCTTGCTTATTCCAATTTAGGTGGCTCACAGATGATCAATGAATATTGCATGGGTGGGTGCATGAATGGAAAGATAAATGGATAGGTGGAAGATGAAATGAACGAATGGGAAGGCATACTAAATACATGACTGATTTTTGCTGAACATTCTCTCCCAATCCTCTCCCCTACACAATCTCAAGGAAAGATAATTACAAACACTAGGCAACAGCAGGGGAAAGAAGACCAAAAAAAAAAAAAAAAAAGAATCTTGATAATTGTATCAGCTGGATAAGAGTGATCATTATGAATTTTGAATTAATGTAGACACATTTTTTTGATGTGAGAACACTTGTCAAAAATATAAAACACACCCAGAATAAAAGTAGGATGCAGTAGTGGCTTTTCCTAATAAAAATAAAATTTGCTGAAGATGCATCTTTTATTTTTTAGAGAAAAACATTTTAACTTATTTGTTGACAGTGAAGGATTCACTCCAAGAATTGTGCTATGTAATGAATGTGGCCTCTTTGACACAGCAAACAAAAGTGCAGTGAAGGACTTTCTTAAGAGCTCAGTGGTTCAGATTTCCTGCTTCTCATCACAAAAACACACTGGAGAAATATTTTTGTTTTCACTCACTTTCACCTTGGATACAAATTTCACTATCTCAATTACCCCAGTTGTCCTCTTTAATGAGGACAGAAATGAGTGCAAACATAGCTAAGATGGTTTAAAACCAAAAAAGCCTTCATCTCTGATGTTTCTTCTCACATGGCTTTGGATCCCAGACTGAAAACACAATATACCTCTGGCACTTTTAGGCAGAGCTAGGAAAATAGCTCTGCCACTGATTTTAAACATCCTCCTAACTGACACTATGGAAGTCTTAGGCAATGTTACATGAATGATCTTTTGGCTGGGTATGTGTATGGCCTTGTTCTCTGGGACTTAATTTTATTTGAACTTCCTTCTCCTTCTCCTCCTCCCCCTCGTTCCCCTCCTCCCCCTCCTTCCCCTTCTTCCCCTCCTCCTCCTTCCCCCTCCTCCTCCTCCTTCTTTCTTCTTCTTCTTTTCTTTTTTCTTTTGTTGAGATTAGGTCTCATTTTGTTGCTCAAGCTGGTCTTGAACTCCTGGGCTTAAGCAATCCTCCAGCCTTGGCCTCCTGAGCCACCACACCAGCCTTAAACTTTCTTTAAACCCCTTAGATACTATATCTGCAAAGGGCTGTATAGTATTTTCACCAGCTAGAAAAATCCAAAACAATTTTCTATGGATTGTTTTAACCTTAAAGTTAAGCAAATGTGTAATCTGCTGCTTAAGTTTTTCAGGTTCCTTTGTGTCATATTTCCCTATTGTTTGAACTCTTTTAAAAAGTCCCACATAAAAGTACAGGTAAGAACCTAGCCATTAGTTGTGTCTATCAACAAACACATCAATGGTCATAGCAGGAAACACAGTAGTTGGTTCTCCCAGACATCAACCTTAAAGATGTGGTACAGCCCAGCTTCTCCAAGCAGTTCTGTCCTTCAGAAACTTACTAAACTTTCAAGAATCTATTTCTGCCTCCTACAGCTTGTTTTTTCTGCATGCGTTCTTTCAAAAGACATCTGCATCCTCTGGGAAAAGATAAAAGTGATACCAAATAAAACTAAAAGCAAACTTCAGAAAGACTTCTCAAGGAACTGCTCCCAAATAAAGAGTAATTTCTTCACTTTGTTCTTTTCTTTCTCTCTTTAACTCTCCAACAAAGGTAAGTCCCTCAAGGCTGTTTATTCTTCTCATTTATAAAAGCATCCACCAGGTAACCAAATTAAGATTCCTTTTACAGAAGGAAGCCCAGCAAGCTAGTCCCCTGATACTATGAAGCCATAGCCACCAGGATTCCCACAAAGCACAAGTATATCCACTCTGCATTTCTTGCCAATGCTGTTCCTTAATTGGCCATGAATAGTTACAGTCAGCCCCAGCAATTTCTGTACCCTGTATAGTATAATCTCCTAAAACATCAGCTGAGAGTTTAAAAGCCAAATTTTTAAATAGCATCCAATTAATAATCATGGTAATAATGAAAGAATTGCCAAACTGCAATGTGAATTCTGAAGTTGAAAGTGGAGGCTAAGCTAAATGAACCGAAACTATCCTTCCACCATCCCTCCCCTCCACCATTTTTTAAATGTTATATTTAGTACTGAAACTTTCTGGAACTAGATAATGTGAAATGTTAGGATTTTATATTTCAGGTTCTATTTGCTTATTCAACATTTACTGAGCACTGACTACGCCTGAATATAAAGATAGAAATCATTGACAGCTGATCTCAAGGAAATCAAAATTCCACTAAAAAGAGGTTTCTAACAGAATTTGTTCCACTGACTCAACAAATGTTTACTACTAAGTACCTGCACTGCCCTAGGCATGGAAGATGTCCATGCATGATACAGACAGAAATCTCTGCTGTCATGGAACCTCGATTTTAAAGAGGGAGACTGACAACAAATGAGTCAGCCAATGGTCTAGATATTAGAAGACACTAAAGGTTACAGAGGAAAAAGACTAAAGTAAGGAAAGGGACAGGGTACAAGTCACAGGGATGGCAACGCTAAAAGAAAGGCCCCAATTGGCAAAGATTTGAAGAAGGTGAGGAACAAGTCCCGCAGATATTGTAAAGAAGTTTCCGGGCAGAGGGAGAACGTGCAAAGGCCCTGGGGCAGCCACACCCAGTGTGTATAAGGAAAAGCAGTTGGCAAGGTAAGCCAACACGCAGTGAACAAAGGAGAAGGTAGTAAGAGATGAAGTCAGAGATTAAGAGGAAGGGATCGTGCCAGGCCCTGGGGGCCCTTGTGAGTGCTTTGGCTTACTCTCTGAATGAGGTGGGAAACCACTTTAGACTAGGAGCAGACCAACGTGATCTGATATCTATTTCAGAGGGATCATTTGGGCTGCTGTGTTGAGAACAGACTGCAGATGGGCAAGGGCTCAAGCAGGAACAGACAAGCTCCAAGGCTACTGCAGAATGCAGGTGAAGAAGGGTGATGACTGGAACAGAAGGTAGTGATACTAGCAATACAAACTGCTTAGATTTGGGATATGTTGTGAATGTAGAACAACAGAATTTACTGTTGAATTAGATGTCAGTATATGAAGATATGGGACATTCTTTTTTCACTTCCCTGCTTAAAATGCCTATTAAAACTCCCAAGTTTGTGTTCATTGGATTTATTTAGTCCAACAGCATCTAATGATGCACTCATTTGCACCTCCAGCCTTTATCTTTCAACCAACCCACAGTTATTTAACATTGCTTATAAGCTATTCCATTCCTCTGGCCCACACAACCTTGGCATGACCATCCATTTCCAATCTCTGTACTGGTGATCACGGAAATAATTTTCCCAGATTCAAGATCCCTTTATTTCTTCCTTCTTTGTATTCCTCACTATGAATCCAGACATGAAAATCCACCCGTTCTTCCTCTGAACCCATTTTGTGCACTTCCCTCTCTCTTAGCTTCTATCACTACCCTTGTGGTGCTGACCACAACATCTCCCAGGAGGTGTCTCTGGCTCCAGCCTCTTCCTCATCAAAACTACCTCACCAACTGCAAAGGAAATAATGTTCCAAATCACAGGTTTTATGATATGACTTCCTCTGCTTGCAAGCATTCCAACCCTGCACCTGGCCTCCAAGGATCTCACACAGTGGCTTGCCATAGCCCTCCACTTTCTAACCTCCCACCCCTACCCCGTATACCTTCACTGCCTTTGGTGTGTGAAAGGGCATTCCTGCTCCTTCTCACACTTTAACTTTCAGACATGGGGCTTTCACAGCCTAGAATGCCCTCTCCCTCTACCTTCTAGGCAACTTTTCCTAAATCTACTCATCCATGGAGATTCAGCTCAATGTCTAGCCTCTCTATAAAAACACTCCTGACTGCTCCATCCCCCATTTAATTCCTATTATTCCCTTTTCATCTGATTGTTGCACTGGGACCTCATGTCATATATGCATGCCATATTTCCTGGGTAGGTATAAATTTCAAGATTATATACCAACTTGTATGTGTCTTTACACCCTCCACGGAGATACATATGGAGTGTTCAATACATATTTACAGCATTAAATTATTTCAGGGAAATTAAGTGAACTTAAACAAGATTGCCCCCATCTTTATCTCAATTTAAAAGTGGGGATTGAAAAATCCTAGCATGCAAAGAGTATAGAATCTTTAAATAAAACAAAATCTCAGTTATTTCCTTCTCCGTCTTTACGTTTCCCATCTAGGATTTTGATTCTTTTACTAACTTACTAACTTTCTTTTTCGAGAAACAGCATGCCACAGAAGAATTGGACAAAAAGTTTTGGCTAGGGTTATCTCATGAAGATTATGCTCAGAGGTGCATCCGTCATATCCCAAGCTGTAATCTAACCAATCTTTTTGGCTTGCAGCCAAACAAGATACTGGCTTCATGGGAGAACAAATAGGAACGGAATGAGTAGTTCTGGCCCAGTGGTCACAAAGTTCAGCCATCACTGAGATCTCTGTGTACAGATTTAGGGCCCCATGGTGGTAGAAGCATAAAGAAAAGAAAAAGTTGGCTTTTAATCAGGCACTAATGAACCATCTCTGGGCAAGAACTCTTGCTACATTTCAAATTAACATGCAGCCTCTACCCTTAACAATAGGACCTCACTGATTCACATGGTATCACCAATGGGGATGAGCGGGAGTCCCCAATAAACTATGTCCTTATATTCCCTGAAACGAGGCTAGTCTTAACTTCTTTCATCAAGATAAATATTCTCTCCCCTTGGTCCTTTCTTCTTCAGGGCAACTACCTTAGTGTTAGTCCATTTTGCATTGCTATAAAGGAAAACCTGAGACAGAGTAATTTATAAAGAAAGATGGTTTACTTAGTTCACGGTTCTGCAGGCTGTACAAACATGGCACCAGCTTCTGGTGAGGTCTCAGGAAGCTTTTACTCATGGTGGAAGGTGAAGGGGGAACAGGCATATCACATGGGAAGCAAGAGAGATGCCAGGCTCTTTTAAACCACCAGCTCTCACGTGAATTAATAGAACAAGAACTCACTCATTACTATGGGGAGGGCACCAAGGCAGTCATGAGCGATCTGCTCCCATGACCCAAATACCTCCCACCAGGCCCCACCTCCAACATTGGGGATCATATTTCAACTTGAGATTTGAAGGGGACAAATGACCAAACCATCTCAACTTCTAATTTTTAAATCATGCAAATAGCAAACACTTATCAGTACCTAACATGAGCAATGCATGGCCACTGCAGCCCTGAGGAAGACAGACACATTTCTCTGCCTTCTAGAGCCTTCAGTGGGAGGCAGATCATAATCAAGTAGCCACACTGGTATAAGGTTACAAAGTGTGATAGCGAGATGAGGGAAAAGGAGATGGACAGGGGATGTGGCTTAATCCAGAGTGTTCCATGCTCCCCTCAGGAAGTGATATTTGAGCTGAGGTCTGAAGAGCAGGTTAGAAGTTAGCTGATAGATAGGGACCGGGAGAGAGAAGACAGCCTTCTTGTCTCAGGGACACAGAGCAGAAAGGGAAGAGGCACATTAGACAAACTTAAAACAAAAAAGCAAAGCTGAAAAATGAGAGAGAGAATGGCTCCAGAAAAAGTTAGAAGGCAGATGTCAGGCAGAGCTCTCTGGACCATGGAAAGAAAAGTTATCTCAAGCCTCAGAGGAATGGCCAGGCATGGAGCATTCTCTCAAATAATCTTCAGAGCACTAATCCCACCTCAGCCCCTTCAAAGAAAATCTTTAATAGCACAAGACTTGGCCATGTCAACCACAGGTGACTGGATGGTCAGCAACCAATATGAATGTCCCTTGGGAGCATTTGAACTAAGAGACACAGAGGCTATAGTCAATTCATGATGACCACCTATGAAAGTTTCCATGAATAGTGGTGGCTGGGGACACGTGGAACATGTTGGGCCTTCTGCAAAAAAATGTGGTTTTAAATGGTTTGTCACTCCTCCTGTTGGGAAGTCAAGTCTATTTCCTCTCTCCTGGAAGCTGGCCCTGTGACTGCTTTGACAGAATGCACTGGGAGTGGTCACCCAGGACTTCTGAGCCCTTGACTTAAGGAAACTGGCAACTTCCACTTTTGCACATCTATAAGCTCCCTCTTGGAAGCCAGCTCCCTCACTGTGAGAAGCCCAAGCCACATGGAAAGAAACTACATGGAACAGAACTGAGATGTTCCAGCTGGCATCCTAGCTGAACTCCCATCCAATAAACACATCAACTGCTAATCATGTGAGTGAGTCCTCTTGAGCATTCCAGCTCATATGAACCCCCAGAGAATTTCAGCCCCAGCCAACACCACATGTAACAGAAGGACTGCCCAGCTGAGCCCAGTTACCACCCAGACTCATGAAAGGCACTAAATCGTGGTGGCTGTTTTAAGCCAGTAAGTTTTGGAGTGGTTTGTTAAAAAGCAAGAGATAACTAAAACAGAATATAGATAGAGCATGGTTAGCAAACAAGATAAGGAAAGAATAAAATAGATAGACAAGAAGACACTCTCTGTATGACAGGGGGTATAAGCTTAATTCTGGACGTTTGCATTCTATTAATAGTTCCATGATACCTGACTGGACTTTGTACCTCTCCCTGTACTTCATGAGACCTCAAGTTTCTAGACAATATAATGACCTTTAACATGACCAGTTTAAGGGGTTTCCATTTACAAAGGCTTTGACTATAACACCCATGTACTATAGATACCATTTTGCTCATGCCTCTGGAGTGGAATTCTTGTTTATCAGTTTCCTACTTGGTAAGCAGCACTCAAAAATTAATTGCATCTATAACTGTTGTAATGATAAGACAGTCTTCATCAATTAGCCCACCTTATAATATCAAGATTGCTGACCCCTTAAGCTTTAGGGACTAGAATAATTAGAAGGAATAAGGCACAAATATCTCTTATGGTAGGTGTATCCAGATATGTTCTGCTAAACAGGTGATTGTGAAGTATGGATGCTAATATAATCATTAGTAATAGAAAAGGCAATCCACCATATTTCCAAGCAACCCATCATATTTCTATATTTTAGGGAATTCTATGGTGATACAAGGTAGTTGTGTAATGGCAAATTTAGTACAAGTGCACACAAATCTGAGCAAAGCTGTGTAGTGACAGAAGATACCAGTGAGTCTTCTCCCTGTTTTGAGATGCTCCTGAATTAAAATCATACATTGTTCAGTATTTAGAACATGTGCTATATGATATCTAGCAATGTATTTCCCACTAAATGTCTAAAGATTCCCAAAGATATTATTTTTGTTTTGTTTACACTCCCCTAATATTTTTAGAGTATATTTTTACTAATATTCTTAGTTTATATTATTTTAAGTGATGATGCATATTAAGAATCAGATTACCATTCTATCCTATGGCCTGAAGTCCAGGCATTTCTCCAAAGCCACCAACATTTCTCCCAAATCATATATCTCACTGAATCTTCAAGCCACCAGGAAATGCACACCTTCCTTCATGCCATTCCTCCTTTTATCTTCCTGATACATTCATTATCATCCTTCAAGACCCAACTCAATGTCACTTGCTCTATGAAACATTTCCGTCATTCACTAACCTCTCTGCCTTTTCTTGATAGACTTACTTATAAATCCTCATTTATATGCACGTAAAATTCTCTACATACTTATAATACTTAAAAATATTTGTCACAAGTATTTGTTTGGGCTTCTATTTTCCAAACTACATTGTGATTTCCTTGAAAGCAGTGATCAAATATCATTCATTATTGAGTTAATGGTACTTAAGCAAAGTGCCTGAATCACAAGAGGCCCTCTGTAAATACATACAGAATGGGTGTTTTCTGTTGCTACTGCCTTATTCTAAGCAGCTTGAAATGCCTTTCACACCAGCTTAAAAAAAAAAAAAGAAAAAAAACTTGAGAAAAATAAATTATAACCCATTAAAGGGACAAGAAACATAAGGAATTAAGAGGAAAATACTTATCTAAAATTAGCACACGTGAGAGAAATCTCTGAAATTTCCATACGGATAAATCCATTTCACCCTTCTATTTCTTTGAATTACAAATTTTTCCATTTTATAGAGTTAAATACATTATAATTAACTGCATACATGGTCATAATAAGGCAGAACTTCCAATTTTCAATTCGCTACCTAAACAGAGCTTCCCACAGAGCAGGAAAAAAACAGATTACCAATTACAACCTAAGGCACCCCTCCAAAAAACATCTTCTTTAGTAAGTAACCCTTCTTTGTTAATGGATCCTACATGCTGAGTGTCCTTAGGGCTTGAGTACAATTTATGCCTCATTATCTTATATCTTCATAACGTCTCTAGCTGTTTCATTTCATCTGATTCTGTCTAGAGAGTAAATGCCTCAAAGATGTTGCCTCAGTCAGGGTCCCAGCAGGAAACAGATGGAACACTCAAACGGGTCAACAAGGGAGTTTAATAAGAGCTTATTTACCAGGTGTGGGCAGGGATTAGGGAAACCATGCAGGGAATGTGATGTGTCCTAGGCCTGAAGGAGTAAGAGGACAGAGCTACAGAAACCAAGAATAGTATCAGAATGACAGAAGAGATCTTCCTGGTCGACTGTGGCTTCCAGAAGGGGGACAGAGTCAACCAACAGCATGTTGGCAAGAAGAGACCCGGGAGTCTCTTAGCAACTGACCTCACAGTTCTCCTCCCTCCAGTCTCCTCTAGAAGCTCCCACTGCCTGAACCCATTCTAAAGCCAGAGGGCAAGGAAGCTCACCAATGTTGCAATTAATGCCCAGCCTCAGGAGGAGAGCAGGCTGGAGAAAGTGAAGAGTGACTCTCGAGGGGCAAACAGAATATCCAACACTGATGGTATCAGTTTCAATATTTATTTCTCAGCTGTATCCTTCCCATATGAAAGCTGTAAGTATATGATGGAAAGAAGAGGAAAGAGCAAAGACAAGGTGTTTGTCATATTGGAATCGACTGTGTGTAGAATATGCACTTACATCCATTTCCAATTCTCTCCGAGTGCACACAGAAGTTGCCAGTGATCTGCCGATCCCTCCACATTCCCACTGATTCAGTTATCAACCATACTTAAAAAGCCTTCCTCTAGGAACTGAAACCCTCTTTTGTAGACTTTTCAGCTACAAGTGCAAGGAGTAAGGCTTCCAGGAAAAGCCCCCAAGCAGTGATCTAGGAGCTGGTAAATAAAGAGCCCAGCTCCTTGCCTGCCTCTCCTGTGGGACAACTCGGAAGCATATTCTACCCAGTCTCCAAAAGGGCCCCAGCACAGAGGAGCCTCAGTTGCCCACAGTGGAATCTGCTTATCAGCACACATTGTACTGGCTGACTTTCCTTCCTTATCTCACTTCCTCCACTCCCCTACGGGTGCTTCCCAGGACCACCTCCCAAGTGAGCTACTTGCACTCCAATCCTTGACTCAAACCAGCTTTGGGAGAAGCCAGCCTAAGACAATGCATAACTAACAACCCACACTTCTGAAAATAGACTCACTTTCGAGTGTGAGGATATTGTGTGTGGGGTGTGTGTGTGTGTGTGTGCATTTATGTGTATAAGAAATGCTGTCTACAGTTTTTACTCTGCACTAAAGTAAAAATGTACTGACCTTGGGGTCAAAAAGTTTTGACTTCTAGTCCCCAGCTTGGCTTCAGACTAGCTCTGTAAACTTCATCAAATAATTCAACCTCCCCAGGCCTCAGTTTTCTCATCTGTCAAATGAACTTAGATAAGGGGAGCTCTAAGTTTCTTGTCCAACCTAAAAGCTTGCTAAAAATTTACAGCAGTAAAAGGGACATGAATTATGTGTCCCAGTACTAGGACTTATTCACAACTCCATTCTTCAGAGGATTTTCTTAGACATAGGTAATTCAGGAAAAGCAAAATGTGCCTTTCTATACAATAGAAAAAAGAACTTTTAGAAAGTAAAGATTTAACTTATTAATCAAATGGCTATTAGATATTATTTTAATCAAATTTTCTAGATTTGACAGCATAAATATAACCAATCATTTTAAAACTCATAAACCTTGCATAAACATCTATTGGAAACCCTCTTAACCTATTATAGGATATACCTATAAAAAATCAAGGTGGGGAAATTAGAAAAATCAAGCCTGGAAATTTCTTATAAATTAATACCCTCAAGAAACAAAGTCGTGCTTTGTAGTTCTGGTTCTGCTGTAACTTCACATGTCTCTATGGGCAAATCATTTCACTACCTCATTCCTCACACCCAACACAGCACTTCCAAGAGAGGCAGACCTAGGATATTCCATAAACAATGATCAACCGATGAATTCAATAATTACCCTGAGCCTTAGTTGTTTTTGGTGTACAAATTGTTTTGTTTTTGTTTTTGTTTTTGCCTTTGTTTGGGGGTTAGTTTGTTTTTTCAGTGTTAATAAGGTATACTTGACAAATAAAAATTACATGATCATTAAAGTTAAATTGTATATTTGGCTCTAGTGAGGTATACTTGACAAATAAAAACCTTGTGTGTATATAAATATATATACACACACATTGTGCAGAAGTTGGGAGGGTTGCAGTATCTATATCATTTTGACCATTTCTTTCTACCCTAACATTCCCTCTTGAAATGAAACAATACAGTAATCTAAAATTCTACGGCTTAAATGATTATATTTCTTGCCTTGAAAGCTATTATCTTCTGCCAAAAGGAGCCATTCTACAGCAGTGCTTACCTACTCAATGGCAAAAGTCATTGGATCACAAATTTTCATAAACTTTAAAAAAAATTGGTGCTTGACATATAGTGTAATGAAATGAATGAAACTACGATTTCTGGCTTTCCTATTTAAAATAATGCCAAAATTCATTCCAACCACCAAATAGGGAAGAAGATTAGAATACATTGGACAGCTCTTTCACTTTTCTTCCTAACTAGCACATTCGTAACAAGTATACCATTGGTTACCAAATGAAAAACATAGAAAGTAACAATTAGCCTCTGAGAAGGACTATCTGGGATCATGGGGGATGCTCCTACTTTTCCTCTTAGGCAAACAGAACTGTGGGTATCGGAAACGGGAGGCAGAACAGGAACCAAAAGGAAAGTTCTAATTTTGTATCTTTCTGGGCACACTATCTAAAAAATGGCTTCCTTCCAACTTCCATCTACATGAAGACTGGTCAGCTGCTTCTTGATGATATTTCTTCTGAGTTTCAGGGCCAAGAGGGAGAAGGATAGGAAAAAAAAATGGGGTTATACAATGTCATTTACCAAAAAGTTACATATTAATTAAATTAATGCAATTATAAATTGGAATGAAGTTAGAAGTACTAATTTATTACTTATGCTAAAAATTAAAAAATTATTAAGTAACAGTAAATTACCAAGAAGGAAAATAGTAAATTACTGTGGAAATGTTAACATGAAGATCTATAATCTACTTTCTATACCAGTGGTCCTCAAAGTTGGATGCATAACAGAAATGTGTGTGGGAAACTTAAAAATTCTGAAACTCAGGAAGACCAATTATACCAACAGCTCTTGGGGCTGGACATCAACAATGGTATTTTTTGAGGAGCCCAGATGATACTGATGTGCAGGCAAGATTGAGAACAACTGGTCTATATTATGCTAAATTAATGTTAATGCGGCCTTGGGGCAAAAGACAGTGCCTTGAACCAGTCCTTCACTTCTCAAAAATTCTCCCCTACCCTGGTCTTTACAGCAGGACATTTGAGGCACAAAGCTTTGTCTTCACACCCTTTGCATGTCTTACGTTGTCTCTCAAAGCTACCTGGAGTATTGTGAAGCCCACCTGGAGTTGATACTGATGTCTCCTAAAGGTTTAAAACGCAAAAAGACAGAGGAAAAACCACTGTGAAGTGCACAGGGAGAGCTGCTGTCCACAGTGCCTCCATGGGAATGATTCACCCAATGTGAGGAAAGCTCGCTGAGGGTGGGCCAGCTATCAACTCATGCAGCTTCAGCCCCTTTTCCAGTAGTGGTCTCAGCAAACATTCATTCTTTCCATCAAGTACTTCCTAGCCATGTAGCCTGGTGCTAGCTCACCCTGAACTCACAAGCTTGTAGGGACAACAGATTTTAAAAAGTAGTTGCACACTGGGTGTGGTGGCTCACACCTGTAATCCCAGCACTTTGGGAGGCCAAGGTGGGTGGATCACCAGAGGTCAGCAGTTCAAGACCAACCTGGCCAACAAGGTGAAACCCCATTTCTAGTAAAAATGCAAAAATTTGTTGGGCATGGTGGTGTGCACCTATAGTCCCAGCTACTTGGGAGGCTGAGGCAAAAGAATTGCTTGAATCCAGGAGGCGGGGGCTGCAGTGAGCCAAGATCATGCCACTATACTCCAGCCTGGGTGACAGAGTGAGAGTCCATCTCAACAACAACAAAACAAAGTAATTGCAACTCAGTGTGATCAGAAAAACAGAAGTATGCACAAAGCACAATGATAATACCCACAGACTATGAGAACAACATAAGCAAAGACCTAAAGGTAAGAAGATATCAAAATAGGAAGTAGTTTGCCATTGCATAAGGACCATGCATGACAGGTATGAGCCAAAGGTCAGAGGTATGAAATTAGAAAGGGAAGCATCGGCTAGGAGTTAGGGCCTCACCCTACAGCAGTGTTTCTCAACAGAGGCACTACTGACATTTTGGGCTGGATAATTCCTTGTTGTCGGGGGGTGGTCCTGGGCATTGTGGGATGGTTAGCAGCATCCCTGGCTTCTACTCACTAGATAATAGTAGCATCTCTATTTTAGTCACTACAATATAGTACAGTAGTGCCCAAGTACAGTCAATAATGTCTCCATTGTCAGATGCCCCTAGAAGCAAAACTGCTCTTAGTTGAGAACCATTGCCCTAGAGGCAGTGAGGAGCTATTGCATAGGCAGAAATAAGTCAGAAATTTGCCGTTTAGAAAAAGCAATCTGACTGCAATGTAGAGAATGAAATGCAGTGGTGGGCATCGCAAATGATAAATCCAATAGAAGAATCCACATATCTGTGTCCATGCTTACAAGCACTTTTATAAGGATATCAAGAGTGTCAGCACTCTCAACTGGATCTAATTTACTAATTTATTCACCAGGCTTATGAAGAAGAATCAAGTATAGTTTTTCATTATGTTAACCATCTTTACAATATGAAAACTTCCTAAATTTGGACTCTAGGTTGTAGGATTTGGGGTCACTGCTCTTTTCTTCACAATTCTCAGTGTCTTTCACAACCTGAATGAATAAAAGGGCTATTACTCTTAAAGGTAGCTTCCTTAAGTATAACTATGTGGAAATAAAAATACTGCATGACATTCAGTTGCAAAGGTAGAAGCAGTGATCTCACAATTTAACAACCACACACACACACACAAACATTGTGCCGTTGCTTACTATGCTCTTAATGGCATTATAGCATTATGAAATGCAGTCGTCTATAAGCCACAACATACACAAGGTCCCCTTTGTCCTTTTGCACAGACCATGTAAAGTAGAACATGGTTTTAGTTATCTATTGCTTTGTAACTAACTACTGTAAAACTTAGTAATTTAAAACAACAATAAATTATTTCTTAGAATTCATTAAGTTGGCTGTGCTCAGCTGGGCAGTTCTGTTGTAAATGGTGTAGCTGAGGTCACTCAATAGACTGCAGTCAGTTGGGAGTTTGATTGGGGCTGGAACATGCCAGATGGCCTCTCATCATTCAGGGTCTCTATCAATGTGGCCAATCACTTACAAGCATTTATGTAGCATCAAGGTTGGCTTCCAAGAAGCAGCATTCCAAGCAGACAAGCCCAAATGATTATCAAGCCTCTGCTTGTATCATTTTTACTAATGTCCCATCAACCAAAGGAAGTTATATGGCCAAGTCTAGAGTCAATGAGGAATAGAATAGACAAGGGCATGGGTGATAGGAGGCAGAGTTCAGTAGGGTCACCAAATGTAACAGTCTACCATGGTTGGAACAGGATTTCCCTGTAAACCAGATTCTTTTCCCAGACTTTTTGAACTACGAACCAACAGATTTATTAAAAATCAGTGACTACATATATGAAACAATCTATACCAAATTAAAACTGCAACCACCACACACGTTAGTCCCTTCCTGGGCCAAACAGAAGCACTCTGATACAGAGGCTATGCCCTTAACCACCAACTGCACTCACAGGAGCCAATCTCATTCCTTCAACAAGTAAAGTTATTATCGGTTACAGAGATCCAATAATATCTTATTACTGCGGACCCAAGGTAAGATTCAGAGCTCAACTTTCAGGAAGCTGCCTGACTCTAGCTTTAGCTTAATATTTTGTTTCATAAGGAGGGAGGAAGAGAAGGAAGGAAGCAAGGAAGGAAGGAAAGAAGGAAGGAGGGAAGGAAAAAGGGAGAGAAAGAGGGAAGAGAGATTGATAGATCAGTTAGTCAATTGGCTGATAAATCAATTGATGGGGCAGTAGATGTACAGAAAGATTACTAGCTAAACAGAAAGAACTGATCATTCTCAGGTATCTCCAGAACAGAGCAGATCTGGCCCAGAGTAGAAAGTCAGTTATTGCTCCTTGAATTAAAAAAAAAAAAGAGTCAAGTTATGCTATTAGTACCACCCCTAAGTATGCAATGTAACTTCACATGATGCTGTTACATGCTGGCCATGAGGCCCATGGACATGCAAGAGACTTAGAGAGGCTGAGCTGTTTTCCCAGGAAACTCTCAGATTCCTTTCACAGAGAAGAATGGACTTCATTTTATCTGTCTAAATTAGCCCTCCTCTATTTTGATGGACATAATGAATATGATGGTCTGTGTTGGCACAGAGAAACAATGACTAAGTTTGCTTTGCTTGGGCTTCCTATTACTTCTTGCTTATCTGATCACAACTTCAATTTATCCTACTTTTTAAAAAGCTTATTTTTTCCAGTTACCACTGTGCTAAGTTAACAAAAAGGATTTCCAACCTCCAGTATATGAAATCAGATAAGTTTGTTCCTAACTTAAGGAGCTAAATTATCATGTGCAAACGTCATCCATGTGTTTCATGGGAAAACAGTCCAAAACAGAAAACATCTGCTGTGATACTCTTTCAATGACTTTGAAGAGGAAACACTTGCAGTGACATTACTGTCTATTTTCTGTAGCTGTAACTGCTTTCTACTTTGAAAGTTATTCATTTACTATAAACCAGCTAGACGACACAGCAATTACAGTAATTTATCTTTTAAATTCAGAAGAGGAAGATCTCGGCAGACTTTTGAAGTATGCATGCATCTACTGCATCACACACAATTAAAAGATTTATTTTTGGTGTGAGGAGTGTGGGATCTGGCTGCAGGTTTTAGAAAGGCACACATTTTCCCTTTGAAATGGCTTACTGAGTGTCTGCAGTAGCTGCCTTCAATAACGTTGGTGTGTAAATACTTAAACCAAGCTCTTACATTAACAGCTCCCAAAGATGAATGGAACCTCACACCTCCCTAGAAGCCAGACACCCCCAAAGACACTGAAGCACAGCTCTGACTTACATTGTCGGCTGCATTGCATTTTCATCTTGAGTAGCAGCTCTAGTACAAGAAACTTCATCTGTTTCTAAGCTTGTTGCTAAATACATAATTTAATATTAAAAATACAATACACAGAGAATGTCAAAATGAGCCAAGAACAACAAACTAGATACAACCAAGAGAAGCCCCAGAGGCTAAACATGGTAGCAAAAGGAAGAAACAAGAATCTATATATAGAAAACAACTATCCTATCCAACAAAAGACCTATTTGTTTGTAGAGCTGTTTTTCTTCTTTCGTCGGGATCTAGCTCCATCTATGGTAATTAAATTGGGAGAATAAGTTGTTAAGTTAGAAACGAAGCAAAAATAGAGTTTTGAAAACATATATAAAATGTTACAACAAGGTTTAAATGCTCATATGAACAGATTTAATTTTATTTGGAACATCACTTGAATGGGGCGGGAAGGCAGATGTACCCCCAACTAAGAATCCACCACAGATATTGAAATCTCACTGTTGCTCTCCAAAAAGAGAGTATCCCTGGGTGTAAATAGATAGTCACAGTGCACCTTTTTAACTCTCTTAGCTGTGTTCTCCTTTAGGCATACCTTAAGTCAGTATTTGAGAATAAGAAGTTTATTTGGGAGGAAATATTCCAGGAAACACAAGGTGACTGAGGAAAAATGACCCAGGGAAGGAAGCCAGTGTAGAATGTGATATCAAGCAGATTACCACCAAGGGTCACTGGGGTCTGATGCCACTGGGGAACTCGGGGAAATGTGCAGAATACACTCCTCCAGTTATTCCACCCCAGAAGCAGGGACCTGGTGTAGTTATACACCAATTTCTATCCTAATTGGTGGAAGGGGGACTGACTTTTCGGCCCATATGTGAGTACAGCAGGTGGTCAGAAGACACCCTCAGGTAAGGAGACACAGATGCAGGCAGTTGGAAATTGGGCACAAAAATGCTAAGTACCAAAGCAGGGATGTGAAGAGAGATCTGCACATCCATGTTCATACCAGCATTATTCACAATAGCCAAAAGGTGGAAGCAACCCAGGTGTCCATTGATGGATGTGGGATCAACAAAATGTGGTATACACATATAAAGGAACAGTATTCAGCCTTAAAACACAAGGAAATTCTGACACATACTACCATATGGATGAACCTTGAGCACATCATTCTAAGTGAAATAAGCCAGACACAACAGGATAAATACCATATGACTCCACTTATATGGGGAACCTAGAGTAGTCAATTTTGCAGAGACAGAAAATACAATGGTGGTTGCCAGGAGCTGGGGGAGGGAGGAATGGGGGTTTCTGTTCAATGGATATAGAGTTTCAGTTTTGCAAATGAAAAAGTTCTGGAGATGAATAGTAATGGTGGTTGTGCAATTCTGTGAATGTACTTAATGTCACTTAACTGTTCACTTAAAAATGGTTAAGATTGGCTGGGTGCGGTGGCTCATGCCTGTAATCCCAGCATTTTAAGAGGCCAAGGCAGCGGGTGGATCACTTGAGGTCAAGAGTTGGAGACCAGCCTGGTCAATAAGGCGAAACCCCGTTTCTACTAAAAATACAAAAATTAGCTGGGCATGGAGGTACACTCCTGTAATTCCAGCAACTTGGGAGGCAGAAGATGCAGTGAGCCAAGACTGCGCCACTGCACTCCAGCCTGGGTGACTGAGTGAGATTCTATTTCAAAAACTAATTTTAAAAAATGGTTAAGATGGTGTGTTAGTCCATTTTGGTATCTCTATAAAGAAATGCCTGAGGTTGGGTAATTTATAAAGAAAGGTTTAGCCAGGCGCGGTGGCTCACGCCTGTAATCCCAGCACTTTGGGAGGCCGAGGCGGGCGGATCACGAGGTCAGGAGATCGAGACCATCTTGGCTAACACGGTGAGACCCCGTCTCTACTAAAAATACAAAAAAAATTAGCCGGGCACGGTGGTGGGCGCCTGTAATCCCAGCTACTTAGGAGGCTGAGGCAGGAGAATGGCGTGAACCCGGGAGGTGGAGCTTGCAGTGAGCCGAGGTAGCGCCACTGCACTCTGGCCTAGGCGAAAGAGCGAGACTCCTTCTCAAAAAAAAAAAAAAAAAAAAAAAAAAAAAGAAAGGTTTAATTGGCTCACGGTTCTGCAGGTTATACAAGCATGGCTCCAGCAGAAGCTTCTGGTAAGGGCCTCAGGAAGTTTACAATCACGGTAAAAGGCAAGAGGGAGCAGGTAGTGTCATGTGGCAAGAGTGGGAGTGAGAGAGGGAGAAGAGGGGACATACCATACTCTTTTAAACAACCAGATCCCATGTAAACTACTAGAGAAAGACCTCCTCATCCAAGAGGATAGTGCTAAGCCATTCGCAAGGGGTCCGTGCCCATGATCCCGACATCTCCCACCACGCCCCATCTCCAACACTGGGGATTACATTTCAACATGAGATTTGGAGGGGACAAACATCCAAACCATATCATATCAAAAATATGGGCCAGGCGTGGTGGCTCACGTCTGTAATCCCAGCACTTTGGGAGGCCAAGGCGGGCAGATCACTTGAGGTCAAGAGTTCAAGATGAGTCTGACCAACATGATGAAACCCCGTCTCTACTAAAAAAATACAAAAATTAGCCGGGCGTAGTGGCAGGCACCTGTAATCCCAGCTACTCAGGAGGCTGAGGCAGGAGAATTGTTTGAACCTGGGAGGTGGTGGTTGCAGTGAGCCAAGATTGTGCCACTGCACTCCAGCCTGGGTGACAGAGCAAGACTCCGTTTAGATAGATAGATAGATAGATAGATAGATAGATAGATAGATAGATACGTAATGTTACCACAGTTTTTTTAAAAAGTTAAATGTTGAGTAGTATGGGCAGGGCACCTAAAGTGTCTAACAACCCACTCAAAGACCTACCTCAAAGATCTTCAAAGAGAGGCCCAAGGAAAACCATCCATAGAAATCTTGGGAAGGGGACCACTCTGCTTAAAAAATCAATTTATTCACTTTTTTCTCATTATAAGACTAATATATGATCACTGATGAAAACTTAGAAGATACATAAAAGTAAAAATAAGAAAGTTTTAATCGTCTATTATTTTATCACAGAGGTGGCTTTTAGGATGAGCAGTATGAAGTACCTCACGCCTGCTATGTGAGGCGTGTTCCTTGAACCAAGAGCAATGGCTTTCCCTGGGAGTTTGTTAGAAATGCAGAGTCTCAGGCTCCCCGACCTGCTGCCTGGGAAGCTGCATTTTCACAAGATACCCGGGTGATTTGTGCACACCTTAGAGTTCAATGAGTATTGCTTTAACACCACCCTTCTACTTCTGTCTATGATTTCTGAAAAGGTTTAGAGCTACTGAACCTCTAGTGCCTTGGTGGTAAAACTTCCACTCTCTTTTATGGAAAATAATTCCCATCTAGCTTTAAAATGAGGAAATACAGTATCTGGCACAGAGGATATGCTATGTAAGTGTGTGTCTCATGACTGTTAGTATTACAGGTAATGTTAACTGAAAGAAAACCAGTGGAAGGTGACAGCAAAGTAGGACATTTTTACCTAAAATAATAAATTTTATTTTATTTTGCTGGAATAGCAAAATCTATCATAAGGCAAGCTAAAATGGTTTTCTCCCAAGACTGAATGCTTCCTTTGTAATGCAGTTCAATATTCTTAGACTTTTTTCAGACCTCAAAAAAAAAAAAAAGCAAATGAAATGACATGTTAAAACTTGCTCTGAATCTCTTGCATTTCCGAGGCTGCTGCTGGTTTATTGTGCTTAATGTATTTTTTCTTTCATTTCATACCAACTTTGTAAGCAACAATAGGACTTTGTTAGCTTGTGGAATGATGCAATTATATTATAAGTGCATTAGCCCTCTCGCTCATAATAAGAATCTGACTTCAGAAACAAAACACAAAATTCACCACCAAAGTAATATGTTATCACGCTAACATATTAAAGAGTTCTTTAAATATGAAGTATACTATCTACATTTGCTTAGATTTAAAACTTAAAATATGGAAGGAAGAGTGAAGGGGACTAGGGGAAGGAAAACAAATTGAGTTATGAAGCAGCCATATAACATTTTAAAACATATCAAACACACATCAAGAGCCTTCACATGATCATTCTTTGACCCAGTACTTCTGCTACTAGGAATTTATTCCATGGATGTGTAAAAACACACGTCTTCAGTGAATGATATTCCTTACAGCAATACTTATAATAGCAATTTTTAAAAGTAAACAATGTTTACAATATTGGACAACTTGTTAAATAAACTTAATTCATTTATAGAAGAGTATAGCATTCAAAATAACACTTGCTTAGAAGTATGTTTAGTGACATAAAAATATTAATACTGTGTCTTTTATTTAAAAATGCAAGTTATAAAAAGTATGGATAGTACAATTCCAGTACTATCTTTACTTTTACACACACACACATACATACATACACACACAAATTTGTCCCCTTTTCTGGTCTTAATCTTCTTCACAGTGCTCATTACTACTAGACATGTAGCGACCTTAGGTTAATGCCTATCTCCCCCAACAAAGTAAACTTCAGGGAAAAAGGGGATTGTTCTGATCACTGTCATGTCCCTATTGCCTCACATTGTGCCTGGCACATAGTAGACAAACAACAAATATAAACTGAGAAATAAAGGACTGAATGTATAATTATATGTGTATATGCATATAGAGACAGACACAAGACACTGGAAGGTAGTCGCACAAATATCAATAGGGCTATGGCTGGGTGGTAAAAATACACATCCTTTTATTTTCTCCTTATATTGGTCTCTAGTTTCTAAATTTTATGCCATGAACCTCTAAGAAGAATAAAAGATAAAAGCCCTTATTCATATATGCACGTGTGCATTCGTATGCATATACATAAAGAGATTCTTATATTTGATTATCTAGTAGGAATATCCCTCATTACAAGTTATATCTAAATTGCCAAGTTATACATTGGAAAAATAACACACTATTTTATTCTCTACTTCAGGTGAACAAAATGAAATATTAAAATGTGGAACAAGTGGTTTGAAAAAAAACACACAACTAATCCATTTTTGCTTCTTACCACACACATTCATTAAGTTCCATACCAAGCATAAAATCAGGTAGTATAACATACCTTAATAAACTGCTTCTTATTTCATTAAAAATAAGTTTTTAGTTTTATGAATTGTATGTTGCATTTTGTCATTTTAGTGGAAAAATGACAGTTTCTCAGGTATCACAATAGACATCCTATTGTTTTATTTTTATTATATTAAAACTAGCAATTGCTCCAGAAGGCAGCTAAACTGGATCACCGTGTTCTCATTGGTCTGAAAGCAGAATTGCCATCAAGAGACACGCCTGGTGAATTGATGGAGTCAAGCGTATTTCAGGCATTCAGAGAGCATCCCTTGAAATAAATTAATGGGGCCAGGCTTAACATTATAATGCATCTATTTGAAAAGGTTTAAAATGAAATGTATTTCCTGGGCAATCTTCAATGTAACTATTTTATGTCCTTATAAGTAATATAAACACTTCATAATAAACTTTTAAAAATACAATACAGGAGATAAAAACAATTGTCAATTACAAAGATGAGACTTATCAACTAACACTGCAAAACAAAGTTCATATAAAAAGATGATACATGCAAATAAAAGCAGAATGTTAAAAGGGATCAGGAATATTTCTCCCTGGCGAATGGCCGAGGGAGTTTGTGAATTGGTCACAACACTAAGATCCCCTTGGACTCTCCAGTACTTGAAACCTCACATCAGCTCATTCTCTGCCTTTTTTCTCTTATCATTGCTTGTTGCTTGTTTCTTAAATACAGTCTCTCATTCACTGTCTGTAAAGTGTTAAATCACTATTCTATAAAAGAGGTATTTTCTTTATTTGCCTTTATTCACCAATCTCACTGTGATATTTACCTCTTAAAAAATATAAGATTTTACTTTTTTAGAGACAGGTCCTGCTCTGTCATGCAGGCTGGAGCATACTGGCACCATCATAGCTCACTGCAGCTTTGAACTCCCAGGCTCAAGGGATCCTCCCATCCCATCTCAGCCTCCCAATTAGCTGGGACTACATGCATGTGCTACCACATCTGGGTAATTTTTATTTTTTTATTTTATTTTTGCCCAGGCTGGTCTTGAACTCCTGGGCTCAAGCAATCCTCCCACCTCAGTCTCCCAAAGTGCTGGGATTACAGGTGTAAGCTGTCTCACCCGGTTGAGATTTAATTTTGTAAATGATTTTTATTTTAATATTCTAGACCAGAGGTTGGCAAACTATAGCCTATGGGCCACATCAGGCCAGTCACCTGCTTTTGCAAAAGCCCAAGAGCTAAGATCGGTTTTTACATATTTAAATAGCTGAAAAAAATTAAAAGAAGAATAATATTTCAACTCCCATCATAATTATATGAAATTCAAAATTCAGTATACATAAATACAGATGTGTTGGAACCCAGTCACACCCACTCACTTAGGTATTGCCTAGGCTGCTTTTGTGCTACAACACTGAATAATCACAACAAACGGTATACTCCACAAAGCCCAAAATACTTTCTGGCCTTTTACAGAAAAAGTTTGCCAACTCCTGCTTATGGCAGCTACATACAACATAGATCTGTAAATAACTGTGTTATACAGGTTTTGTATACTATTTGAAAGAAATGAGGTCATTTATATAAGAAAACCTATTTTACATCTGTGATCAACAACCACCTATCTACCTACTTATCTACCTATGTATCTTTGTAAAAGTTTGGGTGAAAGATCTGAAGAAATAATCACCAAACTGTTCACGGTAATTGCCTCTAGGGAAGATGAGAAAATGAAGAGAGAAGGTGGAATTGGACAAAATATTTTTTACTCATCTACATTGTTCATCCCAGCAAGCAGGTATTACTTCGTGTTAAAAAATAAGAAGAAGAAATAAACTTTCAGGGGCACTCTTCACATACAAAATATTGACTTTAAGAACATGATAAAATTAAATAGCTGAAATGTAAAAAAAAAAAAAAAAAGAGGAGACTTCCAGGAGTTTCTTAAAAGAGTGATCATTTAGAATTGGCACATTCAAAGCAAAAGGCATCTTTAACCATGAAAAAATGTGAAATGTTACTCAGGCCACATTTATAAGCTGCAATAAAATATTTTCAAAGTACACAGATTTTCAAAGGCAAATACTGTTCAAAAACTAATCATAAACAGGTAGTGAAGAATATACTTTTTTTAATAGACTGTAGCTTCACTGAATCAAATGGAAATCTCTGATTTCCATCCTTCTCCTCACTCCAACATGTCAGCTGAAATTAATTCATTGCATATTTAATAAATACCTTAGTAAAGAAATGCTTTTTTTACTTTTTAAAATCTCTTGATTTAAAAAAAAATATTTTCCCAAACTATATTGTAAGAACATAAAAATCGTATAGCTATATGCTCAAGTGTACAACATTTTTACTGTTTCTTATGTTTTTAACGAACACTAAAATCTTTCAGAGACCAGACACTGTATCCAGATAGGTCCATGATGCAGTACATACTTACTGAACCACTGCATTTATAATTCAATTTCTGCACATTTATAAATGTTGGCTTTTAAACTGCAAGACCAATGGTCCCTTTAACTACACTTAGATGCACAATAATTGACAGCTCATTACAACAAGTGGTCTCAAGAGTGAAGTATAGAGCTAATGGTCTGTAAATGCTTCAGTCTCCAAACTGGGGCCAACATTGAGGCAAGTAAAATTGGTCCTTTCTTTACATGCGCGTGATTTTTAACTGCCTGCATCAAGCAAAACTGATCTCCCTACTTCTAATGTCTGAAAAACTGCATATGTACATTAAGAGTGCATGGCTAGTTAATCTATATTGTCTTGTGAAATTGACTATGATGTAACAATTTCTAGTCCACATTGTGAAAAGGAGTAGAAATGATTTTAAAGCAATGGAACAAAACACCTAAGTATCCAGTAACAGAAGATTCCTGGGATAATTTATAATTCTTCCTGTTTTAAAGGTATGCAACCATTTAAAACCATGTTTAAAACAAAGTCATGTAGGACGTAATCACAATATAATGTTAACAGAAAAAAAAAACAGGATTGTATGTCCAATATAATCCCAATTTTATTTTAAAATACGATATATAATAGGTAATGTATATAACATCGAGTTATAGTTATAGTAATTTTTGTGTGTGGTAAAACAACAGTGATCTTTATTTTTATGTTTTCCCGAATTTACAGAGTTATCTATGACAAGCACTACTTTTACAATCAGAAAAAAATATTTAAATACAATAGTGTTTCTTTGTCTCTCTTCTTATTAGTATACATCAAAACTTGCCATTAAATATTAAACTAGCTAGTCCCTCCACAATGAGAGAAACCAAAGAACATACTCATGTTTAAATTTACCTTCAAGTGCAAATACTGACAAAAAGGAAATATTTAATAACATTTCCATTTGAAAGTCCTGAGGAAAGCAAAGTTGACAGGAATGCTGCTGGTAATAATTCAACTTGAAAACTGTAATATTTTGCAGCTATAATTCACAAGTTTTAGAACTAAAATACACAAATTTGGTGTCAGGAATAAACACTAAATATAATCAACCTAATATAAACAACTGGAAAACATGAAATAATTTCCATAATTGCAAGCATTGCGTTGCATTTCTGAAACTGCTGTCCCTTACCCACATTTGTCAGAGCTGAGTTTTGAATGAACTGAATACAGTTCATTCAAAACTTGATATTAAAGTGCTGTATCCACTGAAGACTTGTCTTTCCCTTTCACAGGAAAACCAGCAATTCTAAAACTAAAGGATTTCTGAAAAAAAGCAAAAACTAAAGGATTTCTGAATATTCTAGTAGTACATTTTATATCGGTGTATTCAGTAACTGGCCTACTTATGCTAGGAAATTATAAACAAGCCACTTCCTACATTTAGACCAGACATAAGCTGGTCCTGGCATGGGGACAAGTATTTACGACTGACTATTGAAATTAAAGGGTAGAGAACGGACAGCTCAGAAGAAACAGAAAATGGTGAGAAATTAGGGCAAAAACAGAGAACAGGTGGGACATTCAGAGCCATGTGGAGAAGCCAGAAGCCAGGAGAGAAAATTCTGGTCATTGTGGGTGATGGTTACCAAACAAAAACATTAGTTTAAGAAAGTAGAGAGCTAGGAATATTCCATATCAGGGACTAAGAAATTCAAGAAACATTCATCCAGGTGTTAGGTGAATTCCACGTGCTCTCTGGATACTGTGGTGGCCACAAAAGTGGGCCAATGGCGCACTGCCTTCTGGAAATTGACAGGTAGGGCCTCCGATGGTGTGTGGATAAAATCCAACAAAGGGAAAAGCTTTGAGACCTTCCAGAGAGATCTAAAGAGCCAGGAGATGGTCAAGATGGGTAGATCATCCCGGTGAGGGATATGGTGAGGTTCCAGTGTGAGAAGGGCTTCAGGGAGACGGTACTGGGGCTGAGAGCTGTAATGGTGCAACAACACATGTGGGGCAAAGGACAGCTCAGGTGGGGAGCTCAAGAGCAGGTGGAAACACCAAAAGAGAGCAGCTCATTTTGTTTAGGGACCATTCAGTTTAGGGAAGGCAGATAAGGCTGGGAGTGAGGTGGAGACCTCACAGCATGGAGGAGGAGGCTCCTGACGGTCTAGTTAAGGAATTTTGACATTATTCACCTGGCAGTGGAAATCCACGGAAGACTGCACCAGGGCACCTTGGGATCAGAATGGTGCTTCCAGAAGGTGAGTAGAGGTGAGCTTGGGTCAAGGGAGTGCAGGAACATATGGGGAAACCCATCAGGAAGCAAATGACACTCTGCAGATGAGAAGTAGTATTGACCCTGACAATGGATTCAAGAGGATGAACATGGGAGAGATTGTGGAACTAGAATACAGAGCAACTAGTAATTACTCACTATAAAGAGAGAGAAGGGGAGGTGGCAAGATGTTGCTAAGAGACAGAAAGGAAGAAGAGAGAGGTTTAGAAAAGGAGCAGGTCGGCTGGGTATGGTGGCTCACTCCTGTAATCCCAGAACTTTGTGAGGCCAAGGTAGGTGGATCACTTGAGTTCAGGAGTTTGAGAAAAGGAGCGTGTCAAGGGAGAACAGATAAAATGGGAATTTGAATAAGACATTCAGAGAGGTCCTTGAACTGTTCCCAACCCCTCCTTTTAATCAGACGTGGCTATCTTCATTATCTATTAATAATGAGGCTGCACACAGTAGGCACTCAGGAGAGCACCGCGCTCAGTCAGTTTGTTCACTTCCGTAACGCAGATGGGCCTTCACATAAGGAGAGCAAGGAGGGATCCTTCTTAGAGCAGTGCCCACAGCTCTGCTGCTGGGGCAGAATAATTAGCACAGATGCCCGAGGCAGACTGCCTGCCAAAGCAGATTGCTGAAAGAAAGGACAACTGCCAGGTCATGTGTCCGACCGGCTGGTATCACTCCACTCTCAACAGTGTCTGCAAACACACTCCCGGCTTCTTAGAGGTGCATCATCTGATCTTCCTAATAGGCTGTCATATGCTAAAAGATTAAGGAAAAGAATTCTTACACTGCCTAAGGCAACAGCGTGGTTTGTGTTTTTAAAATTAGTTCGGTGGCAAAGAAATCTCCTTAGGAAACATTACAAGATGAGTTATAAAACTTACTGTACTGTGTAAACACTAGCAGATGGTTGCCAACAAATCTTTAATTATCTTCAACTCATTATGCAGTCATTAACCTTGACAAATTAATAAAGGTGAACTAATAAAGTTGTAGGCTTATATAACTTAAATAGTTCCAAACCACAAAGAAGATATAGATAGATGTCGATCAAACGATTTCCATGGGATCCTTTTCATCTCTCTTAAAACTGTACGGTAAAATTGCTATGGAGTGACTACATTTTTTTTTTTCTCCTTTCTCTTTTTACACTATAAGAGAGACTAAGATAAGTTCCAAGCTATTAAAGTATTTGTGATGATGTACAAGTCTTCATCATAATTGGGGGCACACTTTCTTTTGACCTTTACAAAACTTTCATTTCCCAAATGTGACAGATAAGAAGTACATTTATAGCACCAATAATGATTTTTTCCTATGGGAACTTGCCAATTATAAGTTGAAAACGAAGAAAAGTCCACATTGGAAGTCCATTTAGAATCTCAATACAGCCGAAAATTTTAAGAATTATGCTTGGAGGATGGTGCAGGTAAGTTAAGAATGTAACCTAGAGAAATACACATTAAAATAGTGCGAGGGAAAATACTTGCTCCCTTAGCATTTAGCAAAATGCTAAGGGCCCATAAAATGTACTTAATAAAATGTGACTCTTAGTCTAAGCTTTTAAATATGAATAAAAGGCTGGGAAAAATTAATTCATGATGCCCATAACTGTTTCAGTAACATGTACAATGTACAATACAGTTACACATCAAGTTCTTATCAACTCACCAGACTTCAGACATCTTAAAGATTTCATCTTATTTTTCTCATCCTAGTAAGATGCTCAGAGCACATGAGAGACTTAAGAAAGGTGACAGTTAACTGAGCCCATTCAGATACCACGATAGTGTTCCAGTAAAGGCTATGTGCTAATGCCTCACTTTTCTCTAACAATAAATCACTTTTTATGGGATCTTGATTTTACTCTTAATTTGACTTGGATTTTCATTACTTATACATGCTAAATAAAATTCATTCATTCATTCACTTGTTCACCCATTCAGCAAGTCTCTAATGATTTCTCCCTATGTCTCAGGCATTGTTCTCGCCCTCCACCGTCACATATGGAAGGAACCAATCACATGTGCCTACTGAGCACTTGGAATGTGGCTCATTCAAACTGAGATGTGCTACGTGTAAATTACACACCAGATCTTGAAGACTTAATTAAAAAAAGAATGTAAAATGTCTTGATAATTTTTATATTGATTATGCATGAAAATAATATTTTAGATATGTCACGCTTTAAAAGTTAATATTAATTTGTCCTTTTTCCTTTAATGTTTGTAGGATGCTACTAGAAAATTTGATATATAATGATGGTCAACACTTTATACAAAGCTTTTTTTTGAGGACTTTATATTCTACTTGAAGAGCCAATGGTAAACAAAGAAATAAATAATAAGCAAGCTTATATAATTTCAGATAATAAAAAATATGTAAAGAAAATAAAGTAAGAGAAAAGAACGTGACCAAAAAGGGTTATTTTAGAAAGGGAAGCCATGGAAGTCTGTTCTAGGGAGGTGACATCTGAGCAAGAAACATGCACGATAGAAAGAGGTAGTCATATAATGATCTAGAGAATGTTCTAGGCAGGGGGAACTGCCAATGCAAAGGCTCTGGGGTAGGAATGAGGTAAGCAAGTTTGAGCAACAGCAAGAAGGCCAGTGTAGCTGAGGCACAGGAGAACAAAAGCAGAGCAGGTTAGAAGAAAGAAAAGCGTCAGAATATAGGAATCTTGGCTGGAAGTTTAGGCTAAATTCTACATCTAAAGGAAAGCCATTGGAGGATTTTTCAGCAGGGGAATCACACAATCTGATTTAAATTTTTGAAGATAATTATGGCTGCTGCGTGGAGGACTGATTAAACAGGGATAGGAATGGACACAGGAAATCAGTCAGAAGACTCACAGCATTCCAGGTACGATTTCCATCATTCAAATCAATGTGGTTGAACTGATGCTCTCACATGCTACTGGTGGCAGTGTAAAAGGATTTAAAGCTTTCTACAAAGCAATTTGGCAACACATATCCTGAGCTGTAAAAATATGTTCATACCCTTTGACAGAAATTACAAAATTGAATCCCAGTAAAATAACTGGAAAGGTGAAAAAATGTATGAAGGTGTACACTATAATTACATTTAAAATAGAAGCTATCAGGAACTTCCCATGTGTTCAACAGCAAATTAAATGATGAATGAAGTATTATATAGTCATTAAATTACAAGTATGAAAACCAAGTAACTACAGATAATAGAATTCTCTACACAAGAAATCCAAGTGAATCTGTAGACAAACTACTAGGACAAATTGGAGTGTTAAGCAAGGCTGCAGAAAAAGAAGGGACATTCAAAAACCAACGCTTTCGTATACACCAACCACAATGAATTAGAAAATTCAGTTTTAAAAATTCACATTCACAACAACAAAAACTCTAAGGCATGCAGAAATAAGTTGAATAAAAAACATGCAGGATGTTATAGAAAAAGTAATTTTGAGAGACATTAAAAATGACCTAAATCAATAGTTAGAGCCAGCATATCCATAGGTGGGTAGACTCGATATGTTAAAGATGTCCATCCCCCCACCCTCATTTAATCTATAAATTTCATATAATTCAAGTTAAATTTCCACTGGCATTTTTTTTCATGGAACTTGACAAGCTGTTTTTTAAAATGTATTTGAAGGGTAAAGGGGCCAAAAATAGCCAAGACTTCAACCTACCACATACCAAAAGTTTCTATAAAGCTATTGTCAGGGCTGAGATTAGGGAAGGCAACCGAGGCTCCTACAGCCTAAGGGCAGATGCCTGCACCAATTCTATGTCCAGCACACCTTGCGTGCCTCATCCTAGTCTTAGCTCTGTGATACTGACATGAGGATAGGTGAGGCAAAACTAACGGAATAGAACTGGGCAGACAAAATGGTTGCAGATACGTACATTTTTAGAATACACAACAATACTCTGCATGTGTGTATCTATGTACATGCACAATGTATATATATGTGCACACATATATATCTTATACATACATATAAGTGACACATACATGGGGAAAGAGTATAAAAATATAAACAGAAAAGAAAAATAGAATTCTGAGAAGTTACGTCTGGGGAATGTGAAATGGAGTGGAGTGTGGAGAATTGAACTGGGCACTAATATTTTCATAACTTTAAATTTTCTTTCATAAAAGATTTGAAGCCATACACACACACACACACACACGGATACAATATCAGAAATGCTAATTTTATAAGTGAAGAATAATACAAAATTGTATATATATTCACATTTCTAGCTATAAATATGTGTGGTCCATATGGAGGATTCAAAATGTACAAAAAACAATATTGGCTCTTATGTTAAAGTACTAAAATTATGAAAGTTGTATTTTTTGTTTCCCAAATTCCTGTTACATTACTTTAAAATAGTATTTAATGTTTGATAAAGCATATTACAAATTTGAAAAAGGCCAAATCTAGAGCCTAAAATAACACTTAAAATACAATCATATGAAATAATTTAAGATGAACTTTGCTAATGCTCAACAACTACCTGTGGCCTGCAAGTATTCATTAGGATTAAGAAGAATCAAGCCCATCAAAAATCCAAATTAAACGAATACATTCATATTAATTACACTAAATTTACATTTCAATTATACTTTAAGAAGTTTAAAAAATCTATTCATAAAGCACTATAGTGTGGAGGCATTTTTATTATTAAATAATATATAGGGAGAGTTATATATGTGTTATACCTGGAAGCACTTCATTTACATAAATTTTAAAATGTGTACACATTTCACCTCAGTTTCTATGAGGACCATCAGCACTGTTCTCATTTCAATTTATTCAGGATTTACAAAATGAATAAAGTAAGATTTATGGAAAATTTTAAATAGTCTAGAGACCCACTGTTCTCAGCATAGAAACTAACCCTCAGAATAAGGTTTACTTATTAAAATAAGGAAGTAACTAGAGAAAAAGAATATAAGATAAAGTCCTTCACCTACTCAAACAAACACAAAGATCCACAAAGGATACTATTTGCAGAACTAACACCTCAGCAAGTATGACAGTAAGGGAAGGGATATCCTGGCCAATTACCCTGTGAAGTTCATAGTCATCAGGGTGGATTCATGGCCAAACACAGCAACCAAAGGCCAGTGTCATAGATCACCTCCTCCAGGCAACAGAATTGTGCACAGGCCCTTAAATGTGAGGTTGGTCAAGCCCATCATCAGGAAGCGTGTTCTTTTACAGCAGCGTGCTTTGACAGGAAGAAATGTCATTACTCAGGCATCTTAGGAAGCCATGTTAATTCTCCCCAGGTGCCATATGGTTCCAGAAAGTTGCCTTTAATTTGGGGTTGGGGGAAGAGTGCTGACAACAACTGGCCACTGCTCTAAGTAGCTTCTCCCCTGGATGCACAAACAGAACAGAACTTGATAGTCTTCCTCCCCTGATTAATCCCACATTTGAGCCATCACTCATTACCTTGCTGAGTAGTAAGTAGAAGGAAAAAGGGGAAAAGCTAGAGGTTTGGAATAAGCTTTAACATTATTAGTGTTTAACACTTCATCTTAATGCACTGAGCTCAGACTATCATTACCCTCCCTAACACACTCAATATTCATACTCATCTCTAATCCTCTACCTAGGCTGTTTCTTTTTTTTTTCTGACTTCTCCTCCAAATGATAAACAAATCAGGTCACTGCCCAACTTAAAACTCAACATTGCCATCATCTCACTTTGTCTTCTCTGTTCCTAGCATCAGCACCACCCCTCTGAACACCTTATTAAGCACAGTCCTATGTCAATCCCAAATTATCTCATTAGAAATCTGTGCCTCCAACAGGAGTAAGTCCCTCTAGGTTTTTAAGACAAAGTCTCTCTCTGTTCCCCAGGCTAGAGTGCAATGGCATGATCTCGGCTCACTACAACCTCCATCGGCCGGGTTCAAGCAATTCTCCTGCATCAGCCTCCTGAGTAGCTGAGTTTACAGGTGTGCGCCACCACACCCAGCTAATTTTTGTATTTTTAATAGATTCAGGGTTTCACCATGTTGGCCAGGTTGGTCTCGAACTTCTGACCTCAAGTGATCTGCCCGCCTCAGCCTCCCAAAGTGCTGGAATTACAGGCGTGAGCCACTGCGCCCGGCCAGACATCACAACTTGAGCAAAAATCACATTGTGAGCTTGATTAGGCGCTCCCTTTCTACCCTGCTGCATGCAACACAACACTAGGTATATATGTTTGACTCAATTTGTTTGGCATTCCATTAACAGGGACACCAAATGACTAGATTTCTACATTAATGCAATATTGATAATGACTTGGGGACACTGAAAATTGTTCAGAACCAAATGAAAGTTCAATTATGTTTGGCATTATTTTAGCAATTTAGTATATTAGATTATTTAGCAATTTAGCAATTTGGGTTATTAAAACACAAATAAAATTTAGCATTTTAACAAGTTTGGTTATTAAAAAGTAATACTCCACAAAGGTAATTAAAGTGTCTCTCGTAATATGTGGTCTTCCCCAGTACACCAATTCCCTGTATTTCCTGACCAAGAAAAAAGCAGTTATTCAGATTTTCCCACCTATAACATATCTGAAAGATATAATAAAATAACACTTTCCATGGAAGACAACAAGCAACCTTAGAATGTAGACTACACATCCTGCCTGCACTTCTGCACAATCAGAATGTGAAGTTCCCTTTCCCAATCACAGTGAGGTTCTCAAAGAATGTTCTCTTGGAGAACTGCCAGTGTTTTGTGCTGCTATCTGTGGAAGCATTCTTGGAGGTGCCCATGAGCTAAAGCAGCAAAGGGCTCCGACTCTAAAACATTTCAAGCATTTTAATTTTTATTACAATTTAAATCATGTAAGCACAACCCTCAGAAAAAGAAAAACTCAATTAACAAACTTTACTTTTCCTTTAAAGAGTCCATTTTTCTTCTAAGTATAAGCTGTGGGATGGCACCTTGCACACACATTCACATAAATTGATGTCAAGGCTCACAGGACCGCCATTCCTTCACCTCCTAGATTGCTGCATTTCAAACCTTATAATGTCTCCCTTTAGCTGCTTTAGGGACTTGGCATGAGATTTTTCAGCAGTCAGTTCCTTCAACAAGGCCTGCTTTTGTGGAAAGGGTAAAATTTTATACTTACCAATTTGAGAAGCTGAATTTTTTTTTAAAAAAAAAAAAGGGCAAGAGGAAATTGTTATAATTATAGAGACAGCTTTTGCACGCAAAATCAGTTTTCCTTAAGGAAATCTGCATACCCTCTATAAGGAATCCCCAGGCCAAAAGTACACATTATGCTTTTCAGCTCCAGTCTTTTTCAAACCCATGCACTTGCCCAGGAATTGCATAAAGGGACAGTCTATGAATATGCTCCAGGCCTAGCCCAGATAAGCTGTTTATAAAACAAAAGACTTTACAAAGTGTTTTATAATATTTTAAAGACATATGGTATGCCCGAGGAACTGACCACTATCAATCAGTGTGAGACAACCAATAAAGAGTAGGGTATTTGGGCCAGGCACAGTGGCTTATATCTGTAATCCCAGCACTTTGGGAGGTCGAGGTGGGCAGATCACTTGAGGTCAGGGGTTTGAGACCTGCCTGGCCAACATGGTGAAACCCCATCTCTACAAAAATACAAAAATTAGCTAGGCATGGTGGCCCATGCCTGTAATGTCAGCTACATGGGAGGCTGAGGCAGGAGAACCACTTGAACCCAGGAGGCAGAGGTTGCAGTGAGCTGAGATTATCTCACTGTACTCCAGCCTAGGCAATAGAGCAAGACTCCATCTCAAAATAAAAAGGAGTAGGGTATTTGTTTCAACAGGTCTCCAAAACTTATCTAAACACTGTTCACAAAGACAATCACTGTAAAAGGCCTTCTCTTCAGATTCTTAACACTTCCAACTACATAATAAAAATTGGTCACAGCTGTTGTGAAATGGTGAGTAAGGATATTTTTGTGATAATGAAAGTAAAGCATAGGTAAAGGGACTATCCAAAATAAAGATCCATTTTTTAATTTGGTCTAAATGTAAGGCATATTTGTCTTTGCCTTTAATTTTAGAAAAATATTTTAGGTAATGGGCCTTGAAAAAAGGTGATAGTAATACTTCCCACTAGTGGACTTTAAGACATATTAAATACATATTTCTGTCTACTTCATAGTGGAAAAAATACTTTGAAAAGGCAATATCCCATTTTAACTCAAAGGAATTATTTCTGTATGGAAGAAAATCCCTATGTTTTATGACAGTTATTTGGAGCAGGCCATTCTTCTCAAAGAGGCTATTTTTATAATACAATAAATAAAGTATTCTTAAATGAACTGCCCATCAATGGGAGAAAATTATCCATTTGTGTTAAAAGAAGTCTATTTTTGTCAGGTCTTTCCAAAGCAAACAAATTAGCAGTGGCTTTGGGAACTGTGAATCCACAGCTTCAACAGCAGTTGTCCAAAATTAAAGGTTTGTCAGAATGGGTGGGTGGAAGATGGAAACATTTCAAATGAGTATAAACATTTTATAACCCAGACGGAACCTTTCAAGAGTATCCCCACAGACTGAAATGATCTGTCACCTGGGCTAGGCCCCAGCTTCATAAATGGGAACTTTCATAAATGGAATATTTTCAAAAATAACAATGAGAGAAAGCAACTCTTTGAAAAACAGATTTAAAGTAGAAAACGTTCATAATATATTAAGTAGGAAAAGGAGGTTACAAAAGCATGAGATCTCAATTTTGTAAAACAAACAAAAACCAAATAAGATCCACACTGCCGTCTGAAGAACACCCCATTACAACATTAGTGGGTGCAGGGCCAAAGCCAGTTCTGTGTCCAATAACTTCCAGGCTTTGCCCAGTGTACCTTCCCAAGTAGAGAAGAGTCATAGAGCCCTTTGAGGAAGTTCATCCCTGAGGAGGGTGTCTGTGACAAATCTAACATCGTTCAATCTGGCATTTTCCCAAACGTATTTGACATGGAAAGCTTCCCAATGCCCCCAGTGACCCAGAACACCTATTAACATTCTTAGCAGCTCACCTTGGAAACAGTTTGAATAATAAATTGAATACTTGCTTAATGAATACAAGTAATAAAAAAAAATGATGAAAGACCAAAGAGAACAACAGTACAATATCAAAAGTGGTGATTTGGGGGTTGTAGGATTTTGGATTATATTAATTTTCCAAATTTTCTTTTTTTTTTTTTTTTTTTTTGAGACAGAGTCTGGCTCTCTCACCCAGGCTGGAGTGCAGTGGCGCAATCTCGGCTCGCTGCAAGCTCCGCCTCCCGGGTTCACACCATTCTCCTGCCTCAGCCTCTCCGAGTAGCTGGGACTACAGGCGCCCGCCACCACGCCCGGCTAATTTTTTGTATTTTTAGTAGAGACGGGGTTTCACCGTGTTAGCCAGGATGGTCTCGATCCCTTGACCTCGTGATCCGCCCGCCTCGGCCTCCCAATCAAATTTTCTATAACAAACATATTACCTTCATGACTATGAAAAAAAAAATACAGTATTTTACGATGCCGAAAGGGCTACACTGTTCAACTTCCTCTAAACTATTCATTGGTGAAGAGGACATTTGGTACTTCAAATGCCAACACACTAAGTTGGAGAAAAGCAGAAAGATCTGGCAATATATAGATTGCCACATGTAGACCATCTATAAAAGGCCAGCTATAAAAGAAACGTAGTCAGCTTAAATACTGTTCTCAGATTTCTGGTGTCTTATGAAAATAAATGAAGCAAGGAGTCCAGCCCTGGCAAAAGATGAAGGAGAACCTCAGCCTCACTAATTTCCTGTTTATTCTCTCAGATGCCAACCATTACACAGCAGCCTTTGGGAGAAATGTAAAATGTGTAGAGATAATCTAAACACTGTTTAGTCTTTTTATTTCCCCCACAAAAGACAGTGTAAATAGAGGCGAAATGATAGCTTACAAGACATTCCTATGAATCTGAGACAATAATGTATATGTCCATTGAAAGATGTTTAAATCCTATGTTTTAAAGATTCAAATTTCATTGAAATAAATGCTAATCACTGTAAGTTGTTCTTTTCCATCAAAAATATATTTTTGGCATTTCTTCTTCAACTGTAATTTTTATTATATGTTAAAAAAAAACAATTCCAGACAATATGGTTGAAAAAGGCTATGTTAGCCTTGACCTGTGCATTCACTTTCTATGCGGAGTTTCAAAACGTTCTACAAATTAACACATTGCAAAAAATAGTTGAGTGCTGTTTAGTAAAATACCCATTGCTTAATAATAATAATTTTAAAAAACTCTGCTAACCTTCTCTGTGGAAACTTGTCCATAAACTTGAATAACAGATTCACAGAACATCAGGGCTAGAAGAAAGCTAAACTGGGCCTCCGTACCCTTGACTCCCAATACTGAGGCCTGAATTGGTTAAGTGCCTCCCTCAAGGTCACACAGCTACTTAGGGACAACACAAAGCCAGATGACAATTTCCAGAAGACTGAGATTTTGAAGCTGTAACTGAAAACTCCCTGAGTTAATTAAGACAATGACTGCAGTTCAGTCCTGGCAAGAACAAAAGGATAATATTTATGTGAGAACGAACTTAGTCTATCTGTGGCTGGCACACAAATCTTTCCCTTCACTATATTAGGCTTTCACTTTAACTTGTTCTGCCTGTCTTCCAAACAATTTTTGACTGATATCAGAAAACAAAAATCCTCATGTTATTTCATGAGCCCAGCTTTTACAATTTGATAAGCACTAGAATATGTGTATTGTATGTAAGTTGCAGAGGGGTGGTGGTAGGGAGTAGGGGAAAGGTTTATTAAATCAAGAAGCTATCATTTTAGGCCATTACAAAAAAAAAAAGCAATCATTTTATTTATTTCCCACATTTATGCATTCCAGCCCCACATGAATTGCCTACCAGTGAAAATTGTGAGATTCTCCTTCTCAAATAGGGAGACTGCTAAAATTCTATTTTCAAGTTTTATTGATATTTTTATTCATAATTTCCAGAGAAAGGACCAGAAGTGTGAGTTGGTTGTTTGTTTTTGTTTTCTTTTGTTTTAATCAAATCAACTGCCTAAAGAAGAATCTGAAACTCCAGCACAATTCTGGTACTCTTACAGCCACACCATTTTATAAATGCTCAATACTTTAGACCCAGGGACACAAATTCACATCTCTGCTCTGAAGATCGCACTATATTGTTTAAGTATCAGGGAAACTATTCATCTATGAAAAATGTATACATTTTCAAGTCTATTCAGGCTAAAGTTAGTGTTAAGAGCAGCTAGCACTTTTTTTTTTTGCTGGGGGGCACCTTACATTTCTGGGACTCAATAAAGTTTACCAGGCACTTGGTTTTTCCTATGCAACCCACTTCAACTACCCCTTTCTCCTCTCTCTCTTTCTCTTTCTCTCTCTCTCTTCTTTCTTCCTCTCTCTCTCTTCTTTCTTCCTCTCTCTCTCATCTCTCTGTATCTCTCTCCTGCAACTGACTTTGCTTTCTCACTAGGCTTTTCCCCCATGTTATTCCAAGTTTGGGCAGCTGCACCTGGATCAACCAGCTTATATTTAAATTAAACTATCTGACACAACATGTAAAATTGTCTTTCAGTAATTTTAATTCATTTTTCTTTCTTTTTTGGCTGCTATATCCAATTTTAATGGTAGGGAATATATTTGGCATTATCAAAAAAAAAAAGAAGACCTTGTTCCTTTTGAATTCTTAATAATAATTAGTATTATCATCATCATCATTTCCATGCTTCACAATTCATACCTCAGCAAGGAATTCAAGCTGACATGTTGTGCTGATCCAACTTTTGCACCAGCCTCCTGTTCAGTCAAATCTCAGTCCTCATCTTCTTTGACAGCCCCTCTGATTAATCTTCCCTCCTTGAAACACTCAGCAGGTAGATTCTAAGACACCATATGCCTTGGCTTTTCCTCCTCCTTCATTAGCTCACTCTTATCCCTGATCTCTAACACTGATTCTTCCCTGTCTCCCCACCCTCTAAGTGCCCTTAGACTCAGTCCTCTGAGTCTTGTCTTTGCTTCTTGTCCACATTCACTTTTCTAGTGACTTCATCCAGACTCACAACTCCCACATGTACACATCTTCAGCCTAGGCCCATCTGAATTCCAGACTCTTAATATCCAACTAACTCCTGGTCCTATCTTCATTTTGGACACCTAATGGGAATCACTATTTTACATATCCAAAACCAACTCCTGATCTTCTCCATTCAAACCTCTCATAATGCAGTCTTCCCCATTCTAGTAAACAGTACTTCCATCTTTTCAATTGCCCAGGCACAAAACCTTGGAATCCCCTTCACCACCTCTTCCTTCCTCATACCTTAGGTGGAATCCATGATCAAATCCTACTGACTCCATCTTCAAAAGAAATCGAGAATTTCACCTCTTCAAACCACCTCCATCCCTCCAAACCTCGTTAAAATCAATATCTCCCAATCTCCCTTGATTACACAGGAACATAACCTCCTGATTCTCCTTCTTCTGGACGTGCTCCCTCACAGTGTATTCTGAACTCAGCAGTCAACGTGAGTCTTCTCAAAAGTAACATCCCATCACTCTTGGGTCCCAATTCTCCAAAGGCTCCCTATTCCATTTAGAGCCGGAGTCGAAGTCCGCACAGAGGCCTATAAGACCCTCCTCCCTACGCCACCCTCCTGCCCAATCTCCCAGCACTCTCCTCATGTTCAACCCGGGGCTTCCTTGCTCTTCTTCAGAAACAGCAGGCTCACCTCTGCCTTACGGCATTGGCATTTGCTACCTCCCACTCCCAACAGCCTGAGGAGGTCGCCCCCCCGATGACATGTAATCCTTCCTTAGCAACTTAGGGCCTTGACTCAAAGACCACCATCTCAGGTGGGGGTGGGTGGGCTTCCCTGTTAATCTTTTCTAAAATGACAACACACCCTCTGCTCCCTATTCCCCCTTTTCTCTGTAATGATAATCAGTAACTATATGCTAAAATTTTGACTGTTGGTTGTTCTGTCTTCCCCATTAGAATTTAAGCTGCAAGCTGAGATTTTTACTTTTTTAATGCACTTCTGAAGCCCCAGCTCCTAGAATAGTACCACACCAGACATAAGAGTATAATCCATAATTGTTGAACAAGTAAATAAATGCTCCACTATAACCTGGTTTTTCTTTACAAAAGGTCAAGATAATCTTCCCACACAAATAAACGCACAACTAATCGAAGGGGCAGGGACAAGATCGGCCATGACTGGGTAACAGTTGAAGCTGGGTGATGGTCATATGGAGATGGTTTAGGCATTCATTCTACTTTTGTGTATATTTGAAATTTTCTATAATAAAAAATGAATATACATTTGCTTAATTATTTAATGACCGCATAGTATTCCACAGTCTGACTCTACCATAACCATCTAACCATTAACCCTACTGGAGGATATTTAGGTTTCATCTTTTTCTCTATCACCAAAGACACTAGGATAAATAATCTTACACAACTATCCAATTTGCCTTACAACAAATTCCTAGAAATAGAAGAGTTTGCATATTTAAAATCCTATACATACTGCCAATCTTCCCTTCACAAAGTCTGACCCAGTTTATGTTCCCATTGGCACATTAAAGGAGTGCTATTCTAAGAGTGGCCCATAGAATGGTGCTAGACTGCAAAATGTTCCTGACTGGTCCACTGAGACAGGTCCAGAAATTGAGAGTAAACATTTAGAAATATTTAACGCAATTTGGGAAGAGTTAATTTTATGTCTGATGAACATTGTGTGTGTGTATGTGTGTGCGTGCACACACACGCATGTGTCATATTTGATATTTTATTCCGAATATCTGTGATTTTTTATTTCTGGCTACTTATTTTTACTGTATGTTACAATCATATCTGTCACAAACAGACTGGGAAAATATGGCCCTTCAGTGCAGTTGGAAAAAAAAAACTACACTGTTTGCCCACAGCATCATCAATTATGAACTTTTTGCTTGTTTTTATCTATCATTTTAGTTACTGAGAAATATAGGTTGGTGCAAAAGTAATTGCGGTTTTTGCCATGACTTTCGCAAAAAACCACAATTACTTTTGTACCAACCTAATAATATACCACTGTTGGTTTAATTTGCACTTTTGATTGCTGACAGATTTGATCATCTTTTTATATGTTTGATGTCCCCATATTCATTATTTTAACTCCACGACTTTATTAAATGTTCATCTTGCTGATAAGGTTGTCAGGGTTTATTTTAAAAGCTCTTTATACTTTGGGAATATCAGCCTTTGTTGATCATATTGTTTGTAAATATTTTCCCGGTATATGGTCTGTCCTTCAAACAAGTTGAGATGGTTGCTAACATTTTGAAAAATAAAGATGTAAAACATATGTATATGTAGTCACGTTTTTAAATCCTTTCCTTCATGGTTTCTACTTAGAGATGCCTTCCCCACATACACACAAATTGTAAAAATATTTATCCATAGATTTTTATCATAAATTTATAGTTTATCTTGTTATATGTATAATTTTGATCCCTAGAATTATTTCTACATTAGCAGTGTGGTAGAGAGCCTGCTTTATTTTTCCAGAAGACTTTGCAGGTGTCCCAATACCTTTTATTGAGTAATTAATCTTTTTCCTACCAATCTGAAACACCAATCTTATCATATACTAAATTACCACATATGTATATATAAAACAAGGTTCTTTAATATTTTACTCATTGATGTATCCCTGTATCAATACCATTGTTCAATCATCATTGACTTAAAATATTCTTTAATATCTAAGATGCCAAGTGCCCCTCATAAGTATTTCCTGTAATTCTAAGAGTATTAACAGGTTTATTCTTCCAGATGCAGTTTGGAATTATTTTGTCAAGTTCCCTAGTTTTGATAGAAATTGTACTGAGTGTACACTTCAATTGAACAAATCTGATATTTTTATATTACTACACTGAATCTGGCTTTCCAAGAACAAAGAATCTCTCTCCACTAATATGAAACTCATTTTATGTCCTACAATTCAGTTTTGTAGCTTTCCTTACTTAGTTCCTACCATACATTTCTAGGAAAGTCATTCCAAACTTTTGTATGGTTGTACTGTTATTTTAGGTGTGATCTCTTTTTTAATAATATTGTCTAATATTTATGCTTGGTAATGAAATCATCAATTTTTACTTATTTAGTTTGTGGCTAACCAGCAATTTTAATCAACAATCATAGTACTTCTAATAGCTTTTTAGGTGAGTCTAAACATACTCTGTTAATTTCATTCATATCTTCATTCACTCATTTTTTTAAAAATCAAGCACTTGTTACATATATCTCAAGATATCAGAGCAACTAAAGATTAATATTATATTTAAAAATATGGATCCCCTCCAAGGAACATAAAATCTAGTAGAGCATATAAAATATACATGTATTATTGTACAAGACAGAAATTGGGAGGTCTTTAAAATGGTACAGTTAAACTGTATGATGAGAGATAACAGAAAGACATACTACAGAAGGATGGAGAGCTTAAGGAAGTCTTCATGTGAGTGGTAGCATTTATTAAGAGGACAGAATCTTAGGATGTGAAAAAGATTAAAGGGATAATATTCTAGGAAGAGAGAAAAAAAGTATAATCAAAGGCAAAAGAAGAAAAATCCAGATAAATTTGGGCTAAAACTCAGGGTATACTAAAGAAGGAATAGGGTAAACTAATAAATGGATTGTTCTGAATGCAAGATTAATTTTGTTCTTAGGTAGAAAATGGGGAGCTACGGGACAAACAGAGCTATATATGTTCTACGAAATTGAATCTGAGGACAAGATGCAAATACTGGGCAATTTGGGGGTGAGAAGGACTGAGGCAGAGAGAGTATGGTAATTTTAAAACATGGTCCCCAAATTCTTTGACACTTCTCCAGCTGAGAGGTAGGAGTCTGTATTCCCACTCCTTGAACTTAGGCTTTGTGGCTGCTTGACTATAATCCAGCAGAAGTGACACTAGACCAGTTCCCATGTCCAGACCTTAAGAAAGTGACAACTTTTACTTCTATCTCTTGGAACATTTACTCTTGCAACTCAGCCACCATGCTATGAGGAAGACCAAGCAGTCCATTGAGAGCCCACATGGTGATGACGGAAGTCCCTAGTTCTTAGCTCCCAGCCAACTGCTGGCATCAACTTGCCAGGCATGTAGGTGAATCATCTCACAAGTGGATCCTCTGGCATGCAGTCAAAATATCCCCAGCTGATGCCATAAGGGGCAGAGATGAGCTTTCTCTGCTAAACCCTGCCCTAACTGCAGATTTGTGATTGTTACTGTTTCAAGCACTTAGTTTCGGGGTGGTTTGTTGCACAGCAATAGCAACTGGGACAGAGACCAATTTAGAGGCTCTCATAATAGCACGTATCAATGAGAAAAATGACTTAAAAGCAGCTGTGAGAATAGGGGAAATGGGTTAAGATGCCAGTATATTCTGAAGGTGCAATTAATAAATGGGAAAATTGCAGCCTAAAATTAAAATTATAATTTAGCCTCTTAGTTATTTCTCTGAACAAGAATTAACTAGATAGAAATAGTTATTTACTAATATTTTGGACGGGAAAGGGATTTTCTAGTACAAAGTAGTAAATGTGACAAAACTGGAAATACTCTAAAGACAACCTTTGGGGATTTAACGTAGACCAATCACTCTCAAATTGTGTGCTCAAGACAAGTTCAGGGTTCTGAAAGGTCAAAATTATTTTCATAATGATACTAAGAAATTATTTTCCTTTTATTACTCTCACTCTCTAAAAGAGTTTTCCAGAGCCTTCATCATGTTCAATATCTCAATAAACTGCAGAAGCAAATAAGGGAATTCACATATCTTTTATTAAGCAAGACTTTAGGAGATTTGCAAAAATATTAAATGGTGCCATTCTTCTCACCAAACATACATTGTTTGGAAAAATACAGTAATTCTTCATTTAAAAAATTCTTACTTACGTTAACATGTAATGGGTTTATTACTGTTATTTAAAATAAGTATTTGTAAATGTCCCCATTTTACTTTTTAATATAGCAAATAGTTATGATATAAGCTGCATGTTAAAAAGCTATTTAGAACTCTGAACAATTCTTAAGAGTAGGGTCTTAGCCCCTACTCTACTTAAGAGAAGGGTCTTAGACCAAAAAGTTTGAGAAGCACTCCATACTGGAGTAGTCAGCACAGAGTATATGCCAATGTGTTAAAAAGTACAATGGAATGGCATGAACCTGGGAGGTGGAGCTTGCAGTGAGCCGAGATCCCGCCACTGCACTCCAGCCTGGGAGACAGAGCGAGACTCTGTCTCCAAAAAAAAAAAAAAAAAAACAACAACAAAGTACAATGGCAGAGTAGACATGAAGAAGAGAAGAAGAACAAAGGCAGTAGGAGTGAGTATATGTGGTTCCTACAAGTCCTAGACTTAATTATCATCATTGCCTTCATAGCTTATGTGGAAGTGACAGCCATGCAGCTATTTTATGCAAACTTTTTTTGGTGTTCATAATAATCCTGCTGAATAGCACCTTTAAACCCCAGAGAATATGGCAGGAGAGATTAAATCATCTGTCTCAGGTTACAAAGTGCTGATATTAATAATGTCTTATTTTTGTTCAAGCTATAGCCCCCCAAATATGCTCTGGCATTATTAAGAGGAAAAAGTAGGTATATTAAGTCAACAGAAATAAACTGTTAACATAAGTAGTTATTTACGTTTATTAAGCACTTTTCCCCTAAAGAACTAAAAACATTTCAAATATATCAGCATGCATAAAACCTCCATTAATAACCTTACAGGTATACAGTTGCTATTTCCATATTATAGAAGAAGAAAATGGTATTAGTTAATACACAGTAAACTAAAAAGCAAAAACATTAAATCCCTAATTCTTCATCTCTGCCAAGCAATCATTTACATGTCATGCCAAAAGCAAAATGTATATCTCGAACCACCACATTTGCTGCTTTTAAATGAGTATCAAATACTTTCTCCTTCTGTTGTAATCTAAGATGATTTTGTATCATTGTTTCCCCTTTCCATCTTCATTGGCTGCCTCTATCGTCTATATAGAACTATTAAGCCTGGGAAATGTTTTCTAATAAGACCATCAACCATTTTCTATACATTTATGAAGCAAAAGTAGTCACTGAACTTGCATTCTCAGTTACCACAATCTTTGTAGTGATCCAAGAGGATTAAAAACTCACTCAAAATGCTGATTTACAGCCAGGTGCGGTGGCTCATGCCTGTAATCCTAGCAATTTGGGAGGCTGAGGCGGGCAGATCACCTGAGGTCAGGAGTTCAAGACCAGCCCGGCAAACATGGTGAAACCCTGTCTCTACTAAAAATACAAAAATTATCTGGGCATGGTGGCAGGCACCTATAATCCCAGCTACACAGGAGGCTGAGGGGGAAGAATCACTTGAACCTCGGGAGCAGAGGTTGCAGTGAGCCGAGATCGTGCCACTTCACTCCAACCTGGGTGACAGAGCAAAACTCCATCTCAAAAAAAAAAAAAAAAAATGCTGATTTACAAAACCGGCAAATTGTTTTTACAATGAGGCACTAAGCTCTCCTCTAACTCTTAGACCTATTTGTAAGCAACACTAGGCAATATGTAGGGAAATGTATGTAGGCCATAATCATACTCAGGTATAAGCCATGCTACTACTCAATGCAAGCAGATGATTCCACATAATGGGCAACTGAAAAATGAAAAAATGTCAGCTAATACCTGATAAAAAGAAATAATGAGATTTATGTGGCTGAATGAGGGTGTACAAGGGTAATGTCAGCTTCTGCAATGAACAAATCTGAAAACACAAAAAGAGTTAACATAACAGAAGCTTATTTCTCTTTCTTGCTCACATAATTTATGCTCCATCTTTCATTGTGTAGAGTTTGTTACTGGGAAAGACTGCAAATATGACTATTAAAGATTTTCTGTTCAGGAACATGTGGATTCCTGAATAGGAATAGTGAGGAGCCATCCATAATGCAATGATTTAGACTCAGGTTCACTTAATCCTGTCTCTCGCCATCCCCTCAGGCCTCCCAGTCATCTGCATCTAGCCACAGGAAAGAGGACAATAGAGCCTGGGGTTTCGAAGCCTTGTCCCAGATTTGCCCTACAGGTCTGTTCACATTGTGTTGGTGAGAACAAGTCGTGTAGCTCACCTACATACAAATGGAGGCTGTTCCACCAGTCTCTCTGGTTGGGTGGCTGCTTCACACCATACTTCTTTTCTATTGAGGGCTGAGCATAAGTTATGACGGACAGCAGGCAACCTCTGTCCCTGGGGTAATGGTTCCACTGCCAGGCAAGCCTCTGACCAATCATCATGAAATATGAAGAAATGGGCCACCAGAAACTTCACCTCACAGGCGGGCAGCCTACCCACGTAAAAATCACGCTTGGGATGAGGAATCCCTCCATGGGCGACACACCGTAGCATTCTACGGAGGAAGCTGTGGCACTGTTGAGATGATGCAGATGGTCACACAGCTGCTGTGTGCACGAAAGTGGGAATCAGTGCACAGGAGGAAGAGACAATATGCTTAAGAACTCAAAACATAACGTGAAACAATATGTGAGTCTATCTGTTCTGGAAAAGCAATAAAACAGGCATATCAGCCTAGCCAAGTAGGAATCAGAAAAAGAGTGATTATTCACAGGCAACAGTTTTGATTACATTGTGCATATAAGAAACAGAATTATAAACACAATTCTCTATCAAAAACAAAAAATGGGGTTGCTCCATTACTAAACCCATGTGGGATGTTTGAAATTCTGATATATGTATTCTTCCATTAAAGTATATTCCTTTCCATTAAACAAGTCAGCATATCTTCCTTGTGTTACAGCTAAGTGGTTTCTTTTGATTTTTTTTTAATTTTCATGTTATGAGGTTTGAGGTTACAGTGAGCTGCAGTCATGCCACTGCCCTCCAGCCTGGGCAACAGAGCAAGACTCTGTCTCTAAAAAAAATTAATACTGACAAATAAAATTAAATTGTCCTGTTATTATTCCATGTAAGGAGAATGTCCATTAGAACAAGGGAGACTAGTCCGGCTCCTTACACTCACGGGAAGGCTGTTTCCATTAGTATTGCTTTTGTTCCCAGTAACTAACTCTGTTTCCTCTACTGCACTGTTGGTGCTGGTCACCACAGGTGGCTCTGGACCTGCCACCATGGTCCTGCCTGCACCAGTGATGGGCAGAATTCCAAACCATTGCCTCTCTAAGCCACCTCTCCAGAGCCCCAGTCCCAGATGTGACAAACCTGAAGTCCCATGAGTGTGCCTACTTGCTGGCAGACATCAAGAAAAACACAAAAGTGGGCATTTCTGCTTGGAAAGTTAAGAGAAACGGCACTTTTATCCACCCAGCTTCACACAATGACGAATGCCCCCAAATTCAGGAAAAGGATTCAGATGCCAGGTAGCCCAAATGGGGATAAATGTCTACTGTACAAACAATAAAATGTTAACTCAAACCGGCACACGGACCCCTGCTGCTTGTCAGGGCATATGGGCCACAACAAAAGGGAGGAGAGCTGGAAGATTATGGGGAAACAATTTTCTTTTCCGTGCATTCACTCAGGACTCCTGTCCATAAAAATCTCCCAGGATTTATAGGGCAAACCAGGCTTTGTCTTCTCCATTCCATGCCAGGGCCCCAGGGGCAAAGCCCCTAGGAATAGCTTTGTGGTGTTGGTACTACTAGTGGCATGGAGCAGTCCTAGTGATGATAATTGTCCCCAGTACTGTCAAAAAAAAAACTTTCTGTGATGATGAGAATGTTCTGTGTGCTGCCCTCTAGCTATATGTAGCTAATGAGCATGTGAATTGTGACTGGTGTAAATGATGAACTCAATTTTTAATTTTCTTAATTAAAATAACTATATGTGGTTAAATTTAAATGACCACGTGTGGCTACTAGCTTTCGTACTGAAGAATACATCTAACCAACCTACCATACAAGAAAATGGACTGCTTAAAAGTTTTTAGAAGAAAGTTCCTCCATTGCCCCAGTAACCTAATCTAATATCTAATAAACATCTGAGTATTTCTTTCTTCTGACTGTTTAAAAACATTCTGGCCCTGTCTTGCTTGAATCATGGATCCAATCTTAACATGATTCAGATACCTTCCTCATGTTCTAGAGCAACAATTTTCAACTTGTTTGACTATGAGAACCCATGTTTAGTGTCAAAATGAATTGTTAGCCATTTATAATAGTAGTATAAATGGTAGTAGTATAAAGTAGCTTTAATTTCTATTAGGAAAATACATTATAATAAAAAAGCTCCTCGTAATTCAGTAACACTTCATATTCATATATATTGCCTTATAGCAGGAATGATACAGAGTTTTAAAATAGTCATATATATACATATATACATACATATATATATATATGAGACTATTTAATACATAAGACATCCTTGGAATTAATTGCCACATACTCCAGGACTTTTACAATACTCCACAGCCTCCTGGGCTCTCTCACCCACACAGTTGAGAAGCCTTTTCAAGACTGTGCTCCTAACTGTCTGGCTACCTTGCAGATATGTGAGTTTTTATTCCCAAGAGGGATTTTAGATTAATGTCGGATAAATGCAAAAAAGCAACTTTCCTAGTAGTTCAAAGTCAGATTTTTTCTATATATATATGCTAGCAGATACACGATACGGATGATTTATGCTGCGGTTAAGTCCAATTATCATTCAAAGACGATCAAGGTCTAATAATCTGTATTTCCTAAAAGTGTATTTTTATAACTCAGCATTTATATCATACTTATGAGCTCTTTTGCGGTAATCGTTCTATCAAAGATTATCCTCACTCTCTGTCTTTGATTAACTCATGTTTCTCTGTATCATCTTTGAAGCCAAAATTTGAATAAATAATCTGAGAAAAAAAAAACACTTATTTAACTATTACGCAGTCAATTCACTGCAATTAATCGCATACAGCAGGTTTTTGAATTTCAATTTTGAAGCGAATTTGCAGCAATCTCTCTGGTCTCTGTAAGTTCACTCTGGTAGCATACTCTCATAGGGTTTATTTATGTCCAAATGCCAAATTTACACGGGTGGTTCTATTTATCTTAAATGGGCCAAACATTACAACCCAGCTTCAACACCTCTATTTCCAATTTGGAAATCAATGTATGTTTGTTCTCCACACTGGATTTCCAGTGATCTAGTATGGACCATAATCTTCACTTTTTGCTATCTAGAGGTGGGTGCTTTATAAGAAACATGTGAGCAACTGCTTGGTGAGCCCTGTCAGAGGAGAACCAGGCCATTCCCAGGGCAGAGATGGCTGGGAGCTAGCTGGATGGGTAATTAAAAGCTGGAGGTGAATGGCCACTCTTGTGAGGTTGCAGAAGAATGAGGAAAGACACCATCAGCATCACGAACTTGTTATTATAATTAAATCAGGACAAACTGTTTCTACAGCCTAACTTCTCAGCCCAGAAATGATCTAAGAGCTAAAATCTTACAGTCTGAGAGCAAACTGGAGGATAACATGAAAGGATAATGGCACAAGGTCAGATTTGACCACTGTGACCTTAAAACACCCCGCAAATCTCTGAGGCAGTCCTGTGGTTTGGGGTGACGGCCCCATGGGACCCACCATACCACTCATGCCTAGCGGTTTCCCAGTCTCCACAGGCACTCCCTGAACGCATGGCTCTAGTCAGAACCAAGTCCCCAACTACACCTTTCAGAACGGGAGAGGCAGTCCATATTTCAGAATAAAAAGTATGAGATAAAAACCAACAACAACAAAAAAAGGCCAGGCACTGTAGCTCTTGCCTGTAATCCCAGCACTTTCGGAGGCCAGGGTAGCCAGATCACTTGAGATTAGGAGTTCGAGATTAGCCTGGCCAGCATGGTGAAATCTCATCTCTACTAGAAACACAAAAATTAGCTGGGCGTGGTGGTGGGCACCTATAGACCCACTTACTTCGGAGGCTAAGGCAGGAGAATCCCCTGAACCCAGGAGGCAGAGGTTGCAGTGAGCCAAGATCACGCTACTGCATTCCAGCCTGGGTGACAGAGCAAGACTCTGCCTCAGAAAAGAAAAAAAAAAAAGAAAGCCAAAATGGCTCCTAGGCTAGTATGAATTCACTCCATGAAATTCGGAAACCTCTTGCAGGCTCTGTATGGACTACAAAAAGATACCATACACCCAAGAATGCCCCCAACCTTATTACAGCTGACAAAGTATGCAGCAAATCACAATCCACACTCTGAAAAAGAAATCTCACACCATAAAATGAAAGATATCACATTTTTTACTGGCCACAGACCATTTTACATTTCCACACTGTCTTGGTTTCCTAGAAAGATGTCACCCACTGAAAAAGACAGGAACACATTTCATCAAGATGAGCTGAAATAAATGTATTGCAATTAAAAATGGATCTGCTGAGAAGCATTCACTTATTATACATCACATACATTGACTGCTGTAGACATCAACTTTTGTCTCAAAATAGTCATTCTTTAAAAAGACTGGCAAACTTAAATATTGAATTTAGAAAGATGAATCTGAGGTTTTAATTCAATTCACAATGGCACGTGTTAGTGGCATAAAAGAATGCTTCTCGATTAAATCATCTGGGTTGTAATTTATTCAAGATAAAATTTTTTTAGTCACAAATTAAAAAGCATATTCACCTACCTTCTTAAGGGAGATCACATTTTCAGGATTCTGTACCAGAGAGAAATCATCTTTTCCTGTGAAGAAAAAATAGAAGAAAAACTACCTACTAGTAACAATAAATAGCAAATGTGAATTTTTAAGACCAGCCTATAATCTTATCATGTTGTGTTTCATTTATAATATTAAACAAATGGAAATCTTTAAATTAGACTTGAAATATTTCTTCATTTCTAACTACATAAAACATTTTACAGATTTTGATTCCAATGATTTGCTTTTTAAAGAACAAAATGGATAAAATCAAATGGAAAATGGATAAAAATAAATGAAAATTGCTCAAAATTAGAATTATTTACTTCACATATATCCCAATGAAATATTTTCAAACATTTTGTTTAATTCCATAAAGTAAATGTATAAACAAAGAAGGAAATATATAAAACTCCACTCTCGTTTCTCCTTTTCCAGTGGGAAAATGAGGTGAAAAGGTTGTGATGGGCTGTGTAGGTAACAGAAGGTAACAGAACTATACGCTGCTACCTCTTTCTATTGATTTTTTATTGTCCAAGCCAATAAACTATATTTATGGGCTCTGTTTTTCTTAGCTAAGACTTTTAGATTACAAAAAAACTACACAAAAACTAAAATAAAAACAGGATACCTCTGATTTTATTTTACATGTATTACTTTCAATAAACAATTGACACAGAAACCTACTAGTCACTAATAAATACTAAATGACTTTTCAAAATCACTTGTTAATATAAATTATTTTAACTTTACATATTCAAGCCAAAATAAGAAAGTAAATGGTTTAGTTTAATATAAGTTAATCATCCACTACTATAAACTGTTTACAGTGAAATCTAATTAAAATGACCAATGGGATAATGTTCACAAGAATCTAATTCTGACTCTGACCATGATATATGTTTGGTTCCATCTGTAATTATCCCAGTGGGGATAATGATATATAGATTCAGAAACAATGACCAGGATTCTGACCCAAAAGAGCTCCAAAGATTTGAAATGACTGCCTGCCAATGCATAAATTCAAGGAGACATCAGTCCAGAGGAGTCCCTCTCCCCAAATGAGAAATCCTCCATTAGCTTGTGTTTGCTTCACTTCAGAATAAAAATCCTTTTTAAACTTTAAATAAGAAATTCTCACAACATCCTACTGAAAGGATCGTGAACCCTGCAACCACCTCCATGTCTGCAAATAGCCAAGATGAGTTCCACTCTTCTTGGCCAAGCTTAGCTAGCTGCAGAACCTCTCTCCTTCAAAGCAACACCAATGCCCCATGTGGACCTCCCAGTGTAAGCCAGCATCTGGGGCCTTTCCTCTTTCGCTCTTCACCACTTCATATGCCAACCAGCAGTACTTTGGTGCCCTTCACTGCCAATACAGTATAGTGATGGTAAGAGCTGCCTGTTCTATTTTCCGAAACTACAGTTGCAGGTAAGCTCTGCTAACGAAAGAAAGCCAAGATAGCTAAGAAAGCCACGATGAACTGATGATCAATACGGACACATGGGTCACTGCACATACGCTAAGCCAAATCATAATCTATGACATAGTAACAACTGGGGTGGGGCCACCTATAGATCTTCAGTTCATAACTGACCAACCAGAAATAATACATCTATTTTTGCTTCAAATATGGATTGGTTTCAAAACAATCCAGTTGGGGTCACTGATGGAGAGGAGTAATGGATGAAACGAAACTGACCGTAAGTTTGTTATAGTGTAATGATGGATATATGAAGGTTCACTGTGATATTCATTGTACTTTTATGTATATTCAAAATGTTCCATAAGTTTTTTAAATGTTCATTCGATGGGAATTATTTGTGAAAATACAGAGAGAAATGCACATAACTATCACAACCTTTCTGTTTTTCAAATACTCTCTAACAAAAAAAAAAAAGAAATACTTTAGGCAAAAATTTTAAAAATCAAATATCACACTAGGAAAAATGAAAAGCTTATAGGTATGGTTTTAAAAAATCATCAAAATGGCTTTGAATATTTATTTCAATATTCCAAAGCCAAATAACAAATACATATTTAGTTGCAATAAATCTTCTGTTTCTTTTTTTATTTTAGGTATCCTGCTTTGAATTAAGTAACATCAACATAGGAACACTGGCTATCTCATGCTTGTCAGAAATTGTAGGTAGTTAAATACACCTTTGATTAATGTAATTGGGGAAATGAATAACATATCATTAGTATCAATGTGATGTTTCATGAACAAATTCTTTCTAATTCCAAGATCCAAGAGGGAACAATTTTTTTAAAAATCCTTTATTCATGGCAAAGATTTGGGACCACAGATATAAATTATCAGACCTGCTACCTGCTTATCCTAGCTCAGTGATCTGTCACTGTGAAACAGCCAAAAGATGGGCACTTTATGGATTATACCACTCAATTTGACTAAAATTTGAAAGAGCCAAAAAGGGGCCAGGTGACACTAAAGCTGAGCTTTCACAACAAGCAGGGAAAGTCACAAACAAGTAAAATCATCCTCACAGCCTAGGAATTTGATTTACTGACCCCACCAGACGCCACTACTGGAAACCTGACCCTAGCCATAAAATAAAAAGCAGGATTTATGTCATGGTTTGGGGAAAGACCATGTGTAAAGCTGTGCCAAGCCTACATCAAAGATAAACCAGGTGCAAGAAGAACCACACATTCCCTCTGAACAGAAAACACACCGAGATCTAACACTGAATCCTAACATGAGATGTGATGATTAAAAACAAGAAAATAAAAAACATAGTTCATGGTCTTCTATTTTCTTTTGCAAGCTTTCCTGGCCTAAAACAATCTGTTTCCTTTCCAATAAAGAAACAATGCCAAACTCTGAAAAGGAAATTTGTCTGACTTAATGGGTAAGCATTTAAAGCTGCAAAAGGGAGTATTATGGGAAAACCAGAGCAACTCAGCCTCAGGAGGCAGGCTTCCAAATTTATCGGTAAAAGGATTGAGGGTCAGAGGAGGGAGGGTAGGGGTGACAATTACGAACGAGTTACATGACGGAGGTCAGCTAAACAAAATTCAGTTGTTTTCAATTTGAAAATCACAGTTCTAGCCATTTACTACATGAGCTAAGAGAAACATCCATTAGCTCGCATCCATACTTACATATTTTACATTCATGCACCCATAATATAAGGACTAGTTTTATTAAATTTGCAATGGTATATCCTAAGGCCTTATGCTTTTAATAAATATGTGTCAAATAAGTGAATGAATGAAGTAGCATCTAATACTTACCAAATCATGAAATCTAAAACTAAGGTAGTAGATGTGACAAAAACAAAATTCCCAGGTATGGTGGCTATAGCTATTTGTCTAGCCAACATTTATAACATTAGGAGCCAATATACTAAGCTAAAACGATTTGTTTTCCCAGATACTATGGCAGCTAGGGAGAGCCACATGACACAGTTTTGACCAATGAGATACAAGAGAGAGAGCTCTGAGAAAGTTCATTCTCATGATGTAAACAAGTCCCAATCCCTCATTTCCTGGAAATAGCTCCTGAGTGGTGCAGAGCCATCTCACACCTATGAAGACAAATAAATGCTAAATGTTGAGGAGTGGAGAGAAAGATAGAAGGAACCTGGTTCCCTGATGGCACTGCTGAGATGCCACATCTGCCCAAAATGCTTAGATTACTAAGCCTGCATTTCTCTTAAACTTCTGTTAGTTTAGGCTGCTGTTTTCTATCACTCACAGCCAAAAATATTCTAATATATACACCAGCAATAACTTATTTTCCCCTTTCTGTATCCTCAGAAGCTGCTCCTATTTTAACTGACTGCGATGCACCCTATAACTGCTCAGTAACAGATACGTCACCATTGCAGTGGAAAACTCATCAACAGTTTCCACTTGTCAACACTAAGGATGTCTCACCCAAAAGGCTCACCAACAGGCTTCAGAGAGAATCAAAAAAGCCTCAGAAACAACAAGGCACATCACTCTACCGAGCCACACTGTGCTTTCCTAAGGGCCATTACATTCTGATATGAACAATGCAAAAGAGAATGATAACAATACAAAAGAGAATGATGACAAAAAAGACAGCAATGCTATTCCAGTGACCAAAGAAATGAAGAATCTTCTAAGTTAAGACAGTCTTAACCTGTCTCACAAAGAAAAGTAAATATATTTAGGGGCATGGCTAGATTAAACACCAGAAATGGAACATCACTAAAAAACAGAAAACAAGAACATGAAAATACCTCTCGAGGGCTGAAGAGCTGACCTGATTCAAATGCTGCTACTCTGCTTTATAGGGCCTCAGAAATGCACCTTCTGTGGAACTTAAAATTCTACAGTAACTTCTATTATCTGTGGATCTCTCTTGATACAACATAAACTCCTAGACCTCAGAAAGCAAGCCAGTAACAAGTATTGACAAATGCTGAATGAATGAAGAAGCAAAACTACATAGAAATTACTTTTCCAAGATACTTTATGAAAAGCATGCAGTCCTCAAAAAGAAAAAAAAATCTGTAAGCATCACTTCTAGAAATATAATAATGAGTTGAAATAATTGTGTATTTAATGGTCAAATGTCTGTAGAAAGAAAAGAACAGAACTACAACTAAGAGGTAGCTATTATTGTATAAACCAGGTGAGGTGTTAGGCACTTTGCATCTGGTATTTCGTGCAGTCTTCACCGCTCCCCAGTTAGGCACTAGTCTCTCCCCTTTCCCATGAGGACGAGTTCAGAGGGAGCTTTGGAGCTCACCTGAGGTCACATTTCTAGCAAAAGACAGACTGGATACTCAAACCTAGGAAGGTCAGAACCTAGGAAGGTCAGCTCTCACATTTCTGCTGTACAATGCTGCTTCTCACTTTTGTCCTTATGAAAGTATTATTTATAAACTGCATACCTACATTAGCTGAGGGAACATTCAAAGGAAACTTCAGTCTATGGCCAAAAACATAAGCAAGGTGAGGCTCCATCGTAACCTCAAGAACAATTACTGTGTGCCCAAATCATAAACCAGATGTGGTTCCACATGACCCAGATAGTGACTTTCTCTAGCTCATTTTACAGCTGTCAAGACTTATAAAGGCTCTACATACCTATGGCATGTTTTTTTTTAAAGCTACCATGTACTTGTATGACCTAGAAATCATAAAAAGAAACCTACGAGTCAACGGCATTAGTTTCTCTCAGAAATCAGCCCTCTCCCATGTATGGTACAAACACCCCAGCTCTCCTGTCACATTTACAGAACATGTGGCACCAAGACCCTGGGGACCCTGGTCTCTGGGGAGGCTTACAAATAAAACCCACTGTGTCTATGAATACAACATACCGAATTAATTGAAGCAGTTTAAAATAATGAATTCATTTGAACCAAAAAGAGAAACAAATCTACTGTCAAAAGAAAAAAGATTGAATGTATATTGCAATAGGCTCCTAACACTTTGCATTGAATAACTACTACCTCTTTGATGTTGGTGAAAACTTCCGTGAAAATATTTATCGAGTAAACATCTCAGTGAAATAAACTGTGATGACTCCAAAGAAACCGAATTTAACAACTTTATAAATTCTCATGGAGAACAAATAGAATCACCACCCCCGAAACATTTGGTAATTATTTATACACAATATGCTCACAGTCTGTGATGAACGTGCAGAGATGCAAAAGTTACTGGAGTATATTAGCTTAAACATGAGCTTCTTTACTCTGCCATTTCAGGTTAACTTTTCCAGCAATTTTTTAGTAACACAGAGTATTCTGCAAGTCCTCACTTCTACCACGGAAGCTATCTAATACCCATTTGAAAAAAAAAAAAAAAAAAAAAAAAAAAAAAACATTAAAAACGTGTTAGAAGCCAAACTTGTTTTGGGATAGTTATCGGGTGACAAAGCACGCTTCCATTTTTCTCCTCCCCTTTTCTATTAGTTAGTTATCTATTATTTTAAGATTTCCCATACACATACATTTGAAAAAAATATGATTTTGTAAAAAGATGTTGAGTCTTTTCCCAAATAATGGCTCGATTCTCTTTGGAAAGATAAACAAATCCTTCTTTTTTTTTTTCAGTAATGCATCATTTCAATACTTTCCCATGACACAGACAGAGACACAGACACACAAACACACACACACACACACACACACGAATAGTATTCTCAATTAAATAACACTAACATTCACAGTTTTTCTCCTATACAGTTATTTTTCAATGTGTTCAATCTTCACCAAAGGCCAATGATTTTAAAAAACAGGCTTCATAACAAAAGAAATGGGAAGAAGATACTTTCACAAAGACACTATCAGGCCATAGTTCAGAAAGAACTCTGCATACAACTTCTTTGAAAATCTCTGCTCCAAAACTTCAAGCTTTCTAGTAAATTAGGACTCCTTTATGAATGCTTACCTTGCTTAAAGTATACCTTGAAAAGTAGGACAAAAGCATCTCCCTTGCATTTAACCCCACCATCATACTGACACTGCTCATTTACACAATGAAATATTGAGGTCCACATTAACTGCTATAAGCAATTCCAGGGTTAGAACTAAAAGCAGGATTAAGTGTGAAAATACTTCCTTATTCACCAGCTAACTTTATTTCTTTCTCCACATCTTAAACTAATTCCTAACAACTGACAAACGCTCCAAATATCATACAAATATCTAGTCTACAAATAAAACTTTAGGAGTTATATTAAGCAGATTTCTGATATTGGACACAATCTTAGAACCACTTCCTACATACAAAGTCTAGCCATGAATTATTAGTTTTAAACAGAAAATTAAGTGAGCTGATTAAATATAGATCAAAGGAAGTTCTACCATGAAAAGATCAATTTTTGTCACTCATGGAAAAAATGTATCAATAAACAAAAAGCAATCTGGTGTTTCTCATTCTGGCCTATATTTGTTACCACCTATTATAATTAGATTAAAGGTAGTTTTGCCTTCTTCCCTTCTTCTTTGTGCTTTTAAGTTATTTTCCAATGTTTTTTATATAATCACATATTTTTTAAGTACCAAAGTTATTTTTAAAAATTTTAGACACTACTGAGATATAATCTCCTTTTAATTAGGATAAAGCACATGTTAATATATTTTTAAATATATTGATAATTAACTAGGCAAAATTAAATTTATAACTTTAAAATAACTTCTTATCATATTGTCACCTATAAATTCTGGTACAAAATCACATTAAATCTTTTAAGGTTATTTTGTACTTTGAAATAAGCTAACTAATGAACTGATATATACATTTCATATTCATCTATTTCTGCTCCAAAAATTAGGGGAAATTACCTGTTTCTTGTTCCAAACCATTCTCCTTTATCTGTGCTATTTATTATTTGCCAACTCTTAAAGTATATTTTTATATTTTATATGTTATATGACATCATTATGTCATTTCTTTCTCGGACAGTTATATTAGTACTATAAAATACATATTTATATGTCTGCATATATATGCAGAAGTATATATATATTCCTCAAAAAAGTACACATTTACATATATATACATTGATGAATATACCTATATGATCTGTACTGTTTAGAGATTTCCAGCAGAAGTGCCTGTCAATCCAGTTTCAGGTTTTATATAGGCCAACCTGACCAACTAGTTTGACAAAGCTAACAGCAGTTTTGAATTCTATTTTTTTCCACTTAAGTGACCCATTGTTTAACCAAATCAGTAAAGAATTTTGCAGATTAGCAACCTCATTCCTCGTATTATATTGGTCACCTTTACCTTCCCCAGAGACCAATATCCTGCAATCACCATGACTTAATTCATTAAGCATTTATTTGGTACTTAGTATTTCTCATTACTGTGAAGGGAGAAGCTTACAGAGTGTGGCAGTTCACAAATTATAAATGTAGCTGAAGGTTTAACACTTATCTGTGCATCTTACTATTAAGCCAGTAATCTCTAAATTCTTCTAATGATGAGAATGGGAATTATTGTTTCAATTTTCTGCTAATGTTTCAATGCCAAAGGTGATATGAAGAATTCTTTGTATATGTCCATAGCGCTTGCTACACATGGCCAAGCCAGTCCAGAGATCACCTCCAGAGTCTGCGTATGAGAAGAACTGCACTGCAGCAAACTCTTCAAAGAAAATTCAACAGATCCCTTTCCTTCTCTCTCTAACACCTCATAAGGAAGGCAAAAAAAAAAAAAAGAAAAGAAAATTAAAGAAAAGCCATAATAAATTGAAGCTATCTGCAATGACAGAGGCTGATATTCTATTCCCTGCCTGGATGCCTGCTTCAGTGCAGAAGCCATGGCATGTGCATCAGATTGGCTGGCTGATGCCACCTGCAAGGCAACAGAGCCCCAGTAGAAATAGAAGCAGGCTGTGCCCTCAGGGTCTGATGGTGTTAAGATGAGAGTTTTCCTGTGGAACACGTGAATACTATGGAAGGTTTTCATGTTTGAATGATCCTGAAAAGCCTCCATCTGAGTGGGCTGCCTGGACAAGGACACAGAGACACTCCAGTGATCTTCCACTGGAATATGAGGAGCTGATATTGCAGTGCTCAAAGCAAATAATGGCACAATGCCAATGGACCTGCAAGGGCACTCCAAAATATCCATCAGGGTGTGTATGAAAAAGAACTGGCCTTGAAAACAAACAGCACCTGCTAAGTGCAATAGCCTTGGCCCCTTTTATGTCCCCCGTGTCAACTCTGGAGGAGCCAGATAATGTGTAGGAGAGGAAGAGAGGAGAGTTAAACTAGGAATTCCTTTTCTTCCCTCCTGCTGATCACTAAGCCTGGGCTCAAGCCTAAGAATGAAAAAAGGGGAGAGGCTACAAACTGGATGGGAAAATGGAAGTTTTGATTTACATTGTACTACATTTTTCTAATATTTGAAAATTAGGTTGTTCCAATACTGTAAAATGACTGAAAAGCTATAGGATCTGCCAAAAAAAATATCATTCAAAGTACAGGAGAGGAGAGAATAAAGCTATTTTCTGTTTATGTCTTACTAAGTGTGGCCCATCCAACAAACCAATTATACTAAGTATACAACCTATGTATAGTATACTATGTATAGTATAAAATAAGTCTTGTGACTTTTTTCCATAAAGTTCAATCTGAAAGAAAACCGAGAAGATACAGAAACATCAAAATGCAAATGTAATATATTTCATAAAATGTTAACCACAGAATATAATTATATCAACAACTTTAAATGTAAATGGACTAAACATTCCATCTATATGGCAAAGATTATCAGAATGGGTTTTCTAAAAGCAAGAATCAACTATATGCTCTCTACAAAGAGACACATTTTAAACGGAAACACACAAATAAGTTGGAAGGATGAAAAAAAGTTATATCATGCAAACAGTAAGCAAAATAAAGTTGAACTGGCTATATTAATAAGACAAAATAGACTACCACACAGAGGATTACTAGAGACAAAGAGAAACACTTCATGATGATAAAAGGGTAAATATAAAAGAAATAGTTCTACAAGCCTAAGCCCTTCATTTAAGAGAGCTAAGTACCCTGAAACCAGTGATTGAAATGACTAGCTCAAGAACATATAATCAGCTAGGGCAATGGCCAGCTATAAGTCACTTCTCCCAATTCCCTTTTCGGAACCTTTTCCCTACGATCGGTGCTCCTAATCTGAGCTCATTCAACACGAAAGCAACCAACCTATTTGATCAAAACTGTCAACTTGGTAGCTAGGCAAACACAGCCTTGGAAGGAGGGGAAGATCACATGGAAGGGGTAGAAGAGGGTAGAATCCTGAGCAGGGTCTGACTCCAGCTGAGGCGCTGCAACTTGCTAGTTATGTGGCCCTGAACAAATTACTTAAATGGGCCTCAGTTTCTTTTTCTGTAGAATGAGGATACTGCCACCTATCTCACAGGATAGATATAAAAAATGATGATAAGGAGGAGGAGCTCAATGACTTGACCAAGGTCACTCGGCTTCTCAGTAGCAAAGCCAGGACCCCACAATGCACATCATACACGCTCACAACCATTTTACTAAACTTCCTCCCAAAGGAGAGTCCCTAGTGGAGTTCCTGACCTTCACAAGACACTTCAAAAAATGTTCGTTTCCTTCCCAACATACCGATGATGTACTTGCAAGTAACTTTATAAGGTATTTCTACACAGGATCCTCACACAGAAACATATAGCCTTTTTCATCTACATACACGAGTTTGAGGTGATCACTGTTTCTCATCATGATGGCTTTTTCTCACTCTTTGTAAGGTCCTAAGGTCAAAGTGAGTGAGGCAGGCAGGGTAAAAATTTCAGTGATAATTTAATTTATATCATCTCTTACATTCCAAATTAAGCCACATAATTAACACATTTTAAATCATCCCTCAAAAAAAGAGTTTAAACATATCATTTTGCTTAAAGGAAGAAACAGCCATTCCACTGTTTTGTGGTTATAATAACCAAAGAGGCGTCGCATTCTCGGGACTGTAAACTCAACTTTCAGTTTGGTGAAGGACTCCTCAGAAAAGGAACTAATTCCCATGGGTAAGTCTGTGCTTCTAAGACCAATCCCCGTATAATATGTTCAAGTATCTTGGCAATTTTCTGGATTATTTTGATTACGTAATTGAGGATGTTATACAAATAGGTGTGATTTACAGTCATGCTGGTCTTTCTCTTTTCAGAGTCTAGTCAACTATCTTAAATGTCAAGGTTACAGTCAAGGTCAATATATTTCACCCCAGGAAAGTAGGTGTCAGCAAGGCAGTAATGCCCACTTATGCTGCCTCATATAAGGCAAAATTTAAAGTAAGACAAAATTTGATAATTAATGTTAAAAAATGCATTGCTTAGATACTAATTTTAGAAACAGCAGAATGCATACAAATCCAAAATAAGATATACAAAACCATGAAATAAGGAAGGAAAGCAAAATAACAGTTTGTGGACCATGTCCTCAACTTACATATTAGTTTTAGGACACATTTAAAAGCCTACTACGTGCTAGCTACAGTACAAATCTGATTTAAAATTTGAGAACGAATTATGACTGCTTGAAAGAGCTAAATAGCTCATAACTAATGTATTCAAATAAACTCAAATGACCAAACCAGTGGTCATTTCATGTGACTCACTGAAATTTCACACACTTACATAAAGGAGAAGAACCTTTATTATGTGACCCCATTCTATGCTGTAGCTATGTCAGGTTCTGAATAGTATTTTAAACAAAATATATCACACTTAATCAAATGTATGCATTACCTAACTAATAAAATAGCACCATACTGTTTAAAAAGCTCACTCAAATAATATTGTGAAAAAGAAAAATTAATATATTCTTTTTTTTTTTTTTTGAGATGGAGTCTTGCTCTGTCACCCAGGCTGGAGTGCAGTGGCGTGATCTCTGCTCACTGCAAGCTCCACCTCCCGGGTTCACGCCATTCTCCTGTCTCAGCCTCCCCAGCAGCTGGGACAACAGGCGCACGCCACCACGCCCAGCTAATTTTTTTGTATTTTTAGTAGAAACGGGGTTTCATTGTGTTAGCCAGGATGGTCTCGATCTCCTGACCTCGTGAAAATATATTCTTTCTTTATTTAAAGCAAATCAATGTCATGCTTTATATTGAAGATGTCTTTATATCCAATCTTTATATTAAAGAATGTACTGAATATAAATCATTCAGCAGTTATGTTTGCTGTTTTATAACCTCAATTCTACAAATATTTTATTTCTCCACTGGTGATAAACTTAGATTGAAATTAATAAATAAAATAACTCATTCATAGTACCTCCATTGTGCTGTTGGGTTTTTTCCTGACAGGCACCAAATTAAGCAAAACATTACAATGCACTTAATGAACGTCTTATGATAATTTATTCCCCACACACAAAAAAATTACAAAGAGAAAGCACCAACTAACTAAAGAGAAATTAAAATATTTCCTAGACTACTGTTAATATGTTAAGAAAACAGAGCCAAAACTATTTTTATTTTGTTTTAGAAAATTACCCCAGGACCTCATCACTGGCCATCAGAGAAAGGCAAATCAAAACCACAGTGAGATACCATCTCACACCAGTTAGAATGGCCATCATTAAAAAATCAGGAAACAACAGGTGCTGGAGAGGATGTGGAGAAATAGGAACACTTTTACACTGTTGGTGGGACTGTAAACTAGTTCAACCATTGTGGAAGTCAGTGTGGCGATTCCTCAGGGATCTAGAACTAGAAATACCATTTGACCCAGCCATCCCATTACTGGGTATATACCCAAAGGACTATAAATCATGCTGCTATAAAGACACATGCACACGTATGTTTATTGCGGCACTATTCACAATAGCAAAGAGTTGGAACCAACCCAAATGTCCAACAACGATAGACTGGATTAAGAAAATGTGGCACATATACACCATGGAATACTATGCAGCCATAAAAAATGATGAGTTCGTGTCCTTTGTAGGGACATGGATGAAACTGGAAAACATCATTCTCAGTAAACTATCGCAAGGACAAAAAACCAAACACCGCATGTTCTCACTCATAGGTGGCAATTGAACAATGAGAACTCATGGACACAGGAAGGGGAACATCACGCTCCGGGGACTGTTGTGGGGTGGGGGGAGGGGCGAGGGACAGCATTAGGAGATACACCTAATGCTAAATGACGAGTTAATGGGTGCAGGAAATCAACATGGCACATGGATACATATGTAACAAACCTGCACATTGTGCACATGTACCCTAAAACCCTAAAGTATAAAAAAAAAAAAAAAAAAAACTAAAAAAAAAAAAAAAAACTTATAAAAAAAAAAATAAATAAATAAATAAATAAATAAAAAAAAAAAAAGAAAATTACCCCAGGACTTACATTGATAGCAGATAAATTAAACAAATACACATTACTTATCAAATTACAAATTAGGCAATGATTCAAGTTCCTAATTATGGAAAAAGATTTGAGCTCATTTAACATGACATGTTTTAATTATAAGACTCCTTAAAGAAGTATATGAAATTCACGTAGAAAAAAAGAAATAGATAAAGAAACAGGCTAAAGAAAGACACGATTTATCTCATCTCTGCCTGTAAACAAATTAACTCTTATGAAAGCTCAGTGAAAGCAAATACTCTCTAAACTAAACCAACTCAAGACAAAAATCACCTTTTGAAATTAGGAACATGTGTTCAAATGCCAAAATTATTATTCTGATATTTTTGGTCTGTAATACTTTATTTGTTTCTGTATCACAAGGACTGCTTTCATCTGCATGTAAAAGAAACCCTCCACTGTTTAGCTTTCTAGGACTGCCATAACAAAATACCATAGACTGACTAGCTTAAACAACAGAAATTTATTTTGTCACAGTTCCGGAGGCTAGAAGTTCAAGATCAAGGTGCCAGTGCCAACAAGCATGGTTTCTCCTGAGACCTCTCTCTTTGGCTTGAGGACTGCTACCTTCTCCCGTGTCCTCATATGGCCTTTCCTCTGTGTCTGTACGGTCACAGATGTAGCCATTCAGATTCAGGTCAGGTCAACCTTATTTTGAAACTTGTCTATACCACTGATGAACCATGTGACCCTGAGTAAGTGCTGTAATCACTCAGTTTTCTTAGTATCGAATGGTGGTAATTATACCTAACCTGCAGAATTGCTGAGAGAATAAAATGGGATTGTATTTTGAAGGCCCAGGGCACACTGCCTAAGCCTAATAAATGATGGGTTAGGGGCCTGGTCTTAAAGAATCCTGGTAAGTTTCAACATTTTAAAATATTGCAAAGCCATCCAGTAAAGACAAAAATATCAAAGAACTGGCTCAATTTCCTATGTATCCCATTCCACAGTGTGGCTCAAGCACCTGCAGCATGTGTGTGTGTGTGTGTGTATGAGTGTGTATGTGTGTGTAGAGAAAGAGACTTCCTTTCTGAGGGTCTCATACCCTGTGTCTCATATCCTGTGTGAGGATAGGAAGCAGTTATTGGTAAGCACTTATGTTCCCTGCACCATAACTCTTCTGCAATAAGAAGGCTGCTGTCACCTCCAGAAGGAAATGGACAGGAACTGCTCTTGAGATATTCTAGACCAAAAACGCTGTTGACAAATGAGACATACCTTCCGTGTAATTATTGCCTTAACCTTTCCAACAAAGCTGGAAGCACTTTGGTTCAATATAAAGTAGAACATTTCCAGAAGGTTTTCAGAAGGCATCTGCTGCTCTTAATTAAGGAGTGGATTCCTCCTGATCATCAATCTTTATGGAAAACCTGTTGGTCTGCCATGTTTATAATACTGTAGCTGAGAAAATAAAAATTAACATATAACAAAATGGTTTGGGAGAGCCTGATTCTAGCAGAGTCACTGCCAGGATATGTGTTAATACCCAAATCATCTGCACTTTTAAATTTCCTCATTTCCCTTCGGTAGCTGCACAAGAAATCCCTCTATGCTACTTATGACAGATGGGGAGAAACTTTAACCAGTTACTTTGAAACTCTTTCAAAGGAAATGAAAAATGGACAGAATGGGGCCAAGCTTAAGATTCTCAGAGGGCCTCACAGGTCCAAAAAGTCTCTAAATAAAAGGAAATATTCTCTATCTGTATTTCCAAGTGCTATCATGAAGTGTTTTCTGAAAAGCTGCAATAACTAAACTATAATCCTCCTAAATGTTGTCTGCATTGAAATGTGAATAATGATATATCTAATAATTAACATACTTAGCACTTTTTCAACACAAAGCTAAAAGAAATCTGTGAAATCAAAAAGAAGCCAATTGTGAAGAAAACACCTCTTAAGTCCTATTAATGCTCCAAGCTTGGGGAGGGGGGCCTGGTGAAGACTGTCAAAGACACACTTTTCACAAGATTCAAACCACCATGAATAAAATGCTCCCTTCTGGTTTGGGAACTATAAAACATGTTCTTTCAAAACCAGCATTGTATTTGGCAGAATATTTCCCTTCAATTAATTAACGGCTTTCTTGCTTTCTCTGTTTGGCACTGATGTATTTGCAGGTCATTTGGAAAATAAAACGCTACAAGAAAATGAATACAAAGCCTTTTAAATAACTAAGAGTCCCATTTAATAAAATAATCTGATTACATAAATTATTTTCTTCCTAAATTTCCAACCAAGTTTGAAATAGAAATTTTTTTTCTAATTCCAGGGTTATAACACACTGTAAGAAAAATAAGAATAACTTGATTAATATCGAACTCATAAAATAGGAAAAACAATACGAGTATGTACCTATCAGGAAAAAAATGATAACCTATCTTCAGGGAAATAGCTCCTCTGGATCTAGTATACTAATTACAATATCAGAATTTCTGTTACCAGAAATAATGGATATAGAATTTTCAAATTAATTATCATATTTCCAAATTGATTATTCTGCTACTTTTCAATGACCAGTGTAAATAATCATGAAATACTTTTTTCTTTAATAAGTCTGCAGATGGCTTCGGTTTACTAAACTTTGGCATTTTTTTTTTTTTTGCTTAATCATCAGATTGTTTTCCTAATTTACCCAATCTACAGACTTTGCAATAATGGCATTTATTTATTCATTTAAGTGACATCAACTTAGTCACTAATATGCACCAGATTGTTCCATTTCCCAAGACAGTCACGCTGTGGCTAAAATTTGCGAACTATTCAACAGGAGGACTAAAGTAGGGCACCCAACCTGGACTGGAGTGGAAATCAAGGAAGGCTTTATAGGAAGATGACAACTGTACGGAGTCTCTAAAGGCCTGTAGGAGTCAGTCAGTTGAAGAAGGGGATTGAGTGCAAAGTCCTAGTGCAAAGCCACAGTGTCCACAGTGCAGCAGGCTTTATGTTCTTGGATTTCAACACAGCCTAATATAGGTGATGCAAATAAAGGAGTTAAAGCTTCCTCACAGAGGTCAGGCCAGGGATGGCTTACATTAGGCAAATTAGGAAAACAAATTAATCCTGATAGCAACAGGGAGCTGTTGAAGTATCTTAGAGGTAATGCTATAATAAGATTTGTTTTGTGCAAATTACTTTAGCTGGTTTGGAGAATGGAGTCAACGGGCAAAGATGTAAACTTATAAAGTAGTGTCTATTTGTCTCCTCCAGAAAACTGTAAACTCCTGAGAGCAAGATCTCACTGTTAAAGTACCTGATGCTCACTAAATAGCCAATAGAAGACATGAATGAAGGCACAGATGAGAAAGAGACAATATAGAGAGACTGAATGAAAAATTCTTGGAACAATCAAGACAGGAAATTATGCAGACATAAATTCAGGCTAGCGGCAATAGGAATGGAGAAAAGTAAACAAAAATGAAGGATATTGATGGGGTAGACTCAACAGATGGATAGCTTGTTTCATGAAGATTTAGAAACTGGAAGGAGACACAAGTTTGGAGTGAAGTTGAGGACTCCTATTTTGTATACTTTGATTTGAAAGTCCCCATAGACTTCAATGTCAAGATCTCCAGCAGACAATAGGATATATCTGGAGTTCCAACAAGATGTCAGTGACAGGGGAGTCTTCAGTAAATTGGGGGTTATAAAAATGGTAGAAGTGGGGTGGGGGAAGGGGGGAGGGATAGCCTTAGGAGATATACCTAATGCTAAATGACGAGTTAATGGGTGCAGCACACCAACATGGCACATGTATACATATGTAACAAACCTGCACACTGTGCACATGTATCCTAGAACTTAAAGTATTATAATAATAATAATAATAATAAAGGCAAGATGGACATGCCAAAAAAAATGGTAGAAGTGAATGAGTTATATAGAAAGAGTTTACAGAGTGAACACAGTCAAAAGCAATGTAGAGACCTCCAGAGAATACCATTTTAAGGGCTAAGTAATGAAGAGGTACTCAAGAAGCTCTGCCTCTAATCTATGAAAATAGTGAGTAATGGACAACCCCTTGGAATCAAGGACTTCAGGAATATATAAGGGTAGAAGCAAAAATGAATTAATCTAGTGCAATTCCTTCATGATGGAGAGGTGATATGACTTTTCCAGAGTGACCAGCTCTGAGCACTTGCAAAGTAGTAGCTGCTAATAACTAGTATCTCAGTTTCTTACTCCACGCAATTTGGAGGTAAGAAGAAATGAACTCTGATATACCTTATAGCAGTATTATTTTATGATTCTAATTAAGTTCCATTGCTTGTTCATTCAGGACAAGTACACAAACCAAAGAGCAGATTTCACCTTTTCAAACAACAGGGCCAAGAAAACAAGAGAATAAATGAGCCTGAAATTTCAGAGTCTTGCTGCCATGCTGAACAAATGGGGAAATACAGCTTTTTCATTTCTACTCAGTGATGCTAATGATTCTGTTAAATTGACTTCCTTGAAGGAAAATTACTGTTAATAACCTTAATTTCCTCCTAGTCTCTTCCCCCAGGTACCTGACATTTTAAATAAAATATTTTTATAAAATATTAAAATCAAAGGAATTACATCTATCTTAGGAATCCAGCTCCATGCTGAGAGACTTTATGAATCCCTTCTGTCTGTCCTATCTATAAGCCTACATTTTTGGTTAATCAGATAAATACATAACATTTCCCATTCTATGCATTTCCCAAGAGGCATAAAGCATAATCCATTCCAAAGGGAACTAAAAAAAAAAAAAAAGTTTTAATGTTACTCTAAGGCCCACCACAAATTTTGCTGATACCAGCCATGTAGTATTGCAGAAAATTCCCAATTTCAATTTCAATTTAATCACTGTAGATGCAGTTTTATTTTCTTTGTCCACAAACCAGACCATAAGCTTTCTACCCTGGACTGAGCGCTCAAACATGCAAACCTCTGTTCTGGAGGGCAAGCGGGTGGGGGTCTGCCACTGGCCTTCCCAGACCCATTCACTTACCTTTTCCACCCTCTTCCTCTTCTCTCCTGCCCTCCGGCTTCTGTCTGGGTTTGGATAATGGAAGGCACCAGCCAGTGTTTAGGGGACAGGCAGAGAATGAGGAAGGTATATATATTCCCCTCTGTCTCCCTGGAGGGATACTGCAGGCAGACGGGGTCCCTCTAGAAAGGGATACAGCTCTTGTCAGCCTTTCTTGCCCCTTCCTTAGAGTAGGACTAACTCCCGGTCACTGCTGGGTCTTTCTTTAGCACTCACCCTGATTGTATTCCCTACACCTGCCCACACCTTCCAAAAGGTCCCTTTAACAAGCCCTCCTCAAAGGACTTGGCGTACACATGCCATCTGTTCCCCAGCAGGGCCCTGAACGACACAGGTTGAAAGAGTGACCAGGTGGTGCCCTCCACTGTACTTTCACAGACATTATCAAAGGAAATTGTCTGTAAACTGTGAAACACTATAACATTTCCATGAGCAAAACCTAGCACAGACTTTCTTGAATATGCAAGGTTTCAATGCCAAGGAAATATGACTGTCCCACCATATTTCTACAATTCACAGTGTGTTGTAAAAATAAACACGCAGAAGGCATACAATCAGAATCTGAATGTCACTGCCAACCAAACCAGAATTTTTCTTAAAAAATGAATATCTGGAGAAACAGATGAAAGGACTAAATCCATCTTTGGGAAACAGAAACAGTATTTCACTTTCCTGTCATTTAATCAAGACTCACTAACCCTGACTGAGTCTCAGTCTTTCAAGGAATGCGGTAAAGTTCACAAATAATTTACTTCATATTATTAATAACAATTACAGTTACCAAAGTAGTCCCTTCTGAACACAGTTAGGAATCAATCAGTGACCTAGATTTCCTGCAATATTTCTCCCAATATCTCTTTAAAAGAAAACATGGTGTAGCGGCCAGGCATGGTGGCTCACACCTGTAATCCCAGCACTTTGGAAGGCTGAGGCTGGCAGATCACTTGAGGTCAGGAGCTCAAGACTAGCGTGGCCAACATGGTGAAACCCCATCTCTACTAAAAATACAAAAATTAGCCAGGCTTGGTGGTGCACACCTGTAATCCCAGCTACTCGGGAGGCTGAGGCAGGAGAATCGCTTGAACCAGGGAGGTGGAGGTTGCAGTGAGCCGAGATTGCACCACTGCACTCCAGCCTGGGCAACAGAGTGACATTCTATCTCAAAAAAAAAAAAAAAAAAAAAGAAAGAAAGAAAGAAAAGAAAGAAAAGAGAAGAGGAAAAGAAAAGAAAAGAAAGAAAAGAAAAGAAAAGAAAAGAAGGTGTAGTTTCTAATTTACATAGTCCTTTATCTACATATCATTTCTAAAAAACATAGCCAGGCCAGACGCAGTGGCTCACACCTGTAATCCCGACACTTTGGAAGGCTGAGGTGGGAGGACTGCTTGAGCCTAGGAGTTCAACACCAGCCTGGACAACATAGTGAGACCCTGTCTCTATAAAAACAGAAAAAAATAGCCAGGTGTGATAGTGTGCACCTCTGGTCCCAGCTACTCGAGAGTCTGAGGCAGTAAAATCGCTTAAGCCCAGAAGATGAGGCTGCAGTGAGCCATAATGGCATCACTACACTCTAGCCTGAGCAATGGAGCAAGATCCTGTCTCAAAAATAAAATAAAATATAAAAAAATAAGAGTCACGGACATTAAATTCAAGTATCCATTAAATAAAACTCATTAAATAGCATTATCTCCTAATCTTCTCATTCTTTAAGTAAAAAGTAAAAGAGATTCTTAAATAACTAGTATTTGAAAACCTAAAGCTACAAACACACCTGGATAGGATTTTTCAGCAATGAAATTAATTTTCCCAGGCCAGTATCAACGTCTGATCTGTGTTGGCTATGGACCACCTCACTTCTCTAACAACAGATTAAAGGGTGCTTATGGACATGTACCTGCTGGGAAGGGTCTAGAGTCTCACAGCTCACCAAATTGATCAGAAAACAGATTTTCAACTCTCTGATTCTACAAGGTATGTCTTTCTTAAAGAGTTTTTACATTAGCCCCTTAACTGATCAATTTGTTTTGATTAAGAATTGTATTTTCAAGGGATTTTAAGGACATAGTCTGTTTCTAAAATCACTTCCTGATATGCCATATACAAGTGAAATCTAACTGAATTAGTAAAGCAAGGTAACAATGTGGGACATGCTGCAATTACACGCTATGTTCAGCTGCATAATCAGAGGTTCCACAAATTTCATGGAGACCTTTTTTAAAGGCAATTCGTCAGTGCTCCGTCAAAATTTGAAGTGTGCATAGGCTTTTGACCAAATAGTTCCATTTCTAGAAATTTAGCTACAAAAAAAACTCTCACACATGTGCACAAAGACCTACGAACAAAGATCTTGAATCTTTCAGTTTGCAATAGTGGCCACAGAAGAATGGTTAAATAAAGTACAGTACATCCATATTACCAAATTTTATGCAATGTTAGAAAGAACAAGATAACATACTGGCATGGAAAGCTCTCCATGATATACAGTTAAGTGGACAAAAGAAAGTCAGTCACAGAAAAAAAATGTATACAATATGATCCAGTTTATGTAATAAGAAAATGACATGTATGTATACTTACATATGTAAATGTACAGAAAAAAGGAGGGAAAGAGGCATTCTAAACTATTGCCAATGACTATATCTGGGAATGGGTGTAGGTGGAAAAGGGTACTTCTCGTTTTGCTTCCATATTTCTGCATCATCACTTCAATTGGAACATATTAATGAATTACTTATATCATTTTAAAAAACCAATGAAAACAAAAAAAATTAAAAGAAATCCCAGAGAGGGCTTTGGTGATTTGTTCAATAATAGCGTCTTGGCATATGTGACAGAAACACATCCCGAAGGAACTGCATTTTCATTTGATCCAGTGTGGTCTCTAATTTAAAGCAACAAGGAAAATGAGGGCTGTTAAGCAAACTGCATCTTGAAACACTAGTCTGCAGGAACAGATCTGTATTCTATATTTCAGGACAAATACAGCTACTACCAAATAGCAAGGGACATCTTGTGACTGGTTAGAGTTCAAATCAGTGAGGCAGGCAAGAGAACCTCTCTGTCTCCATAAATGAAGTCACCTATTTCTGTACACTTGGGTGTTCTTATTTTTTATTTATTTATTTATTTATTTATTTATTTATTTATTGAGACAGAGTCTCACTCTGTCACCCAGGATGAAGTGCAGTTACGTGATCTCGGCTCACTGCAGCCTCTGCCTCCAAGGGTCGAGCAATTCTCCTGTCTCAGCCTCCCGAGTAGCTGGGATTACAGGCGCCTGCCACCACACCCGGCTAATTTTTGTATTTTTAGTAGAGACGGGGTTTTGCCATGTTGGCCAGGCTAGTCTCAAACTCCTGACTTCAAGTGACCCACCCGCCTCGGCCTCCCAAACTGCTGGGATTACAGGCGTGAGCCATCGCGCCCAGTCAGGTGTTCTTAGTTTAAAGGAGCACCATGAAACAGGAGAAAAAAACATGTCCTTCCCCCCTCAACTTTGTATATTTGCCAACAGCTTGGAAAAATGGGGTATAGGGAGAGAATAAACAAGCAGAAATTCAGAATCTGAAATCTATGTACACTGGAAATAAATGACCATAACAACCTTTATAAGAAATTTTACAGCCAAAAAAATTATAGGGCAAAACAAAAACTATTGACATTTTCTAGTACATGGTGTTTCTAAGCACTTACAGTTAACATAAGGCTCAACATGGGACCTCCTGGGTCAAACCACAAATGTGCTTTGTTTGGCCACACCATGGGCTGACAGGTTTGTTTTCCACTTTGATTATTTCCAAACATTTTAAAATGAGAAGACTCCAAATAAATGTGGATTTCATGCTTCTCTTGAAAATGTGGAGGCACTGATAATCCTGAGCCCTAGGCCCACCTGGCAGAAACCTGTCAGACCCGAGTGGTAGCTGCTCCACGGGAAGGGGCACAATTGGGCCCCTGGATGGGTGCAAGCCTCACCACTCCCTAAGGTCTCTGACACCTGGTCAGCCACACTTGGGCCTTTCACTTACCAGGCCCTTAGAGGAATCAGAGTACACCATACCCTCACTAAAACCATGAGGAACTTCACCAGGTAAAAACCGGCCTTCCAGAAAACTAAAACTATTTGTTTAGGCTACCACGAAGTAGCATTTAGTACTCTCCCTATCTCGGATTTCTGGCATGCAACTGCAGAAACAGAAGTACCTAGGATTAGATAAGAATGCATAGTTTTATCCTCAACTTCTTATTCCAATTCCATATTCACAGCAGGATTGCCAGAAGCTTTTGTCATATCTCAGTCTAGTCACTTAAAATAATTATCACAAAACTTGTTACGGTAACAAGTCTTTCTGCAGCATGTACCAGCTTAATGACAGGTAATACACAGTATGGTGGTTAGAAGTTGGAGTTCTGATGTCAGCCTACCTGAGTTTCAGTCTCAATTCTAACTTTAACATCCTCGGATGATTAACTTAATGTCTCCTAACCTCAGTTTCCCCAAGCATAAACTGGAGATGCTATTAGGACACACTCAAAAAGGCTGTCAGAAGGATTAAAGTGGCACATGTTAACTGCTCAACACGTCTGTTGTTTTATTTTGTTGTTGTGATTATAATACTATGTAAAGCAGAGAAGTTGAGTACTCTCCGAGAAACTCCATGGAAAAACAAGAGCTATGATGAACACCAGAGACCCCTAAATCTTCTAATGGAGGCCTTTCTCCCTCCAGGCCTAAATGGCTTAATATGTTTTGTTTTGTTTTCTTTTGATTTAAAAAAAAAAAAAAAAAAAAAAAGCCTAGCTGGGAGACAGATACCCTGGGGACAGCATCTGACTCACTGAATTATATTCCAAAACACCAAAGTCACAGAATTTTAAAGCTATTAGGACTGAGTTAATATTAGATCCCTCTGTTCGAATGCAGTCACTGGGCTTGGCAAGTCCAAAGGAAGATCTGGTACTTCATGGTGGTCCTGTGGGGTGAATGAAACTTTCTGTACTTGCAGAGTGGCAAAGTATCCCTTGTAAGTTTTACAGGAATTTTCTCAGGCTGCTTTGTATGGATAAGGTCAATGCCATCTACCCCTATGGAGGAGAACAAGATGAGAGCCATAATACCAGTAGTGCCATTAGGAGAAGGGGCAGTAGCACTTGTTAAACATGCTTTAATTGTTCAGGAGCATAAGAAAGGCAATATATCTTAAAGTAATGATTTTCCTGGCCCATGGGTGTTTCCATAGCTACAGGTGGAATTTCCCAAACCTGGGCACACCCAAAGACACTGGGATCCTTTGAGCACCTATAGTAGCAGCAGTAACAGTACCCTGTATCATTCACAGTGCAGCAGCAAGCACTTTTGCCCCATAGGATTATTCTCCTCATTTTACAGATAGGGCAACTGAAGCTCAGAGTGAATGCCCAGGGTCACACAGCTAAAAGAGGGCATCTGTCAGCATTCAAGCTAAAACAGGGCATTTGTCAGGAATTCAGTGCCTGATTCCAATGCCTGAAGGTCTCAGCAACCACTGCTCAATGCAAACCCCTAGTGAAAACACCCACCCAGCCGGCTGCCTCTGGGAGGAAGCATTTCTCGAGCACATGGTCTTCACCTTGTGTGGGTCATGAATGCCCTTCGCAATATGGTAAATCTTAAAGACCCTTCTCAGCATGATATTTTCATTTTATTATTATTTTTTAATATTTTTAATAGACTCTCACTCTGTCACCCAGGTTGGAGTGCACTGATGTGATCACAGCTTACTATAACCTTGAACTCTTGGGCTCAAGTGATCCTCCTGCCTCAGCCTTCCAAGTAGCTAGGATTACAGGCATGTGCACCACACTCAGCTAATTTTTTTATTGGTATTTTTTGCATAAATTGATCTTACTGTGTTACCTAGGCTGGTCTCAAACTCCTGGCCTCAAGTAATCCTCCTACCTCAGCCTTCCAAAGTGCTGGGATTAGAGGTGTGAGCCAGCATGCCTGGCCCAGCATAATATGTTTAAATATATAAAATTAAATACCTAAAAGTACAATGGAAATCAATCTCATTGAAATATAATTATCAAAATGAATCTTTAAAGGAATATGTGAAGTAATACATGTGTTTCTCTTCAACCCACTAAATGCCAAGATCTAGTAGTAGCTCTAACACCTGCCCCAATTGTCACTTGGAAGTAAGTGAATATAAAGATGTAATTCATTTGCCAGCTACATTCGTGGACCCACCAAACTGCATCCCTGGCCCTAAAATGAAGAACTCCTGTTCTAGAGAAGAAAGGGAGATGTCAAATGTAAAATCAGGGGTCTGTGGTCTCTTCTCTCTCGATGAGCTGCTTACAATTAATTACTTCAAGTTGCTTTTTTCTTCCTGTTTCTAAGGAAATGGCTACTTCAATTCATTCATGTCTGGGAGCCAAAGACATGCTTTAATTATTCGGGAGGACAAGAAGGGCAATGTATCTTAAAGCAATGATTTGCCTGGCCCAAGGGTATTTCCGTAGCTAGAGGTGGAATTTCCCAGCCCTAGGCACACCAAAAGGTCCTTTGAGCTTTGAAGGAGACTCCCAGGAAAGGGGAGAAGATAACACTATCTTATGGTCACATGGTGTGTGACATTCTCATTGAAGGTTTTATAAGTAGTGAGTAAGAGGGGTGTTCAGAGAAAAACCTTCTGATTTATGTCCATTTCAACTATTTTTATTTAATAAAGGAAAGGAAAAGTAGATGAAGTTCATGCAGGGAAAATAAAGAGTCTGCTGGTCATTCATTCCCTGGAACATAAAGATCTCCTAGCTGAGATTTGAAAGGTAGAGCATTATTACTTTCATCTCCTCTAGAAACTTGAGTTAACGCCTTCAGCATAAAAAAGCATCCAAAGTTGTGAGCTTCCACCCAGACTCTTTCTACCCTTCTACCCAGAAAATGGAGTTTGGGAGTGGTTGTTGCAATGGAGTGAAGTGGGTCTTGCAAATAGAAGTTATTCCACGGTGATATTTTCAAAGCAAGCTTAATTCCAACCAAGACAATGTAAACGTCACACTCATCCACTCAGTAATGCATAATCACCCAGGTCTGCCTCCACTGGCAAGGAAGTAAATTCATTTTTATATTTGGTTAGCTAAAGAATCACAGCCTAGGAACATGTAAAACCTTTATATCATTCTAAGGCATAACTAGATAAATCATATTACAATTTGAGGAAGTATTTCTACTTTAAAGGGTGAGGCTTTACCAAAAGCAAAACTATTAAACAAACAGATACTAAGGAATAGAAGAAAGAGCTACACAAGTTGATTCATTTTCCCAATATGAGAGGGGAATAGGAAAATGTGGAATGGACAGCACTGAGAATTAAGCAGTGTCCTTGCAACACAGTTCACATCTGAAAACCAACAGCAAAACCACAGAAAGTCACTGCTGCCTCCCACCAGCGATGAAAAGCTGTATTTATTTCCCAACAGGCAGATAAGTCTCCTTGACACACACTAATATGGCCTACACATTCATATATTACGAGGTGAAAAGCAACTATTTTAAAAACTTCAATCTGGGCATAAAATACCAACTGTGATCATTAAAGCATCTCCATTAGTCCTTGACCTAATTTTGCATATCAAATACAAGTTCTTGGTTTTACAGGGACTCACTGTGGTAGACAGTTTATTAAAAGACCTGGGTCGGCAGTGCTAATCAACATGCTGTTTCACCCTTACTTTCTAAGTGATCACAAACAATAATTTAGTCACAGCCTGCTAAATAATTTTAAGTTTCAAGGAAAATTTATACTTCCCCAAAAATAGTTTACTATTAAGTGTGGAGAGCATAAGAAATCCAAAATCTTTCTTATATTACCTAAGTGCTCTAATCTGAAAAGATAAAATTTACTCTCAAGATTTCAAAATAAAAAATCAAACTCAGCTAATTACTAATGATTTTTAATAATCTGCAAAATTTTTTCATTAATTCTGTTATTTGAGTTTGCCACCTAAACTAAGAAGCTAATTTCACTTATATTGTTACAGCCTTTCACAAGTTAGCATGCTAATGTGATCACAAGGAAAACAGCACAGCAGCCCTGAAGCTCACTTTCACCTCAATTTTACTTAGAGGGTGGGGTAAAGATGAATACCAGGCAAGCATTTCAATTCTTAATAAATCAAACCCCAAAATGAAGTTAGTGGTATCTTAGGAAAATACCATGTTCACTGAAATTGCCAAATATAACTGTCCCACGTTGCCAAAGTCAGCAGTATACATTAATCTAAAGACAGTTGTGTATAATCTTAGGAAAGGCAAACTAGCTGTGCTACGGGCACTGAATGGACTCTGCTGTGGCTGAAATATTTCAGAGGTGATACAAATTTTTAAAATCTTTTTCTGCAAAAGGTTTGTGGTAACCTGTAACACTTTTTCAACTACTATATTTCTTTATCTCATAAGGCAAAAACACACCGCCTCACGATTCCAGGACATGTAAGCAGTTTAACATCACTCACATTTTCAGGCATACAAATATAAAACTTCCAATAGAGTATTTTAGAACAAAGCTTTCTGCGTGGGTATGCATTTGCAAAATAAAGGTAAAATTATTCCGACAGATTTAAATGTGCACCCAGTGATCAAATGGAGTCAGAAATTCTGTTTTGACAGTTACTTGTAGAACAGCATTTTCAACAGCGATTAATTCAGAGCTGGGTAGTAATATCATCAAAAAGAAATCAAAACTAAGTTCCGACTGTTGAGTAATAATATAGTTGGAAAGAAGTGTAGTCCATAAGCTAATACATGGTACCTTTAGATATGTTATGTCACATTCAAAAGATTAATCGTCTGGCAGCAAGTCTTACATTCATAAAAGTGCCAATAAAAATGTTTTGCCATTTCAAAAAGTGATTTTTTATGAAAACAGGTGTTCTCCAAAGATGGCAATCATTTATTAAACTACTACAGTTCACAAGGAAGATGATATAATAGATCAATACACCAGCTGAGAATCATGCAAGACTGTCCTGTGAAAAACAGCATTCTGGATTACATAACACAGATAGTGAGGGATTACACCACATGCCCCTGCCGAGCTAGACTTTTGATCTTCTGTATGATTCTATAACTGAGGCCACTCAAATTTGAAGAGTGTAAAATATGGGGGTCTCAGTTCAACCACACATTACTGAAAACAGCCTCTTGAAAACAATAAAAGAATAAAGTTAAAATTTTACCTCCCCCCGCAACACACACACCATTTTTCTATTCTGAAGAACACAGTTGTTCAAATACTTTCTTAACCTCCTTGAAGCCTCCCCAGGTAAAGTCACTAGTTGCTTTTCCTGGTCATATTTACATTATAAATCTGATTTCTCTTTAAGGGGAAATTCAATATCATTTAAAAATGATACATAGCTGCCTATGTTTGAATAACATTATTGCCAGACAAAAAGAATCATTAAACAGCTATCTCCACATACCTATAACTTAAATATATAGACCACTAAGTATTACATATACGGAAAAAAAAAAAACACCTTTCCTGAATATTCTGGCCAAAATTAAATTTCAAATACATGTTTTAGAACAATAGCTAGAATCACTACAGAAGAGGGAAAAAAGTTGGAAGAGTAGGGTCATCTTTCAGATATATCCATATTTATGGAAACTATAGTGGGCAGTTGCATTTCTCTCTAGGAAAATGCTACTTTTATGATTCTAGATAAAGTTGCACTTAAATACACTTGGAAATTAGAGAATTCCATATTTCCATACTTCGATTCAGTACCATATACGAAGTCTACACTCAGAAGTATTGTACTATACAGAGTCTAATTGGTTAAAGCAAAAGCAACTTTAAAATTCTGAAAATAAGGATTTCCTTCACTAATAGGCTTTTAGGAGGCCCGAACCCTGCCCCCAATGAGTGCTAAGCCTGTCAGTGTTGTTTTAAGTGGAAACGGTCAATCATTTCTATGATTTCCCCACAAGAGGCAAGAAGATCCACACGCATACACATTTACATGCGTTGCACGGTGCCAACTATTTCCAACCAAAATAATCATGTACACGTCGAGCCGAGCTATTTCTAGCCCAGAAGAGGGTGAACGTCTGGAGAGAGTCTGAGGAAACCCAGCAGGCGATGACTACAGGGGAAGGGGGATGGCGTCTGGGTCCCCTGCCTCCCGCGCGCACAGGGCGCCTGGCACCCGGCACCTGCACGGGGTCCCCGCTGGGCATCCGGGTGCACGAGCGCGCGTCCGGGACGCACCCGCGGAAAGCAAACAAGCCCTGCGGGCCAGGGCGGGCGGGAGCATCCTCGGGCGGGACCCGAAATGCCTTTTCCTACCTGTCACTTTGCCTGGAGCTGCTGCCGGGGATGCGGCGACGGCCGCTGCCTGGAGACCCAGTGTGTACGCGCGTGTGTGTGCGCGCCCGTGTGTGCGTGTGCGTGTGTGTGTCTGTGTGTGTGAGATCTTGTTGGCAGTGCAGCTCACTTACTGCTCCCGGCGCGGCGCCACCACCCCCTCCTCGCCATAAAGCGCCGCCGCCAAGCCCCCTCCCGGCGCACCCCAGTCCCGCCCTCCCGCCTGCCTCCGCCCCCCCTCCCTGGCCTCCCCGCCTCCCCGCCGCGCGGTCCTTACCTCAGTTGAGGGCGGGGGTCTCCGCTGTGGCTCCCCAGCGAGCCCACGGGGCAGCGCCGACCCGCCCGCCCACCGCCGGGCCCTGCGCGTCCCCCGCTCCGGGCCCCGCCGCCCCTCAGCGGCCCGCCGCTCCCTCCTCCCCTGCCCCCGAGCCTCCCTCCTCGTTCTCGCCTCCCGGCTCCAGAGCCCGAGCTGTCGCCTCGCAGCCCCAACCTGCCCAGGCTACGGAGCATGCCCAGTGCGGCGCGCCCGGGCTGGGCTGGGGGTGGGCAGGGGCCGGGCCGGCCGCCCAGTTGCCGCGAGCCCGCGGGGCGAGGAGGGGGCGCCGACTGGGTCGGGGGCGCAGCCTTGCGAGCCGGGGGCCGAGCAGCCGAGGCAGGTGGTGGGCAGCGCCAAGAGGAGGTGGGTGGGGCGTCCGGGGAAGCCGGCCCGCGGCGCCCTCCTCTGGGGTCTCCCTGGCGGCTCTCCGCGGCATGTGCCCCATGCCCAGAGGTCGGGGGCGCACGGGATGGCGCTGGGCGCAGAACCCAGGGAGCGGGGGCAGAAGAGCGGCACCCTCCTCGGATGGGAGACCCGCAGCCCGCCATGGGCCGTGTGGAGGGGCTCGGGACTGGCCAGAACGGGGCCCCCAAAGCCGTTGGCTGGGTGGGGGACGTGCTTATTTGTTTATATTCGGTTTTATAAACCCACACAGCGCTTACAATGCGTCCTGCAGTGTTCTAAACTCTTTTTATTCATTTAATCCCCAAAACAATCTTCTAAAGAGTACTACTGCCTCTTTTTATTTCGGGGGTCTTACACAGAGCCAAAGAGATTAAGTGGTTCCAAAAAGTCTTCCCACAAGTGCAACCTCAGACATGCAAACCCCCCAGACTTTGGTCCCTGGGATGCTGGGGCGCTGCTCCAGCCAGTTCCTGGCGTTCCCCGGCCCTACAACGGCCCCCAGGTGCCTCCGAGTCACACTCACACCCAGGCCCTAACGGTGTTCGGTCTGGCATCACCCTTGTGTGGACCCTCACAACGTGCTGCCCTCGGACTCCGGAGGGCTCCCTCCTCCCCAGGCCACTCCTCCTCCTCCTTCTCCCAGACGGCGGCCACCAAAACCCGGAGACGTGGCACCTGCGTATTGGGGACTGGGGCCATGCTCGCAGCTGCACTAGGCATGCTCAGCCGCCTGAGCCGGTCCGGCTGGCCAGGAGGAAAGAAAGGACCAGACGGGGCCTGAAGTGTGAGAAATGGAGGGGGAATGTGTGCGCAAACAATAGTCCAGGCTCTGATGGGCAGGGGCAGTTGTAGATGCAAAAGGCTCATTCCCCTGGCACATCCTGGCCATTTCCAGGCAGGGCTAAGAGATGGGGGGAATCATCATCAAAAGTTTAACCAACTGGGCATCTTTAAGCAAGAGGGGGCTGAGGCCCCCCTGACCACTCCCCAGCTCAACTACTAAGCTGTAATTTTAGCTGAGCCTGGAAAAAAAGCTCCTCAGCAGCTGAAGCTGTCTGCCTGTGAAGAAGCCAAGAAAAATATCCCAGACCAAGTTTCCCCACAAGATTGGAAAGGAAAGATAGATCCCAGGGAAAGGCTGGTGGCTCTTCACTGTTAGAGATATTAAAGATGTGGTGATTTTGGCTGGGCGCGGTGGCTCACGCCTGTAATCCCAGCACTTTGGGAGGCCAAGGCGGGTGGATCATCTGAGGTCAGGCGTTCAAGACCAGCTTGGCCAACATGGTGAAACCTCGTCTCTACTAAAAATACAAAAAAAAAAAAAAAATTAGCCGGTCCTGGTGGTGGGCACTTGTAATCCCAGCTATTCAGGAGGCTGAGGCAGGAGAATCGCTTGAACACAGGAGGCAGAGGTTGCAGTGAGCTGAGATAGCCCCATTGCACTCCAACCTGGGCGACAAGAGCAAAACTCCGTCTCAAAAAAAAAAAAAAAAAAAAAAAAGGATGTGGTGATTTTGAGTGATTCCAGCATGATAAGGCAGTGTGTAATGGGCATACAAGTTGCCTGGGGATCTTGTTAAACTCCAGATTTTGATTCAGCAGATCTGGGGTGGGATCAGAGATTCTGCATTTCTAACAAGTTCCCACACCATGCTGATGTTGCTGTCTTTGGATAGATTTTTAGTTGCAAGAGGTTAGGGCAGTATTTTAGGCCTGTTCTTTATTTTATAAGAAAACGAAGGTTCAAGAAGGTTAAGCAATTTGCCCCCAGGTCACACGGCCAAGAAGTAGCATCACTAGGCTCAAACCCAGTTCTCCAGGGCTTCCTGTGTATGTTCCTATATTCCTAGGTATCACTCACAGATGAGCTGAAGCTGTCATCTGTGTGTCTTGATAGTTTTTAACAATAGAACATAATATTAGTAGATAATGCACCCAAACATACTATATCAGTTAGCCTTTGGTGTGTAACAAACCACACCAACCCATAGTAGCCTAAAGCAACAATTATTCATTAGCTCACAATTCTGTGAATCAGTAACTGGAGCTAAAATCAGCTGAGCAGTGTTGTTCTCCTGGGCCTACTCATGCAGCTGCAGACATGCGGAGCTTGGAGCCTCTTCCGGATGGCAAGGATGACAGGGTATTCCCATATGGCTTCTTCATATGGTGAGTTCCTAGTTCCCAGCAGCAAAAGAAGGAAAGCCCCAATTCAAAATAGCATTTTATACCTCTGCTTGCTAATGTTCTACTGGCCAAAGCAAGCCACATGGCCATGCCCAGATTCAAAACATGGAGAAATCAACTTCAATTTTGATAAAAGGAGACACAAAATAGAGTAGTATTTTGTTTTTGAAATCTACCACACACATCAGATTCCATAAAACTAGCCCACCTGCCTTAGAGTTCAAAGTTGTATAGATTAAGCCTATGTTTCATTTTATATATTGGTAAACTAAGTCACAGTAATCTTTGTTGTTACTGTTAAGTCTTCAATCTAATAATGTGTTTATTAAGGAATCTCAGTTAGGTATAAACATTAAATAATTTTTTTCTCTAAATCCTAAATTCAATCCAAATTCTAAATTCCCTTACCCTGCCTTTGATGACATATTAGACGGTCATTCATTCAACATTTGTTTTCGAGACAGGGTCTTGCTCTGTTGCCCAGGATGGAGTGCAGTGGCATCATCATGGCTCACTGCAACCTCAAACCCAGGGACTCAAGTGATCCTCCCACCTCAGCACTCCCAGTAGCTTGGACTACAAGTGTGCGCTACCAAACTTTGCTAATTTTTTTATTTTTTATTTTTTGTAGAGACAAAGTCTCACTATGTCGCCCAGGCTGGTTGTGAACTCCTGGGTTCACATGATCCTCTTGCCTCAGCCTCCCAAAGTACTCGGATTACAGGTTTGAGCCAATGGATTGAGCTTGGATTACAGGTTTGTGCCTGGCCCACTGAACAAATTTTTTGAAAACTTCTATGTGCCAGGCACTATTCTTTGCCCAGGATGCTAAAGTAAGCAAGAGACAAAATCATTGCCCCTAAGAAACTTAGATACTATCACAGGAGATAGACAACAGCATATTTAAAATATGTAACATTGGGCCAGGTGTGGTGGTTCACGCCTGTAATCTCAGGACTTTGGGAGGCCAAGGTGGGCAAATCAGTTGAGGTCAGGAGTTTGAGACCAGCCTGGCCAACATGGCAAAACCCCAACTCTACCAAAAAATACAAAAAATAGCTGGGCATGGTGGCGTGTGCCCATAGTCCAGCTACTCAGGAGGCTGAGGCTTGAATCTGGGAGGTGGAGGCTGCAGTGAGCCAAGGCCGTGGCCACTGCACTCCAGCCTGGGCAACAGAGTGAGACCCTGTCTCAAAAAAAAAAAAAAAATATATATATATATATATATGTATATATATTTAACATTGAGTAGTTCTAAGTAGTGTTTTATAACCTATATATGTAAATATATATATAATCTCTCTCTATATATATATATATGTATATATATATATATACACACACATGTAAAACATTGAGTAGTGCTAAGAACCATGGTGAAAAGAAGGCATCCTGAGATGAAGTAGAGAGGCAACTATTTTAGATAGGGGTCAGAGATGGCCACCCTAAGGCCATTTGAGTGGAAGCTGAATGAGAGATGTTAATATCTAGGGAACAGTGTTTCCAGCAGCGAGACCAGCAAAAGCTCTCAGATGAGAATGTGCTTGGCATGTCCAAGGGATGAAAGGAGGCCAGAGTGGCAGAGCAAGACATGGAGTGAGCAGAAGTGGGATCACACAGGCAGCAGGGGGCCAGACCATGTAAGTTTACAGAAACAATTTTGGACTTTAGTCTGGGTGTGTCATGAACCTACTGGAAGATGTTAAACAGGGTCATGACATGATCTGATTGATGGTTTAGGAAGATGTGCATTAAGAATGCCTATAGGAGGGAGAGTAGAAAAAGGAGCCTATTCTAAGGATACAGCAGTGGGTCCACTAGGGCAGAGTTCATCACTTTTCAGTATTAAAACTCAGACCAAATGTATTAGTCTGTTTCATGCTGCTGATAAAGACATACCCGAGACTGGGTAATTTATAAAGGAAAGAGGTTTAATTGAGTCACAGTTCCACATGGCTGCAAAGGCTTCACAATCATGGTGGAAGGTAAGGAAGAGCAAAGTCACATCTTGCATGGATGGTGGCAGTCAAGAGCTTGTGCAGGGGAACTCCCCTTTATAAAACCATCAGATTTCATGAGACTTACTCACTATCAGGCGAACAGTACAGGAAAGACCCATCCCCGTGATTCAATTACCTCCCACTGGCTCCCTACCACAACATGTGGGAATTGTGGGAACTACAATTCGAGATGAGATTTGGGTGGGGACATAGCCAAACCATGTCATCAGGTTAAACCTTCACCTTCAAACTCAACTTAAATTCAGTCTTCTGTCTTCTCCCTGTCCCATTGCAGGCCCTACTAGGTGCCTTAATTCTTGAAGTGGAAGGTTAGTGGCATAGGATCTGGCCTTTAAACATTTTCCTACCTGCTGCCCTTCCCCAGCCATCCTCTCCAACCCTGCCATTTGCTCTTCAAGGCCTAGTTCTGCCAGCATGCTGGGCAGCAAGAAGAAAAGGCCAGTGTCTCTACCTTTGACCTATAGCCATTATGGCCCTCTCTTGGTTCACTGTGGCTGCTTCTCTGGCTAGGAAATCAGGGACACACTCTGTCAGGAGTGCAATGCAAGCTCTCTGCCATGGAGATAATAAGGGAGGCCCTTGGAGGGTCCTTCTGGAATTCTCACCCCAGGTTCTCCTTTTTTCCCAGGCTCCACAGTTCTCTTCATGGTGGTCCAGCCCAGAGCATCTCAATGCTGGGTCTCACATGCTAGGTAGGCCACCCTGTTGGGTGAGGCATCTGCAAGAAAGTTAAGCTGAAGAGCCTTCTAGAGTATCTACTGGAAGCCCAGAGAAAATAGAGAAAATTGCCCATCCCAGCCAGGCTAATGGGTTGACCAGCAGGAAGGCAGGTAAGATGGAGCTGTTTCTGCAGCAGGGAGGATGCCTAGACCAATTTTGAAGACTTTCTCTAGAATGTGGATCCCTGAACACCTCATCGTGCTCAGCTGCAGACTCTAGTTATCAATTACCTGGCAACATTGCGTTATGAAAATTAACATTCACCACAAGAAAAGCCAAAACAAACTACAAACACCACCAGTTCTTTACTTTGATTTTTATAGTCTTGCTTTTTGTCATTGTTACTTAATATGAAAGGATAATAGTGACAATAAGGACCTTTAGCTGAATAGTCTCAACCGTATTAGCAAAAGATCATGTTGTATCTCTTTTAGACAAAGGGCAGTACATCTCTTCTTCCCATTTAAAGTGGCACATTAATTACAGTTTTCACCTAGCTTTTTGCATGCTGTCCTTTGGAAGACAGAGATCACCACTGGCCCATTTGTCCAGTTTCCCTTAATTAGAGACATATATCTTTGAAAAGTGGGCAGCACACAGACAGGCCTGATATGAGCTGTCTGGGCCTCAGGGTATCCTTTCCCTAACTTTGTGTCTTGTTCCCCTGTGCACTGAACAACTAAAACAACTTTGGTTTTCTTTGAATACCAAAGAAAATGATAATGGAGAAAATTGCCTAAGGATTGAGTTTATGTGCAATGTAACGTCTGGTGAAAAAAAAAACCCACTGAACTTTCGATTAAATTAATCATTGATTGGAGTGTAAAGGGAAAATAGAAAAGTAAAATAAAGATTAATTCCATTCCAAACTACTTGCTTAAGAATAGAATTTTGTTTAGGCTTAGGATATGATTAGACTGCAGATGTTCAAATAGACTGGATGATGATGATGAAGAAGATGATGGAGGTATTATATATATATATATATATAATATATGTACAATAAAGTACAAAAATCTTAAGTGGGGGCTTGAGGAGTTTTACTTATATAAACATCTATGTGACCACACCTGGATCAAGATATAAATCCTTTACAGCACTCCAGAAATTTCTTCGTGCACTTTCTCAGTCAATATTCTTCCCACATACAAACACACACACACACACACACACACACCACCACCACCACCACCACCACCACCACACCACAGGTAACCACTATTCAAACACCACAGATCTGCTTTCTCTTGTTTGTGAACTTAGTATAAATGAAATCATGCAAAAGGTACTCTTCTGTGTCTGGTTTCTTTCACTCATCATTACGTCTGGGAGATTCATTCATGTTGTAGCTTGTATCTGTAGTTTCTTCCTTTTTATTGTTGTGCAGTATATCATTGTATAATAAAATAGAAGGTATTTATACAATCTACTTTGATGGTAAAAAAAAAAAATTGTGGGATTTTTTAAAAGTGCACATGGAAGGTCCTTGAAATCTGGTCTTGGCCACGCATGGTGACTCACGCCTATAATCCCAGCACTTTGGGAGGCTGAGGCGGGCGAATTACTTGAGGTCAGGAGTTTGAGACCAGCCTGACCAACATAGTGAAACCTCATCTCTACTAAAAATACCAAAATTAGCCAGGCGTGGTGGCACGCAACTGTAATCCCAGTTACTTGGGAAGATGACGCAGGAGAATCACTTGAACCAGGGAGGCAGAGGTTGCAGTGGCCATTGCACTCCAGCTTGGCAACAGAGCAAGACTCTGTCAAAAAAAAAAAAAAAAAGAAAGAGAGAGAGAGAAAGAGAAGAGAGAAAGAAGAAAGAAAGAAAGAAAGAAAGAAAGAAAGAAAGAAAGAGAAAGAAAGAAGAAAGAAAGAAAGAAAGAAGAAAGGAAAAAGAAGAGAAAAGAAAAGAAGAAAAGAAAAGAAAAAAGAAAAGGAAGAAAAGACAACTGGTCCTGGTACTACTATACTACTTCTTTCCATATTCTCTATTCCTAGCACAATGTGGTATACTAAGTGCTCAATACTGGGTTATTCTGTGAGAATAAAGAATATTCTGTGTCATGGTAAAGTAAATTCCCAAATATTTTATTCAGAAGAACAGAAATAAAATTATGACATATTTCTGGATAAAAAAGAGTTTACTCCAAATAATTCAATGACAAATTATTTTTCTGATGCCAAAACATTAGTAATCATTCCCTTGAAATGTGAGGAATATGTGCTGTTAAATTTAAATAAGAAAGCCTCAAAACTGATATCAGCATTTAACCTACAGAATATGATTTACAAATGAGTGCACTGTTCCCACTTACCTGTTGTTTATGACAGGATTACGTAAAATGAAATGAGAGCATATGGAAAATATACCCAGTACTTAATGAGGCTGCTCAACTGCTGGCCTAATTGCATGGTTTTATGTTTCTCTCCATTCTTTAAATGTGAACAAATCAGTTTTGTAAATACAATGATTCGTTCCTACCATTCCTGTTATGCTGCGACAAGATTGGAAAAATACATTAACTTACAATATAAATATCAATTGCACACTCAACAAGACTCAATGTTCTTTTCTTTCCTTCACTGACTCCATGTGGTTGGAATCACAACAAAAGTACAATTCAGTTAAAATGATTGTTCCTCTATGCCTCAGGAAGCCCAAAATTTTCACCCACAAACAAAAATAAATTTTTTACATTATTTTTTAGTCAATTTTGCCATTGTGATTAATACTGACCAAAATAATAATAATTTTTTTGCAGTTTTCCACCTAGAAGTGACTTAGAGGATCAAGTGATCCAATCATTTCAACTAATTGATGAACTTTTTTTTTTTTTTTTTGGAGACAGAGTCTCGCTGTGTCTCCCAGGCTGGAGTGCAGTGGCGGGATCACGGCTCACTGCAAGCTCCGCTTCCTGGGTTCACGCCATTCTCCTGCCTCAGCCTCCCGAGTAGTTGGGACTATAGGTGCCTATCACCACGCCTGGCTAATTTTTTGTATTTTTTAGTAAAGACAGGGTTTCACCTTGTTAGCCAGGATGGTCTCGATCTCCTGACCTCATAATCCACCCACCTCGGCCTCCCAAAGTGCTGGTTGATGAACATTTTAAGTCCGAGAGGCTGTGTGACTTGGTCAGTTTGCATACCCAGCTGATGGGACTCCAGCTTCCTTTTCAGAAATTGGACTCACATCAGTTCAACAAAACCCAGAAGAAAGAAGACAAGATTAATTGAATTTTTACAGAATTTTATGAAGCTTATATTTTAGCTCATGATCAAAAGAAAATTTTTCCTTGCATTTCATAGGTGTTTCCTCAAAGAAGTTCCTTTTCTAGACTTTATTAAACTGAGCTGGCAGGGTACGGTGACTCATGCCTGTAATTGCAGCACTTTGGAAGGCTGAGGCGGGTGAATCACTTGAGGTCAGGAGTTCGAGAACAGCCTGGCCAACAAGGTGAAACCTCATCTGTACTAAAAATGCAAAATCAACCAAGCGTGGTGGTGCATGCCTGTAATTCCAGGTACTCAAGAGGCTGAGGCAGGAGAAAGGCTTGAACCAGAGAGGCAGAGGTTGCCAGAAAGTCCCATCTAAAATTTAGGCAGGACTACCACATACAGTAGGTCAGGTTGCGCACTGCATAAGGATACTCAGCCAATGGGGCAAGTGTTGGCTGAGATGCTCCTCTTGCAAAGCCTTTTGCTTGGCACTGGGCTGAATTGGCCCCAAAGATGTAGTACACTTTTTTATTTTGCACAAAATTTTGGTATAGATCTTACTCTTTGGAGTGGATGCACCCACCAGGTTTACCTTATATATACAGTATTTTATAAAATGCAGCAGATTTGCAGACAAATAACTAACGGCAAAGGATTTGTGTGATGTTTATGCTTTTTCCTCCCCTTTCAAAATAATATTAATGCAACCAGAAATGAATGCATCCATTTTGGCTGGTTCATAAAGGGCTTTATTCCATCTCAACTTCATGGTAATGGCAGAAGTACCAGAGAGAGGAAGTGCCAATGCCAAGCCCATTTCACACCTCTGCTTGCATCGTGTCTGCTACCCTCTTGTTTTGCCCAAAGCAAGTCACTGGGTTGGGCCCGGTGTTTAGGTATACGGCAAAGTGACCTGCCCATAGTGGGAGGGTGCTGCAAAGGATACAGATCGAGAGAGCAGTGAATACTTGAGGTTATGACTGCCATCTACCACATGACATTATTAGATTTCACCTTCCTTAAAGAGAAGGACTGGGCCGGGCGCGGTGGCTCACGCTTGTAATCCCAGCACTTTGGGAGGCCGAGGCGGGCGGATCACGAGGTCAGGAGATCGAGACCACGGTGAAACCCCGTCTCTACTAAAAAATACAAAAAATTAGCCAGGTGTGGTGGCGGGTGCCTGTAGTCCCAGCTACTCGGAGAGGCTGAGGCAGGAGAATGGCGTGAACCTGGGAGGCGGAGCTTGCAGTGAGCCGAGGTTGTGCCCCTGCACTCCAGCCTGGGCGACAGAGCGAGACTCTGTCTCAAAAAAAAAAAGAGAAGGACTATTTCTTATTTAAATTCTAATCTCCAGGGTTCACCATGGTGCATGGAATATAGTGAGGTGGTAAAAAATATTTGCTGAACTGAAAATAAGTAGCCCTGCAATCTACCAGGTGGCTGGAACCAGAACCAGTGAATCTTTTATTTTTTTTTTTGTTTTATTTTTCATTGATAAATAATAGTTGTATATATTTATGGAGTACAAGATGATGTTTCCATATTTGGCTTCTTCAGCAGCCTCACATTTTATTTCGAGTCTGTCATTAAGTAGATTCATCTACACCATTTATAAATATTTCTTAAATTATTCTTTCCATTCAAAACTCAGCTTCTCTAACCCCTCCAGTAGGAATTAGGCCTCTTAGGCTTCCCCAAAGCACCTGGTACAGCCTTATTTCATAGCACTTGCCTCATTATTTAAGAGTTATCTGTTCATCTGTCTCACCTCAAAGGAGTGTGAAACTCTGGAGGGTAAAATCAGGATTCTAACTCATTTTTTCCTTGCCAAAACAACCGCAGTATACATTTTATAATAGGCAGTACATGCACAAAATACAAAATTCAAAAGGCATAAAAAGGGATATGTTTCAGAATGGCTAGAAGATTTGGAATGTTCTCAATACAAAGAAATGATAAATGTTTAAGGTGATGGATATCCCATTTCCTCTGCTTTAATCATTACACATTGTATGCATGTATCAAAGTATCATATTTATCCCATAAATATGTACAATTATTATGTATCAATAAAAAGGGGGTATGGCCAGGCACTATGGCTCACGCCTGTAATCCAAGCACTTTGGGAGGCTGAGGCGGGTGGATCACTTGAAGTCAGGGGTTCAAGACCAGCCTGGCCAACTTGGCGAAACGCTGTCTCTACTAAAAATACAAAAATTAGCTGGGCGTGATGGTGGGCATCTGTAATTCCAGCTACTCAGGAGGCTGAGGCAGGAGAATAGCTTGAACTGGGAGGCCGAGTTTGCAGTAAGCCATGATTGTGCCACTGCACTTCAGCCTGAGCTCCGTCTCAAAAAAACAGGGGGGTGGTGGGGTTGGGGGGAATACAGAGAAAAAGACTGCCTTTCCCCAAGACTTCAAATCCTGAGAGGAAAGCATTATATTCCTGTGCCTTATTTAGCCTGCCTGCGAGTTTATACCAGTGTATGTATACAAACTTACATACATACATCCTTTGTTCTTATACACTCTTCTCTTTAAAATTTTGGAAATTATATATATGCATGTACAGCAGCCTCTATGTTTGTAACAGCTTCATATCATTCCATTGTATGGATGTGCCATGATTTATTACATCTGTACAATTCATGACTATTCCTTACTATAAGAAACAATGAAAGTAATATATTCCCACTCCTTTCTCTTTTTCTCCTCTTCATCATCCAAAACTGTAGTTGCTTACCACATAACTTGTCTCAGTGTTTATCTCTGAAGCTTTAAATATATCTTTACTTCTATTACTTGCTTTATTTGATTTATAATATCTTTGACATCTGGTTCTAAAGGTAATCAGTATATTTACATTGCTTTTCATCTTTCTCCTCCTTCTTTTCCTGAATGTTACTATGTTACTCCTACATTTTCTGGGTTTGATTGGCATTTGATTTAGTCTTAGTCTTAAAATTAAATCATTTCATTGACAGTGAATGTGCTGTATTTCCTCCAGTCATCTCTTGGTTTGCTGACATTTGGCCTATAATAATTTTTTAAGGGATTATGGAATTCATAATCCTTAATGAATGCATGCCAAGATGTCTGTTTGTTCACTGCATACTTAAATGATTGCTTGACTTTGTTTAAAATTTTTGTTTTACCTTTTCTTTCCCTGAGGACTTTGTAGGCATTGCTTCTAGCATATAATGTTGCTGTGAGGGTGTCTGAGGCTGGTCTGATGGCTTTTCCCTTAAAGATTAATTTTTTTAACCAAGATTCCCAAAGGATTCTTTATCTTAAAAGTAAAATAATTTTACTATAATATTTTTACATCAATGGTAATATTTAACAGTGAAAGACAGAATGCTTTCTCAAGTTTTAGATTCAAAGTTGTTATGACTAACATTTTCTCATATTACATTTTCTCATATTTTGAGATGAACTATATGTGCCTTAGATTGCCTTTGTTGGTCTTCCATATATCATTTCTCTCTAACCTTTCTTAACTCTTCATTCTTTTACATTATATTTTGCTCACTTTTCTTAATCCTATCTTCCATGTCTGCTACTGTGTTATTCAGCACAGATTTTTTTCTTTGTACCTCTCAGTGGAGTCTTTATTTTTGTGATTTATTTTTCTCTCCCATTTTTCCCTTACCTGTGCTAACTAATCTCCTGGTTATATCTTACTTCATCTTCTCTGAAGTTTCCTGGTGAAACAGATTTGCATTTCTCTTTCCAGCCCACAAAAAGGCAGCTTCAGGGCTATTCCAAAAGCAAGGTTTCTTTCCTCCACTCTGCTGCACTGAGAGACAGCGTCCTACAAATAATGATATTTGTGTAAGTCTTCATCAGCCCTGACTCTTTGGTAGAAAATTTTGTCTAGGGAAGCTCTCACTACCAGCTGATAGTCTTCCTCTCTGTTGATTAAAACAATCCTGTGTAAATTACATTTCAAAATTTTTAAAATATCCCTAAAAGTAGGCTGTGTGCTTTGGAGAATTGTACTCCACTGTCTCAGTCTTAGATCTACTTCAATGGCATGTCTTGTTTCAGCATCTTCCTGTATTCCTAGTTGATCATCATTGAATGTTGCACCCCTTACTTACATATTTGTTAAGGGTCAGGCAGTTGTGTTTTTTCCTCATTTTCTTTTTTTTAGTGTGCTTTGCAAGAGGGAAAGGAAATATTTCTTTACTAGGAAATTTTAAAATCAGAAAAGCATAGCAATAATTTCCATCTTCTAGCTCATTTGTCTTCTAATTTCCAAGGTCTAGTATGATAGGTACTTAATTAAATTGCTAAAAGGAAAACAGAGAAGGAAAGTGTATTAGTTTTCTATTGTTGCTCTAACAAATTACTTATAAACTTAGCGGCTCAAAGCAACACACATTCATTATCTCAGTTCTGTAGGTTAGAAGATCAAAATGTGTCTCACTGGGTAAAATAAGGGTGCCAGCACAGCTGTGTTCCCTTCCAGACTCTCTAGAGGAGAATCTGCTCCCTTGCATTTTCCAACCTCTAGAACCACCCATACTCCTTGGCTCATGGCTCCCTTCCTCCATCTTCAATGCAGCAATGCTGGTGGCAGGTCAAATACTTCCCACATGCCATCACTCTGGCCTTCTCCTATTCTCTTTCTACTTTTAAGTAAATACATGATTATATCCAATCCACCTACATAATCCGGGATAATCTCCAATATCTCAAAATCCTTAATTTAATCATGTCTGCAAAGTCTATGTTGCCATGTAAGGAAACCTATTTATAGGTCCTGAGGATTAGGACACGGACATCTTGGGGGAAGAGGGCATTGTTCTATTACAGAGGATAGAAGGAATTAAAGGAAAAAGTAAGTTAGTCGTTCTTATGCAAATTTAATTCTACAACACAATAGCAGGGTTCTATTTGGCATTAATAGAGGCTGTAAAGTTTCAAAGTACTTAAATACTTGGCCTATCCTGAGATAAGTAAAAATCTTACAGAGAGGGGTTGAAAATCATATTATGTCTCATATAAATATACCTTGATTAATCCTGTTTTTAGGAAAAAACTATATCATTTAATATATATTATTTGAAAAGTCTGTTAAAGCATTTCCTAGATGTACTGGTTACCAACATAGTAAATAGTATAAGACGGGCCCGCAGACCCTCTGGTCTGTGGCCTGTTCAGAAGCAGGCCGCCCAGCAGAAGTTTAAGGCGGTACAGCAAGTGATCATTACCTTCTGAGTTCCACCTCCTGTCAGATCAGCTGTGGCATTAGATTCTCACAGGAGTGCGAACCCTGTTGTGAACTGTGCATGCAAGGGATCTAGGTTGCATGCACCTTATAAGAATCTAACTAATGCCTGATGAGCTGAGATGGAACAGTTTCATCCCAAAACCATCCCCCGCATCACCTTCCATGAAAAATTTCTTCCACGAAACTGGTCCCTGGTGCTAAAAAGGCTGGGGACGGCTGGTATAGGAGATCAAATATAAATATAAAATTAAGTGTAAATATAAAACAGTATATACAGTTTAAATATAGGTATAAAATAAAATATATTATATAATAGATACATAGACACAGAGATATTAAAAAAAGTAAATACTAAACCTAGAGAATAAATGAAGAAATGTTTCAAATTTATCATGATTAAAAGAGACACTTCTAAAATTACCTTTTGAAATCTGAATTTATTCTTTCAAATGAGATGAAATATATGGAAAGCTTTTGATAACAGAAAGACTGTACAAAAAATACTAAGTTAACACACATGACATTCAAGAATTATGCAAATGAAAACATCTAGGATCTAGAGTGCTCCAGAGCACTCCAATCTGAGTGCAGTGGAGCATGTGATCAAGGCTTACACCTGTACTTAGAGAGGTGAACTACTAATTACAGCTTGGATTAAATCTCTGACACCTTGAAGAAATAAATAAATTCATTATTTTTAAAAAAAGAGAATGAAGAATAGTTCTGAGAATTTCCATGTAGACTACTGAAAATCTTAAGGCAAATCATTTCTTTGAAACTGCCTACAGCATGTGGGCAATGTTTGATTTGGTTTTGTTTTAATCCTGTTTGAAACATCAACAGCTTCTGTGATGCCTCTTTAAAGTGGCCCTATTGCTCCCAGCCCCAAAATGCAGATCTAGAACCCTGGAAATGGCATCTGGACAGATAGCATCTATTGCCCACTGTTCCTCACTATTTTTTAATACTGCACTGACGTTTTGCCAAGGAAGCATGACTCTAGTTACATCTGGCTAATGGCTTTGCGTGCATTTTTCTCTTGCCTATTTCAGTGTCATTTCCATGAAGGCACCACAGTACTTTTTCAGTGAGCCAGGCCCAACTGATTACGGACATTAAGCCTGGGCTGACTCAGCCTTTGGGCTAAATTTAGAAAAATAAAAATAAATAGAAGCAGAAATGAGTTAAGTGGAATTAAGTGTAGGTACAGATGAGGAACTGACTAGTGCAATGGAGTTTTCCAGGTGCAGTTTTGGTGAATCTAGGAAAGGATTGTCGAGGTGGCTTCTCTCACTCCAGTTTCTCCATAATTGTGTTAATATCAGGAAAAATATTGTCAGTCTACTACTGATTCCAATGTTAATCTCATCCAGTAATACCCTCACAGACATACCCAGAATAATGTTTGGCCAAATGTCTGGACACCCCATGGCCCAGTCAAATAGCCACATAAAATTTACAGTCACAAGTGCTTAGTACAGTATCTGGCACCTACAAAAATTCAATGAATGCTAGCTCAGGAATCTTTCAGACTACTAGAGCTTATTAATCTCTTTCTTTCTCTGAACTTCTACAATGGTTTAGTAGTAGTACTATAAAGGAATGACTTTATATAGCACTTATATTATTGTAATGCATTTTATTGTTTATGTACATTACGTTTTCCTAAAGAGATTAGGGAGATAAAAAGAGAATCACTGGCATCTTTAGCTGCTGAATAGTAAGGAGAACCATGGCTTTTCCCTTCCTCTTCATGAGAGAAAGGAGGGGGTTCTTCTCCCACACCACACCAAAGAAAGAGAGATGCTCTGAATAAACCATTTCTAAAGATTTTGTTTTGCCCCTTAGAAAGGAAGATGGGCATCTCATGGGGCATGTAGTTGGGCAGCATCTGGTCTACAAAACCTATTGGCCCACTTTGTGCTATTACAGCTAACTGGAGCTTGAATGAGGGAGCAGGAGAAGGAAGTTCTTGGGAGAGCTTGAGATGTAGCTGCAGAGTTACTGAAAGGACATAAAGTGTAATGCCTGCTTCTCACGTGGATATCATTATCTATGACAGGAACTTGTGGTGGGTTGGGGAGAGGAGCCAGGCAGGAAGGGAGTGTGGTGTTGCATGCTGGTAAGAAGATGTGGGCAATCTTCACCGTATCTCAGTGCTCTGAGACTCTTAGAGGGCATACAAAAGGGCTTCAGCAATTTCCATGCATGAAGAAGCACAAAGGATAGAAAAGGAACCAAACCCAGTAGCTACTTCAGACTATATGATGCCCAACCCAGAGATGGGGCTGAGGACAAAGGGAGACTTGGCTGCTGCTCTCCACAAGGTCCTCGGTGGGGCAGAGGAAAACTATGCTGGACATCACCCCAAGAAACAGTGCATCACCATCCTAAGGGAGATCACCTTGAAACAGGCCATCAGCTGCATACCCAGCCAGAGACTGGGGCATGTTCCTCCACCAGCGGACAGTCATTTCTATTTCCATTTCTCCTGTGTCCTCACCATTTATATAAAACAAAGGATTACAACCTGGAAGGAGAGGAAAGAAATGTTGCCATAAAAGACAACGAATTTCCGGGCTGCGAGCCGTGGCTCACGCCTGTAATCCCAACACTTTGGGAGGCCGAGGCGGGTGGATTACGAGGTCAGGATATCAAGACCATCCTGGCTAACACGGTGAAACTCCATCTCTACTAAAAATACAAAAAATTAGCCTGGCGAGGTCAGGGCACCTGTAGTCCCAGCTACCCAGGAGGCTGAGGCAGGAGAATGGCACGAACCCGGGAGTCGGAGCTTGCAGTGAGCCGAGATGGCGCCACTGCCCTCCAGCCTGGGCGACAGAGCGAGACTCTATCTCAAAAAAAAAAAAAAAAAAAAGACAATGAATTTCCTTTCTTGCATGGGAGAAGAATTAATAATGCTGCCCACACTGCTTCTCTCCCTGAAATTTCCAAGTTTCCAAGTCAGGAGGTAAGAAGATCTCTAAAAGGTATAAATTAAAACTAATTTAAACTGGAGATTTAAAGTGGACCAATCTGAGTGCAGTGGAGCATGTGATCAAGGCTTACACCTGCTCGACCTGCCGGGCTTAGGCGTGCCTCCTGCCTCAGCCTCTCGAGTAATGGGGACTACAGACATGTGCTACCACACCTGGCTAATTTTTTTTGTCAGTAGAGATGGGGTCTCATTATATCGCCCAAGCTGGTCTTAAACTCCTGGGCTCAAGGGATCCTCCTGCGTCAGCCTCCCAAAGCACTGGGATTACAGTCATGCGTCATAACACCCAGCCTGACTTTTTTTTTAGGTAACAAAGTATAGAAAGATATCACTAGTTACCACCAATATTGAGTTCTTTCTTTCTGAGCACATACAAAAAAAAAAAAAAAAAAACCTTACATTTCTCATCCTTCTTGGAGTTAGGCAGAGCTGTGTTTTATTTGTGAATCAATGGACTGTAAGCAAAAGTGACAAGTGATTTTTTCATCTGAGAAAGTAAAAATCCTCCAGGGTTTTCTTTTCCTGCTGTGGGCCCCTGAAAATATACATATTAGGTTAAACTGAGTCATGAGATGTAAGCAGGCTGTATCTCTGAGTCACCTCTTGGAAGGGAAGTGTCCTGGAGTTCTGCTAGGCCCATAGCAGATTTTCTATGAGTAATAACCGTTTGTGAAATCACTGGGATTCCTAGTTAATTTATAATGACAGGATAGTTTAAGCTATTCCGACTCATGTAAGAATTGAAACTGGAAGTAAAGGGCTGGCATAACACAAACCTAAAATGTTTGGTGGAGACTTGTCAGTTAGGTGGTGAACAACTGGCTAATGTGTATCTGAGTCTGGAAAAACAGTGACGCATGTATTACAGGAGCAAAATATTTCTTAAAACGGTTGTCAATGGAACCTTGGGACACGTATTAGATTTTGATTATTACTCCAATTAATTACTACAAATTTAGGCTGAAAGCAACACAAACTTATTATCTTAAAGATCCGTATTGCAGGAGTCCTATATGAGTCTCACCAGGCTGAAATCAAGGTGTCAGCAGGCTGCATTTCTTTCTTCAGGCTCCAAGGGAGAATCTGGTTTTTTGCACAGTCGGGTTGTTGGCAGAATCAGTTCCTTGCAGTTGTAGCATTGAGATTTACATTTCCTTGGTGACTGTAAACTGAGGGCTGTTCCAGCCTCTAGAGGCTATCACGTTCCTTGACTTGTTATCCCCTTCCTCCACCACCAAAGCCAGCAAGGGCAGATACAGGCATACCTTGTTTTATTTGTTTCACTTTATTGTGCTTTGCAGATATTGCTTTTTTTTTAAATAAATTGAAAATTTGCGACAACCCTGCATCAAGCACATCTGTTGGCTCCACTTTTCCGATAGTGTCTTCTCACTCTGTGTCTCGGTGTCACATTTTAGCAATTCTCACAATATTTCAAACTCTTTCGTTATTATCGGGATGACCTGTGATCAGTGATCTGTGATGTTGCTATTGTAATCGTTTTGAGGTGCCACAAACTGTGCCCATATAAAGTGACGAATGTAATTAATGAATGTTGTGTGTGTTCTGGCTGCTTTACCAACTGCCCATTTCCCATCTATCTTCCTCCTGACCTCAGGTGATCTGCCCGCCTCGGCCTCCCAAAGTGCTGGAATTACAGGTGTGAGCCACTGCACCTGGCCAGACAGCATTTATTCTTGTAAAAAAGAAACAAATTTGAGCAAGGTGATGACCAGTGGGGCCCAACCTAATACTTCATGTTGATATAATTGAGAATCAAATGGAAAAAGACTAACTTTTCCAGTTTCTTATTGCTTTTCATTTGACAGATAATGATTACTTAAGATTCACTAATTAGCTCTTAACCCCACACCTATCATCATCATCAAATTTCAATGCATAGGTGTAACTCAGTGATACATTCCTGACATTTTATAAAATTTGAATTTCTTTTTTACTGTCAAATCATATCTTTGCTTTAGAGCTGTTTTATCTTCTGCATTATTCATCTTCAAGTGGCAGCATCTTTTAAGCTACTAAATTTCTCTGTCCCCAGGTTAATCTGCTAAGGAGTTAAGGATCTAAATACACATTTAATTGTGAGAGGAATTAAAAGCTTGGGACCTCAATTCACGATGCCAAAAGGAAACAATTAAACTGAAAGCTGAGTCATGAAAGAACCTGCCTTTCCTTTTGTTCTTAAGCAGTTAGCTACAGGTAAAATATCTCCATAGGTAGCTAGTCTGTTCACCTTATCTTACATAAAGTGCCCATTCACTGAGCACAAGACAAATGCATAATTGATGATACCTCCACCTGCTTCTTTTCTCTTGAAATATGTGGATGATGATACCTTCCCTCTTTCCCTTCCAGCCCACTTTTCCCTTTTATATATCGAAGCCCTCAAAGTCATCTTTGGAGAAAGGCACGGACTATACACATTTTCTGGGTTTCCCTGTATTTTTTTGTTGTTGTTATTTGTTTGTTTTTCTCTCATTGTCCTTAACCTTGGAAAAATAAACTTCTAAATTGATTGAGACCTATCAGAGATACTTCTTGGGTTACAAAATATACTAACATAGTTTATTTAAATTTTTTTAAATTTTTATTTCAATAGTTTTGGGAGGTAAAGGTGGTTTTTGGTTATGTGGATAAGTTCTTCATTGGTAATTTCTGAGATTTTAGTGCACCTGTTACCCAAGCAGTGTACACTGTACCCAGTATGTAGTCTTTTATCCCTCACCCCACTCCCAGCCTTTCCCCCATCCTGAGTCTCCAAAGTCCATTACATCATTCAGATGCCTTTGTATCCTCCTAGCTTAGCCCTCACTTATAAGTGAGAACATACCGTATTTTCCATTCCTGAGTTACTTCATTTAGAATAATGGCCTCCAGATTCCATCCAAGTTGCTGCAAAAGACATTATTTTGTTCCTTTTTACGAGTAGTATTGAGTAGTATTCCATGGTGCATTGGTTGATGGGCACTTAGGTTGGTTCCATATCTTTGCAATTGCAAATCGTGCTGCTATAAATACGCATGTACGTGTGTTTTTTCCATATAATGACTTCTTTTCCTTTGAGTAGATACCCCGTAGTGGGATTGCTGGATGGAATGGTAGTTCAGCTTTTAGATCTTTAAGGAATCTCCATACCGTTTTCCATAGTGGTTGTACCTCTATGGAAACCTAATTTGCATTCCCACCAGCAGTGTAAAAGTGTAGGGTGGCTCATTTTTAATCATGATGTCATAGAATCACCGATCATTAATTTATTATTATTATTTGGTTTTCATTTTGTACACCCACAAGCTTCTTAAGAACTTCCTTGTTCTTAGAAGCCTAGGAATAGTAAAATTGTTAATGGTTCCTACACATTTGGGCGGCTGGCCATGCAACTTTCCAAAGTGACTCCTTTTAAAAAGTTATTCCTCTGAATACAAGAAGAAAACAGCCTAAGGAGAGGTCTGATTTATCCCAAATACACTTTTCTGACAGTTTGTAGCTTTTGAAGATCTATAATCCATCTAGGAGGCCTCAATGGGAAAAAATGTTATGGTCTCAAGAAAGGTCAGGAACAGCTAATTTACAGAAGAAATAAGAGGAAAATGTCCAGCTTCACTTATGGTAATTAATAAATATAAAAATCTAAAACAATATAATATCTTTCAATGACTGAATTAGCAAAGGCCTCCTTAAATGGCCGCACTTATAGCAGATGAAACAAACACTCTAGCCTGGCTAAGGGAAACGTAAACCTTCCTGGAAATTATTTGTAATACTTATATACTCTGTCACTGTAAATTCACTTAGAGTAGCCTCTTTAAAATACATAATTTGTTGCAGGGACAATGACTTATATACTAAAGTATTCATTTCAGTGAAAGATGAATTCTGAAAAATAAACTGAAATGAACCTAAATGTCCAACTAGAGACGCATGGTTACATGCACTATGGAGCAGTCCAGATTCTTTGAAAAAGTTGGGGTTTTGGTGTCTCTGACCTAGATTCTTCTCCCAGCTGTAAAACCTTGGGCAAATCAATTATTCTCTCTGAATATCAGTGCTCTCATCTGAAAAGTGGGGACAATAATACTTAAGATTCATGGATGTTGTATGACAAAGGCTTCTTATAAAAAAAAAATCTCTCTCCACTTTTGGATTTCTCTAAGCAGGCATCTAGAGGTATCCTGTCCATTGCAGAAGTCACTAGCTATAGATAACTATTTAAATTAAATGTATTAGAAATAAATACAACTTGAGCTTTAGTTCTTTAGTCATACTAGCCATGTTTCAAGTGCTCAGGAGTCACATGGTGACAATGGCTACCTCCCTCAGTTCTTCCATGTAGCCCAAGATCACATAGTTTTGTTTTACTGACTCACTTGCCTGGGTCTGAATCCAGCTCAGGCTTTTTCTAGCCTGATGACTTGGGGTAAACACATAAATTCTTGGAGCCTCATTTACCCATCTGTAACAGGGAGATAATGAAAATAACTAGCTCGTGGATTGTTTTGAGAATGAGAAATAAAGTGGTTCCTGGCACCTAATAACTCAGTTGTAGTTATGAGGATAAGCCTTTCTCTACACCCATTTCCAACAGACTGCCATCTTGCTGCTGAGTTGGCTTCCCAATGATCCTGATACTAGGAGAAGGTGCACTGACAATGTATGAAATAATATTATGCAAGCTAGAGAGGTCTCTCATCATACTCTTGTGAGCTTGAGAGCTATGAGTCAATCCTTTGAGGCTGATCTATTTGCATGTGCCTGCAAAACTGAGTTTCTGAAAATGCACACTTAGGACCATGCCCACTGTCATATCACAGCAGAGAGATCAGTCTTCTTAGAGAAATCTACTTTCTTGGGTTGCTTTAGCTACAGCCTACACAATAGTCAGACAGTTTTGTGATTCATTTATATCCGTCATCCTATGCATCTTCCCTATGCAGACCGATTTTCATTTTAAGGGCACATTTATATTTACCATTAATCCTTTTGCTTTGCATCACTCCATATAGAAATAATGCAGTAAGAGTTAAATTTCAAATAAGACAAAGCAAAACAAAACAAAACCTTTACCCATCAAGGTCAAAAGAAGCATCTGGAACAATTATCCACACTGAACGCCTTACAAAAAGCCATGAACCCAAATTTCCTCTTTTGTTTTCTTTCCCTGTCTCTGTAGCCATTTTTTAATCATTATCTGATAATCATGGTTTCTCTATTTTTCCCCTATCTCCATCAAGGATTGCTTTAAGAGGGGAAAAAAATCCAATAACCTCATTCACATTAAGATGTAAATTAGCAATTCCCTGCAAGGCTTAATAGGGTCTCTCCCACAGGGAATTTATATTTTAATGTGAACCAAAGGACCATATCTATAAAAGTATAATTTCAGGGATCAGAAAGTTAAGTAAAGAAGGTCACTCAAGGAGGCTATAAGCATTTCTCCAGCCTACATGTGTGCCAGACCCTGGGCAGTGGAGCACAGCAAGACCTGGGAGGAACAGTCAGAAACTGAGGACCAGGCTGAACATTGTGGATGCTTCTGGGTGAGTCACAGCATAGTGGGAGGTGGAGCGTGGGAGGGGAAGGCTTGGTGGCAGGTGGAAGTCAGGGGCCTAGCTCCTCCAAAGGTGAGTGTAGGGGAGGCCCAGCAAGAGGAAGCCACTGGGAGTCCTGGCAGACAGGAGAGGAATCTGGTAATAGGCAATGTGCAGACATCCAGACAAGCAGACAGCAGTGCCAGGAACCATGGACTCCACCGCGACTTTGAGGCTTAAGGCAGGCTTAGTTTTTCAGAGAACCAGGATGAGAAACTCCGAAACTGCGTCCCAGAGTCGTGGGGGTAGCAGCCAGACAACCAGAGTGAAGAGTCTCATTGTCCTGTGACACCTGGGACCCTAATGATCCATCCACCCAATTTCTTGGCTCCAGTACTTACTCAAAAGTAGGTTTTATCCAGCCTCAGTGGCTTAGAACAAATGGGCCATGGCTTTGACCCTGACAAACGCTTGTTGTTGTTGTTGTTGTTTTGTTTGTTTGTTTTGTTTTTGCCACACTCCTGGCCTTACCTATTTTCCAGGACTGACCTCCACTCAGTACTCAGCTCTGGAGTTTTTCCAATGTGCGATTATGGAGCATCTGGCTGCTTGCTCTTCTGTCTTTCTCATGCTTTGTAGCTTTGGTTCTTCTTGTCCTAGTCTCCCATTCCTGTTTCTCACCAGCCGACTTCCTTCTATCCTCTGCACTGGCTCCAGTTCCGGTTTCTGAAACTCACTTCCCTTGAAGTAATTTATGTTCCACACAGCTTAATCAAAAGATGCCTCTGATGGTGTCCAAACTATTCCCCTCCTCCCAAGCCAATCTTAGCCAACTATGTCTCAATTACCATTAGTGGGAGCCGTGAAGAAACGTGAAGTAGGAAGAATCTGGCCCATACATGTCAGTTAAATGATGCAAAGAGGAGTTCTCTTTGGTAGCCTGAGCCTTTCACCTCTTAGAAGATCATCAGCAGCGCCCAGAATCCACTGGTCCGATCAGCTCTTCTACTCTTTCAGGATTTATCCCAGATGTCACAAGTCTCCCTGGACCAAGCAATAAATTTGGGGAAGACCCTGAAGCTCAATTTGTATTTTCTCTTTTTTTGACTGTATTAGTAAAGTTTTTTTTCTTCATGGCAATAATAGCTATATAACAAAGAATTCCCAAGTCTCAGTGACTCAAAGGAAAATTTATGTTTCTGTTGAGATTCTTTTCCCGCAGCAGCTTCCTGGACCGTCAACTGTAGGTTAGCTGAGCCAGCTCTGCTTCAGGCTACAGATTGGATTTAGATCTTCTCCATATGCCTCTCATTCACGGACCCAGGATGAAGAAATAGAGACTACTTGGCATATGTTTTCTGCAAGGAAAATGGCAGAAATACAAGAAAGCAAGCAGAACTATATGAGCACATTCAAAACCTTTGGACAGACATGGTATAGATTATATCTCTCACATTCCATTGACCAAAGCAAGACACATGGCCAAGCCCAAAGTCAGTAAGTTGTAGAATAGTATATTCTGTTAAAAGTGAATTTAACAGAATATAAAAGTATATTCTGTTTAAAGTGACCTCAGAGCAAAGATAGGGTTGTGAAAAAATAATACAATCCACAACATTGTCCTAATAGTGGCACTGAAACAACAGAATAATAGGAGGAAAAGCTACACTTCATTAAATGCTTTCTCTGGGCTAGCCAACGGACTAAGCTCTCTGTATGCATTATGTCGTCCATCCTATTGACAATTTTCAAAAGCAAATATCTTTTTATTCCCCATGTGTTAGATGAGGAAACTTAGAAACAGATGATAAAGTAAGCACTAACAACAGTAGCAGAAATAGTTATGAGCTCATAGCCACTAAACACTGCAGCAGTTTCAAGCCTTTTTTTGTCACAAATAATAGAAAATTCAACTGAAGTTACTTTAATGATGTCTTTAATTACTTCTTGTGAAAGAAGTCTAGAGGAAGGAGATGACAGGTATGGTTCCCAGTGGTTCATTAGTATCTCTCAAGAATCCAAGGGCAGGCCAGGCGTGGTGTCTCACACCTGTAATCTCAGCACTTTGGGAGGCTGAGGAGGGCGGATCACCTGAGGTTGGGAGTTCAAGGCCAGTCTGACCAACATGGAGAAACCCTGTCTCTACTAAAAATACAAAAATTAGCCAGGCATGTTGGTGCATGCCTGTAATCCCAGCTACTTGGGAGGCTGAAGCAGGAGAATCACTTGAACACGGGAGGTGGAGGTTGAGGTGAGCCGAGATCACACCACTGCACTCCAGCCTGGGCAACAAGAGCAAAACTCCATCTAAAAAAAAAAAAAAAAAAATTGGCTGTTATCCAAAAAAAAAAAAAAAAAAAAAAGAATCCAAAGGCTTCTTTGTTTCTGTTCTGTCATATGGTGGTGTTGCACCTTCATAGCACCAAGATGGCAATTCTATGCAGATGACAACTTCCAAAGTATTCCCATGATGCATCCCTCTATTAAAGTCCTCACAAGACACTTCCCATCATATCCCATTGGCCAGAAGTACATCACATACTAATGTCTAAACAGTCACTTGACAAGAGATAAAACAACTCCGATTGGCTTACACAAATAATGATTTCTCCCTCTGTGTTAGGAGAAACCTGCACTTTTTAACAGGCTGTTTCTCTGAGGCAGGTAAATAACATTGGCTTTCTGTTAATGAGGAGGAGAGAAAAGAAAGGCTGTTGGATTGGCAACGAAAATGTCTTCACCCTCTCTTACTATGCGCCATTGTCCACTATGATGAGCGTCCTGCCCGTATTGACTCATCCAATACTCTCAATGGCCCTGTCATTTTAAAGGCTCACAATTTTCTATTTCATTCTGAAAAATGAGGTAAATTTTGCAAGATCACTCAACTAACAAATGGCAGAGCCAAAATCTGAAACTTGAATCAAAATTAGTTTCCAAAGCCGGAGTTCTTAACCAAAGTCTAGATATTTCTGCATTATATTGGTTGTAAGATATATATTGTCACATTTTAATAGCTATGAGATTAGAATGTACTCACAACCAATGATGTCTTAAAATCTCACCGCCCACATTTCTTTTCCCTTAAGGATACAGTAGTTCCTGCTTATCATAACAGGGGATATGTTCCAGGACCCCCGAAAGTCATGGATAATACTGAATTCTGTACATAGTATGTTGTTTTCTAAACATACATAGCTATGATGAAGTGTAATTTATAAATCAGGCACCGTAAGAGATTAAAAACAACAACTAGTAGGCCGGGCGCGGTGGCTCACGCTTGTAATCCCAGCACTTTGGGAGGCCAAGGCAGGCGGATCACGAGGTCAGGAGATCGAGACCACGGTGATAACCCCGTCTCTACTAAAAATACAAAAAAATTAGCCGGGCGTGGTGGCGGGCGCCTGTAGTCCCAGCTACTTGGAGAGGCTGAGGCAGGAGAATGGCGTGAACCCGGGAGGCGGAGCTTGCAGTGAGCCGAGATTGCGCCACTGCACTCCAGCCTGGGCGACAGAGCGAGACTCCGTCTCAAAAAAAAAAAAAAACAACAACAAAAAAACAACAACTAGTAATAAAATATAACAATTATAACAATACGTCAGCCCCACTACTCTTGTGCTTTCAGGTCATTATTAAGTAAAATAAGAGTGACTTGGACAAAAGCACTGTGATACCTCCACAGCTGATGTGATAATTGAGATGGCTTCTAAGCGACCAATGGGCAGGTAGCATGTACAGTGTGGGTACACTGGACAAAGGAATGATTCGTGTCTTGGGCATGATGGAGTAGGATAGGCAAAAATTTCATCACACTACTCAAAGTGGTGTGAAATTTAAACTTATACATTTTTATTTCCGGAAATTTTTCTTTTATATTTTTGGATCATGTTTAACATAGGTAACTGAAACTGAAACCATGAATAAGAGGGCTACTGTACATAAAACAATGTAATGATGTAACTTATAATCAAAGGCATGGCTGTGAAGAAATATACTTCCAAGTCAAGATAGGATTTTGAAAAGCGGGCTGGGCGTGGTGACTCATGCCTGTAATCCCAGCACTTTGGGAGGCCAAGGCAGGCAGATCACCTGAGATTGGGATTTCAAGACCAGCCTGACCAACATGGTGAAACCCTGTCTCTACTAAAAATACAAAATTAGCCGGGTGTGGTGGTGAATGCCTGTAATCCCAGCTACTTGGGAGGCTGAGGCAGGAGAATCACTTGAACTTGGGAGGCAGAGGTTGCAGTGAGCTGAGATCGCACCATTATACTCCAGCCTGGGTAACAAGAGCGAAACTCCGTCTCAAAAAAAAAAAAAAAATGATGCCAAATTGCCCAGCCCATGTGTCCAAAATGCCAGTTCCCTGATTAATCACTACTAGGAATATGCGGGAGGGACCTCTTGCCCCTGGTTTTTGGGAAAAGGGGAAGTTCAGACACAAGTAGAAGTTATACATACTAATGGCATATTCTTCTTTTTATGAGTTAAAACCCAGAATGACATCCTCTAATGGAGAGTTGTCTCCCACCTTGTATTGACCTTGAAAACTCATAGAAAAATAAGATAGGGAGCCATGCCAGTACCTCTTGTCTCCAGCTGGCCCTACCTGCCTTGAGATCATAGTGTCTTTTATCTAGAACCAACCTTAGTGCATCCTGACTATATAATGAGTATGCCAGCAGCTATACCTACCACCACCACATTCCTACTATCTGATTGGCCCAGGAAAAGACCTGCCTACCCTCTTCCCATACAATCAAAGCCTTCTCTGTTCATGAACATATTGTTACACTCATGCAAATCCGGGCTTCCCTCTAATTTACCCCTTTCCCTGTCCCCTTTGCTTCCACCATCTCCATAGTCACTTGGGATGAATTAATCTCTCCTCATCCTTCTGTTCTTCTCCAGGCTCTTGTGCCAGCCCTGCTCTGCACCAGGGGGATTTGCTTATTTATTTATTTATTTTTATTTTTATTTTTATGAGACAGTGTCCCACTCTGAAGTCCAAGCTGGAGTGCAGTGGCATGATCTGCAGCCACAAACTCCTGGGCTCAGGTGGTCCTCCTGCTTCAGCCTCCCAAGTAGCTAGCTGGGACTATAGGTATGTGTCACCATGCCTGGCTGATTTTGAAATTTTTTGTAGAGACAGCATCTCGTTATGTTTCCCAGGCTGGTCTCCAACTACTGGCCTGAAGTAATTCTCCCCAGAGGGCTAGGATTACAGGCATGAGTCACAAAGCCCAGCCAAGCAGGGGGCATTTAAAGGGCTCTAAGGCTGTAGCTAAGGTATCCTCACCAGTGCATTTATTGGTGTGCATCCTGAGGGGAAAATTTTGAAAAACGCTTTAGGGACACATGGATGAAAATACACAAACTCTTCTCAAATAAGACAGGCTTGCTAAAGGCTAACTACTACAAAGCAGAACCTTATGAGGGTCAAAGCAGAATGCTTAAAAACTGGGGGTGTGTGGGAGATAGAGGAGAGTATTCAGGAGGGTTTTACAGAAACCTTTAACCAGAGGCAAGTTTGTTTTTGTATTTTTTTTTTTTTTTTGAGACAGCCTATGTTGCACATGCTGACATAATCATGGCTCACTGTAGCCTCGACCTCCTGAGTTCAACTGATCCTCCCACCTTAGCGTCCTGATTAGCTGGGACTACAGGTGCACACCACCATGCCTGGCTAATTTTTGTATTTTTTGTAGAGATGGGGTTTTGCCATGTTGGCCAGGCTGGTCTCAAACTTCTGGGCTCAAAGTGGTCCACCCACCTCAGCCTCCCAAAGTGTTGGGATTACAGCCATGAGCCACCATGTGCAGCCGCCAAGTTCTTCAAAAGCATTTTTAGTAGGGATGTAAATGCTAAAACTGACTATTCTATACAGGAAAGGCTAGAGCTAACTCTAGCTAACTCTCACCATGAGAGGTAGAATGCTGAGAGTAGTTTCAGTAGGAATAAAAATGAAAAGATGAATATGGAGTATGAAGGCGCTAATGATGATGCCTTAGCTAGGATTCTGTAGAGGCAAAATCTGAGATGTTCTCAGGAACAACTCAGATAGCACCAGAAAGAAACTAGATAGGATCAATTTCAGCTAGAGGGTAGCCTCAGCCTGTTCCTGCAGGGAGCTCTGGAGTAAGAGCAGCACCACAGAGCTGTCTTCCCTTAAAGCAAGGGGGCCGGGCTTTTAAAAATTCACCATATTGGCTACTAACTGGGGGCTTTTTCTAGGAGAAGCCACCATTTCCCAGGGCATTGCAAGTGAGGCGACTCCCACAGCCAAGGACAGCTCTCCAGAGAAGGGTACATCTATGAACTATGAACGGCCAACATTTACATCAACTGGGCGTCTGGGTGAGACACCAAAATTATCAATGGCAGAAAAATTTTTATAAGACTTAATGACACAGTAGATGGTGATTTCTTAAAACTGAGTTTCTTATGTTTCCATTTTCTATTTTGATTTATCTGTACTTCAAATGCATGTGTTTTTAAACCATAAAGCAATGTAAAAAAACAAAGAATGAGAAAGATTTACTTGCTTCATACTGAAAGAAATCTCTCTTTCCTCTCTCTTTCCACTCTAGCAGAGATATAGAAGAATGTTTAGGAATTAATGCTAAGCTGCATCAGTAAAGAAGTCAAGCAGTTGACCAAGGTTATCTATGTCAGGACTCAACTCAAAGTTGTTTGAGCATAGAGGGACCTTATTGGCTTGGGTCACTACAAAAGGTGAGTTTGGACCTAATCTGTGAGATGGTTGATGCAGGACTCAAAATGAGGTGATCATTCTACCCAGCAATCCCATTACTGTGTACATACCCAAAGGAATATAAATTGTTCTGTTATAAAGACACATTCACGCATATGTTCTTTGCAGCACTATTCACAATAGCAAAGACATGGAATCAACCTAAATGCCCATCAATGATAGTCTGGATAAAGAAAATGTAGTACATATACACCATAGAATATTATGCAGCCACAAAAAAGAACAAGATCATGTCCTTTGCAGGGACATGGATGGAGCTAGAGGCCATTATCCTTAGCAAATTAACATAGGAGCGGAAAACCAAATACCGCCACTTACAAATGGGAGGTAAATTATGAGCACACACAAACACGTAGAAAGAAACAACACATCCTGGGGCCTATCAGAGAGTACAAGGAAGGAAGAGGGAGAGGATCAGGAAAAATAACTAATCGGTATTGGTGATGAAATAATCTGTACCACAGATTCCCATGACACAAGTTTACCTATGTAACAAACCTGCACACGTACCGCTGAACTTAAATAAAAGTTAAAAAGAAAGAAAAATAAGCTTATCCTTAAAGGGCCTATAATGGTTACCTAAAAATTTGCTCAGGGGAAAAAACATATTGACTTTCTCAATGTCTGAAAATATCCCGATATTTAATCACCTTAACCTAATGGTTGGTTGCCCCACTTTCTCTGTATGTTTTTGTGTTATTCTACCCACAAACATATGCTCCCTGCTCTGGAGCAATGGTTCTTAGCATTAGTGTGCATGAGACTCATCTGGAAGGCTTATAAATACACAAATTCCTGGGCATCACACCCTGAGTGTCTGATTCAATAGGTTTGGACTGTGGATTTTCATTTCTCTTTTTTTGTTTTCCTTTTCATTCCCATCACCCAGGCTGGTATGCAATGGTGCGATCTCGGCTCACTGCAACCTCCACCTCTCAGGCTCAAGTGATTCTCCTGCCTCAGCCTCCCAAGTACCTGGAACTACAGGTGTGTGCCACTGTATCTGGCTAATTTTTGTATTTGTTTTGTAGAGATGGAGGATCTCACTATGCTGTCCACGTTGATCTCAAACTCTTGAGCTCAAGCGATCCATCCACCTTGGCCTCCCAAATTGTTGGGGTTACAGGCTTGAGCCACCACACCCAGCCAGATTTTCATTTCTAACAGCTTTCCAGGTGACACAGATGCTGTTGGTCTGGGGACCTAATTCTGAGAACCACTGCTCTGGGAAAAATGGATGGAAAAGTCAGCATTTTGACCACTACAGATGGCATTTAGCAAGATATTAGATGATCACAATAGGCTTAGACAAGAAATGGCTGGTTTTCAAGTCAATATGAAAGGAAATCAAAAGCATCCCTGTTATGGGGTTGGACTTTCACATAGCGGTAGACCAAACTGAAAGAACTTTGACAAAGTTCCAGGAAATTTCTGTAATTGAACAAAGTTATTCAGCCAGACACAAAGATCAGATAAACCGCCTTGACCTTCTTACTACCTGACTCTGTTCCATATGTCCTCAAAGTAGTTGCCCTCAGCTAAAAAGAAAGACGTTGGGCCTAGAATACAAACTAACAAAATCAGATTTGAGAACTATGTTTAGGATCAGAACTATGTAATGACGTGAGTGTACTACATTTTTGAAGCGCTTGCATTGCCAAAGAAACTGTAAGCCAGGACTGAAAATGTTTGGATTGTTTGAACTTTAAAACAACTTCCAGTCTGTTTCCTTACCTAGAATGTAAGATACATGAAAAAAGCAACCTTGTTTGTCTTCTTAAACCACTGTACCCAGTACCTAGATGGAGCTTCACATAGAATATATGCCTAATAAATGTGTTAAGAATGAATGAAACCAAAACACCACAATACAACAATCAGAGATCTGAAATTTGCAGCTAGAATCTGGCTGTGAAAACTGTGTATCGCCCAAGGAAGATATAGTCTCCCCAGATATGGCCATAGAGGTTTATGGACAAGAGACTCCTTGAGTGCAGATCTAGGGCATGAGGAAAATGAAGAAGGAAGTTGCTTCTTGCTAGAATCAGGGTCTAGCAAGAAAGTCCCCACAACCCCAAGGGTACTCATGGGAGAAGCTCTTCACAATGTGTGTGTAGCAGGATTTCAAATTTGCTAGTTGTGCATCTCGCAGTATTCCCATTTATGAATGGGAGGTTTCTTTGGTCTCTACTGGATCACTGTGTATTGTGTATTGTGAGGGTTTGCAGATAATTTATCTTTTTAAATTATAGGTCTTTGGACTATCATAAGCCACATGGGGATGGAGTGGTCTCTCCCATCACCTGTGATCTTGTAATTGAGTGGAGCATAGTGACTGGGTAAAGCTTTGAGTTGTCTCCCTTGGAGAGGGAGCATGAGAAAAAGAACAAATGTTTGAAAACCAAAAGTGATGGCTAAATATTCAGCAATCCATTTCCTCTTTCATGTGGGCTACAGATGGCCTATGTTTTCCCTGGCTCCTTTGAAGTTATGTGCAGTCACCTGAATGAAATGTAGCCAATGGAATGTTCACAAAAGTCATGTGGCCCATTTTCAGGCCTTGTCCATACTGATTTCCCATGTGTGATTCTCTACACTCTTTCTTTGTGCACCATCTAAATGTCAACATCTGGGGCAACCTCCAAAGCCACCTGTCGGAAATGGCAGAGCTTCCATCAGCATGAGCCCCTGAATGACTGCGTGGAGCTCCCACAGTCATAGACACTTACACTGGAATTTGCCTGAGAGCCAATAAACTTTTACAGTGTTAAGTTACTGAAATGTTGGGTTTATTTGTTATAGCAGCTGGCATTACTATAATTTATATATGTAGTGTTTCTATATATATTAACATATACATAATATATGTGTTTGTGTATATTATATATATATATATAAAATGTATCTATCTACAGGTTTTTGCTCAGGGTTCCTGACTTATATTGAACTTTATCTCAAAAGCAAAGGTGGAGTTGGGGGTGATTGAGCTCTTGAGGATTTTAAACTGAGTATTACACCATCGGATTGGAGCTTTGGAAAAAACACTGTGGTGTGATTTAGAAGATGGATCGCATTTAAGCTGGCATGGTTTTGGGAAGAGCAGTGAGTAGGTACCAGCAATGGTCCAGGAAAGACATATTGGTGGTGAGGTGGTGAGAAGTGGGATTCGATAACAATTTATCCTTCCTTCCAGCATCTTCTCTCCAGACACCCTCTGCAATGTTCAATGTACTGCTAAACATAGAATAAGTACTCAATAAATTTTTGTTCAATGGAATTGTTATAACTGCTCAAAATCTTTCAAATTCCAGGACAAATTTAGCCCATTCAGCAGTAATCCTACATAGACACAATAATTCCGTGTATGAACTCACGCAATATGCTATTCAAGATGGATTAACAGAAGTACCTTGTTATACCAAGCTATAACAAAAAACTGTAAAATCTTAATATCTTAACCTGCTAGAGATTTATTTCTTTAGAGAGAGAACCACCATTCTCTAGGGTCTTGCGGTCCTCTCCTAGATCCTTTGCATTTGGCTGGCAGATAGGGAAGCAAGACGATATACATGATATTCACAGTTCTTCTCTACCTTAGCCTGGAAACGACCTATGTCACTCTGCTCACATCCCACGGGGAGAACTTTTCACATGGCTCTACCAAATTGCAAGAGGGCTGGGAAGGGTAGTTGAAGTGTGTGCCCAAGAAAAAGAGAAGAGCAAGCAGTTTTAGCTGTAACATGTTTCCTTGCATAAATCCTAAAATGGCACTCATTTAATAATATACAATTTAATTAGAACACACTTTCCTTCTATATTGAATGTTTCTTGTTGAGGTAGTTGCAGTAAAGGGGGAAGAGATCTTTGTTTTCTAAATATTAATGATTCATCTGCCTGCTGGTACAGAGGTCACTATGAGCATATGTAAAATTAATTTGAAATCATCTGATGGATGACATTTAATAGTATAATGTAAATATATTACGAACAATTGCCAAAGAAAATAATTTTCTTTTTTTTTTTTTGAGATGGAGTCTTGCTCTATTGCCCGTGCTGGAGTGCAATGGCGTGATCTCCACTCTGCAAATTCCGCCTCCTGGGTTCAAGCAATTCTCCTGTTTCAGCCTCCCGAGTTGCTGGGATTACAGGCATGCACCACCAGGCCTGGCTAATTTTTGTATTTTTAGTAGAGATGGGGCTTTGCCATGTTGGCCAGGCTGGTCTTGAACTCTTGACCTCAGGTGATTCGCCCACCCCAGCCTCCCAAAGTGCTGGGGTTACAGGCATGAGCCACTGTGCCCAGCCAGAAAATTATACGTTTTGTAAAAGATGCTAGATTTTATGCTGTTAATAAACATGAAATTAGTGAACTTTTTGAACCATACTTCCCAACTCTTCCCCAAAATCTGATAAAGACAAAGCTGAAAGGATTAACAAGTGAAGAAGAAAAGTGAGACGAGAATTTTGATCAAATATGTACTTTACAGTTGAATAATTTAATATCAAAAGTTAAGAGGAGCCATTGGGAAGGCTAGCGAAGCCTTCAAATTTATTTTTAAAAATTTGCCCTTCTTATGATCATGCTACAGAAATCATTTGTGACTTGAAAAACATTATATCACCTGTATATGTTCATAATTACACGTATACTACTTATACACAACAGCCGGCATTTGATTTACTTGCTGTTTGGTCTAGCAACTAGTGTAAAACTATTATTTTCACCCAGTTTTTAAAAATGTATATAAAATAAAATAAACTTGAATTCATAATTTTTTCTTTTTCATATATCAGGCTTATTTCAATATTAAATCATTTTTCACTACTTCCTGTGAAATTTTGTTCACTACTTTAAGTGGAATTAAATTTCTCAGTACAAAGCGTGTTCTAATAGCAAGGTTTTCCTGTCATGAAGAAGCAGTGGACTTGCACTGTGAAGGCCTGCATGTGTGCTAGCCTATTTACTGAGGAGGAGAGGGTAGGGATAGCTAACCTTGGTTTAAACTATCCAACAGCTAGGTAGACATACAAGTTCATGCACAAATGTTCTTGAATATTATTATGCATTGCAAGGAAGTAACAGAACGGGCTCAGGCACAGAAAGGCAGAGGACCAGCTGGGGGAGAGCATGGGACAAGGCTGGAAGCCAGGGTAGAAGGGCAAGATCATGCTCCCAGGGGGTTGACCAGCAGCCCGATAGGCCTCTTAGTCATTCCTTAAAAGTGTAGTGATGTTTAATGTACTGCTCTGGACTGGAGTGACATCCATGTATATTAACATCATCTCTACAGGGGTTGTTAAGATAAAATGTCAGAATATATGTAAACTGTAAAGTGCTATGCAAATCTTAGGTATATTTTAATCATTGTTATTATCTTGAGATATGATATTAGAAAATTCTTCCACTTGAATTCCTTTCCTTCATTTTTATCATTCTGTTAGAAATATTTTTAAATGCCCTCTGCGATATTAAAACCCATGATATGAGCCATGGGTTATTTATAAGTGTGTTAATTTCCAAAGATTTGAAGTTTTCCACCATATGTTATTAATCTAAATCCATCATGTGCAGGGAACATACCCGGTAGGATTTCAGCCAGTTGAAATGAGAGGTTTTCTATGCCCCAGCACTTGGTCTATACTCGGGAACCTGCTGCTCCCACTGCTCACACTTGAAAAGAATGTGTGTTTTGCAGTGATTGGGTAAGATGGTCTATAAATATCAATTGGGTCAAGGTGGTTAATACAGTTTTAGAAAAAACTTAAAAAATGTCTCTTTAGTTTTAGAAAAAAATTAAATACCTAATCATTTTGGGAATAGAAATTAAATTCGGTAAATTCATGTGCTAGACGATTTTATTGCTAAGCACTCATGAACAATTTTACTTTGTTGACACTCTCAGACTTGGAAAATTCTCTCACTAGCTCAATATGGCTCACTGCTTTTTCCTTCCAGACAGATTTCCTGAGTAGATGAGAATGACTAAACACAGTTACTGATGTCTAACTTTATACAAATCACAAAAAAATATTTATCATCGGAACTTCAGAAGTATCACAGCACTTTAAGCCCCAGTTTTCCAAGCATTTTCTTTTTCAAGGGTTATACAAAGCTAGAGTGACCATAAATCTGGAAATGTTTACCTTTTGCTCTTCTTAATCACTGAATGCACAATCAATCGAATCAGCTAATTGTGCTAAATAAATAAGAAGCTCAAGTCTTCAAGCAATCTATCTTCTACTGCTGGTGTTCGGTTATGAATTATACTTTCCATATAAACCAGAATGATGGCCTGATGTTCAAGGTTCAATATAAACAAAAACGCCTGGAAACATTCGTTTAAAATTGAAAGGTATAGGAATATGCCGCCCCAAAATATGCCACTTTGGCATAAGGATTATTTTGAACCGAAGGCAATTGAGAAATAGCAGATAGAAGAAAATTATCCGCTCTTCCCCTATTTGCAGGACATTAATTTTTAAAGGCGTATCCCCTCCCATCTCTACCAGGAAGAGCTGAAGTTCTTCTGACACCTTAGATGGTGCCAGAGAAATACAGGTAACAGACGTTGCTAAAACTAGCTCTTATCTACCATTAGTTTCCCCATAAATTTACCTTCCTACAGTTTGCCACCCCTAAAAACTCAAAGTCCTTTTCCTTTGCCTTATCACTTCTCTATAAATTTATTGTTTTAATCACCTCAAGTTACTGAGTGCTCCCATGTGTATGTGTGATGCACATGTTAATAAACTTCTGTTTGTTTTTCTTCTGTTAATCTGACTTTTGTCAGTCTAATTAATAGAGCCCCAGTCAGAAAACCTAGGAGGGGCGAGGGAAAAAGATGAGTTTTCTTCCCTCCAAAATCAAATGCATATTAGCCCTTGCTTCCTCTCTCTCTGTACTCACCATCTCCCCTTCACCTTCCACCAAGAGTGGAAACAGCCTGAGGCCCTCACCAGATGCAAATGACCAATCTTGAACATTCCAAATATCAGAATCATGAACGAAATAAACCTTTTTTTAATAAATTAAATAAAAATCAAATGCAGTTTAATTTGATTGGTACACTGTATCAGTCAGGGACTTGAGCTGCAAGCAACTGAATTGAACACTGGCTGATTTGAGCTGAAAAAAACATTTAGGAATAGCAGATAGCTCACACAAATGGTAGGCAGGATAGATAGTTGGGATTTGAAAATGGACAGGAAACAAGGCGAATCTGAGTCTGTGGCCTGTTCACTGTATGCAGTTGCAGTCACCTGAGAACCTAAGCGGCTGCTACATTCCTGTTTTTGTCTCCATAGCTTCCCATGAAAAGTTCTGTAACTGCCCAATGGGTTTACCTTGCCTGCTGCCTAGACAGAGAAGATTTATCAAAACAGGGGAATTGCAATAGAGAAAAAGTAATTCTTGGGAAGCCAAAGTGGGTGGATCACTTGAGGTCAGGAGTTCAAGACCAGCCTGACCAACATGGCGAAACCCCATCTCTACTTAAACATACAAAAATTAGCCTGACATGGTGGCACACACGCTTGTAATCCCAGCTACTGGGGAGGCTGAGACAGGAGAATCGCTGGAACCTGGGAGGCAGAGGTTGAAGTGAGCTGAGATCACTGCACTCCAGCCTGGGTGACAGAGCGAGACTCCATCTCAAAAATAAATAAAATAAAATAACCTCCAGCTGCATGACTCCTAAACCATAATTTCTGATCTTGTGGCTAATTTGTTAGTCCTACAAAGACGGTCTAGTCTCTAGGCCAGAAGGAGGTTTGTTTTGGGAAAAGGCTGATAGAATGTCTTTGTTTCAAATGATAAACTACGTTCCTCCCAACGTTAGTTCAGCCTACGCCCAGAACAAACAAGGACAACTTGGAGGTTAGAAGCAAGATGGAGTTGGTTAGGTCAGAGCTGTTTCACTGTCTCAGTTATAATTTTGCAATGGTGGCTTCAGTTCCAGGTAGGAGCATCTGATTAACCAAGCCTATTCACCACGACTCAGCCACCACATAAGGAGGGAAAGCTATTCATTTTTTTTTTTTTCCAGCATCTAAAAAGGAGTTAAGCTCTACATTTTACCAAGCCTCATAAAGCAGGAAATATCTCCCAAATAAGAAGAGTTCAGACAATAGCAGGGAAAAAGAGAGAATACCCACTAAATATATTCTTCCTTTCTGTTTCTGTAGTTGATTATATTCATTCCAATAAGGCAGAGGGAGGGCTTTTTGTCTGTTTTATTTACTTGTTTCATATTTTGATTTGTCTTAAATAAGTAGATAGCACTTCAGCATGTGTTTATCCACACATTGGTCTATAGAATCGGAAGAACTGGGTTTCATACTAGATTTGTTATTGACTAGCTGTGTGATCTTAGTCAAGTCACCATTTCCTTGAGCTTTGGTTTCCTCACCTATAAATGAGGGGATTGGAGTAGATGAACCCTCCATGTCTGTCAGCACTATCCAACAGAACTGCCTGTGATCTTGGAAATGCTCTGCCTCTGGGCTGTCCATCATGGAAGCCAGTTGCCAATGAGACTATTGAAATGTGGTCTGTGTGATTGGAAAACGGTATCTGGGCAGGGCCCGGTGGCTCATGCCTGTACTCCCAGCACTTTGGGAGGCCAAGGCAGGCAGACTACTTGAGGTCTGGAGTTTGAGACCAACCTGACCAACATGGTGAAACCCCATCTCTACTAAAAATATAAAAATTAGCCAGGCGTGGTGGTACATGCCTGTAATCCCAGCTACTCAAGAGGCTGAGGCAGGAGAATTGCTTGAACCCAGGAGGCAGAGGTTGCAGTGAGCCAAGATCACGTCACTGCATTCCAGCCTGGGCGACAGAACAAGACTCCATCTCAAATAAAGAAGAAAAAAAGAATAAAACCAAAATAGTATTTCAGTTCTACTTAATTTTAACTAATTTAAGCTTAAGTAGTCATATGTGACTAGTACTACTAACTTGGGCAGTACAACTGTAGATTTTAAGCCCCATAAAAGCAAGAAGCCTTGTCTGTTTTGCTAATTATCTAGTTGCAGGGTCAAAGTCTAGACAGTGACTGGTGGAGTGTTTCACACATTACAAGATTCCATTCCATATTCCTCTGGCCACGAATATGCCAGGCACTTTTCTAGGCACTGGGCATCAACTTGCAAACACAACAGGTGCAAACTACTGTTCTCATGGCACTTATATTCTACAGGGGAAAATACACAATTAAACTATATATATCAGTAAAATATTCAGTACTGTATATTGAATGGTGATAAGAATTAAAGGAGAAAAATAATCAGAAGAATGATCGGGAGTGTGAGTGCTAGGGCAGGGGGGTTATTATTTAAATAGATCAGGCAATGAGAAGGTGACATTCCAGTAAAGACTTGCCTGAGGCATGGGAGCTAGCCATGCTGGGAGGAAATATTGTTCCAGGCAAAGGTCCCAAGGTGAGATTATGCCTGGAGTGTTCCAGAAACAGCAAGAGGCCAGTGTTGGAGGGAACGAGGGGAGTTACGTTAGGTAAAGAGTTTAAAAAGTTGGGCTGGTGCAGCGGCTCATGCCTGTAATCCCAGCACTTTTGGAGGCTCAGGTGGGCAGATCACGTGAAGTCATGGGTTTGAGACCAGCCTGGCCAACATGGTGAAACCCCATCTCTACTAAAAAATACAAAAATTAGCCAAGTATGGTGGTGTACCCCTGTAATCCCAGCTACTTGGGAGGCTGAGGCAAGAGAATCCCTTGAACCCAGGAGGCAGAGGTTGCAGTGAGCCAAGATAGTGCTATTGCATTCCAACCTGGGTGACAGAGTGAGACTCCGTCTCAAAAAAAAAAAAAAAAAAAAAAAAAAAAAGGGTAACTTAGTATACCTGTGTTGAGGAGGGAAGGGGGGCATGTAGGGCTTGGGAAGCTTTTGTTTTTTTAAAGCCTCTGGCTTTACTTTGAGTGAAATGGGGTTCACTGGAGGGTTTTGAACAGAGGACTGTGATATATCTGATTTGTGGGGGGTTTTTTCAAATTTTTTTATTTTTATTTTTATTTATTTATTTATTTATTTTGAGATGGTGTCTTGCTCTGTCACCCAGGCTAGAGTGCAGTAGCGCGATCTCGGCTCACTGCAAACTCTGCCTCCTGGGTTCAAGTGATTCTCCTGCCTCATCCTCCTGAGTAGCTGGGATTACAGGTGCCTACCACTGCACCCAGCTAATTTTTGTATTTTTAGTAGAGATGGGGTTTCACCATCTTGGCCAGGCTGGTCTCGAACTCCTGACCTCGTGATCCACCTGCCTTGGCTTCCCAAAGTGTGGGGATTACAGGTGTGAGCCACAGCACCCAGCCCCACCCCTCTCTTTTTTTTTTTTTTTTTTTTGTGACGGAGTCTCACTCTGTCACCCAGGCTGGAGTGCAGTGGCGCAATCTCGGCTCACTGCAAGCTCCGCTTCCTGGGTTCACGCCATTCTCCTGCCTCAGCCTCTCCAAGTAGCTGGGACTACAGGCACCCGCCACCACGCCCAGCTAATTTTTTGTATTTTTAGCAGAGACGGGGTTTCACCATGGTCTCGATCTCCTGACCTCATGATCCGCCCGCCTTGGCCTCCCAAAGTGCTGGGATTACAAGCGTGAGCCACCACGCCCGGCCGTCTTTTTTTTTTTTTTTAAGAGACAGAGTCTCACACTGTCACCCTGGCTGGAGTGCAGTGGTATGATGTTGAATGCACTCTTGAACTCCCAGGCTCAAGTGATCCTCCTGCCTCAGCCTCCCGAGTAGATGGGACCACAGGTGTGTGCCACCACACCCGGAAAGTTTTTTTTTTTATTTTTTGTATTGATGGGGTCTCCCTGTGTTGCTACACAGGGAGTAACTCCCAGGCTCAAACAATCCTCCTGACTCTGCCTCCCAAAGTGCTGGGATTATAGGTGTGAGCCACCACACTTGGCCTGATTTGTGTTTTCAAGGGATCATTCTTGCTGCCCTCTTGAGAATGTTGTGGGCCAAGGATGGATATCATAGGGCCATGCAGAGAGATATTCTAACAGTGCAGGCAAGAGATGGTGCTGACTGGGACCATGAGAACAGTGAAGGTGGTGAGAATGATGAAGTTCTGGTTTTAAAGGGAATCGTTAGCTAACAGATTGGCCATGGACTGTGAGGTAAAGAGATCAGGCAAAGATGACCACAGTTACTTTGGCCAGGGCAACTAGAAGAATGGAGCTGCTATTCACTAGGGTGGACAGCACTGTGGATGGTGCAGGTTCAGGGAGCAGACCAAGAGTTTCATTTGGCATTTATTAACGTCCAAATCTGGAATGCAGAATGAACATGCTCTGGAGCTTCCAGCTCCACTGATACGGGAGTCTGCCACTGTAGCAGCCTGTACTGGCTGCCCACCCTGATGGATCCTTAATGGGATCTTACTGGGACCCCAGAGAAGCATGATGCTCTGAAGCTTGCTCTACTGCGCTGTCAAGATGTGGAGAATCTCCCTAGCTACCTCCTTTCCTTCCTGAACCCTCAGCTGTCTATGACTGCCCATATCCCAAAGGGCAGAACATCCAGCTGCACTGGCCGCTGTTCGTTCTCCCTAAAGGAAGCTCTCTAGACAATGTCTTTCACTCCTTGCTAATACAGTTTTTTTAAACTTAATTTTAAGGTGGTGAATAGACTATATTGTGTTTGTTCCCAGAGGTACTTACCTTCCACAACTAGAAAGCATTATTCAATTTTAGCACAAAGAACTGTTTAGAATGTTTATCCTGGGGACAAAATATTGCCTGTTAGGACATTTAAAACTAAATTTATCTTTGTTTTACATAACTTTGTTTAAAACCAGAAAAATACGACATAGAAAATAAATGCAATTAACTTTGAAATGCACAGTCATTGGGGTCAAGAAATAACCGAGAGCTTTTTATATATACATATATTCCCATCAGCCCCAGAGAGGATTTTCTAGGTTTTGGAGTCTTTCATTTATGAAAATCTAGAAGTCTGGCATTTGCTTATTCTTGGACAGGTGCCAAGAAAGCGAGATGTTTGTCATCTGATAGGACAGAAGGCCTCTTTGATTTCTTGGGAGAGCACAAACTTGGAGAATGTGAAGCCTGTGGAAAGGTAACTGGAAAGGAAAGCCCCATAGAATGCATACAGCCCTGCCAAGCTTTCTCCTGGGGAAGGATTTGCAGAACAGAGACTGCATTGTTAGTCCACAAGTTACCCAAGACATCTCCCTATTCCTCGCTGCTGAGTTCCTGACTGGGACCTAATTTAAAACCCAGAGATTTGCTTCTGGGTCCTAAATGTGCCCGTGTTTCTTCTGTCATGAGCAAGGACTCGGGCAAGCTGTTTGCTTCTCTCACGTGGCCTCTCTGTATCCATGCTAGCCCGTAACCCCCACATCCCTCCTAAAGGCCTCCTATGGAAAGTGTTTGTTTATCTGCCCATGAAGAGGAGCCCTAATTTTAAGCAATCTGTGTCCACTGGTGTATCCATTTTCACTCCCAATTGGCACTGTTGGTTCTCCACTCGTATCCTGTTTATTGTCCTGCACCCTCATCCCTCAGCTGCCACGAGAGCTGCAGCTAATGGCTCACAGTTGCGCCCTTCCCTGGAGAATTGCCCTTGACTGATGGGAGTCACCTGGTCTGGAGATGCCTGGCAGGTTAACTCTCCCATGACCAAGTGGCCGTGACTAATAAGTAAGAGGGCACAAAAGCCTGGTCTTTTTGACCCAGTAGCAGACAACTTTGCTACGCAATTTGTGCTCCAGAGCACCCCCACACTGATCAGTTGAGGCTACCATTCTTGAGGCCTCATCCTTTCTTGGTTTCTTCCAATTCTCTATTCTACTTCCTTCTCTCTCCCATAGGTCTTCTGAAAGTACCTCCTTAATAAATTATGTGCACACACATCCCTGGTTCAGGCTCTGCTTCTAGGAAACCCAAGACAATGGTCTCCTGATCCCAGAGTGAGGAGCACATTATCTTGGGAGAAAACAAAAAAAAAGCCCTGCTATTTTTGGTGCTATCAAACAGATTCCCTTGATGTGTACAAATGCAACATGCAGTGAGCCTGTAGAAGACAATTGACAACTGTCTGTTGTCCCTCAAAGAGATGCTTGCTGGTATTTGGCACTCACCTGAATATGACAGATTGCTGCAAGGCTGAATCTGTGGATAAATACTACCTAACTATGACTACAACATGAGTGAGTAACAGACATGGCAATTACAAGGATTTGATAAAAGATGATTTTAACCTGCAGAAGTGTCAATTGTTTTGAGTGTCTACTGAGTTTCTTCATGATGCTCTATTTTTTAACTAAGTCAAAAATTAGTTTGGGTGGAGTTCTCCAAAGACAACCTAATACCTTTTCTCCCTTAAGGTATGGTTCATGGACCAGTAGCATCAGCATCACCTGGGAGCTCATTAGAATTGCAGAATCTTGGCTGCATGGCTTATGCCTGTAATCCCAGGACTTTGGGAGGCCAAGTTGGGTGGATCACTTGCAGTCAGAAGATTGAGACATGCCTGGCCAACATGGTGAAACCCCGTTTCTACTAAAAATATAAAAATTAGCTGGGCGTGATGGTGCACACCTGTAATCCCAGCTACTCAGTAGGCTGAGGCAGGGAGAATTGTTTGAACCTGGGAGGCTAAGGTTGTGGTGAACCACGATCACGCCAGTGCACTCCAGCCTGGGTAACAGAACGAGACTCTGTCTCAAAAAAAAAAAATTGCAGAATCTTGTGGACTCCAACCCAGACTGGCTGAATTAGAATTTGCAACAAAATCTCCTAGGAGATTCTTATGCACGTAAAAGTTTGAGAACACTAGCTCAAAGACGTTCTATTGGTGAGTTCTGCTTGGTTGTAATAACTGTGCAAAAATTTGAAGGTGACAGAATTCACAACAACTATAGCTCATGGTAGAATAACAACTCAGTCATCTAGAGATCAATGATTCTGTAGCTTGAACCACCCAGGACACAGGCTAGCACTGAGGGTGTTATGCAAAAGATCTCTGAGAAACCAAAATAGATGTCACAAAGACCACAAACCAAAACTCACTTGTCTTAGAGGAAATCTCCTTAGACTCTCTCTTAGTTGACATTTATTTTTAGCTGTGTGTTCAAGTCTAATAAGATGAGTTATCTGGTTTGAAAGCCTTCTGGAAATTTGAAAGAGCAATTAAAAGGGAAAAAGTGATCTCCTGGAGTTCTCAAAATACAATCTTGGGACCAGGGGCATCAGCATGCGCTGAGGGCTTGCTAGAAATGCAAAGATCGGGTCTACCCCTGACTAGTGAAATAGAAATGTGGGGGTGTGATCCAGCCACCTGTGGTTCAACAAGCCTCTCAGGTGATTCTGATGCATGCTCAAATTTTGTTTCCATTGTCCTGGAGGAAGTGAAGAGTGAAACTGATGACAAGGGAAGAGAGGGGAAGACAAATAAACAGAGGAACTGAACAGGCTGAGAAGTCTTAGGATCATTTTGGTTTGGTTAAGGGGGTGAGCTAGGGTAGATTTTAGTAAGCAGAGGGTCATGAAACAATTGCATGGCTGGGGCATATATTTTTTGAAGTAAGACAGAGAAGATGCTAGAAATGCTGTGAGGAAGTCATTGCAGGCTATTCAAGGAGTTTGGCTTTTGTACTCCCAAGTACTGTGGAGTCTTAATCTTTAAGCGGTAGAGTAACCTGATTAAAAAAGAAAAAAAAAAGTTTTGTAGCTTACAGGAAGAGGATTTCATTATTTAAAGGTTATCCAGTGATGCTGAATAAATGCGGCACTATTATATTCAGTTAAACCAGGAACAATGTCATGTAGATAACCCTGAAGTCATTGACACAAGGCTCTACTGTAATAGGATCTAGTTGTACCCGTTATGATGTACTTGAGACTTTGAGATAGAAATCTTCACAGAAAATGAAAACAGTCATGTTAACATTTCAGGGCACCTTTCCGTGTTTATAATATAACTGTATCTCTCTTCAAAACACTTTCTTTCTATATTGTTCTAACAATATTTCCATTATGTCAATTTTGGTTTCCCATTTTCCCTTCATATCTTTGTGCTTTTAGCCAGTTATATAAGCCATAGTCAGCTTCTAGTTTGCAACTGATTTTTGAGTAGATAGAAAAATTTTAAAAAATACGAAACCACGATTTTAATATTTGTACAAACCATAATGGAATTCAGCCTATGTTATATACTGACTCATTACTAGTTATAATTTTCTTTCACTTTCTTAAATTTTTCTTGTTTATTTTTGATGAATTATGTAGACTGACACAAAATTGCACACCATGTTGCTCTGCCAAGTCTGTAGCTGGGCGATAATGCTAAAACAAAAGGTCTAAAATGTCCTTTAGATTGGAGAAATACACAGGGGGTACATTAAAATGCATTATTCTATGAGCATTATTCAGAGGCAGCACTGCTTGGTGTTTTGTTTAAATTATCAAAGCGTAAAAAAAACAAAACAAAACTGGATGATGTCTTGGTGGCTTCAGGAAGTTCATGTGTCTCCTTTAAACCCCAGCATCAAAAGAAATAACATTATGTTAAGACACATGTTAATTCAGGGTAGACTGCTTCCAGGATAAAGGAACACTTACCCTGCCTGAATGGAAGAGCCCGTACTTTTACACTTATTAAATACAGCTCTGGGGGTATGTAAGTACCTTGATACCGCTAACCTAATACAGAGAGATGCCAGCTCTAATGACTAGAACAGTTTCAATGTATTTTAGTTCTCTTTGGTACAGACCTTCTTGCAACAGAAAAGAAAGACACGGGTTGCTTCAAAAAGCATTCCTGAAACATTCACAAAATGTTCTCTGCAGTTTTACTATCAATGGTGGTCTTTTGTTTATTGCAAAATAGGACACCTACTTATGTAACTGAAACAAATGAAAAACACATTACTGGAATTTTTTTTTTTTTTTTTTTGGTTTGTTTAGTGGTTATATAACCTTTCAGAGATAAGCAAACCGTACTTTTTATATGAGGATACATAGAGACATGATGGATGTTCCTTTCATAATGATGTAAAAAATAATATTTATGTGAGCGATGTTGGGGCAGAATAGCTTTGTAGGGGGAAATATATATATATTTTTATATGGTACCTGGGTTTTGGCCTTATGGGTTGATGTGGTGTCAAAATTCCCAAAGATTTTGAATACCTCTCTCGTGGGCATAACACACACACGTATATGCATTCCTAGATGAATTACACATCTTAAAGTGCTATGTTCTAAAAATAAGGAGGAGCCGGGTGCAGTGGTGCACGCCTGTGATCCTAGCACTTTGAGAGGCCGAGGCGGGTGGATCACTTGATGTCAGGAGTTCGAGACCAGCTTGGCCAGCATGGTGAAACTCTGTCTTTAGTACAAATACAAAAACTAGCCAGGCGAGTTTGTGGGCACCTGTAATCCCAGCCACTCGGGAGGCTGAGGCAGGAGAACTGCTTGAACTTGGGAGGCAGAGGTTGCAGTGAGCCGAGATCATGACACTTCACCCCAGCCTGGGGGACAGAGTGAGAATCTGTCTCAAAAAATAAAAAATCAAAATAAAGAGGAGAAAAAGGTATAGTCATTTTATAATCTTTACCATTCCCATATTCCTCCAAAATGAGAAAATAATAGCTGCTAATTTTATTAAATCCAATTTAAAGTATTAATTATTATTAATTATAAACTATTATAATAATAGCCACGTATACTCTAGGTGGTTTTAAAATCTCAACTCTTTTTTTTTTTTTTAATTGGAAGAGAAGTGCCTCATTCATATGCTGCTTTCTTTATCTGGACTCTTTCACTTCTCCAAAACCTGCAACCCCTTAGTTTTGCTTCAACAGGTGAAAGTCTTATTTTACCAGGATCTCCGATTGGAAGTCACCACTTTCAAGAAGGCTTCTGTGATTTCCTTCCACCAAAAAGTCTGAATCAGTAGCTTCTTTTTTGTATGCCCGTGATGCCTCCCAATCTTAACACTTATAACTCTGTATTTAAATTCCCAGCTTTCCTGTCTCCTTGGGAGACTGAATCCCTTTAAGAATTGGAAGGAAGGCTTGTTCGCTGTGATGTCCTTAGGGCTGAGTACAGTTGTTGAAGAAGGATTTAATTGTCAAATGAGTGAATGCCTATATTTTCAGAACTTTTTATGCTCCGGTTAGTATGTCCAACCATCAAAAAAGATCTATAATCCAAAAAAGTCCATAATGCCACTGAATGTGGCAGTTCATAACATTTGGCTCATCTTTTTCATAGATTTACAATTAAAACTTTGGCCATACACGTGTAGTGGTTAACAGACTCTGGAGCCGGAATGCTGGGGTTCAAACCACAGCTCTGTGAGACATTATAAAATTTGCTTAAACTCTCTATGACTTGTTTTCTCATTAGTAGAGGATTTAATTAATTCATGTGTATGCAGCAATTTGAACAGTGCCTGGCAGATAGTAAGTGTGCCTAAGTTTGTTATTTTTACTATTATTATTTTATTAATATTTGTAAAATAACCCAGTGACTAATATGACATTTGGCTATATTTTGACAAACCAGTTCTCTAAATATATACATTTATTTTCTTGCCCATTTTTATCTATCAATTGGGATGAAAAATACAAACGCTGAAGTCAAATAAAGATATGATAATATTTCCATTTTCTCTCTTCCAAAGGTTTTTTTTTTTTTTTTTTTTTTTTTGAGACGGAGTCTTTCTCTGTCCCCCAGGCTGGAGTGCGGTGGCGCGATCTCGGCTCACCGCAACCTCCACCTCCTGGGTTCACGCCATTCTCCTGCCTCAGCCTCCCGAGTAGCTGGGACCACAGGCGCCCGCCAGCACGCCCGGCTAATTTTTTTGTATTTTTTAGTAGAGACGGGGTTTCACCGTGTTAGCCAGGATGGTCTCGATCTCCTGACCTCGTGATCCACCCGCCTCGGCCTCCCAAAGTGCTGGGATTACAGGCTTGAACCACCGCGCCCGGCCTTCCAAAGGTATTTTTAAATTTTCCACAACCATAAAATGTAAGCCCTCCCTTGTAATCCTCTTTGCACTGAAAATAATCTCATGCTTTGACATAATTTGAGATTGAAACTTGACGTGGGTTCCACTTTCATTTTCCTGTGCCAGAGTACTGTGGGCTATGACGAAAGAAGGCATTCCATGTGCCAAATCCTCAAACCAAATATATGTGTCCTCTGAGTTCAGAATGGTGAGAATGAGGCCTGTTATTATTAGACTGATAAAGTAACAAGAGTATTTTGCACACAGGTGGTATCTACTTAACGCATATGTCAATGCAGTGTCACTTCTGCCACATTCTATTCATGAGAACAGAGTCACTGAGGCCAGCCCATTCTCAGGGAGGACATTCCTTATGGGTAAGACATTCCTTATCCGTTACTTATGGGTAAGACGTTCCTTATCCGTTACTTATGGGTAAGACGTTCCTTATCCGTTACTTATGGGTAAGACATTCCTCTGCATGCTCTTTGGCTTAATATTTATATGAGGGAGCCCGAGATGGTTCAATTGCCACAAATATCCTTCTTTTTGGTGTGCCAAAATCTCAGAAATCACCATTAAAGAACTTATTCATAACCAAACACCACCTGTTCCCCAAAAACATATGGAAATAAAAAATAAATTTTTTAAAAACGACAAAGTAAACCCCCATGATTAAAAAAATTCATCTTTAAAATTTCCCTATCTATACCTATCCTGAAAAACTTAGACACCTCAATAGCTTTGACTTTAAGCTTTTATTTCATTCGTCTTTTGCATATTACCCATTGACAAGCAATCAAAAAACTGTCTCCTGAAGCATGTGAATATAAAATGACCACTCTCCTGTAACCTTTCATAGACAAAATATTGTTCCTGCAATAAGGAACAGGCATATATCTGTGTGTATTGTCCACAAAATAATTGCAGAAACATCCACCTTTCTAAAGCTTTCACCCCCAGTGCATCAGTGTTTATCTACTCACTATGAAGAAACCATTGTTCTCATTTGATACATCAAGGAAAATGAAAAAGGCAGCAAAACCGGGATGGAGGGTTATTTTTTTAAGCCACAGAAAGACTTGGAGAGAACAGGAGGGAAGTTTCTGGGGCTTCCCTTTGTTAAATAACCTCCTTTGTTCATCTGTTTTGTCAGTTTTCAATAGTAGTATTATTTTTGTCTGTACCAGCAGAACAGATCTTCGGCCAAAAAGAAAGAAAAGGCAAACCTTGAACACTGATTTTTTTTTTTTTTTTTTTTTGAGACAGAGTCTCGCTCTGTCACCCAGGCTGGAGTGCAGTGGCGCAATCTCGGCTCACTGCAAGCTCCGCCTCCCGGGTTCACGCCATTCTCCTGCCTCAGCCTCTCCGAGTAGCTGGGACTACAGGCGCCCGCCACCACGCCCGGCTAATTTTTTGTGTTTTTAGTAGAGACGGGGTTTCACCGTGGTCTCGATCTCCTGACCTCGTGATCCGCCCGCCTCGGCCTCCCAAAGTGCTAGGATTACAAGCGTGAGCCACCGAGCCCGGCCTGATTTTTTTTTTTTAGAAATCACTTAAAAATTGATTCCACTTAGAGATAGGAAGCTCTAACCTTACCAATTATCTGTGTGTAGTCCCGGGGCAAAACCTTGAATGAACATCCAGCAGTTGCAGCATTAATATGTCTACGCTCCTCTCTTCCACCATAAATGTATAAGAAAACTTATGAACAACACATAACAGAATGCCACTGAAAATTTTCACCTGACTTGAGTAGACAAGGCTTAATAATCTGTGCTTGCAGTACAGAATCCTGAAAGTTTAATGTGCTACTGCTCTGATTTCACTAATTTAAGTGAAAGAATTTTACCATGGGCATATATTTTGTTCTAGGAAAATAAAAATTTTAATGTAATTCTCAAAGAGTTTATGAAGTGTAGGGAGAGAATTTACTACCAGAAGAATGTGGCACAATGAGATTTCCAGCCTGGGCAACAACAATATTATCTAATAAAAAGCATAATGAATACATGCTACAGAATATTAATTATTACCATAGGATAATTTAGGCATCTTCAGATGGCATCTGCAGGCTATTCTGTCGAGCATGCATCTTATGTGTGGACTGTTGTCTCTGTGTCAGGCTTTCTGAATTAATTCAATGGCTCCTTAATGCCTGTATCTCACGGTTTGGAAGTCCATCACCATTTGGCCCAGTAGCTTTCATTTGCTTGGGTGTGGAATCCCAATATAATAATCACTATCATTTATCAGGCACTGTTTTCTAACCAGTGGGCTAAGTTTATATGAATTATTCCACTTATGCTTATTACAAAATCTTTGTTTTATGAAAAGACCATATTACAGAGGACAAGAAATTTGTCGGATATCTTGCGCTTAGGAAATAACCAACTAAGTTTTGAAACTAAGTGGTCTGTCTCCAAAACTGATGACTTTTTAACCACTGGGCTACATTGTCTGACACATTATTTTTTAAATCAAATATGCAGCATACTAAGTCAGTTCTAGTTTATTTACAGAGGTTGAGATTATTACAATTGACAGCTAGTCCTAACATCATTTACCTCCTTTGCTTGTTTGATATGTGATATATCCTGTACTCTGAGATGGTAGTTTGTGGTTTAAAGTTTATGCTTTAAAATTACAATTTACTGACCATCTACCATGTAACTCATTATTATGATTATTTACAAATAGCTCTATATCAAACCAATTTGACCTTAGTGTCACAAAACAACAACCATTTATTATCATTACCTGTCATGGTTCTGGAAGTCAAATGGGCTGTGTTGGGAGGCTCTTGGTTGCAGCTTCTCCTGCAGTTGCAGCTTGATGGTGGCTGTGTAATTAGGCACAGGACAGACTTGGGTCATCTTGGAAATTTCTTCACTTTCATGCCTGGTGCCTTGGCTAGGAAGGCACAAGCAGCTGTGGGCTGGAGCAGCGGGGGCTCTTATCTATGTGATCTCTCTAGAATGGCAGCTTCAGGTAGCCAGGTTTCTTATATGGTAGCCCGGAACTCCAAAGGCATGTGCCCTGAGAGAAACTTGAAAGTCATGCAGTGTCACTTCTGCCACATTCTATTCATGAGAACAGACTCACTGAGGCCAGCACATCCTCAGGGAGGAGAATTATACTCTATCGAGTGATAGAACAACAAAGAATTTGCAAGCATGTTGTAAAACCACTATAGGCACAATCATAAGCACGCTGCATACTATCTCAGTTAATTATCAAATTAGCAATGCAAAGCAGACATCTTCATAGGACAGTGAAGTAAGCTGACTTTCAGGCAGGAAGTGACAGAACTTGGATTTAAACTCTTATCTGCCTGAATTCATGATGAAATCCCATTCTCTTTGCTACTGAACTCTAAGTACCCATGTTCAAAAAGATATGAAGTTTCCAGTGGAATTAAAATAGGAAATTTAAAGATAAAGAGGACCATTTCAAGGGAGTATAGTGAGTCAATAGTATCCCTTAGTCATTCACTCAGCAAATATGTTTTAAGTCCTACTATGTGCCAGGCAGTAGGGATACAGGGGTACACAAATTGGATGCAAGCAGAATAAGGATATTATCTTCTGGGTGGATCAGTATCACAGTATTTTCCACAGTCCCTATTCTTATGGACATTAGTGTCTAGAGAAACTCACACTTAACAGATAACAAAGATTTAGTAATATTTTTGCAAATTATGATAAGTGCTCAGAAGGGGAGTAAAGGATGCTGATGAGATTTGTGATGGATGGTCCTCATTCTAGGTGGTTTGTTGGAATGAACAATCATGTTACCTTACCTATCCTCAAACAGAAAATAATATGGCTCAGGCCAGGCCAAAAATAGTGTCCTATTGCACTGGTCACAGGGATTCATTTAAGAAAGTCCCATTAGAATCCTTCCTGGAATTCATATATACACAGAGGGAAAAGAAGTTTTCTGCCAGGGTTTCCATGCTGGGAGAATATGAATAGGGGTCAGTAGGTAAATATAGTGAAGAAGCATGTCTCGCCAAAGATAAATGATGCTGACACAGATTGGGAAGAAAGCCATGTGGGGTAGGGGAGAGGAGAGCAGAAGACAGGAGAAGAGAGTAGAAGGGGAGAGGAGAGTAGAAGGGGAAAGGAGAGAAAGGGAGCTGGTAGCACCCACTGAGCTTAGGCTGGATTACATGGCATCATTGAATTGTCCAGAGCGCTCTGTACTTACCTACATATGCTTGTTCTGCAACTGCTTGTTGCCTTTTCTGTAAAACCCACTCAAATGTGAAGTTGGGACAGGGCCACCCTTGCCCACCAGTTTATCCCTATCCCCTAATAAAATGTCTGGGACATGTTTGATGCCTAGTGAGTGTTTAGCCAATGAAGGAATGGGTGGATGAGTGAGTGAGTGACTTTGGAAGGATAAAGAAAAAGAACAGCAGAGGAAATTTGCTTTCCTTTTCTAAACACAAGAGAACAATGTCCAACTAAGCTGAGGAGTCAGGGAATATTTTGGCATTTTCATATGTAAAAATACATTAATTTTAAAAATCATATAGTATTGATTCAAATACTACATTATCAATAAATAGTCATCAATTAATAGCATAAAGCATTCAATCATAAAAGAAGCTGTAATTTCTCATTCAAGTGAACATAAATGCAACTTAGCTAATAAAATCAAATATCTCAAACTCTTAAATTACATACAGGTTTCAGAGTCAACTTAGTTTAAGGAAACTCAGTAGTGACAGGTAGAACTCAAAGTCATGAGAAAATTGAGAGGTAATTAAAACCTTCACCTTTGCTAGCTTTCCACTGTAACAGGCTTCAAGCCTATAAAAATAATGGTACTCCCAAATCAAACAGCAACTGAAGTTAGTATGATCAGAGAAGAATCCGGAAGCCAGGGCCTTAGGACCAAAACATAACCAGACTGGATGCATCTTCATGAAGCCTCAGAGGTATAATTTAAAAATTACTGGGTTAATTTGCTCTTCTATAGCAAATGGTCCCTGAAAATGATAGTGTAATTTATCACCCAGGCATGTGGATGAAAAGTTCCTGGTGGGTAGCCAGGCCCTGCCTGATCTCATAAATTCTGGTGCTGTGAGATTTCCTCCATCCTTATAGTGAGTTTAATGACACAGTAGATTTCCATGTTACTACTTTTCATTTCCAGTTCTGGCAACTCAAGTCTTTCTATTAAAAAAAATAAAAACAAACATAAAAGCCCATAAACATTCAGCAATAAAAACTAATGAAGAATCCAGACATAGGGGAAGTTAGATTCTGTTGTTGCTAGTCTTTCTTCTTCTCTAACTATATTAGTCTGTTTTTATGCTGCTGTTAAAGACATATCTGAGATTGAGCAATTTACAAAAGAAAGAGATTTAGTGGACTTACAGTTCCGTGTGGGTGGGGGAGGCCTCACAATCATGATGGAAGGCAAGGAAGGGCAAGTCACGTTTTACATGGATGGCAGCAGACAAAGAGAGAGCTTGTGCAGGGCAACTCCCATTTTTAAAACCATCAGATCTCGTGAGACTCATTCACTATCACGAGAACAGTGCAGGAAAGACCCATCCCCATAATTCAATCACCTCCCACCACGTTCCTCCCATGACACGTGGGAATTGTGGGAGTTACAATTCAACATGAGATATCACCACCCAACTTAGAAGACCACAGCTCTCATGATCCTTCCCACCCCAACTCCACCCATCCTGACCTCATTCATCCACACTAAAGAATACATGACAGTGAGTAACCAAAAGTATTTGTCTTCCAAAGGGCATTGGTAACTTAGGAGAGCAAAGCTTCAAGAGACGGCAATGGGTTCTGATGGTGAAATCTCTGGCATTAGTAAAAAGTTAAGCACATGTTTTGGGGTCCAATGGATTTTTCTAGATATCTCTCTGACATTGTGGTAGAGTATGTTTTGCAAATGAGCCCAGATGAGAGGTTTACTAGATATTCATAAAATAGAGAATAATCTCTGTTTATCAATTCATTCACCCTTTCTTATTTCTTTCATCTATTAGTGAATATCTGGGATCTATTCTTAATTCTGTCCCTTCCTAGTTGAATAAATTTGTTAATTATGTAACCACTTAATGCCTCAATTTCCTCCTCTGTAAAGAGAGGGTAATAGTACTTACCACATAGGGCTATATTAAAGATGAATTAAGTCAAACTTGTCCAACCCACGGTCCGTGGGCCGCATGTGGCCCAGGACAGCTTTGAATGAAGCCCAACACGAATTTGTAAACTTCCTTAAAACATTATGAGATTTTTTTGGTGACTTTTTTTTTTTTTTAACTGATTGGCTATTATTAGTGTTAGTGTAACTTTTTTTTTTTTTAACTGATTGGCTATTATTAGTGTTAGTGTATTTTAAGTGTGGACCAAGACAATTCTTCTTCTAATGTGGCCTAGGGAAGCCAAAAGATTGGACACCCCTGAATTACGTGAACACACATAGAGCCCTGATACCTGCTCGCAGGTGTTTCAGATTCTTATTAATTATTCAGTAACTGCTATTTGCCAGTGACTCTGCTAAGCACTAGGTATATAAAGAAAAACAAATGTACTATCCTCAAATGTCTTCTAGTCTAATGGGGAAACAGTCATGCCAACAAAGACAAGAAGTGCTTTCATATGATAAAGGAGAGACTGGAAGTGTCTATTGCAGGAGTCAAAAAGGGCAATGCCACAGGTCTGAACTAAAGCAGTGGTTAAGAAAGTGAAGACTTAGAGGGGGTAGAGAGGACAGATTCATGGTCCTTTTAGGAAACAGAATAATATGAGACATGGAAACCAAATGGACCTGGAAGGCAAAAGAGTTGAAAGCCTATAAGATGGTTTTAAGTTGCTGTGTTGGGCAACTAAATTGATGGTGATTGTTCCCCTTAGACAATTAAAGGAAGAAGAATGGAGAAAGTTCAGATGTGGACACTTTGTTTCTGGGGTAGAGATGTTACTAGGGAATTGGATACATGGGTCTGGAAAGGTTTAGGTGGATGATTAAGATTTGGGAATTGTCAGCTGATAGGCACTAAAGGAAACCATTGTGTCAGATGAGTTTTGTTCCTCCTTTACTAGGCATGCTACCTGTGTTATTTTAATTAATACTTGTAACAATCCTTGTATTAGAACATGGTTTCAGCCACATGTGGCTGAGACCAAAAATAGCACTGGCTTAAAAATATTCACATTTTATCTCTTTGGATGTATTCTTGCTAACATATTCTTACTAGCAAATGAAGAAGAAATAAAAGAATCAGAATTATTTCCATTTTGCAATCCCTAAAAATGACTGAGAGATAGATTGATTGATCTAGGTACTGATCTGCAATACCTGCTGACATCATAACAAAAGCAGAACATATGTGCTTCCAAATTAAAGTAGATACCACCATTGTGAAGTAATTTTTCTAAAAGATATCTTATTTTTATTAAACTTGTAGATCTAACTACCAGTTTATGAAAAAACACAGTGAATAAAGGAACATGTTAAACAACACCTAGGAAATGCTAATTATCAAATCCAGACTGTGGAAAACAAAACAGGACAAAATAAATGGTTTATTGGCTGGGAGCAGTGGCTCATGCCTGTAATCCCAGCACTTTGGGAGGCCAAGGTGGACGGATCACCTGGGGTCAGGAGTTTGAGACCAGCCTGGCCAATATAGTAAAACCCTGTCTCTACTAAAAATACAAAAATTAGCCAGGCGTGGTAACTTACACCTGTAGTCCCAGCTACTCAGGAGGCTGAGGCAGGAAAATAGGTCGAACCCAGGAGGTAGAAGTTGCAGTGATGGCGCCACTGCACTCCAGCCTGGGCAACAGAGCAAGACTCCGTCTCAAAAAAGAAAAAAGGAAAAGAAAAAGAAATGGTATATTCAACAAAAATTTCAAGGACAAAAATATTCAAGGCATAGGTTTTGTCAACCAAATATAATATATAAACCTTATTTAGATCTTGATTTAAACAAAGTTAGAAAACACTATGAGAAAATCAAATGCACATAGAGTATTAGATGATATTATTATCACTTTTTAAGTGTGATACATTGGAGAAAACTACTAATCTTTTAGAAAGATATACGAATATATTGATGAATAAAATTATATAATATCTGATGTCTCTGGGATTGGCTAAAAATAATAATGGTGAGGTTGGGATGAGGGACACAGATGAAACCAGATTTGTCACAAATTGATAATGGTTAATATTGTGTGATATGTACATAGGGGACATTATACAAACTTCTATTTTTTAGTGTATGTGTAAAGTTTTTAATATTAAAAAAATTTAATTGATTTCTATGGAAGAGAGAAAGAATGAATATTGGTGGAAACTAGCAATTTTCTACCACAGTATATGTAAACATTTATATCCATTTTATAGATGAAAAACTGTGACTTAGGAAAAGGAAATGGATGGAATCTTAGGGAACACCAGCCTGTAATGGGCAGACTTAGGAAAAGGAACAAAAAAGGAGGCAGAGAAGATAAGGGACTAGCAGGAAGATCAGGAGAGAATGGTGCCATAGAAGTTGAGTTGGAGTTTGGCAAGGAAGACTCTCACAAAATTAGTTGATTTTTTTAAAAAAGAAAACTCATTAATCAAGTACTTATGAAAAGCCTATGGTTAAAGCTCACTGACCTTCAGGAACACACCTTGAGTCAGACAACATGAGATTTATTAATTAATTTATTTAGGGACAGGGTCTTGCTCTGTTGCCCAGGCTGGAGTGCAGTAGCACAATCATAATTTACTGTAGCCTTGAACTCCTGGGCCCTAGTGATCCTCCTGCCTCAGCTTCCGAGTTGCTGGGACTATAGGTGCATGTCACCATGCCTGTCTAACTTTTTAAATTTTCTGTACAGATGGGGTCTTATAATGTTATGTTGCTCAGGCTGGTCTGGAACTCCTGAGCTCAAGCAATCCTCCTGCTTTGGCCTCCTAAAGTGCTGAGAGTACAGGTGTGAGCCACCATGCCTGGCCCAAAGTGAGATTTATTTAGCTTGTTACAGCAAAGGAGGAACCCCTCCCTGAGGGTTGGGGGGTTCTTGGTAGGGGTTTTTGGTAATGGGGTTGAAAATCCTTCTTACAGGATATGGGTTTATGTTGGATGATGTCTTAGTCTGTTTGGGCTGCTATAACCAAATACTGTTTAGCCTAGGTAGCTTATAAACCACTGAAATGTATTTCTCACAGTACTAGAGAGGCTGGGAAGACCAAGATGAAGGCACTGATGGATTTGGTGTCTGGTGAGGGTCATTCCTTGTAGCCAGCACCTTCTGGCTGTGTCCTCACGTGGTGGGAGGGTAACTGAGCTCCTGTGGGCCTCTTTTATAAGGCACTAATCTCATTCATGAGCATTTGCTCTCATGAGCCAATTACTTCCAAAAGGCCCCACCTCCTAATACTACCTCCTTGGGGGCTAGGATTCAACATATAAATTTCAAAAGGACACAAACATTTAGCCCATAGCAGATGACTCTAGGGAGGGTTTAATAAAACAGGGGCCATGCTGGATTGGACATTGTCTAGAAGCTGGGGAACTGAATAATTTTCTCTGTTAAAGCAGGGCTGGATGTACATTTCGTAAAGAATCATCTGTCATTTGTTAACCAATAGAAGGCTGTGGTTAATCATTTCTCCTGGGTGCCAAGTGGTCTTATCCCATCTTGTTTGAGCTGTGAGCATTATTTATGTTCAGTAAGGAACACCATGGCCTAGTCGTCAGGAAAGTCACTTTTCACCTTCCTAGTACTCTATGAAGAGTTTTATATTGAGGTTGCAGCTCTGGGTAGCAGAGGCTCTAACCCCTAAAGACATGAAAGTCAGCTTGTGGTTTGAAGGGCAATCAGGTGGAGTTTAGGGAAGACATCTTAGCACCTAACACTTTGGGTAAACTTCTTTTCTTTAAGAAGAGCACATATAAGCATGTAAAATGAGAAGAGAGAAATGACAGAGACATAAATGGTTCTCCAATGTTGTGAACACACATAAATCTCACAGTCACAGGCCTGGCATGGTGGCTCACGCCTGTAATCCCAGCACTTTGGGAGGCCGAGGCGGGTGGATCACCTGAGGTCAGGAGTTTGAGACCAGCCTGTCCAACATGGCAAAATCCCATCTCTACTAAAAAATAAAAAATTAGCTGGGCACAGTTGCAGGCACCTGCAATCCCAGCTACTCGGGAGGCTGAGGCAGGAGAATCACTTGAACCTGGGAGGCAGAGGTTGCAGTGAGCTGAGATTGTGCCATTGCACTCCAGCTTCGGAGACAGAACAAGACTGTCTAAAAAAAAAAAAAAAAAAAACCTCAAAGTCGCAAAGTGGAATGAAACTGACATAATCAATTACCCAGCAAAATTCCATGTAGAGAGAATAAATAACCCATTACAATAAAAAATAAAAAGGAATCTCATTAATGTTTACAATCATCTTCTAGATTGTTCCAGAAACTATTAACAGAAATCCAAGTTATATTTCTTTAGTGCATTTCACACCATTAACTTTACATAAAGAGCAGCACCATCAAGAAATAAATGAAACAATTCAACTGGCATTGAGTGAAGAATTATTTAAGAAAATCACCATTTAAAAACCAAAACCATGGTGTTTTTCCATTTGTATTTCGGTATTGGCCATATCAAACAATTTCAACTAAAAGAAGAGGGAGTAAAGTAATTAAAATAACTTCCTTTGATATGGGAGGTAAGTAGCTGCAGCTGTTGGCTTTTTTTTTTTTTTCCCAAATCACTTTTTGTTCTCTACTTTTGGTAGTTGGAATCCTGATTTTCTGATAAAACTTTTGTCCATGGATATGAAACTGATTCTAGAAGCCCCAAGTTCAGAAAAGGAAGCCTCCTCTGCAATTGTCTGAATATTCGTCTCTCCAAAATTCATATGTTGAAAACCCTAGCCTCTAAGGTGATGCTATTAAGAGGTGCAGCCTTTAGAGGGTGATTGGGTCCTGAAGGTGGAGTTCTCGTGAACGGCATTATTGCCCTTGTGAAACGGGCCCAGAGAGCTTCCTTCCCAGCCTGCAGAACTGTGAAAAATAAACTTCTTATTTATAAGCCATCCAGTCGAAGGTATTCTGTGACACCCTCATTCTCCTCTTGTCACTGTGGCATGAATCTTGAAGTAAAATTCTGCTAAAGGTAGGGATGGGGGCAGGAGCTGATTCTAATCTTGGAGGAAGTACTTCCCTTTCTGAGGAGTAGGAGCTGAGTTCAGAGGTCCCTGAGGTGTGAGCCCCTGCGTCAGAGGCAGGAGAGAAGAGAGGAGAAAGACTGGGAGAAAGAAAAAGGACAGACAAATGAAAAAAATAGGCAGAAGAGAAATGAATGGAAGAGACAGAAACAAAAGAGACAGATAGAAAAAAGGAGTGAAGGCCGGGTGCCCTGGCTCACACCTGTAATTCCAACACTTTGGGAGGCTGAGGTGGGTGGATCACTTGAGGTCAGGAGTTCGAGACCAGACTGGCCAACATGATGAAAACCCACCTCTACCAAAACTACAAAAATTAGCCAGGATTGGTGGCACATGACTGTAATCCCAGCTACTCGGGAGGCGGAGACAAGAGAATCACTTGAACCTGTGAGGCGGAGTTTGCGGCAAGCAGAGATCCGGCCACTGTACTCCAGCCCAGGCAACAGAGGGAGATTCTGTCTCAAAAGTAAAGAGAGAGAGAGAGACAGAGAGAGAGAGAGGAAAGAAGGAAGGAAGGAAAAGAAGAAGGAACGAAGATTGAGTGAGTACCTTCTATGAGCCAGCCACTGTGCTAGGCTCTTTAGACTTGCTAATCCACTTTATTCCCACAAACCCCCTAAATTAGATGTTACTGCTTACAGTTTAGAGAAAATAGAGACATAGGGTAATTTTTCCATCCAGTATATAACTGGAGCTGCTGGGGTGGGGAGCTGTGTTTTAATTACTGCTCAGTAACAACCAGGGATTGCAAAATTAGATTCCTAAAAGGAAGCAAGCAGGTAACACGAAGGTATGATTTGGGTTGAGTGTTGGGAGCTATGGCCAAATTGAATATGTTTGCCCCAACTAAAAGCATTCCACTTTGTAAAAGTCCTGTGCTGGTTTTTCAACACTTTTTTTTTTTTTTTTTTTTTTTTTTTCCTCTTGCACAGCTGATTTATTCATTACTGAAAGCTTTGAAAAATCTCCCATGTCTTAAAAGTTTGCTATTGGTCATGACATATATATTATTGAAATTATTGTTGAATTTGGGAAAGCTTCTACAAGTGTCTTTTACAGATGGGTTGTAAGATCTCAGTTCATTGCAAGTTTTCATGTGCAGTAACTAATCACAAATTCTCTTTGAATTGACAACATTTGTTAACCAGTTTTTCACCAACTTATTATTATGAGTTTTTAGTCAGTCCTGAAAATTCATGTCACTAGCCTGAGTTAGGGCAGTGAGTAATATTTTTGCAAGCCATTCCTAGCCCAGGACAACTAGCAATCACTTAGGTATGCGCAGAAATGACAGGAAATCACATGAATATATTCTATAAACCAAAACCGAATGTATCTTCATTCAACGCCTCCTTTTCTGGAGCCCCCAAATATCCCTGATTACTTGATACCATCAGGCACTAGGGAAACGTGTCATTGGAAAGCTAGCAGGGAAAAGAGACAGCAGTGGATAAACTACATGATTTTTGCAATTTTTTTTTTTTTTTTGGAGGCAGAGTTTTACTCTTGTCACCCAGGCTGGAGTGCAATGGTGCAATCTCGGCTCACTGTAACCTCTGCCTCCTGGGTTCCAGCTATTCTCCTGCCTCAGCCTCCGTGGCACATGGATACATATGTAACAAACCTGCACATTGTGCACATGTATCCTAAAACCTAAAGTATAATAATAAAAAAAAAAAAAAGAAAAATAACTCCTAACATTTGGATGCACATGGACTAAAAAAAAAAAAAAAAAAATCTAGCTGGGCACAGTGACAGGTGCCTGTAATCCCAGCTACTCGGGAGGCTGAGGCAGGTTTTTCAACACTCTTGTGGGTTTCAGCTGATAGAACTTTAGTTTAAGACCTGCGGATAATGCCGTAATCTAAGCCTATTCCTGTCATTCTAGCTCTTCAGTACTCTTCCTCCTTATTGTCCTCTCCAAATCTTGTTTCCCTTTTTGTTCCTCTCTCTTTCCTCTCATTTCCAAAGGTTCACTGTAATTAAGAATATTCTCTTATTCCTTCTAATCCACCAGAATGCCTGGGTCAGTTAGTTCTCTCTCCTTTGCTTTTTAACTGTACTAACATAAACATAGTAGATTTTAACTTGTTGTAGTAAAAGCTCGGTTCATTTAGAATCTGAGTGATGGAAGAAACCTCAGAAGTAATAAAATCTGGGACTGTGATTTTCCCTTCAAAGAATTTAAGGGTCAAGCATCACAGGATTTCTCAAAGTCATATGGGTTTCCCAAGGTCATAGGGGTTTCCCAAAGTCATTTGGCTTTTTACCAACATAGCCAAACATTAAAGCTCAGTATCCTCATTTTCCTTGAAGAACAGTTTCTCCAATCCTTTTACTCAAGTAACACAGAAAATTTCTGCTTATTAATTATAGCAATTAGTAAAAGAAACGGTTCAGAGATTGCAAACATATGGGGGAAGGGACAATAAATCACGTTTATATGGAGCTTCACCGTTTAAAATCTCAGGCCGGGCACGGTGGCTCATGCCTATAATCCCAACACTTCAGGAAGCCAAGGCGAGTGGATCACCTGAGGTCAGGAGTTCAAGACCAGCATGGCCAATGTGGAGAAACCCCATCTCTACTAAAAATAGAAAAATTAGCAGGGCATGGTAGTCCCAGCTACTCAAAAGGCTGAGGCAGGAGAATTGTTAGAAACTGGGAGGCAGAGGTTGCAGTGAGCCAAGATCGCCCCTCTGCACTCCAACCCGGGTGGCAGAGTGAGACTCTGTCTCAAAAAAAAAAAAAAAAAAAAAAAAAAAAAAAAAATATATATATATATATATATATATATATATATATATATAATTTGCTCATCAGAACAAGCTTTGGAGATGGGAAGAAAAGATATAACACTTTACAGGTGGGGAAATGGAGAATGAAAGCGTGAGTTATTTGTCTAAAGTTACATCCTAGGAAAGTTAGAATAAGAAATCCAGCCTCTGGCCCTTACTTTAATTCCCTTTCCATTATGCCACTCTGTTTCTCTTTTTCATAAGGAAATCAGTACTTATGGGCATCAATGCTGTGTGTTTGTTTACTGGTGATTTACTAATTTATCTTACAATCATAAAAGCTACTTAGTTTACCTAGTGTAGTGTCCACTCTCTTTTTGGACCCCTGATACCTGCATGCTACCAAGCCCAGGCTAGCTTTCTGGAAGAAGAGAGCCCACATGGAGGGGAGCCCAACTGTAACAGCTAAAGCCTTCCTAGACTGGCCTTTAGCCAGCTAACCTCCAAACATATGAGAGCACCTAGCCAAGAACTGCAGAGCTGCCTCTTGAAAATACAATCTGGAGGCATGAATGAACCCAGTCAAGACCACAAGTATATGCAGCTGACGTGGAGACATGTGAGCAATAATAAGTTTTTACTACTTTAAGGTATTGAGTTTTGGGATGTGTTGTTATGCAGCAGTAGCTAACTGATACAATGCCTTATTTTAGGGGCCTGTGTCACAGATTTGGCACAGACAAACCACCATAGTTTCTACCAATTGCACTGTTGATTTTAAAGGATGATAAATTTGGAATCTACCTTTTAAAAACCCTCTAAACTGATTTTTAAAAGTTGCTAGACTGCTTGCCTGATTGACTTATGGACTGTGTAGCTTTGTATGGTGGTAATATGAAGAAGTATTGGTTGCTAAGGCAGGGTGTGTGAATGGGCTATTATGAGACATAAAACCTTACCTGGCTGCTAAAATGTTAATTCAAGCAGTGAAATGTTTTAAAAATACCTAGTCATTTTATTAAAAGAGTTTTTAGTTTCTTCCTGGGTCATGAGTTTTAGGTCTCTTTATGAGGAATTGAAGGAATCCAAAAGACCTGAAGAAATGGACACAGAATATAAAGTATTTGTTACTGTCTTAAGCCATGCATTCTCAATCAACAGGGGCAATATTGCTTCCAAAGGAAATAAAATTGGTTTTTGGTGTGTGTGTGGTGTTGTGGGTGGGGGGCAGGATTTTAGATGTAATAGTGGCCTTTGGCCCATCAAAGGACCAGAGTAACATAAACAGATACGCGGGATATCGTGATGTTAGGATTTTATCAATTGGGTGTAGAGTGGGGAGGAGATTAGTATGAAAACATCTAAAAAGTCTCTTTATGGGGGCAGTAATAAAGAGCAGTTTGAGGAACACTATTCTAAACAGAAGCTAACACCAAATTGTCATGGCTAATAATTTCTTCATCATATCCCTCTCACATTATTTATTTTTTATCTTAATTTATATCCTTTAATGCTTCTGGTTTCTATTTTCCATTTTTCACTCAAAATAAAACTCGTCTCTCTTCATTTCTGTAGTAACTTCCAGAGTAGGATTGTTACGAATATTGTCGTCATCATCATCACCATCATTATTTACTCTTTGTAAGGTGACACTAGCAAACACTGTCTCTGGATAAACATGTCCCATCTGCCACAGGTTCTTTATCCTTTTTGCCATGGCATCTCTTAAGATACAAGTCTCTTAAACCTTGCTAGTTTAGCAGCAGGTGCTAAGAAAACAGTTTATCAGTGTACCTAGAGAAGGAGGTAAGAAGGCATTTTCATATTGTCTGCTGGGGATGGAGTCTCCCTTCACTGATTTCATGTTTCCATTAAAGAAATTTCTACTAGAGTAACACTTCTGGTCTTTTTCCATTCCCTTACTCATGTCCCTTTTCTCGTGTCCCTCTGAAGGACACAAGAAAAGACTCAATCGATAGGTGAGTTCAGAAGAAGCTCAATTCCAAGCTGGTGTCAAGTTGCTCTGTGGTACCAGCTTGCTAGCAAAGATCATTCATTCTCATCCCTTTCATTATGTAAGTTTTTCAGGAACAGGCCCCCATGGGGCAACTGGTGTTTTCCCAAGAACCTGTAATTCATACACAAATTCTACTCAGGAAGCCATATTGGAGAGCAGATAGAAAGCACTTTCCTGCATTTAGCATTTTTCAGACATAAAACTTATACTTTGAATTCTGATTGATGTCTGCATCCATCTCCTTGTTGGTTCCAAATTTGGATGGGTTAAAAAATGGGTGCTAGACATTAACTTCCTTAAATTCCCACATGAATTTTCCTTAGAAGAAGTTTTTCTAAAGTTGAAATAACCGTTTCCAGTTCAACCTCTATACATAGCCTCTCCATTAGACTATAGAATAGCTGGATACCATAATTTATACCACCTACATGGCTCACCCAATGTCCTGCAAAAAGTTTAATGCATGAATCCTTGGATTTTATTAAAGTTGCCACCAGTGAGTCAGGTGTGACAACCTTCTGCCTAATATCGCTATCCTGTAGCATTCATGATGTGAGAGTCAAGGACTCTTCAAGGGAGAAGTTCAGTATTATCTTCCCTTATCTGCAATACAATTTCTTCATATAGTTATTCAACAAATATGCATGTGTTATTGGCAGCGAATCCATACAAGTCTGCAGCAACCTCAATTCTTGCCTCCTCAGAAGAAAGAATTTGACTCAGGAGGTATAAGGCAGAAGGAGAGACTGAGGCAAGTTTTAGACCAAGAGTTGTCTAAAGTTTAATTTAAAGTTTATTGAAAAGCTTTAGAGCAGGAATGAAAAGAAGTCAAGTACACTTGCAAGAGGGCCAAGAGAGTGACTTGAGAGATCAAGTCCATGGTTTGACCTTTTGATTTGAAGTTTTATATGTTGGCATGTTTCCAGGGTCTTGTGGTCCTTCTCGCCTGATTCTTCTGTGGGGTGGGCTGTGTGCATGTGCAGTGGCCTGCTAGCACTTGGGAGGGGAGCATCCACAGTGTGTTTGCTGGAGCTGTACACATGCTCACTTGAGGTATTCTTCCCTTACCAGTCAGATATTCCTAGAAGGTCATATACCAGTTAAACTCTACCATTTTGCCTTTTAATGCACATGCATGAGCCCATTTGCCCAACTCCTGAGATCTTCTTAGGAAGCTTCTAATCACCAGTTTCAGGTGTTTCTGTTTATTGAGAAACTGCCTTTCCCTGGTGCTGGCTATGACCAATTATTACTTTAGAGAGACAGTTAACAACCATCTGACCATCACCCAATGGTCGCCTGACATTCCCGGTGTGTGTGTGTGTGTATGTGTGCACGGGAAGCCCTCTCCTGCTCTGCTCATGTCTGACTAGCTACTTACTGTAACACATGCAGCACACATAAATACTCTGCTTTTACTTGCTACTCTAGACTCTCTTGTGGCAATGGAAATCCATAAGACACATTTGTAAATTATGAAACCTAAACAGACCTCTGCTGGGCAACTTCCGGAAAAACTTTTGCTTTCATGGAAAAACGGGTAAACCTGGCTGGTGTTTCCATTTCCTGACTTGATTGTAAGCATGGTGCCCGGAAGCACAGTAGCCATCTTGCACCTGTGAGGTTATTAATAATAATAAAGATGAAATAAAATCAGTCATGACCTCAGGATGTTGAAGCAGCAAAGCAGAAAGGGCTAGAATTCCTATTTGCAATTTAAACTGTATGAATCACAGCCACCAACTGCCTACCTCCAGATTGCTTTTTACTTTGAGCAGGCAGAGAATAAACCTTCTTTGTTAAGGCTGTGTTAGTCAGGTTTTTGTCACTTGTAGTCAAAAGTTTTTCTAATAGAAAACATGCAACAACGGATAAGATATTGATTCTACTCTGAAGCTACCCAACGTCTACAGTCACCTCAATATAGGTGACAGCGTTATGATAAAAGTAAATGCAGGAAGAATGAATATGGAAAACAGGCCAATAACTTAGTCTAGACTGGGCCTTTTGGAAGAGTTAAATTCAAGATAAAATCTGGAAGTAAAGAGGAGTAAATTAGAGCTGGGTGCAGTGGCTCATGCCTGTAATTTTGGGAGGCCAAAGCAGGAGGATTGCTTGAGGCCAGGAGTTTGAGACAAGCCTAGGCAACATAGAAAGACCCAGTCTCTACAAAAAAATTTAAAAAGTTTAGCTGGGTGTGGTGGCATGCCCTTGTAGTTTTAGCTACTAGGAAAGCTGAGGCAGGAGGATCCCTTGAGGCCAGGAATTTGAGGTTGCGGTGAGCTATAATAATCATGCTACTGCACTCCAGCCTGAGTGATAGATCAGGACCCTGTCTTTTATTTATTTATTTATGTATTTGTTTGTTTGTTTGTTTGATACAGAGTCTCACTCTGTTACTCAGGCTGGAGTGCAGCTCATTGCAACCTCCACCTCCCAGGTTTAAGCGATTCTCCTGCCTCAGCTCCCGAGTAGCTGGGATTACAGGCGCCCACCACCATGCCCGGCTAATTTTTGTATTTTTAGTAGAGATGGGGTTTCACCACGTTGGCCTGGCTGGTCTAGAACTCCAGACCTCAAATGATCTGCCCACCTCGGCCTCCCAAAGTGGTAGGATTACAGGTGTGAGTGACCCTGTCTTTTAAAATAATAAAATTTTAAAACATTGTAAAAGAAGGAATAGTTTAGGTAAAGGGTTAAGGGAACTAGATAGAGGCCCAGCTAGAAAAGATAGCAATAAGATAATAGAGTTAGAAGAGGGGAGGGGAGAAAAGCCAAATGTGAATGGAGAGATGAGACATAACTAAGGACCAGAGGTGAGTCAAATCAAACCTACTCCCTACGGAAAATATCATGCTCCTTATCATACCTTGAGTGGCAGAAGGATATTGGAACCACCATACATCATGAGTGAAGGATTATGTTTAATTATTATTCCCTACTGGTTTCCTTTCTATTAACAAATACATCTCCTTATACATACTGAAAAATTTTTGTGATGATTTAATATACAAATCTCATAAGGTTTCTGTAATCCCTTCTGGGGATAATCCAGAAACAAAGCTGTCTCAGATGCTTAACAATAAATATTCTATTCAGTATTCTCCTGTAAAAACATATTTTGGACTCAAATCTGTGTTATATCTTCTTTGAAGCTCTCCAAATTCTTTAGGCTTTTATGATCCAGTTCTCCTTTTGCCTTTAGTGATGGCTGAGTGAATCAGGAGATTCACGGAATCTACTGGTTATTGGGTATTCTTACCTGAAAGGAGGGAATGTGGAGGCTCAGAGTGGCCTCGTGGGCTGAACCAAGCAATCCTAAAGAGAGGGGTGTTTGGAATGACCTTGACTTGATGATTCTCCTTCCAGCTCCTTTTACCATTCATTGACAGCAAGCATTAACTTCCACCTGCCCATGATTGCTTAATGAACATCCCCCAAATTTAGTGGCTTAAAACAACCCCTATTTCTTTAGCTCATAATATGGTGGTTCAGTTCTTGTTTCACGTTTGGCTTATCTTGGTTGGGCTTGCTCACGCATTTGTTGCCAGCAAGTGGGTTGGAGCTGTCTGCATTTGTGATGTCTGGAGTTGCGACAGGTGGGCTAACTGGGGTCTTTTCTGCATAGTCTCTCAACCTCCAAACTTTTCATACAGCAGTTTCAGGCTCCAAAAGCAATAAATGAGCAAGCTCCAATGTGTAAGTACCTTCCAAGTGTTTTAGTCAATTTAGTGTTGCTATAAAGAAATATCTGAGGCTGGGAAATTTATTTTAAAAAGAGGTTTATTTGACTCAGAGTTCTGCAGGCTATACACGGAGCATGGCACCAGCGTTTGCTTCTGGTGAGGGCCTCAGGAAGCTTTCACTCATGGTGGAAGGCAAAGCAGAGCCAGCATGTGTGAAAATCACATGGCAAGAAAGAAAGCCAGAGAGAAGGGAGGTACCAAGCTCTTTTTAACAACCAACTTGGGAACTAATAGAGAACTCACTCATCCTCTCCCCCAGGGGAGGGCATTAATCTATTCATGAGGAATCTGCTCCCATGACCCAAATACCTCCCATTAGGCTCCACCTCCAACATTCAGGATCAAATTTCAACATGAGATTTGGAGGGGGCAAACATCCAACATATAGCACCATGTTTCTGCTTATAGTATGTTTGCTACTATCCCACTGGCTAAAGCAAGTCATGTGGCCAACATTACCTTCAAGAGAGTGGAGAAACAGATTTCTCTTAACAGGAGAAATGACAAAGGCACCTTGCAAAGTATATGGATGCTAGAAGGGGCATAACGTGTGGTCAGTTTTAGCAATCAGCCAACCACAGTGGCACATTGAAATCAACTGGGGATAATACTTGAGGCTTAGGCAGCACACCACACCAATCGCATCACAATTCCTGAATGTTGGAGTTGGTGTATTATTTTTTATTTATTTATTTTTGCTAATGGCCTACAGTGCTTCCTCTAGCCTGGGGCACCAGTTTATAGAAGAGAGTTAGTCCCTTTGAGAAACTTACTTTACAGTTGGTAAATTTTTCCATAGTTCAGGACTTTTTGATATGCCAACATGATTTTGGTCTAGCTGACTTGTCAGGTCAGTTCTGATAAAACAGTCAAGACTTGTTGGTCTCTGTAAACCAGGTTTCTTCAAACTTTAGTGTGCATCAGAATTTTCTGGAGGTCTTTTAAAAACAGACTGCTGGACCCCATCTTCAGAGATTCTGATTGAGTAGGTCTGGGGTAAAGTCCAAGAATGTGCATTTCTGACAAGCACTCAGGTGATGCAGCTCCTCCTGACTGGGGATGATATTTTGAGAAACTACTCATGTATATACTGCCTCGATTAAGTATGATGCATAACCAGCTTAGTCTCATTGCCCCGTAGAAGCACTGTGGCTAAAGTGACCTTAGCAGTAGTTTTCAAAACCTTTAACCCCAGGGCATTAAGTATTTCTAAGGAGTAAGTAATCATTACTACAGGGGAAGGAGTCTCCTCCGGGACCAGAGATGGTTCCAATTGCCTGAGACCATTAAAAACCTCAATAGGACTTCCGCTTGGCCAACCATTCCATGCTTTGCCTTCCCTCACAACTTCTATTAAATTATCAGAAAAGATGAGGATTTGAAGTAGCTGCAGCAAAGAAGCCTGAAGTCTTCAGTCCCCAACAATAAAAGTCAGAGCTATTACAGTGAACTCAGTCGTCCAGTTAACAATATCATCCAGAATGCATGAAAATCTCAAATGTATCCCTGGGGAGTCTATGAACCTGACCTTCTACAAATTGGGAGCTAGTAAGAATAGCGACAGACCACTTGCTCTTTTTGAGATAAGAGCAAATGCTTTTTAAGGGCAATATTTGCAGCTCATGCCTTGATCATAATGAACAAAACACTCTGGTTTATCCTGATAATTGCAATGGAGAATGAAGGGGCTCTTATCAGTACTGGCCAGAAAATTATTTTCTATTCTTTAATGTAATCAGGAATCTATTTATAAAATATGTATTCCATCTAAGTATTCCCACTTATTAGGTAACAGGACTTCAATAGTCTGCTAGACCAGCAGCTCACTCTCTATGGGAATTTCCAAAGGAGACAAGGATGGCTTTATATAACATGTGTGCCATTGGCTGATACTCTGATTTTCTGCTCAAAGTGACATTGCCAGCTTTGCCACAGCTTGCTACCTTAACCCTAACTCCAATTAATTGAATCAGTGCTCAGCTTGAGCCACTGAGATGATGCTGATCTGCTCTTGACCTCTATTTCTTCTCCTTGGGGGCTTCTGTCTTTCCTTATTCCACGTGCCCCTAAATCTCCAATGTTTGTATCTGTTTGGCCAGTCGGGAAAAACTATCTCCCTCTAAACTTCGTATCTTTTGAAAATAAGTTCCTGTAGCAGAGATGTTTGGGCGTCAGTTAATATAGCTCTTTCTGTTTTATCATACAACCCTTTCCTTCCATGTGCATATAGGAATGACCTGGGACATTGGTTCAAGTACACATTAATGTGATAATAATAATAATAATTATGATATCACAATAATAAAAGTAACTTATTAGGGAACACTATAATGAATTCTTACTGGTTATCATGCTTTATAGGGAATTAATATGTTTAGTCTGATAGTAAGAGATTATGATGCCCATTTTATGGATGAGGAAACAAGCACAGGGAAACTCCTATTTTTCCAAATTTCCCTCTCACAGAATCTGCAGGCATAACCACTAAACTCAGACCCACTGCCATTTTCAATACGCAGGCTCTGTTGAGTGTAGGCTATGGTCTCAGATTCTTCCACAATTCAGGAAACCTTCATCTCAAGATCCCTATTTTGTATCATGATGGAATGGTGATATAACTTATGGACAGCCAAGAAGCTCAGTTAGAAGATGAAACATTTCTTTAAAGGCAAAGGATATTGAAATCCATGAAGATAGTGACGAAAGGCAAGAGAGCCCTGCAGCTTGCTCCTAACCTGAAGGGCAGAATTCTAAAATCCCCAAGTAGCCACCGGGACAATCAGCTGCTACACTGATCCCCAAAAAGAGAAGGTTGTAGCAGCAGTGAGAAGTCTACCCTTCCTCTTCCACAAAGCATTTTTATACACTCCTGCATTCCACACTTCACCATCCCACCTGTCTTTTCTGGAGACTATTTAGCAGGTACAGTACCTGGAACAAAATAACCTCAGCTCATTTTGAGGTATTTAAATTTATTAGCCTGAAAGGATTAAAGATCAAGTTCCCCAGGCATAGGATCCCTCAGCAAGGCCAGGTTTAGCCCAATTTAGGTCAATTTCTGCAGAACTGTTGCCCTCCCCACCAATGGTCTCCCTTCTTCCCCTCTAAAAGACTCAAATATTTGCATATGTCTGATTTACGAAGTTTTAGTCTGGAATTATTTTCTTCCTGGTCACCCTGAGCCACATACATATTAGGGGATGTGGCGAGATGCAGGATAGTCATGGCGGTAGAGTGGAGGGTGAGGGGAAGTAGACTGTTTACTTCTTATTGTCACATCTAAGCTTCTGCTATGACATGGCCACAAACCTCACCGCGGTATTTTCGTTAAGAGAATGTCAGTTCAAATTAGCCAGGCATGGTGGCTGGTGCCTATCATCCTAGCTGCTCAGGAGGCTGAAATGGGAAGATTGCTTGAGGTCAGGAGTTCAAGACTAGTCTGGGCAACATAGTGAGATCCTATCTCTACAAAAACAATTTTGTTTAAATTAGCCGGGCGTGGAGGATTGCTTGAGCCCCAGCCTTCGAGGATGCAGTGAGCTATGATCATGCCACTGCACTCTAGTGTGGGTGACAGAGAACTTGTCTCAAAAGAAGAAGAAGAAGAGAAAAAAACAGAAAGAAAGAAAATGTCAGTCCAATAAACCAATAGAGTGTGGGTAACCCAGGCATCTCAGGAATGAGGCCAATTAATAATATTAACATTATTTACTACACACACTCACTGGGTAAATGACTATTTGTGTGGAATGAAGAGATGGGGGACCACTTGTAGGGGGGCCTTGGGTCAGTAGGAGCCCCAGTAACATGTTTATCTCAAGCCAGTCAACTTGGAGCTATTTTAACATCTGAGTTTCACAGAAGCTACACTGCATAGAACAAAAACATTGAGATTGAAAACATTGTTTCAGATGGGCTTTCTAGCTTCAAATTTACTCAATTTCTCAAAAGAAAAAAACAAATAATTTGCAAGATCTGGCTTTACCACTCTTTTCTATCTAAGATTGCTGATTCCATATTTCTTTTATTTGTATAAAGGCAAACTCAGATGTGACCAATTTGAATATTTGATTGAAAAAATTTGTAGTATTTTAAAATAAGTTTAGCCTAACAATCTTTGTTATCTAGAAACTTCATTTGTATTTATTTATTTGTTATCTAGAGACCTCATTTATATTTACTTTGATTACTGGTATATCTCAATAATTCCTGCCATTTTAGTTCTCACTTTCTATTTGACCTATTTTAGAAAACATTTTTTGTTTTCTTTTGTTACTTTGTTTTTAATGAATTTTCACCTCATTCTAACTTTTTCTCTCTACTAATAGTGTCTATTCTTTAGAAAATTCCATTTTTAAAGCAAATATCCTGGAAATATTAATATCACTATTTAACTGAAGAGTTCAAAATGAGTATCAATGTGTTTATCTGCTCCTGCACAATAATAAAATATTTGAAACTAAGTTGACTTATTCCCCAAGTTATATATTTTGTTGCTCTATCTTGAATTTTGTATTTTCCTATTGTTTGCACTGTGAATATTTGCTTGGCCCTTTGCATATTTCATCCATTTTTCTTGCTCAAAATCACTTCCTGCATCTCGTATCTATGTTTCTGGAATCATATTTTGCCCAGACCAATATTCTGAGTTTCTCCAATGTTTTCTTGTAATAGTGTCATAGTTTCAGGTCTTAGATTTAAGTCTTTAATCTATTTTGATTTTATTTTTGTATATGGTGAGAGATAGAGGTCTAGTTTCATTCTTCTGCATATGAATATCCAGTTTTCTTAGTACCATTTATTGAAGAGACTGTCTTTTCCCCAGTGTATATGTTCTTGGTACCTTTGTTGAAAATGAGTCCACTGTAGGTGTGTGGATTTTTTCTAGGTTCTGTATTATGTTCCATTGTTCTATGTATCTGTTTGTATGCCAGTATCATGCTGTTTTTGTTATTATAACTCTAGTTTATTTAAAGACAGGTAATGTGATTTTTCCAGCTTTATTTTTTTGCTCAGGATAGCTTTTGCTGTCCTGGGTCTTTTGTGTTTCCATATAAATTTTAGAATTATTTTTTCTGTTTCTGTGAAGAATATCATTGGTATTTTGACAGGGATTGCATTGAATCTGTAGATTGCTTTGGGTGGTATGGACATATTAACTATACTGATTCTTCTAATTCGTGAATACAGAATATCTTTCCACTTTTAAAATTTTAATTTAATTGTATTTGTGCTATTATAAATGAGATTACTTTCTTGATTTCTTTTTCAGATTGTTCACTGTTGGCATATAGAAATGCTACTGATTTTGGATATTGATTTTTGATCCTGCAACTTTACTGAATTTGTTTTTCAATTATCATCGTTTTTTGGTGGAGTCTTTAGGTTTCTCCAAATATAAGATCATATCATCTGCAAACAAAGATAATTGGACTTCTTCCTTTCCAGTGTGAATGTCCTTTACTTCTTTCTCTTGTCTGATTGCTGTAGCTAGGACTTCTTGTACTATGTTGAATAACAGTGGGGAAACTGTGCATTCTTGCTGCCTAAACACATTCGTTAGATGATCTTTTAGAATAAAATTGTTGCCAGTAAACTGATTCACTATTTTTTCTCTCTCACAAAGTATGACATAAGAGTGCATATAATATATATGTTTATATAATTAATAAGGTTATTTCAGTTTCACTATATAGCTCTCTCCTATATTATTTAAACAAACACCACCCAGTTTATGCTTTCTCAGTTTTATTTGTCTGAAAATGTCTATATTTAACATTTGCTCTCAAAAGATATTTTTACTGAGTATAGAATTCGGGGTTGAAAAATATAGACATACCTCATTTTATTTCACTTCATTTTATTGAGCTCTGCAGACACTGTGTTTTTTACAAATTGTAGATTTGTGGCAACCCTGGTCAAGCAAATGCATCAGTGCTATTTTTTCCAACAACATGTGATCACTTCATATCTCTGTGTCACATTCGGTAATCCTCGCGATGTTTCAAATTTTAAAATTATCACATTTGTTATGGTTATCTGTGATCAGCAATCTTTGATGTTACCATTGGAATCATTTGGGGGCACCAAGACCCATGCCCATAAAAGACAGTGAAGTTAGTTGATAAATGTATGTATTCTAACCGCTCCACAGACCAGCAATTCCCTCATCTCACTCCCTCTCCCCAGGGCCTCTCTATTCCCCAAGGCACAACAATATTGAAAATAGGCCAATTAATGATCCTACAGTGGTCTCTAAGTGTTCAGCTGAAAGGAAGAGCTGCATATCTCTTACATTAAACCAAAAGCTAGAAATGATTAGGCTTAGTGAGAAATGCATGTTGAAAGCAAAGATAGGCCTAAAACTAGGCCTCTTGCACCAAACAGCCAAATTGTAAGGGTAAAGGAAAAGTCCTTGAAGGAAATTAAAACTGCGAATCCAGTGAACACACAAATGATAAGAAAGCAAAAGAGCATTATTGCTGGTGTGGAGAAAGTTTGGGTAGTCTGGATAGACGACCAAACCAGACAACATTCCCTTGAGCCAAAGCCTAACCCAGAGCAAGTCTCTGATTTTCTTCAATTCTAGGAAGACCAAAAGAGGTGATGAAGCTACAGAAGAAAAATTTGAAACTGGCAGAGGTTGGTTCCTGAGGTTTAAGGAAAGAAATCATCTCCATAACATAAAAGGACAAGGTGAAGCAGCAAATGCTGATGGAGAGGGAGGCTGCTGCAAGTTATCCATAAGAATTTTCTTTTCTTTTCTTTTTTCTTTTCTTCCTTTACTTCCTTTTTTCCTTCCTTCCTTCCTTCTCTCTCCCTTTCCTTTCCTCTCCTTTCCTCTCCTCTCCTCTGCTCTCCTCTCCTCTCCTCTCTTTTTAGAGATAGGGTCTTGCTCAGTCACCCAGGCTGGAGTGAAGTGACACAATCATAGCTCACAGTAGCCTTGAACTTCTGGGGCCAAGGAATCCTCCCACCCCAGCCTCCCTAAGTAGCTAGCACTACCCATGCACCATTGCACCCAGCTAATTTCAAACAACAACAACAAAAAATTGTTTTGTAGAGATGAGGCCTCGCTATGCTGCCCAAGCTGGTCTCAAGCAATCCTCCTGCCTCGGCCTCCCAAAGTGCTGATATTACAGGCATGAGTCACTATGTTGGGCCGACAGGCTTTCAACATACACAAAACATCCTTGTATTGGATGAAAGCCATCTGGGACTTTCACAGCTAGAGAGATGTCAAGGCCTGACTTCGGAGCTTCAAAAGACAGGCTGACTCTTTTGTTAGAGGCGAATGCAGCTGGCGACTTTAAGTTGAAGCCAATGCTAATTGACCATTCTGAAAATCCTGGGGCCCTTAAGAGTTCTGCTTAATCTACTCTGCCTGTGCTCTGTGAATTAAAAAAAAAACAAAGCTTGGATGATGGCAAATCTGTTTTCAGTGTGGTTTACTAAACATTTTAAGTCTACTGTTGAGTATTACTGCTCAGAAAAAAGGATTTCTTTCACAATGCACCTAGTCACCCAAGAGCTCTGATGGAGATGTGTAAGGAGAGTAATGTTGTTTTCATGCCTGTTAACACAGTATGCATTTTGTAGCCCATGGATCAAGGAATCATTTCGACTTTCATGTCTTGTTATTTAAGAAATACATTTCATAAGGCTATAACTGTTATAAATAGTGATACTTCCGATGGATATGGGCCAAGTAAATTGAAAACCTTCTGGAAAGAATTTACCATTCTGGATGCCATTAAGAACAGTCACGATCCATGGAAGGAGGTGAAAATATCAACATTAACAAGAATTTGGAAGAAGTTACTTTCAACCCTCACGAATGACTTTGAGGGATTCAAGATTTTAGTGGAGGAAGTCACTGCAGATGTTGTAGAAATAGCAAGAGAACTAGGATTAGAAGTGGATCCTGGAGATATGACTGAATTGCTGCAATCTCATGAGAAAATGAACGGATGAGGAGCTGCTGCTTCTGGATGAGCAAATAAAGTGGTTTCTTAAGATGGAGTCTGCTCCTGGTGAAGATGCAGGATTCAACGTTGTTGAAATCACAATAAAAGATTTAGAATATTTCATAAAGTTAGTTGATAAAGCAGTGGCAGGTTTGAGAGGGTTTACTCCAATTTCCAAAGAAGTTCTGCTATGGGTAAAATGCTATCAAACAGCATCAAATGCTACAGAGGTATCTTTCATGAAAGAAAGAGTCCACCAATGTGGCAAACTTAATTGTTGTCTTGTTTTTTTTCAATTGCCACGGCCACTCCAACCTTCAGCAACCACCACCCTGATCAGTTTGCAGCCATCAACATTGAAGTGAGAACTTCCACCAGCAAAAAGATTACAACTTGCTGAAGGCTTAGATGATTGTTAGCAATTTTTAGCAATCAAGCATTTTTTAAATTAAGATATGTACATATTTTTAGACATAATGCTATTACATACTTAATAGACTATAAAATAGTGTAGTCTATTAACTGTACAACTCAGGATAACTTTTACATACACTGAGAAACCAAAAAATTTGTATGACTTGCTTTATTGAAGTGGTCTGGAAGTTGACATGCAATATAGCCGAGGTGCGCCTATATTTTCTCTTTGAACATATCATTCCACTTGTTTCTCTCTTCCATTGTTTTTAGAAGAGATAAGCTATCAGTCTAAGTTTTACTACTTTGTAGGTAATATATGTTTTCTCCCCAGCTGCTTTTAAGACCTTCTCTTTTCTGGTTACTAAAATACGTTTAGGTGCAGAATTCTCTTTATTTATGCTGCTAACATTTTATTGCACTTTATGAAATTTACCCAATTCTGGAAAATGATAGCCATTATCTCCCATATATTGCCACTCCCCCATTCACTTGGTTTTCTCCTTCTGACACTGAATAGATATATGCTGGAACTTTTCACTCTACCATCCACATCTGTTAACTTCTCTCTCGTAATTTCCATTGTTTGCTCTAGGGGTTGATCTTCTGATAATTTCTTGATATCTATCTTATCCTTTAGCAGTGTCTAATCTACTATTTAATCTATTGGATTTCTCACTTAGCTGTTATATTTTTCACCTTTAAAACATCTGTGTGATTGTTTTTCAAATCTGCTTGATAAATATTAATAGTCCCTTGTTTCTTTGTCGTAATTTCATTATCCTTTGAACTTAAAAAAAAAGCAAAAACAACTAAACAAACTTATTTCCTGTTCCACATCTGTTAAGTTAAACACCTGCTCTTTGAATAGGTCTTATTCTGGTGACCTGTCACTCTCCTTTGTCCTTTGTCCACCCATTAAAACTAAAGATCTCAGATTCTGCTCCCTCCCACTAAATTAAAGACATCTTTGTCTATGGTACAGATCTACCTGGTTAACCTTACACTTTGGCAGAACAGAGAGAAAGTTTGGAAAGTCTCTTCAGGTAGACCTTGCCAAGTGTCCCTGCCATATGCAGGTCAGAAATCTGCAAAGTGAAAAAGCAGGTAAGAGGGCCAGCTGTGCCTGAGTTTAAGTGGTTAAAGAGAAAATATTAATGAGGTGTCTGCTTTTGAGATGCAGCAACTTAGCCCACTAGTGAAACAGGGCCCAATAAAGATCACTGTTTCTCCAATTGGATCAATCAATCTTCTTTTTGGGGGATGGGGGAGCAAATGAGTAGAGGTGGGTGGGGAGCAGTGAAGTATTGGCAGAAGTCTCCTCCTGAAAGCAGCCTATAGACACTTTTGGTTTTCCACATCACAATCTCTTGGCTCACCTGATTTCAGCTGCAGCTGCTGTGGATAGTTTGTGTGAGCTCAGCCCCCTTGCTGGCAGCATTGCATCTGGAGAAAGTTCTATTTTTCAGCTCTCTGCCTTGGAGATTTATCTAGAGCCTTGGGAATCTATTTAGCCTTCCAGCAAGATGGCGATGCTCAACCAATGTGGAGGGGAAGCTGGTGGATATTATGGCTGTGTCTTGGGTAACTTCCATTGACAGCGTCTTTGGTTTTTTTTCCTCTGGGGCTGCTAACATTCCCTAAAGACTATCTGCTTCTCTTCTGCCATCTGGTAGCTGAAGTGGGAAGAAGGAAAACTTTTCCATATTTTATGTAATTTCCTGTTCTCAACTGGGGAATCAGTCACAGTGATTACAAAAATCTTTCATGTCCTTAACAATGTTCCCTAAACTACATGGCCTTAACCAGCAACTATTGGATATTCTGTAGGTGGAAGTTACGGTGCTAATCTCTGTGTTTCTGTCCATAACACCAAGATGTGGGCCCTGACTTTGCATTATTGACCATGTCTTTTGACTGGAAAAATGCATCACATTCATTATAAACATGAAAATAATAGTTTAAATTTAAACATAGATATATGTGAAAACATCTTGATAACATTGTTCTAGCATCAGAATTAGCTATCAGTTGTACTGACATTTAAAATACTTTTTTTATTTTGAAAAATTCAATGTGCTAAGAATAGCATAATGAATGCTCTTATATTCTTCACCTAGATTCACCAATTGTTCTTTTTGGCCCATTTTCTTCCCCTCTCTGTCTCTCTCTGTATTTCCCCTTATCTGTGTCTGTCCTTCACATATGTATATATATATGTGTATACACATAAACACAGACATGTACACATGTATTTGCTGAATCATTTGAGAGTAAGCCATGATGTCACCTTTTGCATGCATCTACACAGACAAATGTATATTTTTAAATATAACTACAGTACAGTGATCAAAATCAGGAAATTTAACATGGATGCAATGGTCTTATCAAGAATACATATCCAAATTTTGCTAGTTTCTTCAGTAATGTCTTTCATAATAATATTCTTCCTCATCCAGTATCCACTATAGAAGTGTAGGCATTTTATTTAATTAAAAAAAATTTTGCCAGATGCAGCAGCTCACACCTGTAATCCCAACACTTTGGGAAGCCCAGGTGGGCGGATCAGTTGAGGTCAGGAGTTTGAGACCAGCCTGGCCAACATGGTGAAACCCCGTTTCTACTAAAAATACAAAAATTAGCCAGGTATGGTGATGCATGTTTGTAATCCTAGCTACTTGGGAGGCTAAGGTGGGAAGATCGCTTGAACCTAGGAGGCGGAATTTGCAGTGAACTGAGATTGTGCCACTGCACTCCAGTCTGGGTGACAGAGCAAAACTGTGTCTCAAAAAAAAAAAAAAAAAAAAAAATTTTTTTTCTTTTCTCACTCCCACCTTCATCACAGTTCCTAGGTCTCTTATTTAATTTTTTAATCCTTTTAGTCTGCTTTAATCTGGAAAATTTCATCAACCTGTCCTTTTTTGGTCTTTCATGACATTGATATTTTTGAAGAATACAGGCCAAGTGTTTATATAATCTGACACTTGTAAAAAGAAGTTTTAAAATAGCAAATCTGAGAATGAGTATACCGTTGGCCCTCTATATTTATGGGTTCTGTATCCTCAGATTCAACCAACTGTGGATGGAAAATGTTTGGGAGAAAAAAGTCAATCAAACTAAGATAAATTCAAAAATACAGTTTAATAACTATATAGCATTTACATTGTATTAGATATTATAAGTAATCTAGAGATGACGTAAAGTATATGGGAGGATGTGCGTAGGCTATATGCAAATTCTATGCCATTTTATGTAAGGGACTTGAGCATTTGAGAATTTTGGTACCAATCCCTTGTGGATGCCAAGAGATGACTGTACTTCATATCTATAGACATGATTGTGGTTTCTTTAGATTGTGTCAGTTTGTGGCTTGAATTTTACAAACATCCCTCTGTCTTCAAAGTACTCTGTGCTTCATGCATGTATGTGTGTATATACATATAAATATATATATAAATATACATATATTTAAATTAAGAGGAAATAAATGGATTTAGGGCTTTGAGACACTCCCTGATATAATTAGGGTCAATCATGCAATTAGGGATCAATTGTCGATTTTGAAATGCAGACCACATAGATTTTAACACTTTGGCAGATTAATTAATTCAACTTATGTTAAGAAGACACACCTAAAAACAAAATGTATGGTAATATATAAAATTAAATTTGAATCAAGAAACTGATTTTTGAAGGCTAAAATTAAAAAATTTTGCGTGCATATTTAGAGAATAAGATTGGTGATTCTATACAGTCTGCACGAACGATATATGGTAACCTACTTTTTATGTGATTTCCCCTTAGAACTAAAATCCCAGTTATAATGAAGAAAAAGGATATTACTCATTAAAAAGAAACGTTCCAATATCCAAAGCACAGAAGGTAAGCTACGTTTATATATAGCAGTGCAGTTCCCTCGGCTTTGCCATTGAGCGTATTCCAGTTGAACCAAAGCTCAATTGTTGTAATGTCATTGAGGAACAATCTACAGAAGTTTCCCCTTAAGAATTTTGATTTTCAGAACAAAATGAAAGACAACATGAGACTAAAATGGATAAGCAAGACAAAGAGCTGTCAGAGGTGCTTAATCTCTGGACTCCTACAGGTTAATGGACCCAGAACCAGGAATTACTGCTATTGAAGACAACAGATAAGTTATATTTATTATATAAGCCTTGAAGTATGGAATTTCCTTATTTGTTCTGTAATTGTTATGTGTAACTCTAGTATGATGGGATTAGAGAGACTCAAGCATGCATTCATTCCTGCTTTTGAATAATATTGAGCTCCAAATTGTTTCCCATGTGCTTTTTCAGACATAGGTGATGTATGAACATTCAAAAATATGTGTACCTTACTCCTCAGCCTGTTATACTACCTTAATTACATTATAATCAGTGCATTATAATTATGGCTAATTTCAGAAAGTTTCTGCTTTGTTTTAAAACTATATTGCTAATTCAAGGCTCTACATTGAATGCCTCAGTATTTGTTGCAATTGTTGGTACTAACGTCGGGAATTGAATTATCAAAGTGTCTGCCTGATTCAGAGGAATAGAAACCCTCTCGATAATCTGTGCCGTGTTCCAGATCAAAGGAGGGATCGAAACTGCTGTTCACAGTCGTTGCTCAGGGAACACTATTATCCATTTTGAACTGAAACTATGGGAAGACACTGTATAACGTACGTTTGTAGAATGTGTAATTTAACATGAGATGGTATTTTCAAAAGGGAAATGATAGAGATGTAATTAGCTCCAGGTATTGTTACTAATCTTTTTGACCCTTTCTTATACTGCTGAGGTGACTTTCTAACCGGAAGATAACATTGATAGTTATTTATTTAAATGAAAAATAGTAAAACAATTCACAACAGTTTAACATTTTTAATGTGTGACACTTATTTATGGAGCTAGTGCAAGTATGAAAGTGACTCTATGGTCACATACATGAATAATTCACCCAATTACCTCATTCTTGTTCTTCCTAATTCTAATAGAACTGTAGAAACTGAAATATGACTTCTTATTCAGTGTGAATTAGTACCTTCGGGTGAACTAAAAATACAAGTTGTCTGTAATATATTTTTGGTTTGTCTGTTTGAATGGAAGGATAAAGACAAGGGAGGAACTGAAATTGCCTTTTTTCTTGAGAGGTCAGAGATGAAACTTAGACACATGGAAGGGCTTCAGAAATATCGCAAAGACAACAGCAGCAGAAAGTCCACAGCCTCCCTTCATTTCCCATTAAATATTCTTCTTGCTTTGCTTTTTAGTCTCTCTTTTTATTTTCTGTGATAGCAGCAGCATATAACTCAGAATAAGCTTTTCTATGATATTTGAGAACTGAAGTTTTAGGACGCTGCTCAATGAAGTAAAATCCAAAAGAAGGCTTTACTGGAAAGAGTGTCTGATTTCTGAATTAATAGTAGGAAAAGGAGTTGGAGGATGAGGGGAATATTTAAAAGATGTTTTTAAATGTTTTGAGTTTGGGATCACTTCAGCGAGTTAAAATGCTTTCTTCCTTGCTAATTCTTTTTCTTTACTTTTCTTATTAACTTTTCCTGTTTTCCCTTCCTGCCACATGCCACATGATATTATATTGACTCTATCAGCAAGATTACACACACACTCTGGTGAAAGAGATGGGCATGGTTGGCATTGCATGAAGACTGTTGTGGCTAGAGTCCAGCATAGAATGACACAGGAAAGTAAGATGAAGGATCCCACCTAAGGACCCTCTATTCCATAGGCCAGGGCTTGGCAAATTATAGTCCACTGGCTAAATCCCACCCTCACCTTTCTCTGTGTGTGTGTGTGAGCAAAGATTTATTGGAACACAGCCATACCCATCTATTTACATATTATCTGTGGCTGTTTTCAGAGCAATAGCAGAATTGAGCAGCTATAACAGAGACCATATTGCCTGCAATGCATCGAATTTTTATTTTAATTTTTTGAGCTTAAAACATTTTTTTTTTTTTTTTTTTTTTTTTTTTTTTGAGACGGAGTCTCGCTCTGTCGCCCAGGCTGGAGTGCAGTGGTGCAATCTCGGCTCACTGCAAGCTCCGCCTCCCGGGTTCACGCCATTCTCCTGCCTCAGCCTCTCCGAGTAGCTGGGACTACAGGCGCCAGCCACCACGCCCGGCTAATTTTTTGTATTTTTAGTAGAGACGGGGTTTCACCGTGGTCTCGATCTCCTGACCTCGTGATCCGCCCGCCTTGGCCTCCCAAAGTGCTGGGATTACAAGCGTGAGCCACCGCGCCCGGCCGCTTAAAACATTTTTAATTGGGGTAAGAACACTTAACATGAGATCTACATCTCTACATCTCTAAGTGTACAATACAGTGTTGTTATCTATAGGCACAATATTGTCTAGCAGATCTCCAGAACTTATTCATGGGCTAAGAATATTTAGCAAGAATGTTTAACGAGAGCTACCCTCTTAATAAATTTCTAAGTGTGCAATACATTACTGTTGACTCTAGATACAATATTGTACAAGAGATTTCTTCTAGAACTTATTCATCCTGCTTGACTGAAACTTTATGCCCATTCGTTAGTTACTCCCCATTTCCCCTGCCCCCGTCCCCAGCCCGTGGCAACAGCCATTCCACTCTTGGATTCTATGAATTTACTATTTTAGATACCTCATATAAGTGGAGTCATGCAGTATATTTAGCTCTCTACGATTGGCTTATTTCCAGATGTTGCTCATGGATTGCAGGTGTGCCGAAGATATTGGTCTATAGGCCATGGCTGGCCTCTTATAAGATCGCAAGGGGTCACAGTCTGGGGCAGGACATAATTTGAGTTATATTTTTAAAGATCATTTGGGCAGATTAATGATGATTTTAATACAGAACGAATTTCCTGTCAATCTCAGAGACTACTTTGTAATAACAAAAATGACCATTTTGATCACACTTCATAGTTTACAGTGTAATTCAGAGTGGTCTCAAAAGGCATTTGCAGCTGGAAAATGTTACTTTAGGAGAGACAGTACCTCTGAATAAAAGGCATATGTCTAAGTGTATGTATGTATTTAGTACCCTTTTCTTCAAGTAACTAAATATCTAGGTTCACTAAGGGGATTTAAAAATGTATTTATTTATTTATTATACTTTAGGTTTTAGGGTACATGTGCACAATGTGCAGGTTTGTTACATATGTATCCATGTGCCATGTTGTTTTGCTGCACCCATTAACTCCTCATTTAGCGTTAGGTATATCTCCTAATGCTGTCCCTCCCCCCTCCCCCCACCCCACAACAGTCCCTGGAGTGTGATGTTCCCCTTCCCGTGTCCATGAGTTCTCATTGTTCAATTCCCACCTATGAGTGAGAACATGTGGTGTTTGTTTTTTTGTCCTTGCAATAGTTTACTGAGAATGATGTTTTCCAGTTTCATCCATGTCCGTACAACGGACATGAACTCATCATTTTTTATGGCTGCATAGTATTCCATGGTGTATATGTGCCACATTTTCTTAATCCAGTCTATCGTTGTTGGACATTTGGGTTGGTTCCAACTCTTTGCTATTGTGAATAGTGCCACAATAAACATACGTGTGCATGTGTCTTTATAGCAGCATGATTTATAGTCCTTTGGGTATATACCCAGTAATGGGATGGCTGGGTCAAATGGTATTTCTAGCTCTAGATCCCTGAGGAATCGCCACACTGACTTCCACAATGGTTGAACTAGTTTACAGTCCCACCAACAGTGTAAGAGTGTTCCTATTTCTTCACATCCTCTCCAGCACCTGTTGTTTCCTGACTTTTTAATGATGGCCATTCTAACTGGTATGACATGGTATCTCATTGTGGTTTTGATTTGCATTTCTCTGATGGCCAGTGATGATGAGCATTTTTTCATGTGTTTTTTGGCTGCATAAATGTCTTCTTTTGAGAAGTGTCTGTTCATGTCCTTCGCCCACTTTTTGATGGGGTTGTTTGTTTATTTCTTGTAAATTTGTTTGAGTTCATTGTAGATTCTGGATATTAGCCCTTTGTCAGATGAGGAGGTTGCAAAAATTTTCTCCCATTCTGTAGGTTGCCTGTTCACTCTGATGGTAGTTTCTTTTGCTGTGCAGAAGCTCTTTAGTTTAATTAGATCCCATTTGTCAATTTTGGCTTTTGTTGCCATTGCTTTTGGTGTTTTAGACATGAAGTCCTTGCCCACGCCTATGTCCTGAATGGTATTGCCTAGGTTTTCTTCTAGGGTTTTTATGGTTTTAGGTCTAACATGTAAGTCTTTAATCCGTCTTGAATTAATTTTTGTATAAGGTATAAGGAAGAGATCCAGTTTCAGCTTTCTACATATGGCTAGCCAGTTTTCCCAGCACCATTTATTAAATAGGGAATCCTTTCCCCATTTCTTGTTTTTGTCAGGTTTGTCAAAGATCAGATAGTTGTAGATATGCGGCATTATTTCTGAGGGCTCTGTTTAAATATGCTTTATGCAACCCTATTGTACCATGCTTAAACAAACATTATATATAAAAATCTAGACCTGATAAATTAGTACAGGGGCCCAAGATGTTCAACAAGTAGTTGAGTCGAGATATTGATCTTCCCTCTTGCACCTAAATAGGATCCCACTGACAATTCATTGCAAGTCGTGTTTTCAGAACATTTCTTTTGCTTTCAGCAAGTCATGCCTGCAGGCAAGCCAGTTCATAACTGGCAAGTGCATGCTTGAATGTCAACTAGAAGTAATAAACAGTGGCCCACTGCCCATCTCTCATAGGGATAGAGACTGTTGACTCTTTAGTGGTACGTAGAACAGGGCCAAACAGAACACTGGTCTTGGGAATTGGGCCCATGGCTAGGTCTTCGGATTCCTTTCTGCAAATGTCTACCCTGGAACTTAGACCCATAACAGGATCCCCAGAACTATTTTAGGAGAAGCCCAGAGCCAGATCAGCTGGGCCCAGGATGCACTGAAAATCCCCTGTGTTTTTTAGATATCTGGGGATTCTGCAGACTTGAGTCTTATCTGATAACTCTGGATCGCTATTAATCCAATTTGGACCAAGACAATATTTGGGCTGACATGACGTGCTAACCCGGTTCTCACCCATAAAATACACATATACACACACATCAGTGTGGAAGCACTTGGGCATTTGGAACTTGAAGAGACTGTTGGCCACCATGTGGGGGCTCCCAAAACCTGCGGGGAAGTGAGCTGGGGTTGTAGTCCCTCCGTGGGATAAATTGATCAGACCCACTTCAAACAATTGTGTGGTAGGGCCAAAATTACAAATGGAGCTTGAGAACCACTCCATCCCTAATGTTCCCACTACTATGAGAGACTTTGTGTACATATACCCTCTCCCCGGCTGGCATGTAACTTCTTGGGCATAAGGGTACCAGAGAGGTCTTCCCTAGGAAAGACAGATGCAGGAAGAGGCCCACACAAGCCCTGCTCAAGATTTCTGGGCTTCTGCGTACCCACGATGTGGTCTACAAGAGCAGATGTGGGCTCTGGGCAGACCTGTCCTCTTGGCCTACAGACTACTTGCTCCATGGGGTGTCACATAATTAAAGGAGGTCCAGAGCTCTCTGAAGCTTGGGGCCCAGGACAGGGGTCGGGGTGACTAAGTTCAAGAATGGTTAAGGACAACATTTCTCAATTGACATTTGAGATTAGATACTGCTTTGTTGTGAGAGCTGTCCTGTGCATTGTAGAATGTTTAGCAGCATTCCTGACCTCTACCCGCTAGGTGCCAATAGCATCCTCCTAGTTGTGATAGTCAAAAGTATCCATGTACCCTAGAACTTAAAGTATAATAATAATTTTTTAAAAAGTATCCTTGGCCGGGCGCGGTGGCTCACGCTTGTAATCCCAGCACTTTGGGAGGCCGAGGCGGGCGGATCACGAGGTCAGGAGATCGAGACCCCGGTGAAACCTCGTCTCTACTAAAAAATACAAAAAATTAACCGGGCGTGGTGGCGGGCGCCTGTAGTCCCAGCTACTCGGAGAGGCTGAGGCAGGAGAATGGCGTGAACCCGGGAGGCGGAGCTTGCAGTGAGCCGAGATTGCGCCACTGCACTCCAGCCTGGGCGACAGAGCGAGACTCCGTCTCAAGAAAAAAAAAAAAAAGTATCCATAGACAATGTTTGGCAAATGTGGCCAAATGTCCCCTGGAGGGCAAAACCACCTCTGGTTGAGAACCACTGTTACACTGGATACCATTTAGTCCCAGCATGTGTCAGTCTCACTTGTTGACCCAGAACTGAATCATCCTTCACTGGGCTGTTAAAACAAGTATAAAATGCAAAGTGAGGCAGCTCCTTTATATTATATGCCATACCATAATTGTGCATAATGGTGGTTCTAGCCTTGCAAGAGTTTGTTCACAATCGCAATGGGAGGTAAAATCAGAAATCTGTGTTCTCATATTGTATCAGGCTGATATTAGGGAAGAATTCATTATGCAGTTGACCAGTATTTTAGAACCAAATATCCAAGAAAAATTGTCATCTCATGCACCGATTCTATAAAATGCATTCAATGAAACCATGATTTTCATTCCATTAACTCATAAGAAATCAATTTGGTGTTATAAATCCAAAGTTGTGAATAGGATGCAAATGTTAAGAATATAAAGAAATGTAGCCATAAAAAAGAATGAGTTTATGTCCTTTGCAGGGACATGGATGAAGCTAGAAGCCATCATTCTCAGCAAACTTACACAGAAACAGAAAACCAAACACCACATGTTCTCACTCATAAGTGGGAGTTGAATAATGAGAACTCATGAGCACAGGGAGGGGAACATCACACACCAGGGCCTGTCGGGGGTTGGGGGCGAGGGGAGGGAAAGCATTAGTGCAAATACCTAATGCATGTGGGGCTTAAAACCTAGATGATGGGTTAATAGGTGCAGCAGACCACCATGGCACATGTATACCTATGTAACAAACCTGTACATTCTGCACATATATCCCAGAACTTAAAGTAAAAAAAAGAAAAAAAGATAGAAGGAAATACTTCCCACCAAAATCGAGATTAATGAATGTTACATTTAATCCCAATTTCAGCATGTGGCTAACTCCTAGAAACTAGAGTCCACTTGAAATCATGTTTTTACGATCCCCTTAATAAAATAATATTAAAATAATAAGGTACCCACTTACCCCAAATGAATCAAATCTACATTATTGAGTTTTGCCTCTTTTTTCCTTTTATTCTTCTTTTGCAAAAGTGCATATTAAAGAAGAAATTTCATTTTAATTAGTCAGGAAAATATAGACAGTGGTTAACCAACTATGGCCTATGGGCCAAATCCAGCCAGCCCGGTGCTTTGTAAATAAAGTTTATTAGAACACAGTCATGCACATTCATTTACATATTTTCTATGACTTGAATAGTTGTGATCAATTGAGACTGAATGGCCCACAAAGCTGAAAATATTTACTATCTGCCCTTTACGTGAAATTTTTTTGACCCCTGATATAGGAGATTCGGGGATGTAGGGTGTCACTACAGAGGGCTTCCAAATATTTAAATTCATAGTTACATCAAGCCACAGACCCTTTTAGCAACTGTATACTCAAGTCCTCATTTCATGTTCATGAGGGTTGTAGTAGTTATTTTGGTAATTTTCTGAACGTGCCATAGTACAAGTGATCTGATTTTTGTGTTAGCTACTTGGGCACCAACCCATTGGTTGAGGTGTAGGGCGTTGTATTTCTCAATGGATGAATCCACGTTACTTATGTACTAGATGATTGTCACGAGGGGATCTTGGTTAAACATACCATTGCATTCTGATAAAATTATCTCACATCCAATTATACCTTTTTAAATGATGTGTCAATAAAATGTATCAAGCATTGAAATGGATCATGGAATAAGCAATTCTCTCTTTTTCTTAAAAACTCTTGATATTTGAACATTGCTTGTATTTTCTTAATACCAAGAAATAATTTCAGATGGGTTCTTTAGTGTATTCATATGGAAGGAGGGCAGGCAGCTGTTTTGAGGTCTACCGTTTGTCACTAAGATGATTGTCCTGTTATTTCATGGAATTTTTAATTCTGATTTTTCTTTTCTGATTCAGGGAAAGTCAGTGATAGAATTATATTATGATGCTTCTGTGCATTTATGTTGTCTCAAGTTATCTAAAATAGTTTTGAATATCATGCTTGAGAGGATTTAAGAACTGTAGAAAACATAATTTAAAAAAATTTTAGGACCCCAGTCTTCTTTAACATATGTGCTATATAGTACTTATATATCATAACCATATGGCTCTACTATACTTAATAGTTTATCACACTATTAGTATTATCATGTGTAATATAACATTAAATATCCCTAATATAAATGTGTATATATGTATGGGTGTGTGTAAACTCTATGTGCTTATAGGTGTATGTTTATTGTACAGTGTGTGAAAAGCAGTAATCTATAAACAAAATTGATGGTAAGACCTTGACATAGGAAACTGCCTGTCAAGGTCAGATGTTTCTTTCTTGATGTAACTGAACTTGGTTATCCTGACTCCGCTATCTTTGTGAAGCGTAGAAAATGCTAATGGTGTAAAATGAAACATTCATTACCCTGCTTGTTTAGAACTTTTAGAGATAGATTTCTTCCTTTCTTTTACATTGTATTCTTGACTTTTTACTTTGACTAACTCTCCAAATCATTAAACATTGCGCCCATCCCAACTGTCCATTCCCAACTTTTTCAGTGCTGTCTTCTACGAAGCCAGCCTTGGAGGCAGCATTCTCATGAACTCCCCTGGTTGGCAACGTGAGTATGTGGCCTCGTCACAAACACAGTGTCCTTTGGTCCCAATCTCTTATTTCTATCTGTTGACTATTTCCTAATCACAACCAGCTCAAACCCACCCCCACTGACAGAAGAGTTACTCAAACACAAGCTGAATGTTGATGTTGTCTTTGTTTTCGATATTGCTCTTCTAAAGAACGCACCTCCCGACCGGGCACGGTGACTCATGCCTGTAATCCCAGCACTTTGGGAGGCCAAGATGGGTGGATCATTTGAGGTCATGAGTTCGAGAACAGCCTGACCAACATAGCGAAACCTTGAATCTACTAAAAATACAAAATTAGCCAGGCATGGTGGCGCGTGCCTGTAACCTCAGCTACATGGGAGGCTGAGGCAGGAGAATAGCTTGAACCTGGGAGTCAGAGGTTGCAGTGAGCCGAGATCATGCCATCGAACTCCAGCCTGGGCAACCAGAGTGAAACTCTGTCAAAAAAAAAAAAAAAAAAGAAAAAGAAAAATCTATACTAGAGTTCTGAGGGAGGTGCGTTTTTGTTTGTTTTTGTTTTGTTTGTTTTTGAGACAGGGTCTTACTCTGTCACCTAGGCTGGAATGCAGTGACTCGATCTCGGCTCACTACAACCTCTGCCTCCCGGGTTTAAGCCATTCTTGTGCCTCAGCCTCCAGAGTAGTTGGGATTACAGGCGCGTGTGCCACCATGCCTGGCTAGTTTTTGTATTTTTAGTAGAGACAGCTTTTGCCATGTTGGCCAGACTGGTCTTGAACTCCTGACCTCAAGCAGTCCACCTGCCTCAGCCTCCCAAAGTGCTGGGATTGCAAGCATGAGCCTCTGCGCGCAGCCTAGTATAGCTTCTTTATCTTGTATGTTCATTTCCTCCCCCACTCCCAAACTGTGAGCTGACTGAGTGGAAGAACTATGTCTCAATTATCTTTATATGCCCCCAGGGGGATGTCTCTGCACACAGTTGGGGACAAGTGAACATTTGTAGAATGAAAAAATAATTCAAAATAACTTTTAAGCCCCTCATATTGGAAAGAGAGTGTAAGCAGTGGATTTTCTTCCATGCCAATTTAACTGACCCAGTCCCTGATGCTAAAATCTAGCAGAGGTCATGGCATTTCCTAGCTGGAGAGGAATTTTAGGCCATGCGCTCTAGTCATTTCAGTTAACCATCAAGAAATGTGAGACTAAGAGAGCAAAGAAAAATAAACGTTTATACAATACCAACTGTATGCTAGATCAGGGCTTTGCAAATGTCAAATCTTCATGGTAACCTCTTGCATACTCACCACTTGCTATGAGGAATAGAAGCATAAAGTGAGAAATCATGGCATGGTTGACTTCAAGTGACAGGTGGAGCCTAATTACAGGGCTGAGAAGAGTGGGTTCTGTGGGGCCTCAAAGCCATGCTCACTTCCTTGCATCCTTCCCAGGCAGCCCCTGTCTTGTCTTGGTTTGGGCTGCTATAACAAAGTACCACCTACTGGGTGGCTTATGAGCAACAGAAATTTATTTCTCATGGTTCTGGAAACTGAGTGGCTTATGAACAACAGAAATTAATTTCTCATGGTTCTGGATGTTGGAAGTCTGAGAGCAGAGTGCTAACATGTTAGGGTTCTGGTGGGAGCCCTCTTCTGGGACTGCTGACTTCTCTTTGTGTCCCTAAAGTAGCACAGAGAGGATGAGGCAACTCTTTGGTGTCTCTTTTATATAGGCACTAATCAATTCATGAGGGCTGGGTCCTCATGACCCAAACACCTCCCAAAGGCCCCACCATCTAATACCACCACATTGGGGGTTAGGATTTCAACATATGAATTTGATGGGGATTAGTGGGGATACAAACTTTCAGTTCATAGTAGCCCCTAAGTACAAGAACTTTGTGTTGCCTGATATTAACTTAAAATCACATAATACCTAACGAACCATTTATGAGAAATACAGAAATAGAGAAGTATGTTACAACACATTTATGAGAAATACAGAAATAGAGAAGTATGTTACAACATATGACAAGGAAATCATCAGCCATATCCAGAATTAGGGAAATACTACAGGGCAAATGGCCTCATTTCTTCAACACATAAATGGCATTTAAAAATTGATAGGGGCTGGGCGTGGTGGCTCATGCCTGTAATGCAGCATTTTGGGAGGTCAAGGTGGGTGGATGCATGAGGCCAGGAGTTCGAGACCAGCCTGGCCAACATGGTGAAACCCTGTCTCTACTAAAAATGCAAAAATTAGCTGGGCGTGGTGGTGCATGTCTGTAATCCCAGCTACTTGGGAGGCATGAAAATCGCTTGAGCCTGGGAGGCAGAGGTCGCAGTGAGCTGAGATGGTATCATTGCACTCCAGCCTGGGCAATGGAGTGAAACTGTCTAAAAAAAAAAAAAAAAGATAGGGACCATTATATAATACATGACTTATAACTTGTGAACCAACTGTAAAAAGAAAATAATTTGAGAAAACTGGGGAAGTTGAACATGAACTGGTACTAAATAGCAAGAACTATTATGAATTATTTTTTGATATAAAACTATTATTTTGGTTATGTTTTAAAAATAATGTGTTACAGATACATTTTTAAATGATTATAGGTGGAAAGATATAGTGTCTGTGACTTACTTAAAAACATTCAGATGTGTTCTTCTCTTTGTACAATTAAAAGCATTTGTTGTTGCTGCTGTTGGTATTTGGTTTTTGTTGTTGTTGTTTTTGTTTGTTTTTTAGCCATAATACTCAGAGCCATTAATTTGGTCTGGCTTTAAGTTCAGATACCAGTTCTACCATGGATTCTGAGGGAAGATGAAAATTCCTCATATATGTTTAATATGACTGCATGTTACAACAAAATCAAATTTCTCTAAAATCAAAAGTGTTTGTGGACTGATGTGCTCAGGTGTAATGGAAACACTCCACTCTTCCCCTGGGAGGCAGCTGTCATTGTGGGGTCACAATGGCCCATGCTCACTGCAAACCCTCCAAGGTTACCTGAGATGTCCCATTTGGAAGCATCTCTTTCACCCAAAGCAAGAATGTCTCTCTTCTATAGTGTTGTCATAGTATCAATGAAAAAAGCCAAACTCTCAATCTGAGCCAAATATGATAATCATGGCCCAAGGCACAGTCTCATGAGGTCCTGAGAAAATGTGTCCAACATGTTTGGGTTACAGCTTGGTTTTATGTGCTTTAGAGAGACATAAGGTATCAATAGATACATGTGAGGTATACATTGGTCCAGAAAGGTGGGATGACTTGAAGGAGGGAGACAACTTGAAGGGAGGGGAGTTCTGATTGGCAATTCATTAGTTGAAAGAATTAAGTTATTATCTAAAGAGACCTGAAATCAATAGAACAGAGTGTCTAGGTAAGGATAAGGGATTGTGGAGACTGAGGTTATTATTATGTAGATGAAGTCTCATAGGTGGCTGCCCTTAGAGACAAAAGATGGGGTAAATGTTTCCTATTTAGAACTTTAAGAGGTGCTAGAATCTCAGTTAATCTCTTTAGGATTGGGAGGGATCTGGACAGGGAAAGGTCTCCTTATTTTAATGGAGATTCTTTACAGATGCAAATTCTCCCCCACTAAAGGTGGCTTTGAAGGCTACTTCAAAATATGGCAAAGAAACACATTTTGATTTCCTTCTTTATCTCTCATGTGATATTATACTAGAGTCAGGTTGGAATTTGGTCTCTTATTGCTACATAGAGTCTGTTTTGGCCAGGCGCAGTGGCTCACACACTTTGAGAGGCCAAGGAGGGAGGATTGCTTAAGCCCAAGGAGTTAGCCCTGGCATTGCAGTGAGATCCTGTCTCTACAAAAATTTAAAAATTAGCCAGTTGTGGTGGCACATGCCCACGGTCCCAGCTACTTGGCAGGCTGAGGTGGGAGGATTGCTTGAGCCCAGGAGGTCAAGGCCGCAGTGAACTGCGGTTGTGCCATCACACTATAGCTTGGGCAACAGAGCAAGACTCTGCCTCAAAAAAAAAAAAAAAAAAAAAAAAAAAAAAAAAAAAAGGAGAGTCTACTTTGTCAGTCTTAAGATCTGTTTTAATGTTAAAGCTGGAGAATTGTCCCTGAACTCAAAAGGGAGAGGGTACAATGAAGCATGTCTGAATCCCCCTTCCCATCATGGCCTGAATTAGTTTTTCAGGCTTCTTTGGAATCCCCATTGGCTGAGAGGGGAGTCAGTTCAGTCAGTTGGGGGCTTAGAATTTTATTTTTGGTTTACAGAAGCTTGGAAGTGAGTAAAACCTACAGGCAAAATGACAGCTATCTTCAAGGATTTTTGAAAGCCCTTCCTTGTATATATATATAGCTGAGGAATGTGCAAATTCATGGATCATTTACCCAAATGCTGCCTAAGAAACCCTAAGAAATCCTATCTCTTTCTCAATAGTTTTTCCGAGGAGTTGTTACTGGAAAAGGGTCCGGATCCACACCCCAAGAGAGGGTTCTTGCCCATTTTTATGGTTATTTCTTGATTATGCTAAACAAAGGGTGGATTATTCATGCCTCTTCTTTTTAGACCATATAGGGTAACTCCCTGACATTGCCATGGCATTTGTAAACCGTCACGTTGTTGGTGAGAGTGTAGCAGTGAGGACAACCAGAGGTCACTCTCGTGGCCATCTTGGCTTTGGTGGGTTTTAGCTGGCTTCTTTACTGCAACTTTTATCAGCAAGGTCTTTCTGACCTGTGTCTTGTGCTGACCTCCTATCTCATCCTGTGACTTAGAATGCCTGACCATCTGGGAATGCAGCTCGGTAAGTGTCAGCCTTATTTTACCCAGCTCCGATTCAAGATGGAGTTGCTGTGGTTCAAACACCTCTGACAGAGTCAGTGGAGAAAGAAAGGAAAGAAGTGATTCACTTCTTGCTGCCCTTTTCCCATAGAAGTACAGCTGTCCAGCTCCTTGTTGGAATGTAGAGAGACAGAAATTGAGGGCAGGGAGACAAGATTTTCTAAGGCTACCAGGGTTTGAGACCAGAATCTTCTCTCCTGGGTTGAAGGAAGGGAATCCCCAATTTCTAAACTAAAACCCACATTTAGTGCTCTAAAGATCAGCGTTTCTCAGTCTATAATGTGTACCCAAATATCCTGGAAAATCTTGTGAATATGCATATTCTGATTCAGCACTTCTGGGAAGGGGCCCGAGATGCTACATTTCTAACAAACTTCCAGAGGGTGAGCTGCTGCTTGTCCACAGACCACACCTTGAGTAGTGTGGTTACATGGTCACTTTTAGAGGTTGCATGCAATTTTATTTTTCTCTTTCTAGAATCAGATCTTTATTATATATCATTTGTGAAAACTTATCTGCTAGCCTTAGTGAGTATTCTCTGCAAATGAGTCTGCTGATAACTTTGTGTTAAATAAATGGTGACTATTCAAAACCAAATTCATTACAAGCCTGCAGAAAGGATTGGAGGATGAAGTGCTGAGTAGGGCCTGGGGATGAACATTTACTAAACTCTAGACCTTTATTTTCATACATTTTCTCAAGTAAGCCTTATAAAAGCTCTCTTAGCTTTGAGCATTATTGTCCCCATTTCATATAATAAAACTCTGAACCACAAGCTTACAACCATCCAGAGCAAAGTGTGGGAAATTCTACAGGAAAAATGACCCAGTTTCTTTTATGAAAAGAATGGCATGAAAAAAAAGAGGAGGGGCAGAAACTGTTACAGACGAAGCGACTTAAGGGACATATCAAACTACAATATCAGATTTTGTTTAAAATCTGATTTAACCAAAAAACTCATCAGTAGACATTGTTGAGACATTTGGTAAAATGGAATATAAACTGAGTATTAGGTATTAAGGAACTGTTGCCCATTTTGTTAGGTGTGGTCCTGTTACTAAGCTATAAAACAGAGTCCTTATCAGTCAGAGAACAAATGGTGAAATTATATCCTGTCTGATTTGCTTTAAAATACTTGAGAAAAGAAATAGAGAGTAGGAGGAGTAGATGAAACAAGAATGGTAGAATGTTGATAAATATTATTTTAAAAGCTTTTTATTTTGAAACTTTGAAACACTTTGAGAGTTACAGAGAAGTTGTACTTTTTTTAAGCACAGAGGGCCCAAATACGTGCTGCCTAGTTTCCCCTAATGTGATGTCTTACATAACCATGGTACAATGATCAAAACCAGGAAATTAACAAGGCAGCACTATTAACTGACCTAGAGATGTTATCTAATTTCACCTTTTCTTCCTACGAATGTCATTTTTCTTTTTCAGAATCCAACCCACGGTCCTCCCACATTGCGTTTACTTGTCATGTCTCCTTGGGCTACTGTGATCTGTGACAGTCCCCTGGCCTTTCCTGACTTTTGTGTCCCTGACACTTTTGAAGAGCACTCATTAGTTCTTTTGTAGACTGTTCCTCAATTTGCGCTTGCTTGATGTTTTTTTCATGATTACACTGAGATTATGCTAGTAATTATTATGGATGGGTGATGCATATCTAGGTTTTTCTTATATTATTCTCTCTACTTTTGGGTATTTTTGAAATTTTCCATAGTAGAAGTAACTTTTTTTTTTAAATAAAGCAGGGTGAGGTTATATAACTTTCTAAAATTGACTTAGTTACTAACTAAGCACAGCAGGGATTATAACCTAGATTAGTTTGACTAAAAAATTGGTGACCTTTACATTGTAAACAATATGATGCAGAATAAATGATCTTTAATTAGGGTTTATTCATAAGCAGCCCTTGTAGAGAGAATTTCTACTGCTCTGAACATAATTAAGCCCCAATTTATGGGTATATACCAATAATGAATATGTTAGGTCAAGGCTGAATGCTATCTTTTACAATGGCTTAGTTAGGAATAATTTAGTTTGTATGGGAAACTAAGACCCACATAAATAAGCTAAAATGAATATTGAATATATAGTGGAAGAGAGTAATATGGAATTCAATGTTATGAGAATAACCAGCTCCCTATTGGACAAGAATTGAGAAAAAGAAAACTCTGGGTATTCCCTTCTCTCTCTCTATCTCTCTCTGTCTATATTTCTCTGGAGACACATGGAGCAGACAATTTTCTGCTTCTATGTGCCAGCTTTATCATCCCAGTTCTCTCTGTAATCATCCTTCATCCTTTGTGGCCATAAGAGAATAAATGGCTGTTTCATCTTGATGCTACGTGACCAATTTATAGGCTTCTTCATTCAAAATCCTGAATTATATAATCAAATTTTTTCTATCTTGTGGGTTAAATGACCATGCTAGTCCAATGAGCTATGAGCATTGACAGGTGATCCTATCTGTTACCTGTGGCTACAGGGTAGGGGGGTTGGGGAAAGGGTGAGATTAGGCTAGGCTAAGAAGAAGCAAGTAAACTAGTACCTCAGTTCCATAGAATCAGCCATTGATGAATTTTGTCCATGTTTTCTTGATTCTAAATCCTTATAGGAGATTACAGTTGCTGATTGCCAGTTTTCACTGTTGCAAAAGGAAAAAGAAATCTACTGACACTAGGTGATGTGAGCTGCTTGAACACCCCAGAATTTTATGCTAAGCAATAGGCATGGTGCTAAGTTCTCTGGGCAGGTTGGCATTGTCCTTACCGTCAAGGAGATCAGAACCTAGTAGAAGAGACAATCGTATACATGAAAAATGACTGTGCTGTGTGATTAGTGCTGCAACAGGAACATATGCAAGGTTCATAGATCCAACATAGGACGGAAAGTCTTCAGAAAGAAGGGGATGTCTGGGCTGGAAAGTGAAGGCCAAGTATGGAGTGAAACACTCTTCTAAGATGATTCTCCTTACGAGGTTGACCCTCAGTCCACCATCTTGAATCTGTAAGGAAAGCTAAAAGATGACCCTCCCCTGCTGGAGCAGAGGGCTCAGTTATGCAGGCTCTCCTGTTTTCTGCCATCTTACCTCCAGAATTAAGTTGTGGGCATTTGTGGGTGTCCTGCTTTTCTGATGGTGGACATATTTGAAGTTCATTCTTATTGATTAGGCTTTTTCCTTGACTACTTAAAAATACAAGTCTGTTCAGATATGAGGCTCTCTTGGATGACATCAGTGTGTTGTCCAGTTTGGGGCAGGCTGTCTGAGTAATCCCCATATTTTCAGTGACAACATGAGTTGAAGACTCACTGGTGATTTTACCTCTTTCTTGTTTACATTGTGAAATTGAAATGTGTAGGGTGAGAAGAGCTCTTTCATGATAAATAATTTGATCAATTGTCCTGGTCTTAGAAAAGCACATATAAAAAGACAGCTGGATGTAGAAAAGTAAAATGTATCCCAGCTTATGAATTCTTAGAACAAGAGTGGGGACATGAGTCTTTCATTGTGCCTCGAAGAATTCATTTTAACTACCAGGTTGTTGAATTTTAGGGTGGAGGATGGATTTGGTTACTTACCAGGAGTGCTGGGTGGATGGGGGATGTATGTATACATACACCCCGCTCTTATTGTCAACTTGTGCATAACCAGAAGTCATAATGTTTGGAGTAGAAATATGGGTAAAACACAGCTGGATTTATTACAGAACAATGCAATAGCCACACCTTTCTTCCTATAATATGCACAAGTGATGCCAGGAAAGTACTAAACAAATGAAGTCAGAGTTTAAAGTGAGCATGTTGATTTACTAGCCTGGGATCCATTGGCCATCTGGCACAGACAATAAAAGGAAACCCATTAGAAAGAAACTTCTGAAACATTCAAACATTGTACCTTGGCTTAAAAGAAGAGGACAGCAGAACCAGTTCCTACTTGGACTGCAGTTTGTTTATTCTGCTGATTTGAAATAAGAACCAATGAGCCAAATGGTTTTGACTGGCTGTAACATTTCTTTGTTTCTGTACACTTGGACTGGGCCAGTTTCTGCAAATGAGCCTTTGCAGATATCAGAGGACTTTCTTCTTTAGTTTTAAGGACCTTCAAAATTTCTGGGAAATCATTTCTGAAGTCATGTCTTCTCCAAAACACTACATAGGGTCATGGAGAGTCAAACATACTATTTAATTGATAACCATTTACAGAATCTCTGCTGCTGTGAAGACAGGATTGTTATCGTGCTGTGGAGTTGGAATGAGGTGTGAGGTGTAGGCATGGGAAGAAATAAACATGGAAAGAGTGACCCTTATCCTCCAAAAAGCAGGTGCTACACTAGGGGAGATAGCTGTATACTCGAGTCACATATAGGTTTGTCAAAGAAAGGGAGAGAGAAGAGCAAGGAAGGAAACTCAGTTTAGCAATATTTTAAATAGAAGCGTCACAGTCAGGAATGGTGCACTTTTCCATCTCATCCCATAGGCACGGTGGAGCAGAGAGAGTCTTTCCCATTCTGAATACAGATCACATCAGTGGAGGGCCCACTCATACATTTCATCCCTTCGGTGTGGGATGAGCCCAGGGCAACTGGAGAGCCCTAGGACTTAGGGCACTGGACAGACCCTTGCCTGTGATGATGAAAGGACAGTGAACATGTCCAAAGTGTCTCTGCTAAAACATGGTAGAGCTAGGATTAAAAATCCAGATTTGGTTGACTTCAAATCTCATAGCCCTCGTCCTGAGACAGATACAATCAGCAAGCCATTTACCCTTTGGCCCCAGATTCTTTATTGGCAAAATAAGCGACTTGGAAACAGTGGTTTTCAATTTTTTTTTTTAATAAACAATTTAACACTTCTTTCAAATAAAATATTATTCAAGTCCAAGACAGAAAACAGGTCAAAGCCACATTGCTTTGGTTGAAGACTGGGTGGGAGCCACAGCTTTGATCTCTCTCTCACCCCAGACAAGTCTTGTGCTATCTTGCATTATTGTTCAGCAAATACTCGTGCTCCCCTCCTCCTTCCACTGGAGAGTGTGCTTTATCACCCCACTGATGTTGGGCTTGCCTATGTGACTTGCTTTGCTCAATGAAATAGAAGCAGACATGACATTGTTTACATTAAAAATGGGATTGCATAATCAAGATGACTTGGTGTTTTTCACTCTGGTTTCTGTTATGAGAAAAGTATGTCCCAGGCAGTCAATTGCTCCTTCAGCATGGAATGAAAGACAGGTGAAGAATCTGTGTATTTTACTTTTAGCCTGAACAAACTGAAAACCCATGAATGAGAAATAAATGTTTGTTTTTGACCACCACTGAGATTTTTGGGGCTGCTTGTTACACAGTGTTACCATGGCAAAGTCTGACCAATATAAAGTCCCAAAACATGTACTCAAAACCTGTGTGGCTCACAGCACTGATCTAATTAGTGGAGAAAAGTGAGACCCTAAAAAATCAAACAAAACCCACAACAATCCCAACAACAAACAACAAACCCCACATTTATTCCATTGATAATCCCCATATCAGATAATTGAGCAGTTTTTTTGCTGCTTTGCTGCATAGTATTGCTATTTCCCTGTCTTGTTTTCCAGTTAGATTTTTCAGAGTCTACACATCTGTGAAGCTTCTCATTTCACTGAAGTGAAATGACATCCTTGAGTGTCAACTGGCATTTGGACATGGAGATGACAACCTTCCTGTGGTCATCTTGAGCGACCTGGTGTTGGGGAAAATGGCCTACTTTCAGACTGTACAAAATCTGGAAATGGTTTAATTAGTGTGTAAGTTAATCAGGGTTCCTAAGTCAAAATTACCTGGAGTAGGCACATTTGCTTTTCTTAACCTCTTTTTCTTCTTTCCCACCCTGTTTTACTCTTTGTCTCCTTTCCACTCCCCCCAGGCCAAGAATGCAGGCACCACACATGGTTGTCTCTGTTTCATGAGCAGAACCTGAAATCATCAAAGCAGGTTTCAGGAGTTCTGAAATAAGTCCTGAGAATTTGCAATAAAATTTATTCCCGATACAACCATTTTACTTTTAATGTTCTAAGAACTCACTTTAAGTGATAAATAATATGTGTGTTGAGTATGAAGAACAGCCTGTTTTTTTAAAAAATTTAATCTGAATGGGCTCCAAGTTCTTTGTAATGTTGACTGACAACACTTGATCGTGGAGATTTTTGTCCATGGAGTCTCCTATGAGATGACTGCTTTGGCATACATTTCAGGAAGCTTTGGATTTATTCCTAGCTCCTTCAGGTTCTAGCATCCTGGTCTGTTTCTCACCAGCTCTTAGGGACATGAAAATCTCCCTCTCTGGGCCACAGTTTGTTCATTTGTGAAATGAAAAGTTTAAATAAGATCATTTACGAGATTCTCAATATATCATTTACTATTCTTTCATAAAATTACTAAAAATGCAGTCATACTCATGTTGGATACTTCCTTGGGATATAAGAGTTTAACCTCGCTTTATATTTGGAATTATGCTTATTTATATGGAAGAGGGTCTGGAATCATGGTGGCAGAGAAAGTGAGTTACCTATCAATAATGACAATTTTAATTTAAGATAAAAGACCGTATTTCTAAGCTTCTCTTAACAACTATAGGTAGCCAAAAATATAAATGGAATTGTTAGGTGAGACTGTTGAGAAAATTCCTGCAGAGGGATACAAACAGCAGGAGTAGACCCTACTTGCTTGCTCTATCACCCAACTTCTGCTTTCTGCCTGGAACAGAGATGTAATGGTTGGTGCTCCTGTAGCCATTTTGAACCATGAAACCAGCTTGAAATAAAAAACCATACATAAAGGATGGCAGAGCGGAAAAATAGAAAAAACTTGGGTTTCCTCTGTCACCATGGAGCCTTCATACTAGCCCTGAACATCTATCTTTGGACTTCTTTTATGTGTTAGAGAAATGAACTTCTACTTTGTTTAAGTCACTGTTATTTTGATAGTTTTTAATCAAAGCTGAATTCAATCCTGAACTGAGAGACCCTAGCTTCTTGGTTCTTCAAAACAGCATTTCCGAAACTGCATTAGGGAACTTGTTAAAACACAGATTACTGGGCACACCCCTAGGATTTTTGATTATGTAGGTCTAGGCTGGAGTCAGAGGATTTTCTTTTCTTTCTTTCTTTTTTTTTTTTTTTTTTTTTGAGACAGGGTCTTGCTATGCTGCGTGTCACTGCCCCTGGCTGAGAATTTGCACTTGTAACAAGTTCCCTGGTGATGCTGATACTGCCGGTCCAGGGACCACATTTCAAGAACCACTGACTTAGAACATCTCCAATTCATTTGAAAAGGAGGGAATAAACCTTTGCCTCTTGACAAAGCAGTGTCATAAACCAGATTATAGGGTGTCGGCAAAATAGTCCTTATGAAACATGTTTACATTTTGCTTCCAGACTCAAGATGAATGGCATCTTGGGAAGTTTTCATTTAACTGCATGGGAATGGATAGTTCCTGAGTTTTTTTCCCTGAGAACAAAGTGGCGAGAAGCTGGAGCTGACAAGAAATTCAGCCTGGAAGTACCGAGGCAGAGAAATGGCCACATAGAAGGTTGTGTGTGTTGCCATTTTCAATGATGGCACGATTTTCTGTTCTCCCAAACAAATCTCTATCAGTGTTTTTAATAATCTCAAATGCTCTTTTTATTGATATCAAAGGACAGATGGACATTTTTTTTTTTTTTTTTCTAAAGCGAGCTGAGGAAAATAAACAATCAGGCCAATTTATCCCAGTGTTTTGGAAAGTCACCTCGGGATGTCCTCAAGCCTGAGGAAATGTCACTTTCCCAAGTCTCCTCAGGGCAGCCCTTTTGTCCCTTGTTTCCTGAAGGGAACAGTGTGTCTGAAGAGTTTCCTTCTGCCTCCGCTCCAGTTCACCATTGACAACTGGGAAACTCAGTGACCTGAGCACAGCATCTGCAGAAATCTGTCAGAATGATTAGGTGATTCATGGCTGTGGGGTCTCAGAACAGCCCATTCCCTGTAAACTGTTTCCTGGGCTTCATGGTGGCATCAGCATTAGGCATAAATACCTTTCACAGAGATTGCAGCAGCTGAGTCCTGGGCTGTAAGATTACCTTGCTGTGGTCTGTTTCTCAAGAAGAAAAAGAAGTGCAAGGTGAATTCAGATCTCAGAGAATCCCCGTCCCTCCAGCCCTCATGACCCTTTCTCTCCCCTTTATATCTTTCTGAGAGCTTGTCTCCTTCACCCTTGGGTGGAACTAATACTGCCCAGGTCTGAGCTCTGTGTGCTTTTACCTATTTGTTTACATATTTTTTCTCTCTGGCCACTTGGCACAGACTAGATGCTTGGCACAACCTCTCACAAACTAGGTGCTTATTTTGTGGAAAAAACAGGTGGAAAGTGTGCAATGGGTGACAGCCTGGGATCTGCATCACGTGCACCTTTATTTCCTTCTCCTTTCCTGCCTTCATTCCTCTGTTTCTCCCTTCTTTCCATCCTTCTTTCCTTCCTTCCTTCCTTCCTTGCCATGGGAGATTCAAGTCAATACTTTAGAGTGGCAAAATTTACATACAGTGAAATGGACAAATCTTAAGTGTACAGTTTGGTGGTGACATTTAGCTCAAGACCTGAAAGCTTCATGTGTATCAAGAGAGTGACATTTCTATCACCCCCAAAGTTTCCTCATGCTCCTACCAGTCATTTGCCCCCCGCCTCAACCCTCAGAGGAAACCGTTGTTCTGATTTTTATCGTCATAGGTGAGTTTTTCCTGTTCTTGAATTTCATTTAAGTGTCTGACTTCTTTCACTCAACATAGTGTTTTTGAGATGCAGAGGGCACCTTTCTTAATTTTCTTAAAAATCAAATTACCTGACCTTGAGCTTCATGGCATTGGGTTCCTGGACAGTCTTTTGAGTCAGAATTGGGGCTCTGAGCCCCAGCCTCAGCTACAAGGTCATGGCAACTCTGGCTACGAAGGAGGGGAGGTCTCAGGCACAGAAATATTTGGCGAGGCCTCTCTCTTCCTTATTCCACACTGGCTGAATCACGAAACACCAGCCACTGCTGAGGTTACTGTGGATAATATCAATCAAACAAGATGGTGCACACTGGCTTCCCTAATATGCCCATTGTCTGAGCCAGAGTCACAATGAATGGCATCTTGTGAAGTTTCCATGGTGCTTGGAAACTGAGACCATGGAGGCTCCCTGCAATTTCTAGACAAAGTACACCTGCCAAAGCCAGGGCTGCAGTGCCTAGAGAAGGTATCCTAGGTGTCCTTGCAGGTGCCCCAGGAGTTCCTGTCCCTCCTGAAGGCTGTGCCTTGACCCCTTCAGGAGGGGCAGACCTTCAGACCTCCCTTTGCTGCCCAGTCTAGGGGAATCTCCTCCCTCTTCCCCTCCTTCCCATTCTCCCATCCTCAGGAATCTGCCTCTGTGTTCCCTCCTATTCCTTTTACAGAAGCCAGGAATGGGATGGTTTTCTTCCAACAATGTCTCTTTTGCTTCTCTGTTATTGCTGCTTCATGCTCTGACCTAGGCCTGAGACAAAAGACATCAAACACCATCTCTGGTGGGAATGCAAAGGCCATCTCTGGTGGGGACATAAAGGCCATCTATGGTGGGTACATAAAGGCCATCTCTGGTGGGGACATAAAGGCCATCTCTGGTGGGAACATAAAGGCCATCTCTGGTGGGGACTCTAATCTCCTTGTTTGGCTTACAAACCTTGTGTAATCTGGCCTGTCTTCCTCGCTGATCTTATCTTGTGCTGCTCCTCTTTCCCTCACTCCCTACACCACAAGCCTCATGGCTTCCTCTGTTTCTAGAATTCTCCAAGTTCATTCCCTTTTTAGGACCTTGGCACTAGCTAGCCCTTTTGTCTAGATTGCTACTTTCATTGGTCTTTGCCTGGCTGACTCTTTTCGTTCAGATCTTGAACTAATTAAGATCATCCTTCAGCATCAAAAGTAAAGCCATTGTGTAGGCCCTAACTAATTCTACCACCCCTCCCCTGTTCTGATGTAATTCTGTGATATCACTTAGGACTAGCTATTTTTTCTAGTTCATTTGTTCCTTTGTTTATTTGTTCATTTATTATCTTGTTTCCCCATTAAAATGTAAGCCTGGGAGAACAGAGACCTTATCTGTCATGTTCACCATGTGTATCAGTATCAGTTATCTACTGCCACAATAAAGCTGTGTAACAAATAACCAAGAAAACCTCAATGTCATAAACAAGTAGCACTTACCATGCATTTGCATGTTAGCAATTTAGACTATGCTCCGTGGGATGCTTCTTCTGATCTTGGTTGGGCTCACGAGTCTGGCTGTTTGTTGGCTGGCTGTCAGCTGGAGTGATGTGAATAACTGGGATGCAACAGTAAGAACAAGCCCCAATGAGCAGGCAACTTTCTAAGCCTCAGGTTATGTCATAGTTGCTAATATCCCATTGGCCAAAGCAAGTCACACTGGCCAAGCCCAAGAGAGAGCATACGGACACTAGAAATTTACACAGCCAAGGGGGAACATGAGAAGGTGTAGTATTAAGGCCAGTGATGTAATGAATCTCCCACAATATGTATTCCTAGCCTTTTCTACATAGAAGGCACTAAGTTCACATTTGGTTTCATTAATGGATGAGTTATTCTTTCATAAAGAACATAAGAAAAATCAATATTAACAAACAAAAAAGCCCTGGTGCAAAAAGTTATAATACTGTTACCCAAATACAGGGAGTTTCTGGATGGATTTCAGAAGTTGGAGAACCCTTGGAATGAGATATAAAATAAGGAAAAGATTATCCTTCTAGGCAGACAGCAGCCCATGTTAAAGCTGTGGCCACATCCACTTCCTTGGCTGAGTACAACTATGCAGTACACAAACCATACAACGGCATGCAGCATCCCTAGGTACTCACATGTTAGAACAACTTTGAGTCTTTCTCCTCTGTCTTTAGTGTAGTTTATTGCCTTGACTAGGGCTGTGTCTACTTGTTCGGATGCCATCATTTTTTCCAGCTTCAATGTTGATTCTCACAAGCCAATTATTTCTTGCCATGACTGTTAGAGAAAGAAAGTGAAGGTTCATTCTGTCTGAAAAAACACTCAGCCTCCCAGTATCTCCTGGGGTGACTTCTTCCCAGCTTCTACCTGGAAATTCAGGTGCCTCTTATTGAGGTCCTTAGGGGAAATTATTCTTTATTTTACTTTATTTTTTTATTTTCAGACAGAGTCTCGCTCTGTCGCCCAGGCTGGAGTGCAGTGGGGCGATCTCGGTTCACTGCAAGCTCCGCCTCCCAGCCTCACGCCATTCTCCTGCCTCAGGCTTCCGAGTAGCTGGGACTACAGGCGCCTGCCACGACGCCTGGCTAATTTTTTTTTAGTAAAGACGGGGTTTCACCATGTTAGCCGTCTCCAGACCTCGTGATCTGCCCCCCTCGGCCTCCCAAAGTGCTGGGATTACAGGCGTGAGCCATCGCGCCTGGCCAATTATTCTTTAAGCCCTAGACATACATCAATTTGCTTCATCGTCAAGAGGCATCTCAGGACCAACACTAATCTCAAATGAATCACCAAATGCCAGACACTGCCGAGGTTACTGTGGATAACATCAATCAAGTAAGATAGTGCACATTGCCTTCCCCAACCACCCAAACATTTTCTACACATTCAAAAAGTCTCTAAAATGATGGATTGATCCTTGTTTGCACCAAAGGGATGTCTCATTCCTAAGGAGGTGGTTTCTAATGTTCATATACTTTGGATATGTGTGCCTTCCAAATCTCATGTTGAAATTTGGTCTTCCGTGTTAGAGGTGGGGCCTGGTGGGAGGTATTTGGGTCATGGAAGCAGATCCCTCATGAATGGTTTGGTGCTTTCCCAGAGGTAATAAGTGAGTTTTCACTCCATTAGTTCACGTGGAAGCTGGTTGTTTAAAAGAGCATGACATCCTCCTCCCTCTCTCTTGCTCTTTCTCTCACCATGGGACACATTTGCTCCCCCTTCACCTTCTACCATGACTGTAAGCCTCTCACTGGATGCAGATGCCAGTGCCATGCTTCTTGTACAGCCTGCAAGAACCATGAGCAAAATAAGCCTTTTTTCCTTATGAATTACCCAGCCTCAGGTATTCTCTTACAGCAATGCAAAAGAGACTAAGACAAATATGTTTCTATTATCATAAATAGATATCATAAATGATGTAGACATTATAAGTGATGTAAAGAGATTGTCTTGTCACAATAAATGTGTTTTTGAAACATACTATTAATGTGGCTCTTTGGTTTCAAGGGAAAAAATCTGAACCATGATAATCATGGAAAAGTTGATGTTTCTATGATATGACTGTAGGCCTGTTTTTTCATGTGGTTCATTATGTTATAACATCTTTCTTTTAAAATATGTTTTTAATTTTTTGGACACTCTAAATTTTAAAAAGTCATACATGATCCACATCACAAGAAAGTGTAAATAAGAAAAATGCAAGAAATTATAATATTACTGATATGCATACCAGCTAGATTGACAGCGTGATTTTTATAGTACTAAGTATGTAGAGTTCAACTTTCAGAGAGGAACATTTTTCTAAGTGGTTTCACTCTCCTGAGTCCTTCATGGCCCTGGAAGAATTATGACTATTGGTGATTCAGGAAGAATCTGGGAGCTACAGAAGATAACTGCTTAAAATGCAAAATGAGGCAGCAATAATGAACTGATTCTCCAGGGCCAAGAGGTGGATAATGGGTTTATGGACAACTTTCCACGAAGGAAGACTAAGGTGTCACTAAGATATGACTTCAGAGACACAGCAGTTCTATTACAGTTTCCAGGGCTGATTTTGGGATTATCAACCTAAACCCTTGTAGATTATTGTAAGAGTCCAATGGCCTTAAACGCCTTGTCTGGAATTCTAACGTTACAGGCCATTGTAACTTGTTAAGAGAACTGACAAGAGAGTGATGTGGAAACAGGGAAGAAATTAACGGGTTTCTGCTTTAAGGTTCACTTTTGAAAAGAGTCGTCATCAGTGCAGAAAAATATCGATAGACTTTGTCTCAGTAGAAGCTTCATGTCCTTTTCATCTCTCCAGAATTAAAGATCACTACCAGCAACAACCCATGTGACTGAATCTTCAATAAGAACACTTTGTCTGGATAACTTGGCTATTTTATGAGACAATTTTTCCAAGTGACATAAAGTAGTTAAAAGTGACCACAGAAAATCGATCTGCCCAGTTAATCTCTTTTAAACTTAAAAAATTCTTCATGACAACTTGTTTCTAAGCCATTCTTTCAGCAATCAGAAGCAGATACATAGGGATTAGGAGTTGACAGATTTTTTTTTTTTTTGTAAATAATATAGAAAATATTTTTTGGCATTCTGGGCCACATGGTCCCTGTTACAACTATTCAACTCTGCCCTGCAATGTGTAAACAGCAAGAGCTAACATGTAAATTAATGGACAATGCCAACACAGTTTTATTTACAAAAACAGAGTAAGCCTGTAGGCCATTGGCCAGAGTTTGCAAACCTCTCCTTTGAGGGTCCTCCAAGCAAATGAGCCAGTCTTAGGGAATTCTTTAGGGAGAGAGAAAGTTACAAAATATCAGATTTGGAAAAGACAAAGGCACCATTTTGGGGGAAAAATGCCCCAAACAAAAAACAAAACATCCAGAAGTTATGTTAATTTTACTTGAAAAACAGCAGTTTTGCACATTTATTTTTTAAAGTCAAAGAAATATTTTTCTCAAGTGAATATTCATAGCAAATCTCAGTAACATATAAAAAGATATTATAAAGGAGATGCTATATTCGAAAGGGAGAATCTCAATGTTTATCTTCTCTTTTGCCCTCTCAGCAATTTCCTAATGTAGCTCTTGAAAATTCCAGGGTCTCTTGAGCAATTTAAAACTCACTGCTCCAGTATAATTAAAAAAAAAAATCTTACCTCTAACTTAGGGTTATAAGACTTAGAAAGTAAAAATTCAGGATGCTCAGTTAAATTTGAATTTCAGCAAGTTGTACTTTTTTTTAGCATAGACATGTCATATGCAATATTTGGAACATACACATACTGAAAGCTTACTCATTGTTGATCTGAAATCTAAATGTAACTGGGCATCCTAATTTAACTGGCTACTCTCTCTCTACTTCCTTTTTTTTTTTTTTTTTTTTTTTTTTGAGATGGGAATCTCACTCTGTCACCCAGGCTGGAGTGCAGTGTCACCATCTCAGCTCACTGCAACCTCTGCCTCCTGGGCTCAATAGATCCTCCTGCCTCAGCCTCCTGAGTAGCTGGGACTACAGGTGCATGCCACCACGCCCAGCTAATTTTTGTATTTTTTGGTAGACATGGGGTTTTGCCATGTTGCCTAGGCTGATCTTGAGCTCCTGGACTCAAGTGATCTGCTCACCTCAGCCTCCCAAAGTGCTGAGATTACAGGCATGATCCATTGCACCTGGCCTACTTTTTTTTTTTTTTTTTTTTGAGATGGCGTCTTGCTCTGTCACCCAGGCTGGAGTGCAGTGGCGCAATCTTGGCTCACAGCAACCTCTGCCTCCTGGGTTCAAGTGATTCTCCTGCCCCAGCCTCCTAAGTAGCTGGGACTACAGGCATATGCCACCATGACCAGCTAATTTTTGTATTTTTAGTAGAGACGGAGTTTCACCATATTGGTGAGGCTGTACTTGAATTCCTGACCTCGTGATCTGCCCCCCCTTGGCCTCCCAAAGGGCTGGGATTACAGGAGTGAGCCACTGTCCCTGGCCTGCACCTGGCCTACTTCTTTAACTTCTCCAAGCCTCAGTTTTCTCATCTGTAAGGCAGGGGAAATGATAATACCAACATGATAGGATTGTTTTAAGTTTTAAAGCAGTGAATATTTGTAAAGCACATGGAAAGGATCCTAGCACATAGTGAGTGCTATCTTATGGCCTGTTAACTATTAGTTACGTTGTTAGCTAATTAACTATTTTTAGTAGTGGTATCAGTTGTTAGAGGCTGTAATAATACTTACTGGTTGATATAATTGTTATGCACCGAACTGTGTCCCTACCAAAATTACACGTTGACACTAGCACCCCCTATATGAATGTAAAGAGGTAATAAGGGTTAAATGAGGTCATAAGACTGAGGCCCTAATTTATATGACTCGTGTTCTTATAAGAAAAGTAACTTTGGCTTGCATCTTAAAATTCTGTTATTGCAAATTCTTTTTTTTTTCTTTTGTCATTAAGATTAATGAACTAGATAAACAGTGGGCATTTACTTTTAATTTTCGGTAGTATTCATTCTGTCAGCTAGACCAGGCAGTTAAGTATAAAAGTCATCAATATTCAGTGTAAAACACCCATGTACAGCATCCTGGAATTGACTGTTTCTTTTTTTTTTTTTTTCCTGAGATGGAGCCTTGCTCTGTTGCTCAGGCTGGAGTGCAATGGCACGATCACAGCTTACTGCAACCTCCACTTCCTGGGTTCAAGTGATTCTCCTGCCTCAGCCTCCCAAGTAGCTGGGATTACAGACATGCACCACCAAACCTGGCTAATTTGTGTGTGTGTGTGTTGGGGGAGGTTTCCAGTAGAAATGAGGTTTCACTATGTTGGCCAGGCTGGTCTTGGACTCCTGACCTCAAGTTATCCGCCTGCCTCAGCCTCCTAAAGTGTTGGGATTACAGGTATGAGCCACTGTGCCCAGCCCACTGTTTCTTAATGTTGTTGAATAGGTATTTGTGTCTTATTTTATATCAAGTTGACTTAGTAGTAAATCCTTTGTATTGTTTTGTAAACTCTTTGAGGTCTAAATAAACTCTCATCTTCAAAAATATAGATTCATTTTCTTCCCTTAAAAGATACTCATAATATCCAGAATTTGCTTCGAAATTATATGGGAGAGAAAGAAGATTAATAATGAGGTGATGGTTATAGCTGTGTGATAGGGTACATTGGAGTTTGTTATGACATTCTGTATAGGGTATGTTTAAGAATTTCCACTTCGTGGTAGATTTCCAATTCTTTACTCTCCATTGAATAGAATTACATATGCACACTCTGCTGTTTGTGCAGTGCCTCCCACTTTGCTAGGCACTGATACACTTCTTCTCAGATGAGACTCAGCCCAAGGACATTCTTTGGTCAATGGAATGTGACTAGACCTGACATGGGCAATGTCCAAGCAGAGACTTCTTTTTTATATATAATTTTTATTTATTTATTTTTAATTGACAAGAAATTGTATGTATTTGTGGTGTACAACATGCTGTTTTGAAATAGGTATACATTGTGGAATGAGTAAATCAAGCCTATGAATATGAAGACTAAATGTGCTTGCTTGCTCGCCTTGGCCCTTTATTTATTTATTAATCTTTTCTCTTTTTTTTGAGATAGAGTCTTAATCTGTCACCCAGGCTGGAGCAGTGGCTCCATCTTGGCTCACTGCAACCTCTGCCTCCTATGTTCAAGCAATTCTCCTGCCTCAGTCTCCCAAGTATCTTGGACTACAGGCATCCACCACCACACCCAGCCATATATATATATATATGGTTGTAGTAGTTGTTGTTGTTGTAGAGATGAGGTTTCAACATGTTGGCCAGGCTGGTCTTGAACTCCTGACCTCAACTGATCGGCCTGCCTCAGCCTCTCAAGGTGCTAGGATTACAGGTGTGAGCCACGCACCTGGCCTAACTCGGCCTTTTATTCTCCACCCTCTGCTATGAAAAGAGGGTCCTCTGGGTAGATGCTGTTCCTTCAGCCCACATCCTGGAACAAAAAACATAGAGCAGACCTGAACTTGAAGTCAGCCTGGGGTCTAGCCTAGCCAAACCCAGCTGAAAATGGCCAAACCACAGCTGTAATAGTAAAATAAATGTTAGTTGTCTTAAGATACTGAGATTTTGGAATTGTTTGTTATGGAGCATTATCACTAGACAAACGTAACTAATACACCTAAATTTTTTTTAAGTAAAGAAATACATATTTAAACACCTAGTTTACATTGACAGTTGTGTGCTACATAATTAGTTGGTGTCACTGACCTTGATCTAACTTATCCTACTGTTTTTCTAACTGGAGTTCATCAGTATCTATTTAACAAATTTTAGAGCTAGAAACTGATTGCACCACTGGCTTGGAGGGTCCTGACTTACATGTAATAATTGACTTAGGACTCTTTCTAATGTTTCTTTAAAGGCTAGAGACGCATTCAAGCTCTGTTTAAGGACAGGGAGAATGCAATGCTGCCTTCTCTCAAGGGCAGGAATAAAGACCTGGCTGGGCCTTAGAGGAACAAGAATTGTAACTGAAACCAAGTAAAGGCAGAGTTACCATATATAGTTGTGAAAGTGAGGGACTTTGGGTTAGCCTTTCACATCTTAGAGACTGTACATTTTTATAGTTATTATGACAATTTCCTGGCATATGGCAATAATGTGCCTTGTTCTATATCAGAAAATGTTTCAATAGGTGAAAAGTGTCTTGAGGAGGTAAAATATTTTTGAAATTTGCAAAAGGCATCATATAGGCTGTAGTGGTTGTGGCAACTTGGACTTCTCTTACTGTCTCTGCTGTCAACTGGCTTTCTCGGGCTCAGAATTTTTGTTCCATCCTAATTTCAACTTGTACTCAGTGCATTGTCTTAGGACAAAGTCAGTGGACTTTGAGAAAAGGGTCACATTTTTCCGCTTAACCACAAGTGTCTTAGTTAATTAGCAGATCCTGAGAAAAGAACTTGGGTGCAAGTAGTTTATTTTTGAGGTGATTCCAGGAAAGCACTAATGAGGGAGTTGGGAAAAGAAGCAGGAAAAGAAGGGAATCCAATAAAAGGTGTGCCAATGAGCAGGTTACTGCTATAACTGGCACTCATGTCTCTGGAGACTATGGTATTGCGTGGAACATGCTTTAGATCTGTTCCCTGAGCAATGAAGAAACTGAGGCCTTTATCTACTGACTTCTGATTTTCATTGGCTGAGGGTCACCCCTGGCAGCATTAAATTCTCAACTTCCTGGCCGCATCACAGGTAGTCTGAGAACACTTTCAAGGCTCTGGAGAAAGACTTCTTGCAGTGAAAAGGAGAGAAGCAGGTACTTCAGGTGGCGAGTTGATGGAGCCATCAGGAACTGTCCCCATCACAGCTGTGGATAAGTCAGGGATGGATTAAGGGACCATGGCATAGAGCATGCAGCTGTCGTACTAATAAGTTATTTGATTAGACCCAGAATGGGTGTAAGTAGGTGCAAAGGACTGAATGTATACATCCCTGACAAATTCCTATATTGAAATTCGAACACCCCACAGGTTGATGGTGTTAGGAGGCGGGGCCTTTAGTGGGTGATTAGGTTATGAGGACATAGACGTTATAATGGGATTAGTCCCCTTATCAAGAAGACCCCAGAGAGACCCCTTGTCCCTTCTGCCATGCAAGATTATAGTGAAAAGACGGTGTCTATGAACCAGAAAGTGGGCCCTCACCAGACACCAAATCTGCCAGTGCCTTCATCTTGAACTTCCTGGCCTCCAGGACAGTGAGAAATGAATTTGTATTGTTTATAAGCCACCCCATCTATGATATTTTGTTATAGCAGCCTAGATGGACAAGGACACTCGGGAAAATATTCTTGTATCTAGTATTTCAAATGAGTAAAATCTTAGGCTTTATAGTCTACCACCCACAAAGTACCTTTCAAACCCTGAGGGAAAGGGAAGAACTGAAAGGTCAAAACACAAAATGAGAGCACTCCATCCACCTTGCCCTATTCTCCTTCCCAGGGGTTTCTCTCTGCCCTGCAGGAGCAAATAAACAAAAGACAGGTCTGTACAAGGGGAGTCATTGCTGGGAGCATCTTCTGCCCCCCAGCCTGCAGTCCCTCTTCTCCAAAGGTGGAGTCCAGTTTATGCTGTTTTACTATTAAGTATCTGGAATTTGTACTTTGTTCTCCCTCAGTTTCATGTCTCTCAGTGTCTGTCAAGCTGCCCTAACATTTTCTTAAAACAAAGCACACTTTGGACATGTTAATATTCCCCAAAGCGATGTTCAAAGTCTTTCTCACAGTAAAAGATAATGTAGCCAGGAAAACAGGAAAGGGCAGAGGGTTGTCTAGATTGTGTTGTGAGAGGATTGCAGAAAGGCAACTTTGATTGCACTTTTTCTATATGTTATGCACTCAGGAAGGATGGAGGCAAAAACATTACATGATGTGTAGTCAATAAAATGGGCTCCACTGGACACTCATAATGATATCCCTGGGTTTATTCATCAAGGAAATGTGGGATTAGTTCACTCAGTGCCTACCCTGCTGTTAACAGCTTTAGTCCCTCTGTTTTACAAATTCAGAATCCCAAGAAATATATCTGATGTGCTTTGGCTGTGTCCCCACTCAAATATCATCTTGAATTATAGCTCCCATAATTCCCATGTGTTGCGGGAGGGACCTAATGGGAGATAATTGAATCATGACAGCAGTTTCCCCCATACTGTTCTCATGGTAGTAAATAAGACTCATGAGATTTGGTGGTTTTATAAGGGGTTTCCTCTTTCACTTGCCTCTCATTCTGTCATCACCAGCTGCCATTCTTCCTTCATCTTCCACCATGATTGTGAGGCCTCTCCAGCCAGGTGGAACTGTGAGTCAATTAAACCTCTTTCCTTTATGAATTACCCAGTCTCAGTATGTCTTTATCAGCAGTGTGAAAACAGACTAATATAGCATCTCATTGGTCCACTATGTTATCAGGCTTGGCCATGCAGGCTGCTGAAATGCCAACCAGTGGGTTACTTTGGGTCAGGATGGGTGCAATAAGCTATGATCTGGGGGAATAGGGTAATGAGGGACCCCTGTGACTCTCAGTAGGATGTTTCCCCAAGAGATCAAACACCACAAGACCCATCTAGGAAACCAATTTTCCTAGGCAGATGATATAAAAAGCTGATTCACACTAACTTGTATTGCAGATGGTGATAGATGCACTAAGAGTCTACCATGGTTCAGATAAATGCATCTGGTTTCCTCTTTATCTTAGGTCAGGTTCCCTAGAAGCAGATCCTGAGATAGGGATTTATGTGTAGTGATATTTTTTCAAAAGAAGTGTGCCTAGGAGAAACCACAAAAGGAGTTGGGACAGGCAGGCATGAAAAGGAAGGAGAAGAAGCCAGCGGAAGCTATGATTGATTTCAGGTGCGGCCTCAGCCTCAGCCTGATCCTGACCTCGCAGGGGAGCTTAGGAACATAAACTACGCATGCCTCAGAGTTTGTCCCCACTGGAGGGAAAGGAGCTGGACTTTTGTATTTTATATAAGCTAGTCTTAGGCTAATGGACACAGGGACCCAGGAGAGGGGCGAATGCATAGTCCTCTAGGAACTTACAGCTCTCAGGGTGAGTGGGCAGAGCAGCTCTGGTAGCCCAAAGGCAGTTGTAGAAATAGAGTCCCGGGTGCAGGCCGTTTGAAACAAAGCACAGAGAAGCCAAAGGGAAGGACAGAGGGAGGTGGAGCTGGGAAGCTATATCTGACTCTGCATATTGTGAGGGAGGGTCCCCAAGTCTTAAGAGTAGCTGGTACCCGATGTGCAAGGACTCACTAGGGGCCATCAACAGTGAGTAGCCCCTTCATTCTGAAAATGGCCTGTTAGAAGGGGCTGGAATCTATATTAATGATGCTCTGGCTTTGCTGACCAGGGAGAGACTGCCCCTCCTAGGATTAGCACATCTTTAGACAGAAAAAATAACTGGAGTATGCCTCTCATATGCAGACCAACCAGTCCAAAGCTCATAACCCCAACTACCTCCTTTAGATCTTCCACTCCAGGACAATATTCCCTTGACCTCATCATTCCAGGACCAGATCCCAGACAACTCAGGACAGCCTGGGCCCTTCAGAGCCCACTGAGATTATTCAAACTAGCAAACCTTAAGCCTGCTTACCCTGCCTTGGCTGTTTCTTCCCATGGAAACCACAAAAAAGGCTCTCACCCACACTTTCCCCTTGCTCCCTCTGCCTCCTGATGGACCCGGCTGCTTCTCCTGGTGTGGACCTGAAGGGCACAGCTGCCCCCTCCTCTTGAGAACTGTGAGTAATAAACTATCTTTTCAATGGCAGCTGTCTCCTATCTGTTGGTCTCACCATATCTAAATCATTATAAAACCTACATTTTAAAACAAAGCTTGGGCCGGGCACATTGGTTTATGCCTGTAATCCCAGTACTTTGGGAGGCCAAGATGGGTGGATCACCTGAGGTCAGGCGTTCAAGACCAGTCTGGCCAACATGGTGAAACCTCATCTCTACCAAAAATACAAAAATTAGGTGGCTGGTGCCTGTAATCCCAGCTACTGGGGAGGCTGAGGCATGGGAATTGCTTGAACCTGGGAGGCAGAGGTTGCAGTGAGCCGAGATTGTGCCTCTGCACTCCAGCGTAGGTGTCAGAGCGCGACTCTGTCTCAAAACAAAAAATTTAAAACATAAATAAATAAATCAAAGCTTGGCTGAGCGCCTTTCAAAAAGGGTAGCAATTGAGGCTGGCATGAGGAAAACCCCGTAGGGTGAGGTGATTAGAGGTAAAACCCCCACTAGAGTGAGGTGATATCCTGCTTGGAAGTGGGATGACAGTTACTTTACAGAAATTATAAGTAATAGAGGTAGATATCTTGTAATTGTGAGACATCTTCTATTGTCTGATTATTCCCTTTCATCTGACAGGAGACAGTATGTGGAGAAGAATTTGATGTAGCACCATTCATAACCAAAAGCAAACTGGGGGCCTCAGCCAGATATTCTTTGTCCAGCCAGGCAAACCCTGTAGAAATGAAGTAAGCAGTCACAGAACTGTCAGTATAGGGAGAGTGAATGGAGGACAGATAAAGGATGCTATTTTGGAGACCGTATGTATAGAGTTCTGGTCCTCATGCGGAAGAGCCAGGCCCATCTGAATCAGTATGTTGGAGAAGCAGTCACAGGAATAGCTGAGGATGTTACAGAAGTTGATTATACTCCTCTCTGCCTCCTTCAGTCTAGATGATTGTGGAAAATATCATTCATTAGTCTTGAGAACACGATTGTACTGTGAAGGGCAAAAAAACAACACCAAATTTCAACTAGCCTCCCTAATCTGTCTTTGTTCCATCTGCCTCTCTATTTAGACTGGTTGATAGCCCTCATATATTGAGTTTGGTTAAATATCTGGGCATCCCAGAGCTGACCCTGAAGGGCAGGAATCAAGAATACAAGAATAGGATCAAAAAGTCTACAGTGCTGAAAGGCTTAGTTAGTAAGGACAAGTGCTGGATGAAGCATATTTTGTGACTAAAGTGAAAAAGTCCTTATATGCCAAGGCTTTGTGATGGCTAGATCAGGGGTTTTGTTTAGTCTTGTATGGCATAATCTAGAGCTCTCCATGCTCTGTGAGATCATTAATGAGAAACTCCACCTTTTGGAAAAACACAGTTATCTCTGACCCATATTTTGCTAATTCATTCAGACAGAATTGTGTTAAGTCCCCTGACTTCTTTGAACTTCTCTTGGAGTTTCAAAGGGCAAAGAATGAGGTGCATGGGGTCAGGAAATAAGTCTGTATTTAGGTAAGTAGGTTCTGTTCTCTAGTCAATAAACTTCCTCTGAGTCATGTAAACATGTCCTCAATTCTTCACTCATCTCTGTAACCACCTTCCATTGCAGCAACTCCCATCAAGACATCTAATTCCCCAAGTCTTGATTCTGGGCTGGCCTTTTGACTTTCTTTGGCCTATATAATGTGGTGGAATTTACATACTAGTTTTGAATAGAGCTTCAAGAGCACTTATATGCTTCTATCCTCTCAGAATTGTTTTAAGCTGCCATATGTAAAAGTCCAGATTATTCTATGGAAGAATGAGAAACACATGGTTCATTCACCCTCGTCATCCCAGGTAAGAGTGAGCTAACCATGAGATATTTGAGTGAGAGCATCTTAGACTAGCTAGCCCCCCTTAGATATGATTTTCCAGTTGATAAGCACAAGTCTGTAGATCTCTGAGCCAACCCAGTAGAAACCAGAAGAATCACCCAGCCAAGCCAAGCCTAATTGCCAGTTCACAAAGTCATGAGCTAAAATGGGTGCCATTTTAAGCCACTAAATTGGGATGGTTGTTTTACAGAATAAATAACTGATGCAGTCAAGAAACAAAAGCTTTCTGAGCAGTATTTTCCTATCTCTGTGCTGCTTTCTTTGTAAAGTATCATGTTCTCCATCAGGAAATTTCAGAGAGATATTGGGAACTCTTTTTGGATCCCCAGTGTTAGAAAGAGGGCCATGGGGAAGCACGCCTAGGTGGAGGAAGCTGAAGATGGGATGTTAACAGAGGAAACCACTATTTCAGGTCAAGCCAAAATAGAAGCCAAGAAATGAGATGAAGTAAAGAATCCTTGAAGGAACAGATCAAAAGATGAATTCTTACTGAGCAGATGTTGCCCAAGGAATATCTTGGACAAGATCTGCTTCTTTAGCACACTTAAGAGCTACTCGGAGGCTGAGGCAGGAGAATGGCGTGAACCCGGGAGGCGGAGCTTGCAGTGAGCCGAGATTGCGCCACTGCACTCCAGCCCGGGCGACAGAGCGAGACTCTGTCTTAAAAAAAAAAAAAAAAAAAAAAAAAAAAAAAAAAAAGAAATGCCTCTTCAGTATACTTAAGGGCTGTCTCCTGTAGTTATGCTGCATTACTTTAAGAACATAGGCTTGGCAATAATTCTTTCAATTCTTCCTTCTAAGCCCACTGGTTTCTGCCTATGTGTAGACAAATGTTTTGAAAGCAAGGCAGTATCCACATGTTCTGCACAGAAACTTTCTAGGAAAATTTCCAATCAGAACATTCAATCAAGCCTGTGGATGAAGTCTGTCTGCACAATGGCATGATCAGCAGGAGACACAAGTGTTAGTCTCCCTGATGAGATTGCAAACATGGACATTTGCTGCCAAATGATTGAAAAGAAAGCTGCATTGAAAGCATTTCTGTCAGAGTGCACAGACATTGCCCACATCAAGTATTCTTAAGACCCATCCATCATTTTGGGGTCCAGGTTCTGTTTTGAATTTAAGAATACTTTACTAAATTATTCATAATGAACCATATGCAGAGTGCAAAGTTTTTTGGAGCTTTTAGATAGATTCTGCTTTCAGTTCCCAACCCAAGAGGTCGGAGGCTTCCCACAGATCTACCTCTCCAGTGAGAGAAATTATTCTGCAAAATAGATCAGCACCCTACACACTACCTGTCCTGGAATATCTGAGTCAAATTTCTAAAAAGCATTTTCCTCGAAGTCAAGATGGCAATTTCCTCACCTGTACAGTGGTTACCAGTAAAGAATCCACCTAGATGAAAACAAACAATTTGAGATTTAAGCATATTAAAGAATATGAAAACAAACAGAGAAGTCCTAAATGCTTAAAAATATGAGATCTTATGGAAATTGCTCCCCAAATGAATTCTTCTGGGAAGGCAACATTTGCTCCCAGAAGTGATCCACTAATAGGAGAATTGCAAGAGCCTGGAAATAGAACAGTCCTGACAATTCTTCAGATTGTGCCACCTACCTGAATTTACCTGTCTCACATTTGCTTATGGCTAGGTCCATTCTCCTCATGGCTTGAAAACCCACCTGGATGTTGGTTATCTCAAGTTATGGCAAATCTGCAGGTGCACCAGCATGCCTTGGTCTGCTCCACAACAAAAACTTGCACACTGACTTCACTTGAGTCGGACCAACATTTACTAAGCCCATACTCTGTGCCAGTTATTGTTTAGAGCTATTTGTGCTTGAAATTCACAGATGGCTTTCAATTATCTTTTTTTTTCTGGCTCCCCCATAGACTTCTACCAAGTCTACTGGAATGAAAATGAGTTGGATAATGTCTTATGAGACTGTAGGTGAGAGAAGAAGAGATGAAGCAGCACACAGCATGAACCAAGTGTAGGAGGTTCCCTCTTTTCTGACACCAGCTGATACTCCCTGCTACCAACCCCTCAGTGGTACCCACACAGAGGCAGTGGTGCAGGCTCTCTTCTTGGCATGGGTGTGATGGCAAATCTAGGTTAGTGCCTCCGATAAACAGAGAAATAAGAATTTATTTTTTGAGGTTTTGTTACAACCTTTCACAGGCATTGCTCAAACAGCCCACAAAAGTCCACTCTCTTTGTAGATGTCCTATTTATAGTGACAGTCACAGCTGAAATGAAAGAAACTTCTTGTTCATCCTTTTATTTTCAATAGTTCAGCCCACACCAGCATAAATTAGGACTATCTTGCCCCCACAAATCTTATTAATGAGAATAGGTTGGATGTGTTCTTTGTTGTGTGTAGCTGTCAGTTACCCTTGGCAAGGATGGTCAAGGGTTGGGGGTGGCCCGGAGAGCCTGAGTAAGTTCAGTCTAATGCTGATTTCTGCCCCTCATTTGTGTTGTCAGTTTGAATTCTTTCCCCGCCAGACTTCTCATAGAAAATGCAAATAAATAGTCATATTGGAAAGATCTTTCCTTTTTTTCATTTGCTTTCATTGCCTCTGTCTTTTTCCTTGCTGCATGGCAAAATGGGGCTGCAGGGGAGGAAAGCTGCAGCAGGGGACTTACATAATTCAGAGCCTTCCAGAAGAGTTAATGGAGTTACATGACTGTATCCTAATTATTTCCCCCTTGGGCTCCATTACATGTTAGGAACTTTCAGGCTCTCCACAAATTTATCATCTTCAAATTCCCATGGATTATAGAAACCAAAGGGCCTGATCCCAAAGCTTAACATTGTTTCCAGTGCCAGCAGAAGGCTTAAAGGATTAGATCACAAGGAACCCAGAGAGGATACTTTCTGTCTTAAGCGGGTAAATAACAGCTTCAAATTTGGATGAGATTCTTTTGCTGGAAAATCTCCCCTTTCTCATCATTGTCAAAGGGCCAACAGTGTTTTTATTTTTTATAACGGCATCGTGATTTTTGCACACAGGCAAGGGCTGCTGGTGACCAGAATTATTATTGCTTCACCCATGAATGGCCACTTTGTGTTAGTGTTTTGCTGGGTCCTTATTTTCTTATCCTCTTTTGATGGGCTTCTAGAGAGTTTGGGAAGAGTTAGACCATCTCCTCTCAACATGTTTTCAATGATAGGGGGTGTCATAGACACTGTCTATAACATAACACAAATCTAAAACAGTGTCTTACTTGGATAATATTAGCTTCTGTTTATCAGGTGCTTATCAAGGGCCAAGCATTATTTTCAGGTGCCCTGGTCAGGGCCTCAGTGGAAAGCACATGGTACATTTAAAAAGAGTAGTTGAAGGGTGTTTAGTGAAGGGACTATTATAAGAAACCAACAGGGTACGTTGCTGTTCTAGCAACAGCAGAGAGCTTTTTGCCTTTACCAGACACTGGTCTAGAGGGGGTGGGTTTCAGAGTTAGTGAGAGTTCTAGGGGAGGGCCAGGAGACAGAAGAAATTGGTAATTGCCAAACCACAGCCTTCTAATCTCTTGAACATGCTTTCCATTGGTCAAATCCAACCAGAAGTCAGAGGGCAAGAGGGCCAGGTGGCAGAGCCGTTATAGATCAGGTTCCTATTCTGGGCTGAGGCTAGATCTCACATTCACTTTATTATTATTATTATTATTATTATTTTTTTTTTTTTTTTTTTTTTTTGAGACAGAGTCTTGCGCTGTCGCCCAGGCTGGAGTGCAGTGGCACGATCTCAGCTCACTGCAAGCTCCGCCTCCTGGGTTCACGCCATTCTCCTGCCTCAGCCTCCCAAGTAGCTGGGACTACAGGCGCCTGCCACCACGCCCGGCTAATTTTTTGTATTTTTTAGTAGAGATGGGATTTCACCATGTTAGCCAGGATGGTCTCGATCTCCTGACCTCGTGATCTGCCCGCCTCGGCCTCCCAAAGTGCTGGGATTACGGATGTGAGCCACCGCGCCTGGCCCACTTTATTATTAACATGATTGTTTTTCAGATAAACAGAGAGGTTAAGTAACCAGCCTAGGGTCACCCAGAAAGGGAATGATAGAACTGGAATTTGAATCCAGGAAGCCTCTTTCTGGAGCTTGGACTCCTAGTTAATCATGTTATTCTGACATTGGGTGCCTTTGGGCACAAAACACTTAAAGACTCCCATAGCCCCTCCAGATCGGTGTTTTTCTGATTATCAGACTTAGCGATTATATGTTTATCTGCATAACTACCAATCCTCCCAACAGACTCTGTGTTCCAAGAGGCCAAGAACTTTATATTTATTTCCTTCAGGGGCGAATTTCCTAGTACAGAGCACACAGTAGGCACCCCCTCCATTTTTTTCTAATGAATGAATAAATTTATGGAGAACCTCCTATGTGCCAGGTTCTGTGCTAGGTGCTGCCTTGTTCCTTTCTTTAGGGTGACGTTCAGTCATCCAGTTCTGTTCACTTTCCCCCACGTACCACCTTTTCTTCAAGTAGAATTCCTTCTCAATTCTCCAACCTGCATGGGCGGGAGTTATGAGTTTCAGGCCATGGTCATGAGGTGGTGGAATAAAAGGACCAAGGAGGCATCAAGGTTTCTCCTTCCATCATCAGCACACCCTCTCTGCCAACCTTGGGTAGCCTCTTTTTCTCAGGGGTGGACTAAGCAGCTCCTCCGCTGGCTGCCTCTAGAGCAGAGAGCATGCTGGGGCCTTTGTTTTATGCCCTTTCTTCCTATGCTTCCCTTTCTTGGCTCAGTTCTGTGCTTCACACTAGTATGTCTTACTTAGGCCAGGCCATATTTGGTCTTTATTTCTCCCATTTATACAAACTGAATAAACCTCAGCCTATGGAGCAATTGGACTTCATTAGCCCAGAACTAGCGGGTGCCTGGTTGCATGCACTTAGGGAAAGAGGCCAGCCAGGATGACACAGTTTCCAGGGTCTGATTTACCAGCCATAGAGAACAGAACCCTTGGCCTGATTCATCCCATGAGAATAAAGAGCACCCAATAATTCGTTGTCATTAGCATGATGTATTGGAAAAAGAAGAAATCTATAATGTGATTTCCCACTCCTTCTGAGGTTTAAAGACATATTGCAATCTTTGACACATATGGATTATCGATGGTTTTCTAAATATTCTTTGGAAGAATGCTTTACCATTTGTTTAGGAAGAAATGCATTAATGAAGAATAGTAGAGGTGACAAGTATGTGTGTGTTCGGAGGGTGTCTTAAAATGTCATTTGGTCCATTTCCCTGTCTCAGGGCGACTCTACGTCATCCAAGAGAGGTTTCTATTTTGAAAGAATAAATAGTTCTAAAATATTCTTTGCAACGTGTATAATGAACTGACTTTTTAGAGCTTTTATGTAAGCAAATTGCTATATTTAAAATCTAATTATTTTAACTCTAAAAATAATCTTAATCTAATTTTTCTTATGAAAATATTCTAATATAAACAAAGCAGAATGAATAATACAATGAATTCCCATATACCCATCACCCAGACTCAACAATTACCAAGAGTTTACCAAAATTGCTTTATCTATTTCTTTCTTTCTCATTTTCTTTTTCTGTTTTTAGAGTTTTATCATGGAAACACACACACACACAAACAAAACAAAAAGAAAGTTTTATCATGGAATTGTTCTGAAGCAAATCCCAGACACCATGTCATTTAATGCCTGCACACTGCAGTCTGAATCTATAAAAACTATGGTCATTGGTTTTCACTGGATATTCCATAGCAATATTCCATTATTCCATAATAATAATGCCAACTAATAATACTTTGAAAAATATGACAATCATTACATTGTTGAATGACAAGTATGTACCAGGAAATTCATTATTTCAGTCCAGGCATGTTTGTGAGAATAGACTGAACTCCATTAGAGCTAGTTTTAAAACAGGGTTTTGTGCATGACTACCTCCCTGAACCAAGGACAAAAAAGTAGCCAGGCTGCAACCAAGGGAATGAAACTAGGAAGTGGAAAGTCATTAGCATTAGGGACTTCCCCAAACTGCCATGTGTTTCCCTGAAAAATCTGTAGCAAGGAAAATCTCTGGCTCCTTTACTGCTGTTCTCTTATAAATCTCTGCGTATATCCAATTTCTATGCAGCTGCAGAAGGAACTCAGTCTTCTGAGAGTTGGCAATCAGGGAGCTGCTATGGCAGTTTGGATCTGAAGCTCAATTTTTAACAATACGTTGCTAGCACATCATACCTAAGACTTGACAGATTTGATGTTCAAGTTCCAAAGTTTTGGTTTTATGGAATGGGATCACTCACCTCTGTGTGTAGTTGTTCTCTTTTCCAGTCTTTTCCCTCTGATGCTAAAGAATTCAGAACAAAGAAGTCTGCACCAAATGTTTAGCACAAATGATGGAATGCAGGGCACCTTTAACCACCCCTGTTTCTGTAGCTTATCCACAGGGAGATGTAGATGCTTGAGGGGCTGAATTGTATAAGCAGCTTGGAGACGGAGGTGGGCTGGCTCCATCGGCAGGACTTAATGAACTTAGACCTCTACCCGTGAGTTGAAAATGCCTGCTGCCATTCATAACAGGTTCAGAAGGGTTCCCATCCCAACAGAGCGGGGCTACTTTCATTCTCTACACAAATATCTTGCTCATTTTGTGTTCATTTTTCTCCATCTGCAAACCAGTCGCTTCTATCCTTGCTTGTTGCCCAAACAAGTGGCTCTAGTCCAGGTGCCTCAAGTGGGCTTGTTGGACTTTATTTCATATCTGACTGCAAGCTGATTTTTCTTTCTTGCTTTCATTTTAATTAGTCCAAAATTAAGTTTTAAAGATTTTTCCTCACAATTTAAATCTGTAGACAACAGAAGGGAGTTTAAAATGACCTTTTTTTTAGTTGACCTGAAAATTGTGGTTAGATGATTAAAAAGAAACGTTTGAGGATGGACTTAATTATTTCAGTAAAATATTATAATTTGCAAAAAAAAAAAAAAAAAAAAAAAAAAAAAAAAAACACCAGGTTGCTCCTGGTGTTGGAAGTGGGGGAACAGTTCTCAGAGAAAGGACTTTGGATGGGCAAACTCATCTAAAAGGTGTCTATCATACCTATTTAACCACCACAGCTTCCTATGAGGATTTTACAAAAAGGTTAGTTGGGGCTTAGACAATTATTTTGCTTAAGACTACACATTTGGATAGCAGAATTAGGATTTGAAACCAATTCCATATGCCTCCAGAGCTCCTGGTCTTGCCAATCCCTAGTCTACATTATTCTCATCTTAATATTAATTTATTCATTCAATAATTGTTGCCTCCATTCTGGAGACCTGAGCAGTTTCTTATTTTATAATCTTCAGTCTTTCAGAAAACAAGAGAGTGGCTATTTTGTTTCAATGGGGGGAGAGAGGGCACAAAAGTCACTTTATCCATTAGATATCAGCCAAAAGCTTAGGAATACATGCCCATGAGTTGACAAAACCCCAAGGATGATGAGAACCAGATTGTCTACACCAGGGACCAGCAAACTTTTTCTATAAAGGGCTAGATAGTAAATATTTTAGATTTTGTGAGCCACATGGTCTCTGTTGTGACTACACAGTGCTGCTGTTTTAGCACAAGAGCAGCCATAGACAATAGGTACAAATGTGGGATGTGTTCCAATAAACATTTTTTATAGACCCTGAAACACGAATTTCATATAATTTTCACATCATAAAATATTCTTCTTTTGATTTTTTTCAACTATTAAAAATATAAAACCATTCTTAGTTTACAGGCCATACAAAAACAGGTTATGGGCCAAATTTGGTTAGTGGGCCATCGTTTGCCAAGCACTAGTATACATTATTTTCAGCCTAACATTAATTTACTCATTCAATAGCTATTGAGAAGATACCAGCTGCACATTAGGCGCATGGAAGGCACTGCATGGCAGTCATTGCATGCATGACGCAAACAGATCCAGACCCTGCTTTCATAGAACTGACCATCTAGTGAAAAGATGATATTAATCACATAATTACATCAAAATGTTAAAAATTACAACAGTAATAATGTCCATGAAATAGAAGATAAAGGAGTTTTGATTATGTATTGCAAGAAGAGTTGATTTACTTTGAGGATGGGGTTAGAGAAATTCCCCATTTATTGAGCTAAAGTCTTCTTGTCTTGCCTATGAACTTCCACACCTGAAATTAATATTGCTGACTCTCATCCATCACATGGTACTCACTGGCTCTGGGGCAAGTGTCTATTATGGTTATATCTAGCCAGTCTTACCCACCTTTGCAGCAATGTGGATTTTTGTTGGGATGAGCTACCTTGCATTTGTTCCTACTGATTTTTTTTCCTCATTTCTATCAAGCTGTCTTTTTAATTTACCCAGGATCATACTGAATTCTAGTCTGGTCTCTTGATCCCTTAGCAACTCCATCTATCTTCATTTTGCTTGCCATTCTAATCCTTATTAATCTCCAGTTCTTTCAGCCAGGCAATTGATAAAGATATTCTGCACCCAGAATAAAATGTCCTTCCTATTGGGTGCATGGTTCTGTTAAAGTTCTTAAAATTGTTTATTCCATTTCTTTGCTCAGAAGAGCAGCAGATACTTCAATCCATTGGCGCTAGCACAATTCCTAGCTTAAACAAATAGATCAGAATATCCCAGGATATAATGCTAGGATGTAAGATATACTCATCTTCAAAACATCCAGGTACTTGGTGCAAAATATGTTACTGAAATGAATGAAGCTCATTTAAACTTGAAACTATCAGAGATGTATTTGTAAATCTTGGACTTACAGGCAGAAAATATGCTTAAATTTTGGCCCTGCAACTTAAGAGACAGGAAACAGTGAGCCCTTCTAGGTTTCCATTTCTTCAAATGGAACAGGTGAATAACAAGTTCTTTCCCACAGAATTGGAGGAGCAAGGTCTATAAAAATCTGTGTTCATTAAATGGAAACATCTTGTGGCTTCTTTGATAATATGTCTAATGCAGCAACTGGATTAATTGGTTTGCATTTCTATGACTACATGCAACATTCTGGGTGAAGACCCAAAGGACATCGGCATAAGAAAAACAATCAACTAAATTTAATTTGGTTATTGTCCTGGTCACACAGGGTGGTGGTTTTAAAAAACGGCTAAAAATCCTTTGATATTATTCCCATTTAGAGGTGGGATATAATCGCCTCCCCTTGAATTTGCTTGGGTTTGTGACTCATTTATAATTAACCTAACACAACAGAAGCAATGCTGTATGATTTCTAAGGCAAAGTCAGTTCCCCCTGGGTTCTCGGGGAACATTTGCTGTGGGGAAGTTAAAGGTTAACCATATAAGAAAACTGACTGCCCTGACATCAACATGCTGGGGAGTTACATGTAGATGCCCCAGTCATCAGCCCTAGCTAAGTCCACTGACAGCCTGCACCTCCTGCCAGGCACTTGAGTGAGCCATCTTGGATGTCCAGTCCTTCAGATGACTGCAGCCCAGCCAACATCTGACTGCAACTGCATGGGAGATTCCAAGAGACAACGGCTCAGCTGGGCTGTTTCTGAATTCCTAACCCACAAGACCAAGAACAAGATAAAATAATAAAAGCTGCTAAGTTTGGGTGCAATCTGTTATGTAGCAATAATACCAACAATAATAACAAGAAATACAGTCACAATAGCAAGTGAATATTACTCTAACCATATGAGGGTGATGGTGGAGATGCTGCTGGTGGTGGTGAAACAACACAGCTTAGCAATATTAGATGGATACATATTGGTTGGGACTTATTTGTGTCATTAGGACAGAATCAAAAAGAGAAGCATAATGGAAGCAATGAGTTGAGAGAAACATAATGGAAGCAATGAGGGACAAATCTTTGTTACATTTTATTCCCATTGAGGTGATGGAGGTAACTTTTTAAGGGCTGTACCGACTCTTAAGCACATAATAGCCATGACTGCTTAACACTGTCAAGCAAGGTCTGGTTTTATGTCCATAGATTATCTATGGAGTGTTACATAAAATTTATAAGGCCATTGATTTGGACTGAGCTCCTACATTAGGCTCCAACAGAGCAAACCGAAATGGAGTCAGTCATGTTCAAGTTCTCCATTACTCTATTACTTAGATAATAAAACTAAGTTTTATTATCTGACTTTCCAAGAAATCAGGAGAGGGATAGCTAGTAGCCAAACTCCCCAAAAGGCCAGTTTTAGCCAGCATGATAAGGAAGTCCCCTCAACTTCAACTCTTACAAAAAGAGTAATGTGAAGTAACCTGATGCTAACTAATCTGCTTTTTTTTCCCTGTTTCTGCTTTCTTCAGCCCTTTTTTGCCTGTAAAGCCAACTTCATCTGCTCAGGTCATCAGAGAGCCTTTTCTAACTCTTTAGATGAGATGACTCCCAAGGCATGAAAAAGCCAATTAGATCTTTAAATTTGTTGAAATTTTGTCTTTTGCCAAGAGCACAGGCCACACCTGAATCTTAGCCACCACTTTAAAACATGTATGTTTCCTTATAAGCAAAAATTGAAAGACATGAGGAAAAAGGGGGAAACAGAATCCAATCATAAATACGTCTTTCCAAATCTCACATTTGTAAAACTCTTTTAACCTGATTTACCCTGATATGCTTTGGATCTGTGTCTTTGACCAAATCTCATGTCGAACTGTAATCCCCAATACTGGCTATGGGGCTTTGGAGGAGGTAATTGGATCATGGGGGTAATCTTCATGAACCTTCATGAATGGTTTAGCACCATCCTCTTGGTGCTGCTCTCATGACAGTGAGTGACTGCTCAAGAGATCTGGTTGTTTAGAGGTGTGTAGCACCTTCCCCCACACTCCTTCCTCCTGCTCTAGCCATGTGAAGTACTGGCTCCCCCTTCGTCTTCCACCATGATTGTAAGTTCTCCAAGGCCTCCCCAGAAACTGAGCAGATTCTGCCATGCTTCCTGTACAGCCTGTGGGACCATGAGCCAGTTAAACCTCTTTTCTTTTAAATTACCCAGTCTTGGGTATTTCTTTATAGCAGTGTTAGAGCTGACTAATACAGACTCTAATTGGCAATGTATGACAAAATGCAAAATGAAATTTTTTCAAAAGTATATGAGGTAGTGATTCATTACCTGGGATCATTAAACTTTGAGGTGTCTCTCCAGGGGTCCTTAAGATTTTTTATTGGCTTTTAAGTAAACGTTGTATTTAAGTATAATGTATTTAGAAAAGTGTGCTAGGAGGTAGTGTACAGCTTAGTAAATTTTTTACAGGCTGAACACACTTGGGGAACTAGAGACCAAGTCTGAAATCAGAACATGACCAGTTCTCCAGAAGTTCCCTTATACCTTCCTCTAGTAAGTACTCTATCTAATCATCATTCCGGCTTCTAACACAATAGATTAATTTGGTCTGCTTTTGAGCTTTATATAATGAGACTCACACATTGTATACTCTCTTGTCTGCCTTCTTGTGCCCCATATTATGTTTATGAAATTCATACATGTGGTCAGGTATAATTGAAGATTGTTCATTCTTATTGCAGTATAGTATTCCCTTGTGCCAGTATATTGCGATTTAGTCACCCATTCTTCTATTGGTGTTCTCAATAGATTTATAATATTTCATACAGCTTAATGGAAAATTTGAAGTTCTAATTGGAATCAATTCTGTTGAAAACCTTGAGTATCGAATGTGGTAACTTTGGTTTGGAATAAGCAGTCACTGTGATCTTATTGTTGGACACTCACTATGGAGAACCTCTGATTGGCAACCCCTGTCTTTGATGATTTTTTTTTTTTAATGGCCTCAAAATGCACAGTTGGCACCACCTCTACCACATTAATGACTTGGGCGAGTCACTGAAGTCCTTTTGGCCTCAGTGTCTGTGAGGATTCAGCTCTTAAAATGTCAGTGGTTCCCGTTGAGGGTAAGTTTATGGCAAGGAAAACACTGAGCTGAAGAAAACATTGTGCTTAGAGGTTTAGTGGAATGATCAAATCAAATTTCTGAATTACAGTTTGCAGTTTTTGTGGGCTTGTGAAGGATAAGCACATGCTAGCTTCAGAAGCCATGCCACGAGGCAGCTCTCTTTATGTGAAAATATCAGGTGACACTAGACTCTTATTAGGAAATAGAATCCATGCAGTTCACACCCGCTTAAAATAAAAAGCAAGTTATTAACACTTTAAACAGCCATGATGACTGCAGTAAACAAAGGCAGTCTCCTGGCATCAATAAGAAATTGTGGCAGGAGCAGGCTGTGACATTGGGCTACAACTTAGATGCCCATCTGAGTAGTTTACCTCTCTTTTGTTGAAGAACTGGGATCTTTGTGTTAAACATGAAGATTCTCTCCACGTGATTCTTTACCTAGAGTCCTTAATACACACCTCTATGCCGCGCTATTTCAGGAAGAATTCTATCCCAGTGACCTCTAATTAACCAGGCATCAACTCTGTACATTGTCCCAGGACGAATCAATTCTTTCAGGAGTTAGTTTCTTAAAACCTAGACATTATTTCTTGCTTGCGTAATTTTGTGATTCGTGGAGGCAATTTTGTATTAATCAGGGTAACATAACTGCTGTTACAGAAAAGCCTCCATGCCTCGGTCCTTACTACCCCTCCCTTCCCTGCGCGCATTCCCTGCTGGGCCAGAGAGGCCGCGCCACTGCCTGGTAAGAGTTGGGAGAAGAAAAGCCGAGAAGCGGGACCTGGGGAGGAGCTCGCAATGCTCCTGAGGAAAGCGGCGACAAGATGGCTGCCTCAGGGGGGAGATGAAGGCCGAGTCACTCCGCTCGCCCCTGGAGGCCGGATGCTGTTTTCTAACGCGATCGTCCTGCCCGCGGCCCTGACTGTCATGGTGGCTGTCACCACTTCCGGCCTGCTACCCACACTGACTGCGCTGTGTGAGGGAAAGGGATCCCGGCCGTCCCAGGGCCTGTCTTCTTGGAAACAGCGGGGCTGGAGCACAGGAGCACCTTGTGGATGTGCCTGCGAGGGAGCAGATTCCGCTGCAGAAACCCCTGTAGAGGAGCAGGACGCAGGGGACATGCTGTGGCCCAGACAGTGGCGGTGGAGCAGATGGAGCCTGCATCTGCCCAATTTGGCCAAAAACGTCCCCATACTCTCTGTGAAAAAGATTTCCAGAAGCTGTGTCAATAACAAAGCAAAAAACAAAAAAACACCCGCAAAATCCTCAACACTAAAGATCATTCTTGAGTCTGATTTGAAAATGGAGTCTGATTTGAAAATGGAGTCAAATTCTGCAGAAGGATGCAAGGGACAAGACAGCCAGATCTGTAGGTCCTCTCATCACACCAGGGAAAATGCTCCATTCACCATTCCTCAGGTCTGGCTGCAGTTTGAGTTCCGTCTATATTGGAGGGGTTTTAAAGCTCGAGGTCACAAGGTTAAGAGATCAAGGCCATCCTGGCCAAAACGGTGAAACCCAGTCTCTACTAATAATACAAAAATTAGCTGGGCATAGTGGTGCGTGCCTGTAGTCCCAGCTACTCGGGAGGCTGAGGCAGGAGAATGGCTTGAACCCAGGAGGTGGAGGCTGCAGTAAGCTGAGATCACGCCACTGCACTCCAGCCTGGGCAACAAGAACGAAAATCCATCTCAAAAAAAAAAAAAAAAAAAAAAAAAAATCTGAATATAGAGGTCAAGAGGGGAAAGTGTCATGTCATAAGTCAGAGTAGAGTCAACAAGAAAACAACACAATGGCTGACCCCCTAGAGTATACTGGACATTGGTTAGCTACCGGGGATGCAGAGATGAAGAAAACATAGTCCCTTCTTCAAGGAGCTCAATCTAGCAAGGTAGATAGACTCTTTACAGGCAGGACCAGGCTTCCCTGCAGCAGCAGAAGACTTGAAATCAGGGTCATGGGCCTCAGCAGGGATGGGCCAGCATGCTGCCCTGAGAGGATCATGTGTGAACCCTGGGCTGTGGCATGCTCCTCTAGCTGTGCTGTAGGGCCTGGTGCGGCCTGAGATAGGGGCTGCAGTGAGCTCTTTCCACGCCCCCAAGGCACTGCATAAGTAATGTCACTTTCTATTAACACAAAATCAGGGGCACAGTTTTTTCAAACACAGGGTGCTTCCCCTCCCCACAGTCCAGCCCAACAGACGGTCTACCCTGATTGGTGGGCCCTTGTTTCTGTTGGAGAGGAGACAGTCCTCAGGGTTCCAAGTGGTCAGTTGTGGCCCACAGGCAACTGGCAAGTGGAGGCAGAGCTTCAGAGCCCTCAAGAGCCATGGAGAGCCTGTTGCCCGCTAGGAGATGCATACTCAGCTGCTGCTGGCCCACCTGAGGATGGCAGAACTAGTGACGTACAGAATCCTGGGACTAGTGCCAGTGAGTGTTGGAGGGAGGTGACTGACCTCCTTGGCCCACACCCCACTGAGAATCCCGCATCTGCTCGGAGGCAGTAGAGACCATGTGGACCATCAGGACTTGGTAGTGAAGGGAAATAGGGAAGCAAGACACAGTGGTCACCCAGCGTCTTGGGCACAAGTCCCTCTGAAGAGTGTGGATGATGACAGTGACTTAGGTGCATTCTTTAAATGTCCTGAGGGGGAGACTGGAGAAGCAGACATGCAACTGTGGGAAGAAAACCAAAGGAGTAAAGTACTCATAGCATAAATCCAAAGTCGGCTCAGCCAGCAGACCTCTCTGTAGGGTGCAAGTGGACAGCTGAAAAGGGACCTCCGGAAGCTACAGCTGGCGACTCCCACTTTGCCTAGACTGCACCAAGAACACACGATGGGGTCTCAGCAGGAAGTCTACTGCTTGGACCTCAGTAAGGTGTACTAAAACTTGAACTGTGTCTTACAGACCTGCAATCACTACAGGAAGATGGCCCAAGACCTGGCCGAGGAATGGAAGTAATACACTTCCAGTTTTCAGAGAGAAATCCTCTTCTCTGAGAAAATGGCCCAGGAAGGCTGGGTGGCCACTTTATCCACTGAGAGACCGCTCCAGGTACTCTGGAAAGAAAATAAAAGCAACACGCAGAAGCCGGCTGACTGAGAGGCCAAGTTCCAGCCTTTTCCAAGAGGCCCTTTGGCTCCTACGGCTCCACCTATAGCCCACAGAGGCCTGGAAGTACCAGGGGGACTGTGGTCCACTAGGGACCCAAGGAGGGAGGCTGGTCATGATGTGTGAGCTTGGGTCCAGAGCACCTGCTGATTTGATTCTGTTTTCCCTGTAGCCAGGTCCTAAACACCCAGAGACTCACCAGAACATCAGCTGGTGCTGCTCACTTTAAAATACTTTTGATTGATCTCTTGTCAGTTTAGCTACTGTTCGTTAGTTGTTGCTGAAATTGCTTTCACTGAAGTTTGATAGATCGTGTTACGATTGCAAGGTACTATTTTTCAAATAAAGATTGTTTAATATAAAAAAATAAGCCTCCAAATATCAGTGATTTAACACACGAGACATTTATCTCTTGCTTATGTAGCAATGTGATGCTGGCATTCCTGATCAAAAGGTGGGCATTCCAGGAAATGTTCAGAAGCTCAATTTCCTTCCATTTTGTGTTTCTGCCTCCCCAGAGCCTCAGGGGCCTATGTAATTTAGATGATGATGAGGAAAGAGATAATACAGAAGAGACCTCAATCTGGAAAAGACATGTATCATGTCTACTCGCAGTCTACTTGTAGAAACGAATCACATGGTCTTGCCCAGATGCAAAGGGTTCTGGGAAATGTCATCTCTTGCTGGGCAGCTGCTTTCTAGCTAAACACTGTATCATGGAACAGAAAGCACATATTTTGGTGGAGAACTAGCTGTCTCTTCTACAGAAAGTGTTGGACATTACATTTTACCTTATTTTACAAGAAACAACAACACGACATTTGTTTAATGTTAATTAAAATGTGTGAATCTAAGGCTACAAAATTGGGTTACAAAAATATAATTTCATTTCCTATAACTCAAAATAATTTGCATTTTGAAGCATCATCCCTTCAGTACAGCAAGAAAATTTAACTGGGGTCTCTAAAGTGTTTCCTTCCCAGAATTTATGTCAGAATTCTGGAATGAATTTCTGAAATGTTGGGGATTGAGGCAGAAATCTTTTGATGGATTATTGTTGACATGGGTCCTCATGAGATGGCCACTAGAGAAGAAGTCATGCTCTTTAGTTCTAGTGATTTTGTTATGCTATTCTCAGGGCATGGGAATTTTTCTGTGTCTTCTCACAAACCAGTCCCCTAGAATGCAGGCACTGAGGTAGAAGGATGTTGTTTCCCTTTGCTGTGAGATCCCAGATGTTTTTCCAGCCCTACTCTCCAATCCTAATCCCAAAGGGAGGAGTGTAGCAATACATCTTAGGAAGGGAAATCCTTCTTTCAAGTTTCTGGCTGCTAAGTTTGGACATGGTTTGTTTTTCCCCACCAAATCTCATGTTGAAATTCGATCCCCAGTGTCACAGTGTTGGCAAGTGGGCTGTAATGGGAGGTGTTTGGATCATGATGGTGGAATCCTCATGAATAGATTAACACCCTTTCTAAGCGGCTAATGAGTTCTCACTCTATTAGTTCCCAAAAGAGAGCTAGTTGTTAAAAAGAGCCTGTGCCCTCCTCCCTCCTGCTCTCTATTGCTTCCTCTCTCACCTTGTGACCTCTGCACATACCTGCTCTCCTTCACCTTCTGCCAGGAGTGGAAGCAGCCTGAGGCTCTCATCAGATATACATGCCCAGTTTTGAATCTTCCAGCTATCAAAATTGTGAGCCAAACAAACCTTTTATCTTTATAAATTACCCACCCTCGGGTATTTCTTAATAGCAATGCAAAATGACCAAGACACTGACCAAAATGTTTTGTCTATACCCCAAATGCTCCCTTTTTTTCTGAAGTTTAAGCTGTACTTCAAACATGCAAGCCAAACATGCAAGATAGATTCCCACATCCAGATCTTTTTACTTTTGATTAGTAATGGTTCACCAGCCCTTGGAACAGTACTGGGCACATAGTCATCACTCAATAATATTTATAGGATGAATGTCCTTCAAGGCAGATGACATAATCCTCATTTTACAGAAATGAATATTGGGACTCAGAAAGGCTAAGAAAATTGCAAAATGTTCCAAATCTAGTAAATGGGACGGCCAGGAATTTAACCCAGGAAGTCAGTCTGCAACCATATTTATTTTAAAAACTCTTTGCTTTCTTCCAATTCATCTGTAATGCATTAGAGAAAATCCTGGACTTGGATATAAAACTCCCTGTCTTACTGTATTTGTGATTTTGGGCAAATCACTTAATCTCATTATATGGTTCAGTTTCCTCATCTGCAAAGTGCAAATAATGACACATTTCTCACAGATGATTGGGAGGTTTAGATGGTGATAAATTGAGCACTGGGAAGATAGGTAGTTATGTCAGTTATCCATGGTCACCATACAAAACAGTGAAGCAGACAACCATGCAACCACAGTGACATAAAACTATCAATTGATACCTTACACAACTGGGGTCAGCTAGGGTCCAGCTAGGCAGTTCTGCTGATCTTGGCGGGACTCATTCATGTATCTGGGGTTAGGCTGGCTGTCAGCTGCACTAGGCTGGCCTTCACTTGGATGACTGGGTGATTCATCTCTTCCATTTATTTCTCATCCTCCAGCAGGTTACCCCAAGAATGTTGTCATGGTGATAGCAGAGGCACAATAGAGCAGATGAAAACACATAAATTCTCTGAAGCCAAGGCTTAGAAGTAGTACACCATCACTTCCACTGCATCCTGTTGACTGAAGCAGGTCACATAGTCTAGCCTATTTAAAGGCTGGGGGAATTGACTGTGTCTCTTCAGTAGGATGACTTCAAAGTCACAGGGCAAGGGGCGTAGATATATATAGAGAAAATAATTGGGCCATTAATGGGATCAATCTTTGACAGTAATTAATACATTTTAGTTCAATCTAATGTGTATTGGGGCATATTAAAACTTGGAATCCTCTTAACGATTCCTCAGGAAGCTATTTCATAAACTTGTTTTAGCTTCTTTCCCTTCTGTTTCATTGGATGAATCCCTAGCTACTCTCTGGAAAGGAGAAGGGTGGGTGGAATCCCCTCAGGGGATATAGGCCTGTTTTCTGACTGGAGATTGTCCCTAACTGTCCATATGTCTACAATTAGTAGATTACCAACATGTGTGTCACTTTCCCTTTCTTCTGAAAAAAGGAAAATCACCCTCTTGTTTCCAAGTAAGGTTTAAGCATTTCTCTATTTGGGGTCGTAGGTAAAAATCCATCAGCACAGAGATCTGGGGCACCTACCAAGCTCCTCCTTGTACTGCACAAGGGCAAGGACCCTAGGTATACTGGGCACAGCATGGGTGTTTTAATTGACCTTGCTCATTGCCTAACCTTTCTCCATTGTGCTAGCTCTGAAGACAAAGGGAGTTAGGTGAACTCCACAGTCTCCTGGTATGGGAGAGACAGAGAGAAACTCTGGGTTTGATATGTTCTCTTAAATAATATGGGCATACATCATTTTATTGTGCCTTGCTTTATTGTGCTTTGCAGATATGGCGTTTTTTACATATTGATGGTTTATGGCAACCGTGTGTCAACTAAGTCTATCAGCATCATTTTTCCAACAACATGTGCTCACCTTGTGACTCTGGGTAACATTTTGGTTATTCTCACAATGCTTACAGTTTTTTCATTACTATACATATTATGGTGATCTCTGATCAGTGATCTTTGAGGTTACTATTGTAATTCTTTTGGAGTTACCACAAACTGCACCCACATAAAATGGCAAACTTAATTGATAAATGTTGAGTGTGGTTGGACTGCTCCGAAAACTAGCTGTTCCCCATCTGTCTACCTCTCCTTGATCCTCCCTGTTCCCTGACATGCAACATTATTAAAATTAGGCTGATTAACAACCGTACAATAGCCCCTAAGTGTTCAAGTGAAACGAAGTGTTGCACATCTCTTACTTGAAATCAAAAGCTAGAAATGATTAAACTTAAAGAAGAAGGCATGTTGAAAGCCAAGGCAGGCCAAAAGCTAAGCCTCTTGTGCCAAACAATTAGCCAAGTTTTCAAAGGAAAACTTCTTGAGGGAAATTAAAGTGCTTCTCCAGTGAACACATGAATAAGAAAGCAAAACAGCCTCTGGCAATATGGAGAAAGTTTGAGTGGTCCGGATAGAAGATCCAACTAGCCAAAACACTCCCTCAGGCCAGAGCCTAATTCAGAGTGAGGCTGTGACTCTCTTCAATTCTAGGAAAGCTAAGAGACGTGAGTAAGCTGCAGAAAAAAGTTAGAAGTTAGCAGAGGTTGGTTCCTGAGGTTTAAGGAAAGAAGCCATCTCCATAACACAAAAGGGCAAGGTGGAGCAGCAAGTGCTGATGGAGAAGCTGCAACAAGTCATCCAGAAGATCTAGTTAAGATCATTAATGAACATGGCCATAATATCAACATTAACAGGAATTTGGAAGATGATTCCAACTCTTATGGATGACTTTGATGTGTTCAGGATTTCACTGGAGGAAGTCACTGCAGATGTGGTGAAAATAGCAAACAACAACGAAAACCTAGAATTAGAAGTGGAGCTTAAAGATGTGACTGAATTGCTGCCATTTCATGATAAAACTTCAGTGGATGAGCAATTGTCTTTTTCTGGATGAGCAAAGAAAGAAAGTAGTTTATTGAGATGAAATTCACTCCTGGTGAAAAGGCTGTGAACATTGTTAAAATGAAGACAAAAAATTAGAATATTAAATAAACTTAGTTGACAAAGGCAGGACTGAGGGAATTCACTCCAATTTCAAAAGAAGTTATATTGTGGGTAAAATACTATCAAAGAGCATCGCATGCTAAAGAGAAATCTTTTGTGAGAACAAGTGTCAACTGATATGGCAAACTTCATTGTTTTATTTTAAGTAAGTGCCACAGCAACCCCAGCTTTCAGCAGCCACCACCCTGATACCTGGCTCAACAAAGCTTTTTGGACCAAAGGAATAAGGCCTGTTCCATCCACTTGCAATTGTCCACAAATGTAATGAGGATAAAGATTCATCAAACAAGCTCTAGACTTGGGTTCCCTATGTACCTGTTACTACCAAAAATCTACAAACAGTCAATGTGGATGAGAGCTAATTGCTGCTTGTCAAATAAAGTTATAAAACCACACACACACACAAAAAAAAAAAAGAGAAAGAAAATAAATACCTGACCCGTTTTTGAGACTGCCTCCTCAAGGACCACAGTGGAATTGTGCTTTCCTGATCTGTATCTGGCCATTCCAAGCTATGTGGATGATAGGTAGTGTTGCTGTAGGACCCCTTAAACTCAAGTCCCCACAGGCACAAAGACTTATCTCTGCTCACTCTGAGGCTGTTACTGATCTTATTTCACAATAACGAAAGGAGACCTATTTATTAGGAACTCATCTCCTGCCTGCAGGTTCAGGGAGTCAAACCCTCTTTTCATCCAGCCACCTGGCCCGGTATTTTGGAAGAGGCTAGGTGAGGGTACCCTCTCTGATTCTAACTGAGCCACACAGCCAGCCTTTGATTATCCTAAGAACACATTTCTTCCAGTTCGGCAAGTTCAGAAATACCTAGGTAATTAATTTTTCTTAGAATCTGCATCATAAAAAGCTCTGCTGAAATGAAAGCCGGCAGTAAAATTTCAAGGTAAATGAAGTCCAGACTGGTTCTATTCACTAAAATATTTATGCAGTTCTTCAGATATGCTACATGGTAAGATACATGCCTGCCTTCAAGGAGATCACAGTCTGGAAGGTGAAGCAGATAACTAGATCAATACCAAGAATAACTGGGGCAGGTACAAGAGAATGTTACATATAACTTTTTTAGTTGTCTTTGAACGATAGAGAGGAGGAGATAAATGCCATGTGGAAACTAAAGAGCTGCTAGATATTTCTCAGATGATTTGCATCTCCAACTATCTCCCCATTACTCCCCTACTGCCAGCCTATATAAAAAGAATTAGCAGGGCCTGGCATGGTGGCTCACGCATGTAATCTCAGCACTTTGGGAGGCTGAGGTGGGTGGATCACTTGAGGTCAGGAGTTCAAGACCAGCCTGGCCAACATGGTGAAACCTTGTCACTACTAAAAATACAAAAATTAGCTGGGCATGATGGCACACATCTGTAATCCCAGCTACTCAGGAGGCTGAGGCAGGAGAATTGCTTGAACTTAGGAGACAGAGGTTGCAGTGAGCCGAGATCGCACCACTGCACTCCAGTCTGGCTGATAAGAGTGAAACTCTGTCTCAAAAAAAAAAAAAAAAAAAAAAAAGAATTAGCAGATTTTGTTGGAGACTTTGGGATTGAGTTTCAGGTGGAAACTTACTCCCTCCTATAGGATATGGGAAGGGAAGGCGCTCCCTTCCTCCAGTCAGGTGAAAAGGGCACCATAAGTCTGGTTACTTGGAAGAAAGAGGGACTTGCTTTCTTTGCCTCACTGCTCTGTGCATTTGTTGCCCGATCTCTGGATTTTTTTGAGCAGATTAAAGTGATTGGTGAGAGATAAGAGAGGGAAGGGAGCAGCCCCACCTCCACTTTCTGAATAGGGGAAGTTCTTGAGTTTCTGGATGAGTCAAATGGACAATAGGGGCCTGATCTTGAGCCATCTTTTCAGTACCCCAGCCAATAGAGAGTCAGAGGGGACAACATGAGCTGTGGAGTACACCTTGGGGGTAGAAGATAAAGAGATGGAGAAGAGTCTGATGAGGTCCCTGTAGAGCAGAGAGCTTCTTCTTGCCAGGGAACTATGCCCTTGGAAACATCTTCACAGGCTCCCACCAGAAAGTCAGCCTGTGGGCACCCTACACACAGGGCAGTATCGCAGCAGCACCAGCAAGATGCCCTTCTCTGCATATCTGGATTATTGACCATATTCTCAGTCATTCTTAATTTTTTATTTTTAAGGGATGGGGTCTTGTTGTGTTGCCCAGGCTAGTCTCTAACTCCTGGGTTCAAGTGATCCTCCAGCGTTTAGCCTCCAGGCACACCCTACTGTACCCACCTCCTTATTTTCTCAGTCATTTTAAATGAAATGTAAATTTCTGTGTCTTGCCCAAAGTTGTGGTTGGAAGCATTGTCTACTCTACAAATACCCAGACAATACGGGAGTTCAGTTCCTGGGAGGAGTTTGCCTGAAGAAGCAACTCTGGTATCAGATCCTAAAACTGGCATGTTTTCTTTTTATCTTAATGCCAGTAACCTCAGAACCATACCCTTGCCCAATGGGGATCATTAGCCCATCTCGCTCATCCAGAAACATCATCCTTTGCTCCCTTAAGTGACCCCTACCCTTCTAATTGTGCTGTTTGACAGTTGGTTTAATTTTGCAGGTTTAATTCTGCCTCATGCCTCCTTGTTAGTGTTGACTCCAATTTCAGTCTTGCGTGTGTGTTCCCCAGTGTGAGATGTGAGGAGTGACACATTGACATTGTGGGCCTTGAATCTGGATCAAAGGGTATCTGTTGTCCAAATACACAGACAACCACAGCTGAAAGCAGAAATGTAAACCTGACTCTAATCAGTGAATTTGCTAAGCTAGTATAGTTCCTATTTTCAAGAATTAGCTACAGTTTACTTTTACATATATTTTTGGCTCTCTGAGCTCTCTGTAGTTAGAAAAAGCCCTAATTTCTAACTACGGAGATTGGCCCAGATTCAAGAGGAGAGGACATAGGACCCATCATTTGACAGGAGGAGTCCCTTCAAGTTTGAGGCCGTGTTTTAAAATTACCACGGTTATTATCTGGAGGAGAGACTTTTCAAGTGATGTCCGGTCTTGCAAAATTTATTTGTGGTGCTTCTTTTTAGCTTTAACCAGAAAACATTACCTCCTGAAGCCAGTTAGGGAATCTTAGGAAGATTTTACTTTTGTGATTTTTATAATGAAAGATGATTGGCCAGGCATGGCTGTTCATACTTCTAATTCCAGCACTTTGGGAAGCTGAGTCAGGAGGATCACTTAAGCCCAGGAGTTTAAAACCGCCCTAGGCAACATAGGGAGAATCTATCTCTACGAAAAATTTTAAAAATCAGTGGGACTTGGTGGCACATGCCTATGGTTCCAGTTACTCAGAAGGCTGAGGTGGGACGATTGCTTGAGTCCAAGAGGTGGAGGCTGCAGTGAGCCATGACCACACCACTGTACTTGGGCGAGGTGTCCAAGGTGGCTCTTGTGGCTGACATAGGATACTGGTTGTCAGCCGGGAGCTCACCTAGGCTCTTGATGGAGGCACCTTCATATGGCATTTCCAACATAGTGGCCTCAGGGTAGTTGGATTTCTTACATCATAACTGGCTTCCCCAGAACGAGCATCACAAGAGAACTAGCAGAAGCCACATAGCCTTTTCCGAGCTAGCCTTGGAAGTTACCTGGTGTCACTTCTGCTGTTTTCTGCTGACTACAAGCAAGTCACCAGCGTTGCTCCAGACTCAAGTGAAGGTTGCATAGAACCCATCTTTTGACAGGCAGAGCCCCCAGAATTTGAGGACATGTTTTAAAATTACCATGATTATTATCTGGAAGAGAGATTTTTTCAAGTGGTATCTGGTCTTGCAAAATATATGGGACTATTTAGGGAAACTACTTGAGATAAGGCTGAAGCTATCCTTATGCATGCCTGGGATCTGAATCTATACCAACAAAGCCTTCTACACTCCCTCTTCACCTACACTTTCTATTAAGCTAATTGAGGCAATGGTTTCTCTACTTATTCCATTTAATATTGGGTTTTTAAATAGCGACTTGGGACAAAAACCTAGGCTGTCACAACTAGTACTAGTGTTAATAGTTGCAGCATAATGATAAAAAGGAAAATTCTGCTCTCCTAAAACAAGTTTCCTTGTTTGGATTTACTAATATGAAACCAAAAATTAACATATAGTCATGTGTTGCTTAATGATGGGGATAATGTTCTGAGAAAAGCACCATTAGGTGATTTTGTCATTGTGCAAATATCCTAGAGTGCACTTACAGAAGCCTAGATAGTGTAGCCTATTACACACCTAGGCTATATGGTATAGCCTGTTGTTCCTATGCTACAAACATGGGCAGCATGTTACTGTACTGAATACTGTAGGCAGTTGGAACACAATGCAAAGTATTTGAGTAACTACATATATATAAACATAGAAGAGGTACAGTAAAATGTGGTATTATAATCTTATAGGACCACCATCACATCAGCGGTCCATTCTTGAACTAAAAGTCATTACGAGGCACACGACTGTATTAACTATTTGTCCTACTATAGAATTATTAGCAGAGAACTTAAGGTAATTTATAACATCAGATGTCACACATGTATCATATTACAGCAACCACCCCTGAAATATAGTCACTGATTATTCAGTCCATTTCTACCTGCAACCTTTCTCAGCTTCTTAGGCATACACCTTGCTGCCATCTGGCTCCCTCCACTCTGGAAGGACTTTCACTGAGAAACAACATATTTTACAATACAATTTTGAAGATCTTGGTTTCTCCCTACAAACGTCTTTAAGAAAACCTTTTGCAACTAACATAAACTTTTGAACTAGCGAGGAGTATAGCTATTATTATATCATGTTTGTTACAGCCCCGCTGAGCAAGATGCCTCCTGAGGCTTCTCTCCTCCCCAAATTGTCCAGAATTTCAGTGCATATGGGTCACTAGCTCAGTTCAATGGGATCAAACCTATTTCTCATCACCAGGCAGAGAGGGGACTGGTAGCGCTGACCAGTCTAATGCATTTGCTTTGCTATCATATGGGGTCACTGGGTCACCGCTGACCACAAACCTTGCACAGCCCCAAGAACGCCTGCCCGTTGCTATAAGATGCTGGTCTGAATTTGTTATGGGGTGGTGCTGTACACCAGGTTAATCTTTGACAGTTACATTGGTTTGGTGTTTATAGCAAGTGATTTCAAACATTTTTTGACCAAGACCCTCAGAAGAAATGCATAGAAGAAATACATTTCACAACATGATCTCAGACACACATATAAAAAAAAAGTCATGGAACAATGCGTAGCCTTAATATTTAAAAACCTATTCTTCTTTTTTTCATGATGAATGTGAGCTACTAAATTGACATTATAACTGATAGGGTTTGGCTGTGTCCCCACCCATATCTCATCTTGAATTCCCATGTGTTGTAGAAGGGACCCGGTGGGAGGTAACTGAATCATGGGGGCAAGTCTTTCCTGTGCTGTTCTCGTGATATAAGTCCATTAAACCTCTTTCTTTTGTAAATTGCTCAGCCTAGGATATGTCTTTATCAGTGGCATGAAAACAGACTACTACAATAACCCACTATGGAGTCATGGATTTTTGTTGTTGTTGTTGTTGAGTTATTTGAGTTTCTTGTAGATTCTGGATATTAGTCCTTTGTCAAAGGCATAATTTACAGATATTTTCTCCCATTCTGTTAGATTGTCTGTTTATTCTGCTGATTTTTTTTCTTCTGTGCTGAAGCTTTTTACTCTAGTCCCATTTGCCTATTTTTTGTTTTTGTTGCATTTGCTTTTGGGGTCTTCGTCATAAATTCTTCACCTAGACCAATGTCCAGAAGAATTTTTCTTAGGTTTTCTTCAAGTATTTTTATAGTTTCAAGTCTTATGTTTAGGTCTTTAATCCATCTTGAGTTAATTTTTATGTGTAGTGAGAGATAGGGGTCTAGATTATTCTTCTGCATATGGCCAGCCAGTTTTCCCAGCACCATTTATTGAATAGGGTGTCTTTTTCCCACTGTTTATTTTTGTTAACTTGATAGAATATCAGTTGGTTGCAGGTATGTGGCTTCATTTCTGAGTTCTCTACTCTGTTCCATTGATCACTATATGTCTATTTTTGTACTGGTACCATGCTGTTTTCAGTTACTAGAGGCTTGTAGTATAATTTGAGGTCAGGTAATGTGATGCCTCTGGATTTGTTTGTTTTTTGCTTAGGAGTGATTAGGCTATTTGGGCTTTTTTTTGGTTCCATATGAAATTTAAGATTGTTCTTTCTAATTATGTAAAAAATGATGTTGGTAATTTGATAGGAGTTGTATTGAAACTGTAGATTACTTTGGGTAATATGATCATTTTAACAATATTGATTCTTCCAATCCATGAGCATGGGATGTTTTTCCACTTGTTTGCATTATCTGCAATTTTTTTTTCATCAGTGTTTTGGAGTTTTTCTTGTAGAGATCTTTCACCTCATTGGTTAAATGTATTCCTAGATTATTTTTGTGGCTGTCATAAATAGGATTGAGTTTTTAATTTGTTTCTCAACTTGAACGTTATGGGTATATAGAAATGCTGCTGATTTTTGTATGTTGATTTTGTATTCTGAGACTTTAACGAAGTTGCTTTTCAAGTCTAGGAGTCTTTTGGAGGAGTCTTTCGGGTTTTCTATGTATAGAATTATGTCATCAGTGAGCAGATACAATTTGACTTCCTCTTTTCCAATTTGGATGCCCTTTATTTCTTTCTCTTGTCTGACTGCCCTGGCTGGGACTTCCAGTACTATGTTGAATAGGAGCGGTGAGAGTGGGCATCCTTGTCTTGTTCTAGTTACTAGGATAAGTCATTTCAACTTTTGTCCATTCAGTATGATGTTGGTTGTGGGTTTGTCATATATGGCTCATATTATTTTGAAGTATGTTCTGTTTGTGCCTAGTTTGTCAAAGGTATCATAAAATGGTGTTGAATTTTATCAAATGCTTTTTCTGAGATAATCATATGGTTTTTGTTCCTAGTTCTGTTTATGTGGTGAATCATGTTTTTTGATTTGCATATGTTGAACTATTCTTGCATCTCCTGAGTACTTTATATTTCTGACTCATAAAATTCTCACAATGATCCCCATGATACAGATGAAGAAACTGAGGCACAGGTAAATACCTAGCTTACCTGTGGTGACATTGGTAGGAAATGGTGGAGCCAGAAAATGAACCTAGGTATTCTGGAGCCAAAGACCAGTTTGTTAATGACTAAGATGCATTACTTTTCTCTAACAGTCGTTCTCAAAGTTTGGTCCATGGGCCAGCATTATTAGTAGCATCTAGAAGCTGGTTCAAAATGCAGACTCTCAGGCCCTCCCCAGGCCTGCTGACTCAGAAACTTCATGTTAACAAGATCCCCAGGTAGTTTGTGAGCTCATTCATGGTAGAGAAACACTGCTCTGGAGTCATGTGTACCTGCTCACCTTATATTTGCATAACCTCAGAACCATCTGACTCTTCTTTCTTTGTTACATGTGACACCCAATCCACCAAATTGGATTGGCTTCATCCAAATCCATCCAGCCAATTCTGGCAACTGTTTATTGAAGTATATTTAGAATCTACCACTTCTCAGGACCTCCACTGATTACTACCTTGTACTGAAGCTCCATCTCTTCTCCCTGGATTTGTTGAGACTCCTATGTCCCCCCCGGTCTCCTTACAGTTTGTTTTCCACACAGCAGCCAGCCAGCACACAGACATTGTCACTCCTCTGCTCAAACCATCATAGGCCTTCTCAATCTACTCAGAAAAAACTACAAGGTGCCACATGATGGCCCCTTTGTGCCCTTACCTCTATGACCTTAAATCACTTACTTCACTGCAAGCTTGCTCTGCTCCAGCCACCCAAGCTTCCTTGATTTCCCATTTGCAAACCTTGCTGTAGCCTCTTCTTTGCATTTCCTGCATACAACTGCATAGCCTGCTGTCTTATTTCTGGGGATCTTGGCTTGAATATCTGTGCAGCCTTCCTCAGCCATCTTTTATAAAACAGCAAGTCTTCCCCCATCTCCAGCATTCCCATCCTTCTACTTACTTTTCCTCCATAGCACCCTTTGATAGCTGATTCCTATACACTTATATTTTTATTTGTTTATTATCTATTAGCCACATTGAAACATGAGTTCTACTCACTGCTCTGATTGCTTCTACACATAGTAGGAGCTCAGTTAAAACTTGCTGAATAAATGAAGGAATGAATGAATGAAGAAGATACTCAAGTATTGAGGTGAGAACCAAGATAAGCTAGAAATGCATTTCTTTTTTCTTAAAAAAAAACAACTTCTTCATTCCTAGACCCTCCACAGCACAAAACAAAACAGGTTCCATTTTAGAGGATGTTCTTGACACCTGATAAAAAGTATCAATAATAAATAATGAAAGGCTTTTTTGAAGGACAGATGAATAAATAAAGCAATTAACCTTTAGATTCTGCCATTTAAACTAAATGATGTAGATGATGGTGCAGAAGGCATTGCCTGCTTTTCTAAGCCACCTGATTTAGGGAAATCTCTGATGGGCTGTAGTTATTGTTGAGAGTAGGCTTAGGACCTGGTTACTTATGATGATGGCTACTGACCTTAAACTAGTCTTGGTTACAGACTGGGCATAGCTTGGACTGCACCCCAGAAGATTTTCACGACTATGCTAAAATAAGGTGAGGCAGAGAACTGTTCTAAAACAACAGAAAGGACAAAAGCATGGATCGAATACTTGGAATGTGCAGGAGAGCATGCAGATAACATCACATGGATTTTCTCATTTAATCCTCACCACGGCTCTATGAGGACATAGCACATTCCATCACTATTGTATATGTGTGTGTGTGTGTATGTATATATACATACACACACACACACATATATAAAACAAACATATATATATTTGTTTGTTTGTTTGGTTGGTTGTTTTGTTTTCTTGAGACAGAGTCTCACTCTGTTGCCCAGGCTGGAGTGCAGTGGCACCATCTCGGCTCACTGCAACCTCTGCCTCCTGGGTTCAGGCGATTCTCCTGCCTCAGCCTCCCAAGTAGCTGGGATTATAGGCACCCGCCACCATGCCTGGCCACTTTTTGTATTTTTTTTTTTTTTTTTTTTTTTTGAGATGGAGTCTCGCTCTGTCGCCCAGGCTAGAGTGCAGTGGCGCGATCTCGGCTCACTGCAAGCTCCGCCTCCCGGGTTCACGCCATTCTCCTGCCTCAGCCTCTCCGAGTAGCTGGGACTACAGGCGCCCGCCACCGCGCCCGGCTAATTTTTTGTATTTTTAGTAGAGATGGGGTTTCACCGTGGTCTCGATCTCCTGACCTCGTGATCTGCCCGCCTCGGCCTCCCAAAGTGCTGGGATTACAAGCGTGAGCCACCGCGCCCGGCCACTTTTTGTATTTTTAAGTAGAGACGGGGTTTCACCATGTTGGTCAGGCTGGTCTTGAACTCCTGACTTCAGGTGATCAGCCTGCCTCAGCCTCCCAAAGTGCTGGGATTACAGGTATGAGCCACCATGCCCAGCCCTATCACTATTTTAAAGATGAGAAAACCAAAGGTATAGCACATCTTGAATAATTCAGTATAAGAATCGGAATTATCCTGTTTGCAGAGCACTTCCCCCATGCTCTTTCCAGAGCCTTGTGATGCTCTGTGAGATCCCAGGGCCCTGGGCTGGAATCCCTGATAGACAGTGACAGAGCTGAACATGGGAGGACAAATGGTTCCCCAAATTAGAGACTGGGTTGAGATTTGGCACCATGTTGCCTGAGTCCCAATATCTCATTCTCTCTCCACATACTATATCAGAATCATTGCCTTCACAAGAAGGCAAACAAATAATACTAGCAGTACAATGCAACTAGCAAACAAACAAAATCTGGCCATTCCCCCAGAGGGAAGGTGAGGCATTCATTAGTTTGGAGAATTTAAAATGACCCTGGGCTCTGAAGCTCAAAAACCAGTGAGGACAGGTCCAATCCCCCAGGGATGGGCTTCCTTTAGCCAAGTTTGTTCATTTAAGAGGCACGAAGATCTAAACATGCTAAATCAGGATTTACTTATTTCTGCTTTCTCCCTGTGCAGAGCAAAGGTGGAGGCTGAGGAATTGTCAGGATGGAGTGAGTCCTGGGGTAGTCAAACACATCTTGTGGTGCCACAAGCCATTTCCCAGAGTGTAGTTCTCAAGCAGGGATTGGCAAAAGACAACCAGCAGCCAAATCCAGCCATGCCGATTCCTGGATACATTGTCTGTGGCTGCTTTCCTGCTACAAAGGCAGGTTGAGTAGTTGCGGCAGACCATATCGCCCGCAAAACTGAAATATCTGCTATTTTAGAAAAAGTTTCCCGATCACTACTTCAAACTTTCAAATGCCAGTCATAGTAGGAAGGATAATGGCCAGGTCTCTCCCACTCCTGTGAGTGTCTGCTCAGGGGTCCCTGTGTGCTTACAGCCATACCTCAGGGAAATAGTACCTGCCTTCTTTATCCCATCTCAGCACCCAGACCATGCTGGAGGGAGCCTGCTTGCTGAGTCAAAGCTCTCCTCGTTGAATCATTAAAGGGAGGGAAGCTGGTGCAGGGCAAGGGGCTTCTTGCTCCTGTATTAGCCCCAAATGCCAATGTGTTGCCTCAGCAGTAGCAACTCTGATAGTGGTCTCCTTGTCAGCAGGGCAAAACTCAGTATAGGGAGGTCTCATCTCAGCTGACCAAAGCTCCTTGGGTTCAACCTAGGGTTGGATAATGGGCCCAGCTGTGGTGCTTACTGCCAAATAGGCCAAGGTCGATCAATGCTGTGTTAAAGGGGAGAGTGACTTAGAGAAAAAGTTGGTGACTGGGGTGTATGTTTCTCCAGTGAATGCTGGTCCTGTCTTTGCTAGCAGAACCATTGACAATTTTTTTTTAACAGAAGTGTGGTAGTAAAACCTAAATTCCTGTTGCTCAGCTTCAAGGTGATGCCTGGTGTTTCTCAGATCAAAGGCTGTGAGCTGTTAGATCTGCAGCAGCCCCAAGGATTACTGCTGCCTTCACACTGGAGCAGGACCACTTCCTCCTTAGGATCTCAACCATTACCCCACCTTTATCTCCTACCACAAGGTATTCAGGAGTCTTTTCCCCCCGAACTTTTCTTTTTTCTTTTTCTTTTTCTTTTTTTTTTTCGAGATGGAGTCTCACTCTGTCACCCAGGCTGGAGTGCAATGGTGTGATCTCGGCTCACTGCAACCTCCGCCTCCCAGGTTTAAGCTATTCTCCTGCCTCAACCTCTTGAGTAGCTGGGATTACAGCCACGTGCCACCAGGACTGGCTAATTTTTGTATTTTTAGTAGAGACAGGGTTTCACCATGTTGGTCAGGCTGGTCTCAAACTCCTGACCTCGTGATTTGCCCACCCCGGCCTCCCAAAGTGCTGGGATTATAGGCGTGAGCCACTGCGCCTTGTCCCCCGTGAGCTTTTCAAAACACAAATTTGTTTTTGTTGTCTTTTAATTCCCCATTTTCTAGAACAATGGCACCAACCGACCTCCATTTATATATGTAAGTAAGGATATCACTTATGTGGCTTTTTTTTTTTTTTTTTTTTTTTTTTTTTTTTTTTTTACTGGTAGAAGATCTGTTTTGTGGTGTATTTTTTGGAGTCTCTACTCAGAGCAGCTAGAAATATCTCTCACTAAAGAGAAGAAAATAATTGGATTGTAATATCTAATAGTCCAAATCTCTAGTAAAGGCTGCTGCAGTATTGGAATCAGAGGGTTGCTGAGTAAGCAAGGAAATAAAACACAAGGCAAACTCCAGGAGAGCTGAGTTCAAATCTATCATCTTCACCCTTGTTTCTCCATCCCTATTATAACTATAATAGATTCATTGCCCCATGAACATAGAAAGTCAATTTGCAGAGACACTGGGTTGCAGCAGAGAAAGGTTTAATTACAGGGTCACCAAACGAGGGATAGGAGGGAATCATAAATCCACCTCCCAGAGGAATTGGGGGTTAGGGTTTCTAAGGGTTTGGGAGTGGGCCAACGTGTGGAGACCATCGATTGGTTGAAGAGTGCAGGGTGAAGTCATGGGACAGGGAGATAAAGACGCTGTATTCTCATGCTGATCCAGTTCCTCTGTGGGGATCTTCAAACTGGTTGCTGGAATTCAGGGTCTAAAAAATCTTTTAAGGAATCCTTAAACAAGATCCTTATGATTCTTACGTCAGAGATCCTGTCTATGGGAATGATGGGTTGCAAATCAATTCTTCCAATAATAAGACTTCCAATGTCCTAAAACTTTGGAAATCCTATCCGTGGGGAAAATGGGGATGCAAATAGCTAGCATCTAGTGCTATATGACTTTTAGCAACAAGGAAGTGGGCCAAAATGCTGTCTGATTAATGCTTAATTTTAACGATATTTCTGTCCAGAACCCAGCATGAAATTCTTGTCAACTCTGTGGGGATAGGATGATTTCACCAGCACAGTAGCTGACATAGTAAGTGCTCAATAAAAATTTGTCATGTAACTGAATGATAAAGGAGAATTAGAATTAGTGGCTCAGGTTTGGAAGAGCCTGATGCTTCTGTCTCCCACCAGGGAAGTTCCTGTCTCTGGGATCGGATATGCTTTCTGTGGGCTACAACTGCAATGTTCACTTTGATCCAATGGTGCTGAGGTGGACACTGCTAAATTTTGTCATTATCAAGGTGGTTTTGGCCAGGCATTATGGCACATGCCTGTAAATCCAGCACTTTGGGAGGCCAAGGTGGGAGAATTGCTTGAGGCTAGGAGGAGTTTGAGACCAGCCTGGGCAACATGGAGAAACCTGGTCTCACAGAAAAGCAAACAAAAATTAAATAGAAAACTTAGCTGGTGTGGTGGTGTGCACCTGTAGTCCCAGCTACTCAGGAGGCAAAGGTAGGCAGATCACTTAAGCGTGGGAGTTTGAGGCTGCAGTGAGTGGAGACTGTTCCACTGCACTCCAGCCTGGGAGACAGAGTGAGACTCTGTCTCAAAAAAAAAAAACCAAAAAACAAACAAACAAACAAACAACAACTCTATATTTTTTTTGTGTTTCCAGGGCTAAGCTATTTCCCTTCCACTTTGCACATCTTTCCTTTGATATGTTAGTACATTTAATCAAGTCCTCATGCCCTCAAGCTAGTCTGCTTATTTCAATTCCAGTAGTGAAAAGGGACTTCCTCTTGGGAGCTAGGTCTGCTCAGAAGTGCGCAGGAGAAAGCAGAACTCAGGTTTAAAATTTCAAGCAGAGCCTATGAATAAGTTTCAGGAATTTACCAAAATTGTACACAAACTCCTGGGTATGTGTGAGCATTTTTTTAAGGGGCAGAATCCAGATATAATCAGATTCTTAAAGGGTTGATGACCACAAACCAGTTAAGTTTTCAGGATTCTATTGCTTTCCATCAAGTCTCCAATCCATTGAGTATATTGTGCTGCTTTCTGTGTAAAATGTTCTTTGAGAATCAGCTAAAAAAAAGAGACAAAGAATCACATAGGACCTCTAGAAATGATTTATCATTTCATTTATTATGCATTAACTGAGCATCTACTATGTGCCATTCACATGACTAGGCACTGGTGTATGAAGACTAAAATGGTATATGATTGATCAAGAACTTGCACTCAGGTAGGAGAAAAAGGCAAGTAAATTAATAGATGCTGCTAGCATGCAATTAGAGAGATGTGCATGTTGAGTGCAAAAAGGAGAATCTAAATTGTGCCAATTAGGCTTCTGGGAAGAGCAAACTCTTGGGAAAATATTTTACAAAGTTATAGAACATTATTTAGTCTGAGAAATGGGGTAGTGCATGGGGATAATTCTGGTAGAGAAAAAAATATGTATTTAAAGACAGAGCTGTGAAATCATATGACATGCTCTGATTAGAGCAGTGGAAAAGAAAGTCATAGAGGTAGTTTAGTTTAGGCCTTAGTTACCAAGCTAAGAGTTTAGCAGAGGAGAGGAATAACAAGACATGTGTTTCAAAAAGCTTATTCTTTTTTTATTTTTTATTTTTTGAGATGGAGTCTCACTCTGTTGCCCAGGCTGGAGTACAGTGGTGTGACCTCAGCTCACTGCAACCTTTGCCCCCCAGGTTCAAATGATTGTCATGCCTCAGCCTCCAGAGTAGCTGGGACCATAGGCACGTGCCACCATGACTGGCTAACTTTTTGTATTTTTAGTAGAGATTGATTTTCACCATGTTGGCCAGGCTGGTCTTGAACTTCTGACCTCAGGTGATCTACCTGTCTTGGCCTCCCAAAGTGCTGGGATCACAAGCATAAGCCACTGTGCCCAGCCTCAGAAAGCTTATTCTGCAAGCACTGTGGGATGGGTTGTTTGGGATAGGGTGAGGCTGAGGTCTTTACCAATGGTGATGTGGTGTGGGGGTGGGGAGGAAGAGAATGCAGACTAACACAATGCTTGGGAGATGTTAATGGAGAATGGAGATTAATCGTGTATGGGTAAGAGGAAGTCCATGGTGAGTCCCAGCTTCTGCATAGAATAGTTTGGATGATAGAAAAGGATCTAATTCACTTGAATATGTTTGGAAAAGGATTGTGGGTTTAATGACAAGCATATTTAAGGGGGCTGAGGAAGTGGTGGATATCCAGGTAAAGAGATATTTAATAGACCTTTGCATATAGGTTTGAAACTCAGAATAAAAAGCATGTCTAGAAACACAGACTTGGGAATTTTTAACATATATGTGATAGTTCAGTTTGGATGAAGGTCACAATGAAAATATATAGAATGAGAATAAAAACCAAATAGAGAATTCTGAGATGTGCTGGAATTTAGAGATCAAGAGAAACATGAAGATTCTGGAAAAAAAAATAGTGAGAAGGATAGCCAGAGAGATTTAGGGGGAGACCAAGAGGTAATGGAAAAGGAGGTGTCAACAAGGGAGTGGTCAATCATGTCAAACCTTGCAGCAAGGTCAAGAAAGCCAAGGGCAGAAAACATCATTGGTTTGGTAGCTAATCCATTTGTCACATAACAGGTGCATTTTCTTTGGCCTGGTGGGAACAGAAGCCAGACATGAAAAGGCAGTGAGTAAATGAGAGATGAGAAAGCAGAGGGAACTAAGAAGCTTGGCTAGGGAGAAAATGAGAGAGCACGGACTCATGGAAGCAATTGTGAGATTGAAGGAATTGGTTTTGTTGTAAAGATTGGAAAGGATTGAATTACACTGACTCATCTTCTACTCAGGATCTGTAAAAGGAATGATAGAGAGTGAGAACAACTCTGAGTTTGTCTCCACAGTAGGAGAGGCTAGGGTCTACAGAAGGAACACAAGAATTCACCTTGGCCTTGAAAACATTATGCTGGGTGAAAGTGTAATTTCCTGATAGACTCTTCTTGCCTGATGCACAGATGGAGCTATTCACTGAGACAGTGGTATTGCAGTAGAGAAAGAGTTTAATAAACACAGAGCTAGCCAGATGGAAGAATGGGAGTTTATTACTCAAATCGGCCTATCCAAAAGTTCAGAGGCTTAAGTTTTTCAAGGATAATTTGGTGGGCAGGGGGTTAGGGAATGGACAATGCTGATTGGTTGGGTTGGGGATGAAATCATAGTGGATGGAAGCTGTCTTCTTAGGCTGAGCCATTTCCTAGGTGGGGGTCACAGGGCCAAGTTGAATCAGATCCTTGGTATGGGTAGTTAATCAATTGCCAGAATGAAAAATAATGAAAAATATCTCAAACACCAGTTTCAGGTTTTGCAACAGCAATGTTATCTGTACGAGCAATTAGGGAAGTTACAAATCTTATGACCACCCATAAGAGACTCCTGAGCAAACACAATGACTAGTTATCTTTTAACTATAAGCAGGTCTTAGCAAAATTCAGACCTCTCCCATAATTCTAATTTTGTGACTTCTCATTAGTTTTATAAAGGTGGTTTCAGTTCCCAAACAAGGAGGGAGTAGTTTTGGGAAGGAGCTATTATTATCCTTGCTTTATGGTTAAAACATGAACTAAATTCCTCCCATAGTTAGTTTGGCCTATGCTCAGGAATGAGCAAAGACAGCTTGTAAGGTTAGAAGCAAGATGGAGTCAGGTATGTCAGATTTCTCTCACTGACTTAATTCTGCAAAGGTGGTTTCCATGGAAGCCAGATACAAAAGGCCACATATTGCATGATTCTATTTGTATAAAATGCTACAATAGGCAAATCTATAGAGACAGAAAGTAGATTAGTGGTTTTCAGGGGCTGTTGGGAGGGGAGAATTGTGAATGACTGCTAATGATATAGGGTTTTTGTTTTTTTGTTTTTGAGAATTTGGTAGTGGGGATGGTTGCACAACTTTGTGAATATACTAAAAATCACTGCATTGTACACTTTAAATGGATAAATGCGATGGTGTGTGAATTCTATCTCAATTTAAAAAAACTTAAAAGGAAAAAAAAAGAATTCACTTTGGTGGGAGGAGAGCCTTCTTAATCCTGAGGCAGGAATGCCAAGAGGAGTATAAATGACATGTTTCCATTGGCAGGAGGCAGGGCCAGCTACATGATTTGTGGGATTCAGTGTAAAATGAAAACTGAGGACCCCTTCTTCACAGTGATTAAGAATTTCAAGACAGTTACTGCAGAGCATTAAACCAAGCACAGGGCTCCTCTAAGTGTGGGGCTTAGAAGACCCTTAGAAACTTTGTGTGGTTACACAGGTTTTGCACATTTATGAACTAGCCCTGGAGGAGGCAGAGCTCACCAGATGGGCTTTCTTATGGAAATAAGAAGTGAGAGGAGGTACTAAAGCTGCTGAAATGAGAGAATGGGTGAAATTTGGAACTGTCCTTGAGGGGAATTAGAGAGAAAATCAACTATGGACTTGAAAGAGAATTACTAGGCAAGGAAGAACGCTAGGCATTGGTTGGAGAGCATGAATTTGTAGGAGTATCACTGCAATTTTTCACCATTGGTTCTCAAAAGACCAAATATAGAACTTAAAACAATGAAGAATGATAGGAATAAAGTTTATCTGGGCAAATGTGATTGAAGATTAAAGGAACAAAGGAATAAAAGTTAATGATTAAACTAATTGAAATTAACAGGTTTTAATTAGCTATTGAAAGAGGATGGGTTAGGGAAATTATCACCCTTAGAAGGTGCTCATATAATGCCTGGAAGTAGAATGGCCTATGGCGTTAAAATTAAAATGAAGTCCAAATGTAGAAAAATTGGAAGAAAGAAATGAAAGTCAAAAGATTATGGACTGTCATGGGATTTTTGGAATTTAAGATTTTAGGTGTGGAGTTCTGAGTTTTGTTAAGTTCAAGATCCAATTCTGTTCAGTTAAGGCTGCCTGAAATGATAATGACTCACAAAGCATCAAGATTCAAAAAGAATTAATGTTAAGATCTAATTGGGGTAAGTTATTCTCCTACGTGGAAGGAATGTCCTCAACTACATACAGCAAATTGAGTGTTGATAGATGGTGCGGCATATGGTGTGACAGATGGGGAAAGTCGAGGAACATGTTTTTCCCTTGTCACAGAAGTGTTTTCTCTTGATGGCTTTGCTCTTTTATGGGGATAGCTGTGCTTCTTACAGTTCTCACCTCCTCGCCCCTCTACTACAGAGAAAGGAGGCGTCAGGCACAGCACTCGGGGGGAGAGGAAGAAGTTGGCCAGCATATATAACTGTCCAAAGATCCACAGAACCATTTCTTCTTCAATTTATTTCAGTAAACTTTATATTGATGTTTAACATACATATAGAATAGTGCACAAATCATAAGTTTATGCACCCATGGAGCCAGTATAGAAGGCCCTTGTTCTGCTTCCAGTAACAACTCCCCCACAAGGATAATGACTATTCTAATTTCTAGCAGTGAAAATTAGTTTCTCCTGTTTGCACTCTATAAATAAAATCACACAGGATGTACTCTTTTGTATTTGACTTCTTTTGCTCAATATTATGTGTATTAGTCCATCCTCATGCTGCTATAAAGGACACACCCAAGACTGGGTAATTTGTTTAAAAAAGAGGTTTAATTGACTCACAGTTTTACAGGGCTGGAAACTTACAATCATGGCAGAAGGGGAAGCAAACACATCCTTCTCCACATGGCAGCAGCAAGGAGAAGTGCAGAACAAAGTAGTGGGGAAGCCCCTTATAAAATCATCGGATACCGTGAGAACTCACTCACCATCACAAGAACAAGCATAGAGGTAACCACCCCCATGATTCAATGACCTCTCCTGGGTCCCTCCCATGACACATGGAGATTATGGGAACAACAGTTCAAAATGAGACTTGGGTGGGGACACAGCCAAATCATATCATTATGTTTTTGAGATTCATCTATGTTTGTTACATTAACTGTGGTGCATTCATTGTGATTGCTGTATAGTATTTTATTGTAAGAATATGCTACAATTTATTTATTCTACTGTTGATGGACTTTTGGGTTGTTTCTAGTTTGGGGCTACTATGAGTAGTGTTTTCTTATACATGTCTTATTGAACATATCTTTACAGTATTGCTGTATATATGCTTAGAGTTAGAATCACTGGGTCCTAGGGTGCAGCACAGATATAGTCAGCTTTACTAGATACTACCAAAGAGGTTTTCAAAATGGTTGTGTTAATTTTTATTTTCACCAGCACTGTATAAAAGTCCCAATTGCTCTACATCTTTACTGACATTGGTATTGTCTGTCTTTTAAAAATTTGGTCATTCTTTTGGGTTGTATAGTATCACATCATATTATTTTCTATTTGTATTTGACATGTATTTATTAAATAACCCATGGTGGACCTAGCACTGTGCTGGATTATGAAGGATACTCCTAATGTATTTGCCAGGATTCTCTGCTTTCAAGTGAGAGAAACTCAATTTGAACCAGCACAAGTGAAACCAGAAAAATTTATCTTCTGCATAAGTAATCTGTAGAAAAGAAGCTAGCAGGAACCTAGACATCATCAGGACTTTCTTGGCCTTTCAGCTCTGCTTTCTCTCAGTTTTAGCTTTTCTACTGAAGGCAGGCTTCTTTATGCAGCTGGGCACATGGGTGATGGCAGGGCTGGGCTCTTAGTCCAAGAACAAAGGAGAAAAACATAGCTTTTTATCACCAGTTGTAATGATAAAAGCCCTGGAGAAGTATTCTCACTGGAAAAGCTTAGATCGTATGCACATCTCTAGACCAGTCTTGGAGGTCATTGTTATAGGAATCAGGAGGAAAAATGGTAGATGACTTATTGTGATCAACACATTTGGGACAGGAGGCCAGACTTTATCCAATTACTTTGTCCAGAGGAGCATTGATTGTGGAAGAAGATACAATTTTTACACTAATGACATAGCTCAAATTGAGGAAAGAGAAATTCCACACGATGAGAAAGATAAACAGATGTGGTTCCTCCAAGAATCCATAGGAGCCAGGCCAGCATTATTTGGTAGATTATTTGTAAAAATGGCTGCAACTATTCTCCTCTCTGTATCAAAATTTCTTTGCAATGTGATATTAGCTTCTGCTCTTAAGACAAGAGTCTATATTCTCCTTCCTTAAATCTGGGCTGGCCCTGTGACTTCCTTTAATCCACAGAATTCAAAGAAGTAACAATTTGCCGGCTCTCAGCCTAGGCTCAATAAGCCTTGGCAGCTTTCACTCATTTTCTTGCCACTCTTCCTAGCTGTGACATGGTGAGCAAGCCCAAGCTAGAGGAAGAGAGATACTTGGAGCACAGACAAATGTGTCCATTTCACGCAGCTGAGGACTCAGACATGTGCGAGAGCACAGCAAGATTAGCAAAACCAACTCATATGAGGCGGCCTGGCTAAGACAAGGAGAATCATTCAGCTAAGTCTACCCTAAATTGCTAGCTCATAGAACTGTGAACTAAATATATGGTTATAATTAAATCATTTAGTGTGGGACTATTTGTTACTCAGCAATAGCTAATTGATAATACATATCCCAGTTTGTGATTACTACATGAGAAAATTGCATGGTTTTGTTATTCTAAAAACTTATAATTTTGGTGAGAAAACAAATCATTCACAAGCAAAAATATTAAAGAACGATATAAAGTAGTGTCAATCAAAGTATAAATAACGTGCAAAAAAAAAAAACCCCACGAGCTAATGTAATGAATGGGTGAGATTAAATATGATGCATTTGAAGAATGCTTCATGGAAATGCAGAGATTTGGGGAAGCCTTTGAGGAAATGAGAACATGAACTACAGAAGAGGTAATAAAAGCCATTCCTAATGAGTGAGCAAAGGATTCACATTCAAATATGAAAATGAACAGGGCAGGTATGAAGGACAAATGACCTGCATGGAACTGTACTTGCAGCCCATGCATTAATGGCATGGAGAAAGAGAAAGGGTAAGAGAAAAGTGTGGCTCTATGAGTGAGGGCGTAAGAAGGAAGCACAGGTGGCCAAGTGGAGACATATAATTTTGATTCATATTCTTTTTAGCAGGAATCTCTTAAAGTTTAAAAAAATATTTTGGCAGACTGTAGGAAGGATCCTAATCCTTTTTTCACTTCCAATATCCATTCATTCTACAATGTAACTTTTTATCTCCTCCCCTCAATAGATGTAGTCAATTTCTCCGCTAGGTGAATCAGAGCTAGCCTTGTGATTTGCTTTGCACAATAGAATGCAGAGGAAATGATGCTGTGCTAGTTTCAAGCTTAGGCTTCAAAAGGCCTTGGCTGTTTCCAATTATTTTTGGAACCTTGACTCTGCTGTATGAATAAAGCCGGGCTAGTCTGCTGGAGCATGAGAGACTTGCGGAGCAAAGACAAGCCCTCATGGCTGACCCTTTCCTAAACGAACTGATCCCTTCCCCAATCCAACACAGCAAAAAACCACAGATCTAAAAGGAAGCCCTGCTAAGATCAGAAAAGCTACCCAGTTGAGTCCAGCCCAAATTGCTAATCTGTAGAATCATCCACTATGTAAAAGTTTGCTGCCTTAAGCTATGTTTTGGAATGGTGTATTACCCAGTAAAAACGGACTGACTCAGATGCCAACATCTGATGGGTGATATCTCATAGAAATATGCCATCTTCCCTTGAAAAAAAAATCACATGATGTGAAAATACTGGGCCTGCATTTCTGTTTGAGAACAATTGTGACCTGGGTGATTCTACTTCTCTTAGAGGAGAAATGCATAATCAAGTTTACTGCAATTCCCTCACTCACTATTGTCTTACACCTGCCCTAATTTACTCATTCTGATTACTTGATTAGCCTTTATCAGTATATTAGTCTGCAACACTAGTTTAAGTAGTGGAACTGTTTGCAGGAGAGGGGATTTGGGGGGCAATAGAATGACGTGATAAATGTAATGTGTAAAAAGGCTATTCTGGCGGTAGGACTGGGGATGTGGAGGCAGGAGGTTAACGGGCTGAAAGTTGCTGGATAAATTTTTGTATCTGAATTTAGAAGACATTGCAAATATAAAGTATCAAAAGACCTTGATAACTGAGTGGTTAGTATGCTGAAAATGGTGACATTTCTAGTCAGAGATGATCCTGAAGTGCCTGGAAAATTGGTGTCATTAACAGCAGTAGGAAAGTTGTAAAGAGGTGCTAGTTTTGAGGGTAGAATGATGTGTTTGGTTTATAAACTAAGCCCAGCAGCTCCCTTAGGAAATGAAGGCTATTAAGGCCTAAAATTAATACCATCTACTTCTAATGATGAGCTAATTATTCAGGGAAGAAAATTTAGTTGACCGTTCAGGATCACAGGGTCTTCTGCCCCAGTTAACAGACTGTTAACTTTTCTTTTGCTGTGTAATAAATCACTCCAAAATCAATACCTTAAACCAACTCTAAGCATTTTCTTCTTACCTCTCATGGTTTTGAGAGTTGACTGGGGTTCAGCTTGGTGGGGTGTGTCATGGATCTTGATGGAGTTTGTGACATGCTATTCCAAAATATGGCACCTTGGCATATTACACATTTTAAGCTGAAATAATTTGAGAAACAGCATGTGCAGGAAGGTCTCTCTGACCTTCCCCTACCCTTCTCCCTTGAAGCAGGTCATAAGACCCTCATGTGAGAGGTGCCCTCCCTATACCCAGAGTAAAGGAACATCTTTACCTCCAAGATAAAGGATGCCAACAAGAATCTGAACAAACACATCTTGCCATTTTCTCCAGTTAGCTCAGACTCTCCTTTTTATCCTGTCATATTTCTCCATGACTTTCCATTCTTCACCAAACCTACCATACAATCACCCATGTTTAGCTGCTTTCTCTAGTCTTCATTTCCTAATGAAGGCTCCTATGACATGTAAAACCTATATTACATAAAAATGCATGTTTCTCTCTTGTTCATCTGTCTTTTGTTACAAGGCCTTCAGCCAATAACCTAAGATGGGTAGAAGGAAATGATATTTTTCTTCCTCTATAGGCTGCAGTCAAATTGTGGCTGATGCTGGAGTCATGTAAAGGCTCCCTGAGGAACATGTCTGGTGGTAGATGCTGGTAAGCTGGGATACCTACATGTGGTCCTCCCACATGGCTTGGACTTCCTCAGAGCATGGCAGGTGCATTAGCAAGAGCTAGTGATCAAGGAGACCAAGGCAGAATTGAGTGCCAGTATTTCTTGACTTGGTCTTGAAAATCTCATAGTGTCACTTCCTCCATACCCTGTTGATCAAGGCAGTCACAAAAGGTCTGCCCAGGTTCAAGGGAAAAGGACATAAGTCCCCTATTGGATGGAAGTGGTGTCACCATCGCACTGTAGGAGCAAGATCTGCTGGTTGTCTTTGGAAAATATAGTCTGCCGCACACATAACCTAGGAACAGTTTTGAAATGAATATAATTCCTGTTCCTTCTTATTTCAATGTGTTTCTAAGGATTGACAAGATTATGAATCCAAGTGATGGCAAAAGGAATGGACAATGGAAAGATTGGAAATTTGGTCTTGTTGTCAATACAATTAATTTGCCAGTTTTGTAGTTCTCAACCAAAATGGATTTCTACTTCAGGAATTCAAAAGTAAACTCAGAAGTGTAGAATTACTGTAATAGATCAGGTCACTAATAAGTATCTAGCCCATTCCTTTGATGCCAGACTAAACTGAATTTAACACATTCCAAGGAGATTTTTTTCTTTTCATCACCCTTCCCAGAATGTACCCATACAAGGAGACTCTTCCATGACATTTCTTGGTTGTGTGTTCCAGGTTCTTTCAAAGAATTCAGGGCCTTTAAAACTTTAAAATGTTGTCAGTACTGGATTTCCCTCATCATAACATCTCATGGTATTACTAAAACCTAAGTCTGAATTTGAAATATGCAAACAAAGTCTATCAACCTCCATGGATTGAAAAATATGCTTCAAGCCAAAATATAATTTTTTATTCTCTTAAATGTTTCTCTTTCCTTCCCAGGAAAATACGAATACTAACTATTTCAAGATATACTAATTATGAATCACAGTAGTAATCTAGGTTACTTTAGTAGGAGAATATTAGGTCCTAAGAAATTTAAGTTAAAAAAACAGCTTTGCCAGGCTTTAATATGTAAAAACAGACGAAAGTAAAGATGCTCGGGTTTGTGTCCCCCATCCGCTGGATCTTAACCTCAGTCCCTGTGGGTCAGCCATGCCATTCAGCCATCCTACCTCCTGCCTTCCTCTCCCCTTGCAGTGACCCAGTGCCTAGGCCTCTGCAGGTCTTGGTTTGAAAATCACTGGTTACTTAGAATTCTAAGCAGATTGTTGAGAATGATTAGGAGGAGGCATTTGAAGCACTCTCAGCATATCATTACCATCACTGTCATTATCATTATCATCTTCATCTTTAGAAAACACTAAAAACTAAATGTTCATAAGCAGTCTGTTCAAGGTTGAGCATAAGAGCAGGATAAATAGTGACTTCATTCTAAGAAGGAGAGCCCAGGCTGACAAGCCCAGAAAACATAGGATGAAATATTTTCACAAATTCATGAAGAGTTAATATTTTATTATTCATTCCATTTAAAGCACATATTTTGCCCCAGTCACCAGTTCTGAGAGAAGAGGATGGGTTTAGGAATGACTGCCCTCCCATCTATTGCAAATTCAAGGAGGAAGATGCAGGAACTGGGAGGGATGGTAGGGACTTCCTTGTCGGAGGCATTGACTACCTCCCACAGTATGGCTGAGCAGTCATTGAGGTCTCCAAACTTTGGTTTAACTATGTTCTTCTAACCCAGAATGTTATTAAAATGTGGATTCTAATTCAGTAGGTCTAGGATAGGGGCAATATTCTACACTTCTATCAAGTTCCCAGATGATGTCCATGGACCACGCTTCAAGGAAAAATGGTCTAGAGAAGCATCCTTATTGTGTTAAAATGCATACATTTACCAGGTTATGTCTACCTGAACAGGAAAGACAATACTTGGGACATCTGTCTCATCAATTGAAAGCAATGAGAAATGTTGTCTACTTCCCAATTCCGAACAATGGCTAGACAAGACTATTTATTTGTTAGGGATCATGATAAAGTAACAGAAAATCTTCATATATGTGTGTGTGTGTGTGTGTGTGTGTGTTTTATAAAGTGTATTATATATAAAGAGTATAACAAACATAAAACGCACATTCAAATATATGTATATAAAAAACATTTTTCACCAGCAAGAATATACTGCTTCTTATTATTATAATAATAGTATGTTATTGTATAGTATAATCATATGTAACATATACTATTATACAGTATATGGAATATACTATAACTTATATTATGTGAGAATTCCAGCATTAAGGAGACTTTCCTGCCAGGCCAATATAGAACAAATTTCACATCAAGGTTTGAAAAGAAAGACAATGTAATGACATAACTTTAGTTTATTCATTCATTAAAACAGGAAGCATTTATTTAGTGTCCATCTTATATCAGGCACTGGAAAAGAATCAGGGTAATATCCACACTCTGTGATGGGAGATGGGGATTCAGACTCTAGTGCAAGAAGCAAACATAAATATCTAAGGAACATGGCAACTTTGACAACAGATCTCTTTGCTAAACTTTTCTTTCTATATTGAAGAAGAGTTTGACTCATTACCAAGCCTGAGAAGACATTTCAGTTTACAAACATATATTGAAATGGTCAATAATGCAGGTGTAGAATGAGAAATAATTCTTTTTTTTTTTTTTTTTTTTTTTTTGAGATACAGTCTCACTCTGTTGCCCAGGCTGGAGTGCAGTGGCTCAATCTCAGCTGCTTGCAACCTCCCACTCCCAAGTTCAAGTAATTCTTGTGCCTCAATCTCCCAAATAGCTAGGACTATAGGCACACACCACCATGCCCAGCTGATTTTTGTAGTTTTAGTAGGGATGAGGTTTTGCCATGTTGGCCAGGCTGGTCTCAAACTCCTGGCCTCAAGTGGCCCGCCTGCCTCAGCCTCTTAAAGTGCTGAGATTACAGGCGTCAACCACCACACCCCACCAAAAATTCTTGTCCTAGTAAACATATGACTCTAGCAGATGGCTATTGAATAGAGGAGAATGTCTAATAGTGTGAAGACACTATTTTGTTTTGATAAATATCCTGTTTTGTTAAATAACTTAAGCGAATGTAATGAAACCACCAATTCTTGACAACTTGAATCTCCTGTGAAGACTAACTTTTGTAGTTTTTAAATGGCATATGTTTCTTTTACTTTTTCTGAGGCCCTTTACTCAATATGTTAGCTTGGACTGTGGACATTAGCTGAGATTTTTCTCTCTTGGATAGACAATAGCTTCCATGAAAAGCCTTGAAAGCAATTATAGATCTTGTCCATATAGTAACATCTTCCCTCTAAGGAGTTCTGATAAGTTCCAATCTCAATTTTCTCAGATGAACAACCAGAACGTGTACTAAAAGTCCTTAGGACTGCAGCCAGCCCTACAGGACCTTTGTGAGAATTACCAGATTAAAAAAAAAAGCATTTCCCCCAGGCAGTCAACTTACAAAGAAGACATCCCTCTCACCATGCTTCAACCCAGTATCATGACTCAGGGCTTAATTTCAACCTCCTGTACCCTCTCAGTGGGTGCTCACAGATGCGTCCATGCAGCTGTCCTGAATCCCCTCAGTTTAGAAGAACTTCTTTTGAATTTGACAAATGACAACCTAATCTGTACTCCAGAGACCTTGGTAAAAGCTCTCAGGGGACCAGATGTTTCAGGCATGTTTAAGTAGTCAATAAAGGCAGGCAGAGATGAACTAAAGCTCAATAAAGTTTATAAAAGCCACCAACAGGGCAAACGTATGAATGGGACCGAGGAGCGGAGGAAGTGTCTCAGAGAACAGGTACCTGGTTCCTTGGGATTTGTCATTCTTTCCTGAGAAAAGATCATCTAGAGTAGCCCAAGTCATCCTCCGTCATCTTTTTAACTAACTTGTCCTCATCATATGTGGAAAAGAAATCAAGGCTGGATGTCCTACCTATAGAAATTCGAAAGACACTTCAGTGGACTGTCACTATATGAGTCTGTCTTATTCGGCTCAGGCTTTTGTAATAAAATACCATAGACTGCGTGGCTTAAATGACTAACATTTGTTTCTCATAGTTCTGGAGACTGGGATGGATTCCAGGATCCAGGTGCCAGCAGATTTGGTGTCTGGTGAGGGTACCCTTCCTGGTTCACAGATGGCACCTTCCTGCTGTATTCTCACCTTGGCTGAGAGAGATCATCTCTATTGTGCCTCTTATAATGGCACAAATCCTATCATGAAGGCTCCACTCTTACGACCTAATTGCCTCCCAAAGTCCTGACCTCCAAATATCATCACATTGGGGATTTAGGTTGCAATGTGTGAATTTGTGGCAGGCTGTGGAGCATTCAGTCCACAGCAGTAAGGAAGCCTTAATATAATTTTAGGGGATGAATATAAATAAAAGAGAAATTTGAAAAATGGCCTCTCTAGGTGATAAAGCACTTTCTAAACCTCACTGTTGTTCAGAATTCACACAGGCTTGTTGAGTCCCCACTTGTGTCCAGGTTTCATTTCCATGATATCATTTAATCCTGATGATGATACCTTGAGGTAGGTTTTTTTTTAATTCCTGTTTTATAGTTGAAGAAATAGGTTCATAAAAACAAAGTAACTTGTCCAAGTGCAAACTGCTAGTTAAGTGATGGGACTGGGGTTTGAATCAAAGCCTTTAGGCCTCAATTCTATTTTTTTAACTGGAGTGTGGCTTTGAATACAATGTCCAACCAGGGGAACTCTGGACCCAATATGAGAGCCAGTGCTTGTCTAAGGTATGAAAATTGTCCTAGCAAGCGTGACCAAGGCATACATTCTGCTGATATATTTTCACTGACTCTCTACCTTCCAGTGCATCCTTTGTGTATCTGTTTAGGTCCCAGATTGCTCTTTTTTTTTCCTTTTTTTTTTTTTTTTTTTTTTTGAGACAGGGGGTCCTGCTGTGTTGCTCAGGCTGAAGTGCAGTGGTGCAATCATAGCTCACTGTGGCCTCTACTTCCTGGTCTCAAGTGATCATCCTGCCTCAGCCTCCTGAGTATCTAGGAGTCATGCACCAACATGCCCAGCTAAGTATTTTATTTTTGGTAGAGATAAGGTCTTGCTGTATTGCCCAGGCTAGTCTCAAATTCCTGGCCTCAAGCAGTCCTTCTGCCTTGGCCTCCCAAAGTATTGGCCTTACAGGCATTAGCCATTGTGCTTGGCCCCAGGTCTTTAAAAAAAAAAAAAAAAAAAAAAAAAAAAAAAAAAAAAAAAATTGTGGAGAAACAAATGGGAATAATTGAAATGAATAAATTTGATTAAATCGTTGCTGTGAGATGTAGGACTTCAAGAAGCTAGGGAAGAGGAGTGTGTTGTGTTATGCAATACAATTTGCCTCTATCTTTGACATCTCTTTGAGTCTTCATGGAAGATTTTCATATTTCTTGGCTGGTTTGTTTGATGAGACACTTGTGTTTCTTCAGAATGTAACCATGTACCAAGATTGACCATGAGGTAGCCCAATTATCTTGAGTTACAGAGTAAATAAGAAACTTGAGAGCCTGGGTCTGTCCATCCTACTATCTCAGTCTACTTCTGACTAATATATACTTCTAGGTTTTCAATGCACCCTGGTTCTTGCGTCTCCTACAAAACATCAGGTATTATGTGGGGTTTTTTATTTACTCAGCATTGAATTTGCAGCATGTTCACCTTGTTTCATGGTTCTTTTAAAAAATAATATTTTAAAGGAGTTTGTGGTCAGAGGCCATTTTAGGTATTCTCTATCCTCTAGTCCCCTATGGCTCAGCCTTAAAGCAATACTTTCTGTGACAGTAGTTGGCTTCTTTCTCCTTAGAAGGCATCAAAAGAGCAGACTAAATGAAACAATACTCTTAGCAAAGAAACCACCCAAAGGCACCGTTGATTTGTAGATTTCTTACATTAGGTTGCTGTCTTACATGAGAACAGCCTGCAAGGGAACCAGGACCCATGGCAATGAAGGGAAAGAGAGGGCGTAGAGGCAGGGCACAGATGGGATGGAAAAACCTTATGGTCACTCCTCCTGAGTAATTACTTAAACATCTTAAATGAGGCATTTTTGAATGTCTTCAGCAAGGTCATTAGCTGTGTATGGAGCAAGGCTTATTTTTAAAGTTTTGACGTAGTTCATGGAATGCTTTGTTCCTAATTTAGAGCACTTGTCCTGAGAGTTCCACGTCTTCGGCATTTGCTTCCACCCCCCACGTATTTCGCTCACAGCAGGCCAAAATCCACTTGGGGTGACATCCCAGAGTCCAGCAGCTCCATGGGGAGCCAGTGAGGCCTGAGAGAGAGGTTGTTTGGGGATGATTTAGAAAAGAACCCAGCTTTTCAAAAAGACATGTAGGATGTGAGAGTTTGGGTTAATTTCAGTAAGCATTCACATCTTTCCCCTTTCCGTTGCTGGTGGAGTGTCCTTCTTGGCCCTTTGAGGGTGTGCTTGGCTTTGTGACTTACTTTGGTCAGTGATATATTAGCAGATGTGAGGCAAACAGAGACCTTAGTTGAACTTGTTCAGTTAGGCTTAGCTCTTGCATTCTGGTGATCTGCCGTGAGGAGAGTTGCTGCTGGATAGATGCTGCTACTTCTCCCTTAATCTCAGAAGAAACACAGATGGAGAAAACCTGAATGTAAGCCATAGTTTAGCTGCCTCACAGCCTAAAGCAGAGCCATCCAACTGAGCCCTGACTAGATTAGCCAGCCCCAAAATCTATGACTGTGATATTAATGCTTCTTGTAATTTATCTGGATATTTGTTACATAACATTTTTACAACAATAGCTGACTAATACACAGAGTTCATGATTGGTATTTTTTTTTCTGTACCTGGGTGGACATTTATATAACTGAACATGATAGTTTAAAACTTCTTCACACAAGATAAAAAAAAAAAGGGGGGGGGAGCTTTAATTATCTTCAATCTAGAATTCTGAGACAAAAGAATGGCTTTTTATAGAAGTGGTTTCCCCTCTAACAAAAATGACAGCTGTCCCCAAAGTGAGCCTGCTGGGGAGCCAGGATTAGCAGATACCTAAGAGTGGTTGTGGGGTATTTACATTAATTGATTTATTTTGGCCTATTAGCCTGGAGAGTCCACTGAAATCCTCCAACCCATAAAGACTACCTTAAAAATTGTCTAGAACGTTTTAAATTTCAATGGAAAAATGTATATTTTTGACTTCTTTTGAAAAAAAAAATCAGAGTATTAGGAGATATTGCGCCTGCATTGCTTTCTGATAATATATGTGGGAGCTGAGTATCTGTTCCCTCTAGACTTCGTGTGTGCCTTTCAGTTTACAGAAGTCCTTGACATGTTCTGTTACTCAAATTCAGCTGTCTCATGTGTTTTTGTTACTTGCCTTATCCTTGTGGCACTGAGATTTGTGACATATACTAGCTCAACAACCCTCATCCCATTTTAAGGAGTTCACAGAGGTAAAGGAAGGCACAAGTGCTTAGCACAGAGTAGATGCTCGAAAGGGTGGCCATACATCAATTCTCCCAAGACAGTCCTGGGTGATACCTGATGTCCTGGGCTCATGTATCAATTTGATGAGAAGTTATACAGTTGTATGTGGCAGTTGTTACTGGCTTTCAGTTGGCACCTCAGCTGAGCCACTCAAGTGGGGCACCTCACATGGCTGTTCTGTATGGTCTGGGCTTGCTCACAGCATAGAGGCCTCTGGGTAATCAGGCTTCTTGTATGGTGGCTCAGGGTGTCCCAAGCTACAAGGCAGAAGCTGTATCTGTTGCCTTGTTTGACTTAGCCTTGGAAGTCACACAGCACCACTGCTACCTTATTCTAATGGTCACAATCCTGCCCAGATTCAGGACAGGGGACATAGACACCACTTAGTGTGCAATGACTAGGTAAATAGTAGCAAGGCCAAGGCTAGGGCCAAGACTGCTTACTCTATTCAGTGTTAATTCTTCTGTACCGAGAAGACTTATGCAACATCATTCCCTCTCACCTCTCCACTGACAATATAACAAATGAGCATCTATGTATTCTGAGAGCTAAGCCATGCATGATCTTCAGAAGATCTTGTAAAAATCTTGAAATTAAGTGCAAAATGTGTTTTTTTTTATTTGATATGCATATATTAGTCAGAGTTCTCTGTTGCAGACATAGTTTAAGCATTTATTGAAGGGCATCAGATGACTCCCAGAATCTCAGAAAGGGTCTAAGAATTAGGCTTGAAAGTTGTACAGCTAGGAACATCTCTAAAGTTACACTGCACAATGCTTCAGGGAATACTCTGATGCCCTGACTCCAGAACAGAGTCGCTGCACCTCACTTAGATGCCATGCACCATGATGTACCAGTACCGCTGCCCACTCACTGCTGTGTCTGAAATCTCAATGTCTTCACTCCATCCTAGCCAGAGTGGATCTGTGAGTGCATGAGTTTGAATATCGTTTGCTTTCAAATAGATGTCCTATGTATATCTACCTGAATAGTTGATTATGGACCATGTGTCTGTGTCATAGATGCAGTCATGGGAAGTGAATTTTTAGATTCTACTCTGGAGGTATGCGGATTAAGAAGGGGAAAAAATTCTCAAACATAAGAAAAGTGTTTAGGCTAGGTGTGGTGGCTGACGCCTGTAATCCCAGCACTTTGGGAGGCTGAGGCGGGCAGATGACCTGAGGTCAGGAGTTCGAGACCAGCCTGGCTAACATGGTAAAACCCCATCTCTACTAAAAATACAAAAATTAGCTGGGCATGGTGGTGCATGCCTGTAATCCCAGCTACTCAGGAGGCTGAGGCAGGAGAATCACTGGAACCTAGGAAGTGGGATCGTGCCACTGTACTCCAGCCTGGACGGCAGAGTGAGACTCTGTCTCAAAAAAACAAAAAACAACAAAAAAAACCATGAACAGTGTTTATAAAGCGCTGAGGAGACAAAAATCATGAAAAAGTCTACTATGTGAATGTTTACATTTCTGTGATTTTCTGAATCAAGGTTCTTAGTTTTCATCAGAATCTCTAAGAGATCCCTAATCTCCACTACTAAGAATCATTGTCACATGGGCTCCCCTTGTATAAACACAAATTTGTGTGCTTGAGTCCATTACATATGAATTCATTATACTTTTCAGAATTGAGGGCTATGAGGTACAACAATTATCTCTACTCCAATAATATAAACAATTAGTAAAAATCAGATGAATACTGGAGTGCTTTTTTTTTTTTTTTTTTTTTTTTTTTTTTTTTTTTTTTTTTTTTTTTTTTTGAGACAGAATCTCACTCTTTCTCTCAGGCTGGAGTGCAGTGGTGCTATCTCGGCTCACTGCAAGCTCCGCTTCCTGGGTTCACGCCATTCTCCTGCCTCAGCCTCCTGAGTAGCTGGGATTACAGGCGCCCGCCCCCACGCCTGGCTAATTTTTTGTATTTTTAGTAGAGATGGGGTTTCAAGGTGTTAGCCAGGATTCTTTCTTTTTTTGAGTGATATTTTTGTTCCATTATTAAATCTCTGTTTTGTGTTCCTTTTTGGGATGACGAAAAAGAACAAAGTTCACTAAAGCCTTGATTAACAAGGATATTTATTTTAATAGATTTTGTTTGTTTGACTTCTACTTTGAGAATAACATAACAAAAACAAAAGAAAACACAAATCACTGAAAGCTCCCAATAAGGATTCATTCTAAAAATATGCTTTTAGAGAAGGCTTAGAGTAAGAATACATCAGCTCAATTTTCTAGAATTTCCAATACTTGATATGCGAGCAAATCCCTTGGAGACTCAATAAATGCTCAAGTATACAAAAAAAATCAACTTTTCTCACTGTATCATGAGGGATGGCAGGAATGCAGAGTAAAACTTTTTGGGAGATTCCACATGAAAAATAAGATTAGAACTGAAAGGAATCTCAAATCTAAGGCACAGAGAAGGCATGTTTTGTGCAAGACCAGCAAACTCATGGCAGAGAGTCAACTGGAATTGAAGACTTCTGATTCCCAATCTGGTGTCCTTTCTTTTAAAATACCCTTAGAAGGGTTTGTAACAATGATTTTGTGCAAGTTAGTTACTGCTATAAATGAAGCACTCCAAAATTTAGTGGCTAAAACAAAAAATCATTCATTAATTCTTACAAGTTTGTGGATTGGCTAGAAAGTTCTGCTGCTCTGGGCCAGCTCTGCTACCCTAGCTGGGCTCACTCAGCTGGGCTGTCAGCTGCTGCTTGGCTAGGTGGCTGAACTAATCCTGGTTGGGCTCTATCTTATGTTTGGTCCTTCAGCTGGGAAAATGAGGTCAACTCTGCTTTATGAGGTTTCTCTTCCTCCAACAGGCTAGCAAAGGCCTGTTCTCATGGGGGTAACAGGAGTCCAAAAAAAAAAAAAGAGGCCTAATCTGGGTCCTGGAATAATAGAGTAACTCACTCTCTTAGCCAAGGCCTATCTTAAGACCAGCCCAGATTCAGGGATAGAGAAGAAACATGGCCTCTTCATGGCAAGATCTGCAAAGTCACATTATAAAAATACAGGAAGTCTGTGAAGAATTAGTGCCATTTTTTTTTTTTTTGCAACCAATCTACCACAGGTTAATTAATTTATTCAACCTTTATTAATTGTCATTAATTGTGCCTGGCCCAGTGCTACTATAAGCCCTGGGGATAAAATAAAGAATAATTGATCTTATACTTATTTCTTAGTGAAAAATATAATGTAATCAAAACATCTGTTTCCTCAGGCAATTTGATGACCAAGGGTCAGATTTTATATCACTGCCCAGAAAGCCATTAGCACTTAAATTTGGTATTATACCTTCTATTAAAAATACACATAGAAATTAGGGAGTAATTTAGGGTGGATAAATTAAAATTGGCATTGTTGAGAATAATTGACTTCTCAGAGGTGCAGCCAACAGGGAACTGTCAGGCTAGATGAGTTTTTACACATCTTAGAGAGAAACTGGATCTCTAGGTGCTAAATTTAGCTTATAAGGATATCATACATACATTTGACAACTTGAAGGTCTTTAGATTATAGAAGAAGGTTTTGCCATCCTTACCTGATATTTTTCTATCTAGTTGCTATGAGTGTGAGGCTATGGAGTGTCCCCAGACAACAAATGAGCCACTTCATTTTTAGACTTTGATTGGCTACTTTCCCTAGGAGATTAAGAGTAAAAATTTCATGTTAACCAGATGCAGGGCCAGGTCTGGGTATCACTGAATATATTTTTCAGAAAAATAGTTGAAAATGTTCAAATATATCCAGTAGAAACTCAAAAACTCTTCTGAGACAACAACTAAAGTACTAGATAAAGTAGAAAACAAAACCTTTTAAAAATAATGAAGATACAAGATAGCATGTAATTATCAGGCCAAACTCTAAGGGAAATCTAGAATCCATAGAGGTAAGTAGAGCACTGAAGCCATTGTTTACCAATCCTGGCAAATTTGAACTTCAATTTTGATGGCCCCATGGGACAGATAAAAATGAAAGTCTGAGTTAATTAAAATCAGAAAGTCTAATAAGAGGCCATTTGACCATTATGCAGGTGTCCCAAAGGGTTCAAAATTAGGATAAAGAAAAATTGGAAGTAATTTTAACACTGTCTTTATGATAGGGCCTGCAAAGAAAGTTTCTTTGATTCTCAGCTAGGGAAAAAGTTTTCCCAAAAAGGCTGTATCTGCAAAACTGGCCTCACAGGAAATTGTATTCTTTTTTTTTTTTTTTTTTTTGAGACGTAGTCTCGCTTGTCGCCCAGGCTGGAGTGCAGTGGCGAGATCAGAAATTGTGTTCTTAAAATGAGATATTGTACACATTAGTGGTTTAGAGACATTAAAAAACCAAACCAAATAAAAAATAAACAAACACTAAAGAGATCTAGGTTAGCTACTCCCCTAGGCACCATGTAGAAACAAACATGAATTCTTTCTGCCAGAAGGCACTTCCATCCTACATCCTAGAGAATGGCCGTAAATAATTTTTCAAGGAAAATAAGTATTATTCAGTAAAAATTAAATACACAAGAAAATAAAGCACTTTAAGCAGGAACTAGTAGAAACTAACCTGTGAAACTGACATTTATAAAACATCTTACCATACTTAAAGGAAAAAAAGACAAGTAGAAATAATTTTCAGGGAACAGAAAACTATGAAAAGTGATCTAGCACTTCTAAAAGAATACCAAAAGAAATGTCTAGAAATAAAAATATGCAAGAGCTGAAATAAAAAGCAAACAACTCAATAGACGGATTTAACAGCAAATTAGACACAGCTGAAAAGAGAATCATTAAATTGGAAGATAGGTTGGGAAAATTGGAAATAGGAAGCTAACTGAAAATGGTAGCTGTCTCAGAGGCCATTATAAAGTTGATGTGCTGAATGAGGTAAGAAGGAACTTGCAAAAAGCAGAGAGGATTTGAGAGGCCATGGACAGCTGGAATAGCTAACATGAGTGGTTATCTAATCTCCCTTTGCATTATGCAGTTCTTAGACAGGCAGTAAATAAGATAAACAGCATAAACAATGGCTTTCTTTCCTCAGAATTAGAATCCAGCACATAATAAGTAGGATAATCCAATATCCTGGACCACAGACTACCATAATGGGCCATTGGAATAGGAAGGACAGTGTATGGCATTAAGCATATTAAGGTAAATATTCAGGTATGCCCAAATCTTAGAAGAAGAAGAAGGGCAAATCTGGAAATTTAAGAAAACATTATCAGCAAGGTTTCAAGCACTGAGAAGAAAAATCAGTGGTCAACATGAGAATCTCTAAGGGAGCTCTTCATCATAGTTGGCCAGTGGAACAACCTTTTATCTTTCATGTCATATACGTGTATATTCCTTCAGGTCTTAAAGGACGTTTTGGATAAGCTCAGTCATTTGGGGTATAAACGACTATCTTCATGATTCAGAAGCTTTTGGTAGGATGTTTTTATGTAACTCGATAGTTCATTTTTTAAGTGCCCATCTGCTAAGAGAAACTCACTTATTTTCAGTTGTAGCTAAATTCCAAGAGGCTTACATAGTGCTAAGATGTGCCAGAAGGAGAACCCACTGATCCTCAATGTCATCTTTCTGTGCAGGCCTCTGCTGAGACATCCACCACTCTACTTTGTTGCTGTCCTCCTAGTCCATTTATATTCAATAGTTCTCACTGCTTTGTCTGTTTCCACCTTGGGAATCCTGGAATTTTTCTGTTGTTTCCATGCCACACTAGAATATAGGAATTTATTGAAGCTGCCTTAGTACAATTTGCTAAGGTTGACTGTGGTCCCTCTGAGATCTCGTTCTTTCTTTGGTGTTTTGCATAAAGAGACTAAATTCTTTTCTCAAGAAACTCTGACATCTATGCTTTTAATATACCTGCCCCCCATGTCTGTTTATTTTGTTTATTTTTCTCAGATCAGGCAGACATTATTTTGTTTCATGATTTCTTTCAACATTTTGTCCATAACTGGAATCCTTTCCAGTCCTCCAATTATTCAGGCTTTTGAATGAGAAAGGCCAGGAAGAGATTCACAGACTTTCAGCTTTCCACCTTACTGCTTTTATTCTCTGAGACATGAAACACAGAAAGGCTTGACTTTTGAGTAAATGAAAGATCATATGGTGTATTAGTTTATTCTTGCACTGCTATAAAGAAATACCTGAGGCTGAGCAATTGACAAAGAAAAGAGGTTTAATTGGCTCACAGTTTGGCAGGCTGTACAGGAAGCATAGTGCTGGCATCTGCTCAGCTTCTGGTGAGGGGCTCAGGGAGCTCTTACTAATGATGGAAGCCAAAGGGAAAGCCAGCATGTCACATGTTCAGAGTGGGAGCAGGAGACAGAGAGAGAAATGAGGTCTCAGATGTTTCAACAGCCAGGTCTCATCTGAACTAACTGAGCAAGAACTCACTTATCACCAAGGGGATGGTGCTAAACAATTCATGAGGGATCTACTTCCATGATTCAATGACCTCCCACTAGGCCCCACCTTCAACATTGAGAACCACATTTCAACATGAGCAACATGAGATTTGGACAGGACAAACATCCAAGCCATATCAGATAGGGACAATATCATATTATTTTATATTTTTGAAATTATCCAGCTGCTTATGTTTGGAAGCAGTACTGTCCTGGATCCAGGCAAGAAAAGTGCTTGCCTTGGGCCTCATGTTTTAGAGGTCTTAACTCTGGCCTTTGCCTGGTTGTGCCTCCTCAACTAGGAGAAATCGGTTTGGCCTAATGCCAAACTGGAGGCAACATACCCTTTTTAGACTATAACCAGCACCCTAGAATTCCTGGCTCAAATATTTCCAAGCCCAATTCTAGGGCTGGCATAGGCTTCTTCACTGGGTCCTTCCATTTGAGGATGAGTCAAGTTATAATTGTGGTCACATATAAGTCTCAGAGTTGGGCGAGGGGGTGCCTTGACGTTTAACAATTAAAGATCTATAATTCCTAGTGCATAGGTAGCTTTATGGAAACCAGTTTACCTAACTCTTCTGTGTATGTTACTTACAGACGGAATGCAACCTTTCTTGACATGTTGGGTGTTAGGATGTAGCCCTTAGCCTTCTTCAGAGACCACCTGAGAAAAATCTCTATTCACTTAAAGAGTTTTTTCATTTCTGCCTGAGGATGCTTTCTCGCCACAGGAGCATGCTTGGCTAATAGATTGCACAAGTTGGAAGTGTTAAGGAGCTAGTGCCTGAGTAGAAAGCCTCAACTAATGAGTGATGGGAAATGGTGGGTAAATGTCCCAGCTTCTTCATGTCTTGGTGAGTTAACTGTGAGTGGTGCACCTAAGGCCTTTTGAGTTTGACTGGGGGGCTTGAGCACTTTTGTTCACAGTGATAACCCAGTCATCAAAATAACTTTCCTCACACCCCCACCTCCCTTAAAGAAAATAGAAGAAAGAAAGAAAATAGAATAAATCAACTGGGAATTGAGGGAAATGTTAGGGGCAGGTCTTTAATCTGTGACTGTAATAAACAGGGAGATGAAAAGATGGGGAAAGTAGAGACTTTGTAATGTGTTGTGAATCAATCCTAGTTTGGCATTTTTAATAGAGATTTTAGTACAAATTCATCTCCCAAATAAACTACTTGAACACATAAACTGTCTCTTGGGCTATATCCTAGGTTCCAAAACTTGGGGTGGCCCTTTGCTGCATGTAAATTGCAAGTGAGGATAAAAAGATGGTAAATGCCATTCGATGCTGAAGACCCTCTGCCACAATCTGGGGTTTGTATGTGTGTGTGTGTGTGTGTGTGAGTGTGCAAGAGTGCATACTTGCATAGCATTAGCCCAGCTGTGAGAAAAGAGAAATACAACCTTCCTTCTGTCAAACTGTGTTGGGGTAGAGACACAGAGTCTGAGTAGAGGCACAGAGAGTGGACTTAAAGATATGCTTACCTGGGAACGATTATCACCAAGAAACAGGCACTTTAAATCTGACTGAGCCTATGGCAGAATCAATGCCTAGAATATAGTAGGTGTTTATTAAATATGTGTTGATTGAGTATACTACTGGAAAATATGTTAACGAAGGTGTAGCTGTAGCCTTTCCCAGTGTAAAGATATTTCTATTTTTGCCTGCCTTATTTGTGAGCCTTTTGGGGGCTGAATGAAGCAACACTAGAGCATTCAGACAGAATACAGTGATTCACATTGGAAAGCTTAAAGGGTTCATGCAAAGATTAAAGATGGTTCAAGAAAATAGAGTAAATGCAGAGATGAGGGTGAGGAGAGAAAAGGCAAGAGCTGCACGAGCTGGGTTTTAAGGGTGGTTTTGGTGGCAGTTTCTTTATCAGTGACAATCACGAGAGAGACAAAGGGGATGAAAGCAATTTTAAGAGACTCTATGGTAGATTATGAATCAAGTCTTACTTGGGCACTTTTTGTAGCAAGTTTAGTACAAACTTATCTCTGCTTTCCAACTATTTTTCTGGTCTTGGGGTATTTTTGCTTTGAATACAATCCTGCTTGGAGATTGTGCTTTCTATTGGTTTTAAATAAATTAATGTACAACCATAGGTTCTTATAGAACAGGTAGTTTTGGAAGTAAAAAAAAAAAGAAAGAAAATTATGATATTTCACTGATATTCTAAGATATACTTTTGCTTTTAACCTTCCTGAAATTGAATTAAATGCCTTTATGCTTGATGAGGAGTCATAATTTAATTGGTAATTTGTTTTCCTTTGTTATTGGTGTGTTTCTTATTGACACATTGAATTTCTTGACAGCATCAGTTGGATAATGTGTTACGTAATTTGCTTCAACTTTTAAAGTCTGTGGGGCTAAGATCGCCATTGCAATATTCAAACTTTCACTTGCCCTTAATAAATACATTTTCTTCTGTAAGAAATTTACTGGATCCAAGTTAATGCAACTCACATTTATCAGACATTTTTTGTACTCTAATTTTAGAAGAAAGAGAAGTCTGGGGAAAAAAACAAATATTTGACATTTAGTAAAACAATAAGCAGACAAATGGCTTTCTGGATTCACATAGAAAGCAACCAGGACAATTTCCTATGCAACCTACAGCTATTCAGTAGCCTCGGAAAAATAATAATGGAAAGAGCCTTCCTAAGATGAGGTTTTGTGATGGACAGCCACAAAATCACCAGAGGCCAAAAATCAAGAAAGGAGACCAGATTTAAAAATAAATATTCAACCAGTTAAAAATGGGCAAAGGATTTGAACAGATATTCCACTGAAGATATGCATATGGTCAAGATACACAACATATTAGTTACTAGATGAATGCAAATGAAAACCACAGTGAGACATTATTCCACTCCCACTAGGATATTAATAATCAAAAAGACAGAAAACAAGTGTGAGCAAGAATGTGAGAGATTGGAAGCTTCATACATTGCTGGGTATTTAAAGCAGTACGGCCACTTTGAAAAACAGTTTGGCAGTTCCTCAAAGGGTTAAACATAGAGTTACCATATAACCCAGCAATTCTACTCCTAAGTAGATATCCAAGAGAAGCTGAAAACATATTTCCACATAAAAACTTGTATGCAAATGTTCATAGCAGCATTATTCATGATAACCAAAAAATGGAAGCAACCCAAATGTCCATCAGGTGTGAATGAATAAATAAAATATATTTCCGATAAAATATTCTCCAACTATTAAAAAGAGTTAAATACTGATAGATGAATCTTGAAAACTTTATGCTAAGTGAAAGAAGCCAGATGGAAAATGTCACATAATGTATAAATCCAATTGTATGAAATGTCCAGAATAGACAAATCCACAGAGACAGAAAAAGAATTAATGGTTTTCACTGGCTGAAGAGAGAATGCTTGGGAGAGGGAATGAGAAGTGTTTTCTTATGGGTATGAGGTTTCTTTTTGGGGTTATGAAAATGTTCTGAAATTAGGGTGATGATTAATGAGAAACTGTGATTACACTAAAAACCACTGAAGTGTGTACTTTGTAAAACAGTGTACTTTATGGAACATGAATTATAAAGTTGTTATTTAAGAAGTTAGCTAGGTTGTGTACACCTGTAGTCCCAGCTACTTAGGAGGCTGATGTGGGAGGATTGCTTGGGCCCAGGAGTTTGAAACTGCAGTGAGCTATGAATGCATCACTGCACTCCAGACTGGGTGACAGAGTGAGACTATGCCCTTTTTAGAGACCTAACCCTAACCCGTGCCTCTAAAAAAATTAAATACAATATTAAAAAGAATAAAAGATCCAGAATCAGAGAGAAACATAAAACAAATAAACAGATACAATATCCAGAGTGTTCAAAGAAGCAATTTAACAATACATGAACGTTCAGGGGCAAGAATTGCTCCTGAATTGTCTCTTATGGGCAAAAAGAGGCTGCTTGGTAACCCCAGGATCTAAGGTAAGCCCCACTTTCTTCACCAATGTCTCAGAAAATAATATTTGGTTTCATCAGTTACTAGCTCTTTCATGTTTTGGAGTTGGTACCATCAGAGGCAAAGGTGTGGCTCCTGTGTAGTCTAGCCTTACTATTATAGTGTTGCTGACTCAGAAGGTACCTAAATAGCATTGTAGCATTGACTTATTGACATTTATTATTGAGATAATTGAGATATCAGTTGTTTCTTTTTCTGGTTTTGCTTTGTGTTTGTTTGTTTTTGTTGCTGTTGTTTGTTTGTTTTTGAGACAGGGTATTGCTCTAAGTCTCCCAGGTTAGAGTGCAGTGGTGCAATCATGGCTCACTGCAGCACTGAATTTCTGGGCTCAAGTGATTTTCTTACTTCAGCCTCCCATGTAGCTGGGACTACAGGTGCATGCCACCATGCCCAGCTAATTTTTTCTATTTTAGGAAAGGGAAAAAAATTATATTTAAAATAGGAAAAATAATATTGGGTCTCACCATGCTTCCCAAGCTGCTCTTGAACTCTTGAGCTCAAGCAATCCAACCACCTCTGCCTCCCAAAGTGTTAGGATTACAGGCATGAGCCTTTGTACCTAGCCAGTTGTTTATTTTCCTCTAATGTAGCACTAATAGCTAGATAAGCAAATGGATTTATTCACTGTAAATGCAGTATTTATTAAGTTATGACATTAGGGTGAGTGTGCAGATTCATCATAAATGAGACATGACATCTGACATCAAAGGTGTCTGTGGAGGATGTATTTAGAGAGAAGGCCATTAGCATTACACGGAGTTGGCATGCACTCTCTATGTGGAAGAAATAACAAGGCATTGCTGGATGGATTACCTTAGTAACAACCCTGTGTCTACATCCTTTTCCTTGTGACATTGGAGGCTCCTTTTATTCTTTATCTGGGCTGGCCTTTTGGCTTATTTTCACCAATAGAATATGGTAGAAGTGATGGTGTACGGTTCTGAGTTTAGACTTCAAGAGACCTTGAGCACTTTTAGGTGTTCTTTATATCCTGCCTCTGACATGTGAAAAAGCCATACATTTCATACAACTGGATTTATACAATATGTGACCTTTTCCATCTGGCTTCTTTCACTTCACATAAAATTTTAAAGATTTGTCTGTGTTTTAGCGTGTATCAGTATTTAACTCTTTTTAATAGTTGGAGAATATTTTATTGGATACACATTTTGTCTCCCGGAGGATGAGAAATCCTATGAATTAGAGTCACATCAGCCCAGTTGTTCCAGCCAAGGCCCCAGACATGTCAATGAGCCTAGCCATGATCAGCCACCAGATAGCTCTTGGCTTACTGTAGCGGAATAGATGAGCCCAGCTGAGATAAGCCCAGCCCAGCAGAGCTTATCTACCCATCCATAGGCTCACAACCAATAGTAAGTGGTAGTTATTTCAAACACCAAGTTTTGCTGTTGCTTGTTATGCAGCAGTGGGTGACTGATACAGGATGCATTGGGAGAATAGATGAAGGGGCCTGACAGAGCTTTGGTGGATCCAAGAAGGGTTCCTAGAGGAATTGACATTTATGTTATAAACCGAAAGATAAATAGAAGTTAGCCAGGGAAAGAAGGGAACCAAAGCAACTTGTGTGTGTGTGTGTGTGTGTGTGTGTGTGTGTGTGTGTGTGTGTGTGTTTGTGTGTGTGTACTGGGGGAGTGATTGAAGAGAAAGAGAAAGGATGGATGAAGCAGTTGAAAGAAATGGTAGTTTAAAAGCCTATGAGGTGCAATGGTCCATAAGGTTGCATAGGCTGGAGTGTGATTTGTAATACTGGTTTTGTTCACTGATGTAGAAAGCAAAGGAGGTGAAGCAGCTTTGAAGGTAACACAAATTCAGCTTCATGCATAGTGTAGGTGGCAGATTATATTTTTTAAAGATGGTCATGTCTATATATTCATTCCATCCCTCATGTACTTCTTCAGGGTGATCAACTGTGTTCCCAAGGTAAAATGGGGTCTATGTTTGTTACTGCACTTTGAATCTGGGAAGGGGCTTGTGATAATACCAATGAATAGAGTCTAGCATAAGTTATGTATGTAACTTTGAGGCTTGGTTATAAAAATGTTGATGGTTTCTGTGTGGCTCTCTCAGGAGGCTCTTCCTTGGAATCCAGCTACCATACTGTGAAAAAGCCCAGGCCCAGGCTCCTCCATAGAAAGGGCATGAGCAAGTATTCCACCCCAGAGCCCCAGCTAGGCTCCCGTTTGATACAACATCAACCACTAGACGTGTGAGTGGATTCTAGCCCTAGACCTCTAATCTTCTGGCTGAGGCCCCAGATATCATAGAGACAAGCCATATCTGCTTTGCCCTCTCTGAATTCCTGATTCAAAAAAGCTGTGAGATAACGTTTGATAAAATTCAGCATCACTTTGTGATAAAAGCCCTAAAAAAACGCCCCAGATATCATAGAGACAAGCCATATCTGCTTTGCCCTCTCTGAATTCCTGATTCAAAAAAGCTGTGAGATAACGTTTGATAAAATTCAGCATCACTTTGTGATAAAAGCCCTAAAAAAACTGGATATAGAAGGAAAAGCCGTATACAACAAACCTATAGCTAGTATCACACTGAATTGAAAAAAATGCTAAGTCGTTCCTCTAAGATCTGGAACAAGACAAGGATGCACACTTTCACCACTGTTGTTGAATATAGTACTTTAAGTCTTAGCGAGAACAATCAGACAAGAGAAGGAAATAAATGGCATCCAAATTGGAAAGGAAAAATCAAATTATCCTTGTTTGCAGATGATATAATCTTATATTTGTAAAAAGCTAAGACTCCACCAAAAATTATTAGAACTGAGAAACAAATTCAGTAACGTTGCAGGATATAAAGTTAACATACAAAAAATAATAGCATTTCTATATACCAGCAGTGAACAATCTGAAGAAGATATCGAGTAGATAATCCCATTTATAATAGCTACAAGTAAAATACTTAGTAATAAATTTAAACCAAAGAAGTGAAAGATCTCTACAATAAAAACTACAAAACATTGATGCAAGAAATTGAAAAGGACACAAGAAAAAGGAACGATATTGCATGTTCCTGGATTGGAAGAATCAATATTGTTAAAATGTCCATATCACGCAAAGCAATCTACAGACTCAGTGCAATCCCTATCAAAATACCAGTGACATTCTTCACAGAAATAGAAAAAAAAATCCTAAAATTTATATGGAACCACAAAAGGCCCAGAATAGCCAAAGCTGTCATGAGCAAAAAGAACAAAACTGGGGAGGCCACATTATTTGACTTCAAATTATATTACAGAGCTATAGTAACCCAAACAGCATGGTGCTGGCATAGAAACAGACACATTGACCAATGGAACAGAGTAGAGAACCCAGAAATAAATCACTACATCTACAGTGAGCTCATTTTCAACAAAGGTGCCAAGAACATATGTTGGAGAAAGGACAGTCTCTTCAATAAATGGTGCTGGGAAAACTGTATATCCATACACAGAACAATAAAACTTGACCTCTGTCTCTCACCATATACAAACATCAAATCAAAATGGACTAAAGACTTAAATCTAAGACCTGAAACTATGAAACTACTAAGATAAAATATTGGGGAAACTCTCCAGGACATTGAAGTGGACAAAGATTTCTTAAGGAATACCCCACAAGTGCAGGCAACTGAGGGAAAAACAGACAAGTGGGATCACACAGATTAAAAATCTTCTACACAGAAAAGGAAACAATCAACAAAGTGAAGACAATCCACAGAATGGGAGAAAACATTTTAAGACTTCCCAGCTCCCAAGGGATTAATAAGCAGAATATATAAGTAGCTCAAACAATTCTATAGAAAAGAAATCTATCCAACTTAAAAATGAACAAAAGATCTGAACAGACATTTTTTCAAAAGATGACATACAAATGGCGAACAGGTATACTCTACATCATTGATTATCAGAGAAATGCAAATCAAACCACAATGAGATATCATCTTATCCCAGTTAAAATGGCTTTTATCCAAAAGACAGGGAAAAATAAATGCTGATGAGAATGAGGAGAAAAGGGAAGCCTTGTACACTATTGGTGGGAATGTAAATTAGTGCAAGCACTATGGAGAACAGTTTGGAGATTCGTCGGGAAACTAAAAGTAGAGCTACCGTATGATCCAGCAATCCCATTTCTAGGCATATACAAAAGAAAAGAAATTAGTACATTGAAGAGATGTCTGCACTACCATGTTTGTTGCAGCACTGTTTACCATAGCCAAGATTTGAAAGTAACCTAAGTGTCCATCAACAGATGAATGGATAAAGGAAATGTGATAACATATATACAATGGAGTACTATTCAGCCATTAAAAATGAGATCCTGTCATTCGCAACAATGTAGATGGAACTGGAGGTCATTACGGTAACTGAAATAAGCCAGGCACAGAAAGAAGAACGTCACATGTCCTACTTATTCATAAGATATAAAAATTAAAATAACTGAACTCATGAAGATAGAGAGCGGAAGGATGGTTACCAGAGGCTGGGAAGGGTAGTTGGGGAAAAGAGGGACTGAGGATGATTAATATGAGCAAAAATGTAGTTAAATAGAATGAATTAGATCTAGTGTTTGATAGCACAACAGGGTGACTACAGTCAATTAATTTATTGTGCATTTAAAAATAATTAGAAGAGTATAATTGGATTGTTTCTAATACAAGGAAAGGATAAATGCTTGAGGTGATGGATACCCCATTTATCCTAATGTAATTATTACACATTTTATGCCTGTATCAACATCTCTCTCTCATGTACCCTATAAATATATATACCTACTATGTACCCACACATTTTTTTTTTGAAAAGCTAAGAGATAAGAGATAATTCTGATTGTTTTAAGCCCCTAGATTTTAGAGCCATTTGTAACACAGAAATAAGTAACTAATATACTGCATTTGGGGTGCCTCTGGAACATTTACATCAAGCTCACACACACATTTCTTATCCTATCAATATTGTAAACACTTTTAAAATCTGTTTCATTGGCCGGGCGCGGTGGCTCACGCTTGTAATCCCAGCACTTTGGGAGGCCGAGGCGGGCGGATCACGAGGTCAGGAGATCAAGACCACTGTGAAACCCCGTCTCTACTAAAAATACAAAAAATTAGCCGGGCGTGGTGGCGGGCGCCTGTAGTCCCAGCTACTGGGAGAGGCTGAGGCAGGAGAATGGCGTGAACCCGGGAGGCGGGGTTTGCAGTGAGCCGAGATCGCGCCACTGCACTCCAGCCTGGGAGACAGAGCGAGACTCCGTCTCAAAAAAAAAAAATGTTTCATAAGAAAGTTTACATCAAGTGCTCTGTCAATTCTTGTCACTGCAACTATTTGTCAAAAAACTTTTGACTGTTTTGCTTTGCTTAACTTTGGTCAAGGGAGACAGGGAGAAAGGAAGGAAGAGAGAAAGGAAGAGAGGGTCTCCATTATGGAAACAATGGCAAGTGTAATTCCACTCCTGGATGGAGGGTGGTGGAATGATAGCAATGACAACTGTGTCCTCTGGCACACATATTGCAGCATCCCAATATCCTTTACGGGCATAGATGTGCCCTGTCAGGGTGGGCATGATGGCCCTAAAGACTGGCATTATGCCCGCTCCCACCACTTTCCCTGTCAAAAGAAGGTTGACTCTGACACCAAGAAATAACAGCTGGGTTGTGTTAAGAAATTTTTATTGTTTCCTTTGGATTTGTGATGAAAGCACATAAAATTACAAGTGGAAGAAACATCATGCCACAAAATTGCATAGAATTATTACAAAAATGTGAATTATGCATTTTAAATAATTTGAGATAGAAGAACCAAAATATGTACATTTTAAGAGCTTCAAATACTTTGTCCTATCTTTTTTTTCTTCTTAAAAGGCAAGAGTCACAATGTCCAATCCATCACAAACAATATTAACGTAGTGCACAAGTGCAACATTAAATTCAAAGTAATGCAAGCAATGGCCCTTTTTTTTGGAATTATTTAATGACAGCTTATCTACTACAGGAGTATTAATTAATGTATGGTGATACTCAAATTTTAAAATGAAATGTAAAAAACCAAAAACACATGGCATGTCATTAGAACTTTGAAAATTGGTATGCTATTCTCAGTAGTGTAAAGGTATCAGAGAGACACAGTCTAATTTAATACACAGCTCTACTGTCTATTATAGGAAAAACCACAGTACAGAATTTCACACATTCAACAAAGAACAAGGCAAATACATAAAGGCACAAAACTGCACATCATACAGACCCCTTTTCTTTATCTTAGTCTATTTCAAGTAATATTAATATTATTAAATGATAGTATCATTGTAGTAGTTTCAATGATGCAAGATGGACAGTGTTACACACTACCCCACAACTGCAAAAAGTGTCATTGTACAGATATAAAAATGTGATTACAGTAAATGGCCAAATACAAACATATGGTAAAATGATTAAATTCACTAAGATAATGAAATCCAACTACCAAAACAGTTTTGTGTAAGTCAAGGTTATTCAACTTTATTCTATCTCTGGACTAAAATGTGATACAATGTTCTGCAACAATCACCATTGTGTTTGGTTATGAATGCTATTATTAGTTCATTCTTCTTCAATTTCAGACAGTCTGTAATTTTGTTTATAAAAATGCAGCATTCGATTTTGACCATTCTTGCTTCTTTATGATTAATGCCTTTCTTTCAAAGTGCAAAAGTAGAATGATTTACAAAAGATTTCTTTTTCAGTGGAAGTTAAGTTTTATTGTGTCTAATGAACACCCCAAACCCTTCAGATCAAAATATAATCATCTCCAAAGAGGATGTGATTTTCCCCTTATGTCTTACTAGATGTGTTTTTTTTAATCAAACACTATTTCCTTATGTTTGAACTAAGCCTTCATTTTGATTAAAATTTAATTGTAATCTCTAGTTATTGCTTAAAGTTAAATAAAATAATTTTCATAAAAATATTAAATTCTTGAAACACAATTTTCAGGACACAACTGGTTTTTGCGTTTTAAGATATTTTGCAAAGCTACAATCAGACAGGTTTATTTTAAAGTAAAATAAAACTGTGAGCATCTGGCTTCTGGGTTTTAACTTCAATGTTCATGTGTTACTCTCTAAGTTACAGTTTTCTATATATTATTATTTTTCTTTTTTCAGAACTTTCAATCATGCTTTTGATCAGTTTTACCTTGATATAATTTGTTTCTCTTATGCCATCTAAAATAGGAACTTATAAAGACAGAGTTAAGTGAATTAAATATACTTAGTAAATATATAATGAAAGTTTTTTTATGTTAGAATAAAATAGAAATGTGTCAGACTTAAAAATTATGGAACATACTAATAAATGTCCATATTTCTGTCCTAATTTTTTGACCATTAAAACAAGCTTAAAATCTGATACTTAACATCTAATTTTTGATCTTGCAAAATATAAATCAAATTCATATAATAAGTTCTAAATCTACTTCAGTTTGCAGCAATGGCTCCATCAATTATTCCTTAGCATCTCCATATAATTTAACATCCATGTAATCTAGATGTTTGACCCTTTTCTTCTCTATCCATTTGTCCCTGAATTTGGTTTTAAGTCTTGCGGAAGAGATTTGGGTCATTGTCAATTAATAAACACATATCTACACTCGTGTGTGTGTATGTGTATATGCACTTACATGACTAAGTGGGTGCATATATACATGGAGATAATATCTATCATTTACATGGGGTCTTTGTATTCTCTAGATAAATATTCAATCTTCCTCTCTATATTAAAAATAAATGAACCATAAAAAACGTCAAACAGCAAAATAACCACTGGAACCTGTTCATTCTGATTGAATATCTGCTTAACATATATCAGCTCAACTATTTTTATTCAACAGACCATTTGTAGTTATTTGATCATTTCAGGCCAATAACCAATGAATACCCAGACTTTGAGTGCAAATAGTCAATTCAAACAGCACACTGTCTGGAAGTGTGTGGCTGACTTGCTCATGCAGCCAAATGTACAAACCATATTGCTAAGTCTTAGGATGGCTTCACTGGGCAAGGATACAATCAAGTGATTTTTTTTTTTTTTCAAATAGAAAACAAACTTATTTGAATCGCTACAGTATCTAATAAAACCATGTCAGCAACAAATACATTGATGACTCTATGATAAATAAATTAGCAAACTGCAAGCCACCAGTGCTTGCAAAGCAAAGGATGAAACAATGCAATATGCGCTTTGACTTGAAGATAATGGTAGTTGAGGGGCAGTTTGAAAACAAAATGCTCAAAGTCGGCTGTTCGATAGTGTTAAATAATGCTATGCATTTCTCAAACTATTTCTATGACTTTGAAATATTTTACACCAGAGCTTCGAATAAAAACATGAGCTTGATTTTCTTCAAAGAAGACACTGTCCTTCATTAAAAGTTCCATGGAGCCTGCAAGTCGCTTGCTTTGAATTTACTATTGGAAAGAAAACAAAAATCTCACATACATGCATTCTTCACTAGCAGACCTGCGGAGGTTTCCACATGACACATGGAGCCTGGGCATGGGACTTCTTCATGGATTCCTCTGGAACTCTCCCTTTGGTGTGGATTTTAGGCTAAGGGATGCTTCTCGGGAAGATGGTCCTGGGCAGTGATCTTTGTAATAAGAGAGAGTCCGATGACGCTGGAGTGGCCATGCAATTTCTGAAGGCCTGGCAGGAGCATTCACAGAGGAGTATCAAATTCTTTTCCTGGGATGTCTCCTCCCAGCTCCTCACTGGAGGGAGTCTTGTGGTTCACTTTTCCAGGGTCTGAGGACAGGGAGAGAGGGGCAGAACCGTGATTGCTGTCTTCACTGATCTTTCCTTTCATGGCTTCCTGCACGAATTCCAAAATCTCGAGGGGCAGTCTTTTGAATTTGTCTTGGTATTCTTGCTCCAGCTCCACCTGCAGCTGGGAGACATCAAGAGGGGAGAAGACTTGAAGTTGTTTATGTTTCTATACCCACTCCCATAGAAACTCTCTGAAAGAGATATACAAAGGGGGCCGATGAATACATTAACTTAAAATATCATTCACTGGTCACCTATAGAGGAGATGTAACGAAGTTTAGTTGGACATGTCATTTGTCTGTAGCTGAAAGTCAACTTCAAGTTATGTGTGGCACAATAAGGCTAAAGACAGAATAAGATGAATAGTGGTATCTACAAATGCACACACACACACACACACGGGTCTTTTGAAAAAGGTGTCAGAGGCTGGGCGTGGTGGCTCACACCTGTAATCCCAGCACTTTGGGAGGTTGAGGTTGAGGCAGGTGGATTGCTTGAGGTCAGGAGTTTAAGACCAGCATGGGGTGAAACTCTGTCTCTACTAAAATACAAAAATTAGCTGGGTGTGGTGGAGTGCGCCTGTGATCCCAGCACTTTGGGAGGTTGAAGCAGGTGGATTGCTTGAGGTCAGGAGTTTAAGACCAGCCTGGCCAACATGGTGAAACTCCATCTCTACTAAAATACAAAAATTAGCTGGATATGGTGACGTGCACCTGTGATCCCAGCTACTTGGGAGGCTGGGGCAGGAGAATCGCTTGAACCCAGGAGGCAGTGGTTGCAGTGAGCTGAGACCGCACCAGTGCACTCCAGTCTGGGTGACAGTGAGACTCCGTCTCAAAAACAAAAATGAAAAAAAGAAAAAAGAAAGAAAAAGAGGAAAAGAAAGAAAGAAAGAAAAAGAGAAAAATGTGTCAGAAATAATATAAAATGATCTGAAGTTCTTACATTTAGGGGTTGAGAAATATTGATAGGTGAGCATTCCAAGGTCAGCCATGAACCTGGCTGGGGGAAGCTAAGAAGCTGAGTAGAGTAGACAGAGCAGTGTGGAGTGGACTTTGAGACGTGCTTTAGTCAGAGGCCGGGAAGCCAATGCTGGGGTCTAAGGAGCAGCTTGATGCATTTTCACAAAGTAAACAAACTCGTGTAACCAACTTGAACTTTTCTTTTGGCTTATTTTGCCACCTCTTTATTTTGATTCATTTTTCATTCTAATTTTTATTTGCCTTGTAAACTATTTTAGCTACCCTTTAAACTGTCTCTTAATGTGTCTATTTTATGCCCTGGAGAATTTTCAGATGTTTTAAAGTCCTGGAAGCCTTTCTTCAAATGGAGACTTACGTGGATGTCTTAGTCATAAAATAGTATAAAAGCTGGGATTCTCCGGTAGACAGGGAGAGAACGGGGGCAACAGGGAGAGTTGTCTGGTAGGGAGCTGTGCTGTGCTGAGTCCAAGAGAAAACCTTGAATTTTAAAGAAAATTATCTCTGCTTATCAATTGGTAAGCAGGGAGAATAATCCTTGAAACACGATGCAAGGCTTCCCCCACACCTCCTTATTAGCTTGGAGGCAATTTTTAAGATATGGCCTTAAAACCTGGATTTGTTCCCCCTGCTTTTCAAACTTTAAGGTGCACACAAATCGTCTGGAATTTTGATCTTGATTCTGTCCAACTCAGGAGGCCTGAGTGGGGCCTGAGCTCCTGCGTTTCTCAACAGCTCTTGGGGGATGCCAAGGTGGTTGATCTGCTTTGGCCACTCTGATAGCTCCCTGTCTGGGTTCTACTCTTAGCCCCCAGTTCTACTTTTTGTCTTGATCTTGGCTGTGCATCCTCCATCTGCAGCTTTCAGGGAGGCCTCTGGGGCTTGTTCTGACCCCTGGAATGCCAGGGTGAAGTCAATCTCCAGGACATCTGTATTCCTGAGTCTTAGCCTCCTTCTAGACAGTGTCAGCAGCTTGGGAACATCCTCTTTAGTTCAACTCCTTTCACTCTCGCTTCTGTGACAGATAAATTGTGCCAATACTAAATTATTTAATTTATATTAAGTAATCCCTTATCTATCCCAAAGTTCTGAAATCCAGAAGTTTCCTTTTTTTTCCTTTTCTTTTTCCTTGCAAATTTGTGGCAGACTCATTGACATGAACTGATATTGGGATGATACTGATACATGAAATACGTATAATTTCATGTATCCCCTGTCATATGACTATTCATGAACTTAACTGCAGACATATTAATTTGTTTGATTTTGAGGATTACTCAGGTCTCCCTGGAGTGTTATGCTCATGGTATACGCATCACATTGCCTTTCTAAAATCAGAAAAGTGAAAATTCTGAAAAACAACAAGCCCCAAGAATCTCAGATAATGGATTATGGATCTAGTTTAAATGACTTTTTTTTTTCCACATCAAAAGGTGTGTGACATGCACTTGTATGTTTATCATAGCACTATTCACAATAGCAAAGACATTAAATCAACCTAGGTGCCCATTAATGGTGGACTGGATAAAGAAAATATGGTACTTATAAAGCGGAATAGTAGGCAGCCATAAAAAGAATGAAATCATGTCCTTTGCAGCAACATGGATGCAGCTGGAGGCCATCATCCTAAGCAAATTAATGTGGGAACAGAAAACCAAATACCACACACATTCTCACTTGTAAGTGGGAGCTAAACATTGGGTATTCATGGACATAAATATGGCAATGATGGACACTGGGGACTAACAGAGTGGGGAGAGGGAGTCGGGGACAAGGCTTGAAAAACTAATTGCTGGGTACTATGTTTATTATTTTCGTGACAGGATCATTCGTATCCCAAACCTCAGCAACACACAATATACTCATGTAACAAACCCGTACATGTACCTTCTGAATCTAAAATAAAAGTTGAAATTTTAAAAAATTTATAAAAATTATTTAAATATCAAAGAAAAATAAAAATAAATAAAAATAGAAAATAAAAAAATAAATAAAAATGGTATCTGGTAAAAATTGCTTAGGCTGAGTATTGAAAGTCAACTATTCTCCCCAAATATAAAATGTGGGGTATTTATGAATCTATTTGCTAGCATATAAATTCTTATAAGCCGAGGAGGAAACACGCTGTGAGGGGGCGCTCAGGACCCTGGACTCATGTGGCTATGACGGAGCACCTTGTAGAGGCCCTACTCTCCATGTTGGCACCTACGAGTCACTGGAGCATCAAACACGAAGAAGACAATTGCCAGTTCTTTCCCTGCTGTTCCAACAATTTAGAAGGAAGTGGGGCTTTTACAATCTCATACTCTTTTGCATGAGTGAAATCTTAGCCTGGTGTTTGACAGCTTCCATGTACTACCATTCAGACGTCATCATCAATTCACCTCAATTTTAATTCAGTAACACATGTGTTTCCAAGGAAGATAGGGAAGGGAGAAAAGCAAGTGACCCTGTTTTAAGAAAACAACAGATTGCTGTTCTCTTATAGGTTGAACTAGGGGACCTTCAACTATGGATATATTGTACCTGACCTAGCAGATAATTTCTCTCAGGTTAATGCTCATTGGTGGACAAGACCCCATAGTGCTTGATAATTACTATTTCTTTAATTATTAACAAAAGAAGTAAAATACAAGAAAATGTCAAATACCTAAACCAATGTTTTTTAACATTTTTAACAATTTAATTCTAAGAAAAACTTACATTTTAGTAATTTAATTTTGATAATCATTTTTAATAATTTATAATAATTGACCCAGTTGTGGCTAAGTTATAACTGTAGTAGACTTTTATCATGGGATAGTAGTGGATTTTATTATATTCTAAACTAAGTCACTGCCTCATGACATATTAAGTGCCATATATTTCACTCTTTTTAAAAAGCCATACAATTATTAATGAATTAATTTCAAAATTGTATTTATTACATTCCAAATTAGAACTTTTGCTTTGTCTTCTTATAAACTAAATACTTGTTCATTGTAAGAAAATATGAAAAGAATGCAGGGTAATTCTGGCTCCATTCCAACAAAGCCCCATCCATCGGTGGTCTAGAGCTATTCCAGCCCAAGGGTTGCAAACTCAGATGTTACAGGGGCCAGGCAAGTCATGTAAATAAGTAGCAGGCTGTGTGCAAGGAAGAGGGGGTTGTGAGGGTTCCGAAGAGCTAGAGATGACAGACCCTGTCTAAATGGAGTACAAACAACTCAGTTCTAGCTGATGCGTGTCAGATTGAAAACTGAAGTCAGAAATCCACATCTTCAGGTAAGAGCCTGAGTTTTTATTGTTGGCAATCAATTCAAATCGTATTCATCAGCCCCACCGGGCTCATGGAGAATCGATAACCTTTACCCTAGCAGATTTAAATCTGGCTTTAACCAGGGGACTCCCGAAGTTAGGTCCAACTGTGGAAGGCCAGTTTAGATTCTTCCTAATTTTCCTTCCCCACAATCCTAGGCGTAGATGGTCCTCCACAGATCACCAGGGCTTCCTCTAGATTGCCTCTGTTCTGAGGTTCAGCATCATCGTATCTAATTGCCACATTCTGGGTTTTGTACTCTAATATGTGTTGAACTTCTATTCTGTGCAAGTGAAACAGTGTGTTAGGTGGGAATAGTAGATTGGTTGTGCAAATGGCAGTAATTCTTCACCCCTCCTTGTAATCATAAACTTTGTGGTGTGACTTTGCAGCTTATCCCATCCCAGCAAAGAACAGAGTGTATTTCTCATCTTCTTGAATCTGGGAAGGCCTTGTTATTTGGTTCTGTCTAGGACAATGTAATATAAAAGTATATGCTGTTCTGAGTCCAGACGTCACAAGGCCGTGTGTGCTTCTGCTCTCACAGTTAGAAGTTTACTCAGGCATCATGTGAACAAGCTCAGCCTAGCTTGCCAGAAGAGGAGACACATGGCCCAGTTATTATACTTTTTCCATCATTTCAATTGACTATCAGATATAAAAGTGAAGCTATTCTAAACCAGCTCCCCCCTAGCTGACCACCAGCTAAACACAGGCATGAACAAGCCTACTGAGATCGGGTGAGCCTGGTCCAGACCAGAACCAGTTCATAGACTCATCAACTTAGCAAATACTTGTTTGTTTTTATTTTTATTTTTTATTTTTTATTATACTTTAGGTTTTAGGGTACATGTGCACAATGTGCAGGTTACATATGTATCCATGTGCCATGTTGATTTCCTGCACCCATTAACTCGTCATTTAGCATTAGGTATATCTCCTAATGCTGTCCCTCCCCCCTACCCCCACCACACAACAGTCCCCGGAGTGTGATGTTCCCCTTCCTGTGTCCATGAGTTCTCATTGTTCAATTCCCACCTATGAGTGAGAACATGCGGTGTTTGGTTTTTTGTCCTTGCAATAGTTTACTGAGAATGATGTTTTCCAGTTTCATCCATGTCCCTACAAAGGACATGAACTCATCATTTTTTATGGCTGCATAGTATTCCATGGTGTATATGTGCCACATTTTCTTAATCCAGTCTATCGTTGTTGGACATTTGGGTTGGTTCCAAGTCTTTGCTATTGTGAATAGTGCCGCAATAAACATACATGTGCATGTGTCTTTATAGCAGCATGATTTATAGTCCTTTGGGATATACCCAGTAATGGGATGGCTGGGTCAAATGGTATTTCTAGTTCTAGATCCCTGAGGAATCGTCACACTGACTTCCACAATGGTTGAACTAGTTTACAGTCCCACCAACAGTGTAAAAGTGTTCCTATTTCTCCACATCCTCTCCAGCACCTGTTGTTTCCTGATTTTTTAATGATGGCCATTCTAACTGGTGTGAGATGGTATCTCATTGTGGTTTTGATTTGCATTTCTCTGATGGCCAGTGATGATGAGCATTTCTTCATGTGTTTTTTGGCTGCATAAATGTCTTCTTTTGAGAAGTGTCTGTTCATGTCCTTTGCCCACTTTTTGATGGGGTTGTTTGTTTTTTTCTTGTAAATTTGTTTGAGTTCATTGTAGATTCTGGATATTAGCCCTTTGTCAGATGAGTAGGTTGCAAAAATTTTCTCCCATTCTGTAGGTTGCCTGTTCACTCTGATGGTAGTTTCTTTTGCTATGCAGAAGCTCTTGAGTTTAATTAGATCCCATTTGTCAATTTTGGCTTTTGTTGCCATTGCTTTTGGTGTTTTAGACATGAAGTCCTTGCCCACGCCTATGTCCTGAATGGTATTGCCTAGGTTTTCTTGTAGGATTTTAATGGTTTTAGGTCTAACATTTAAGTCTTTAATCCATCTTGAATTAATTTTTGTATAAGGTGTAAGGAAGGGATCCAGTTGCAGCTTTCTACATATGGCTAGCCAGTTTTCCCAGCACCATTTATTAAATAGGGAACCCTTTCCCCATTTCTTGTTTTTGTCAGGTTTGTCAAATATCAGATAGTTGTAGATATGCAGCATCATTTCTGAGGGCTCTGTCCTGTTCCATTGATCTATGTCTCTGTTGTGGTACCAGTACCATGCTGTTTTGGTTACTGTAGCCTTGTAGTATAGTTTGAAGTCAAGTAGCATGATGCCTCCAGCTTTGTTCTTTTGGCTTAGGATTGACTTGGCGATGCGGGCTCTTTTTTGGTTCCATATGAACTTTAAAGTAGTTTTTTTCCAATTCTGTGAAGAAAGTCATTGGTGGCTTGATGGGGATGGCATTGAATCTATAAATTACCTTGGGCAGTATGGCCATTTTCACGATATTGATTCTTCCAACCCATGAGCATGGAATGATCTTCCATTTGTTTGTATCCTCTTTTATTTCATTGAGCAGTGGTTTGTAGTTCTCCTTGAAGAGGTCCTTCACATCCCTTGTAAGTTGGATTCCTAGGTATTTTATTCTCTTTGAAGCAATTGTGAATGGGAGTTCACTCATGATTTGGCTCTCTGTTTGTCTGTGATTGGTGTACAAGAATGCTTGTGATTTTTGTACATTGATTTTGTATCCTGAGACTTTGCTGAAGTTGCTAATCAGCTTAAGGAGATTTTGGGCTGAGACAGTGGGGTTTTCTAGATATACAATCATGTCATCTGCAAACAGGGACAATTTGACTTCCTCTTTTCCTAATTGAATACTGTTTATTTCCTTCTCCTGCCTGATTGCTCTGGCCAGAACTTCCACCACTATGTTGAGTAGGAGTGGTGAGAGAGGGCATCCCTGTCTTGTGCCAGTTTTCAGAGGGAATGCTTCCAGTTTTTGCCCATTCAGTGTGATATTGGCTGTGGGTTTGTCATAGATAGCTCTTATTATTTTGAGATATGTCCCATCAATACCTAATTTATTGAGAGTTTTTAGCATGAAGGGTTGTTGAATTTTGTCAAAGGCCTTTTCTGCATCTATTGAGATAATCATGTGGTTTTTGTCTTTGGTTCTGTTTATATGCTGGATTACATTTATTGATTTGCGTATGTTGAACCAGCCTTGCATCCCAGGGATGAAGCCCACTTGATTATGGTGGATAAGCTTTTTGATGTGCTGCTGGATTCGGTTTGCCAGTATTTTATTGAGGATTTTTGCATCAATGTTCATCAAGGATATTTGTCTGAAATTCTCTTTTTTGGTTATGTCTCTGCCAGGCTTTGGTATCAGGATGATGCTGGCTTCATAAAATGTGTTAGGGAGGATTCCCTCTTTTTCTATCGATTGGAATAGTTTCAGAAGGAATGGTACCAGTTCCTCCTTGAACCTCTGGTAGAATTCGGCTGTGAATCCATCAGGTCCTGGACTCTTTTTGGTTGGTAAGCTATTGATTATTGCCACAATTTCAGAACCTGTTATTGGTCTATTTAGAGATTCAACTTCTTCCTGATTTAGTCTTGGGAGGGTGTATTTGTCGAGGAATTTATCCATTTCTTCTAGATTTTCTAGTTTATTTGCATAGAGGTGTTTGTAGTATTCTCTGATGGTAGATTGTATTTCTGTGGGATCAGTGGTGATATCCCCTTTTTCATTTTTTATTCCATCTATTTGATTCTTCTCTCTTTTCTTTATTAGTCTTGCTAGTGGTCTATCAATTTTGTTGATCTTTTCAAAAAACCAGCTCCTGGATTCATTAATTTTTTGAAGGGTTTTTTGTGTCTCTATTTCCTTCAGTTCTGCTCTGATTTTAGTTATTTCTAGCCTTCTGCTAGCTTTTGAATGTGTTTGCTCTTGCTTTTCTAGTTCTTTTAATTGTGATGTTAGGGTATCAATTTTGGATCTTTCCTGCTTTCTCTTGTGGGCATTTAGTGCTATAAATTTCCCTCTACACACTGCTTTGAATGTGTCCCAGAGATTCTGGTATGTTGTGTCTTTGTTCTCGTTGGTTTCAAAGAACATCTTTATTTCTGCCTTCATTTCATTATGTAGCCAATAGTCATTCAGGAGCAGGTTGTTCAGTTTCCATGTAGTTGATTGGTTTTGAGTGAGTTTCTTAATCCTGAGTTCTAGTTTGATTGCACTGTGGTCTGAGAGACAGTTTGTTATAATTTCTGTTCTTTTACATTTGCTGAGGAGAGCTTTACTTCCAACTATGTGGTCAATTTTGGAATAGGTGTGGTGTGGTGCTGAAAAAAATGTATATTCTGTTGATTTGGGGTGGAGAGTTCTGTAGATGTCTATTAGGTCCACTTTGTGCAGAGCTGAGTTCAATTCCTGGATATCCTTGTTAACTTTCTGTCTCGTTGATCTGTCTAATGTTGACAGTGGGGTGTTAACATCTCCCATTATTATTGTGTGGGAGTTTAAGTCCCTTTGTAGGTCACTCAGGACTTGCTTTATGAATCTGGGTGCTCCTGTGTTGGGTGCATATATATTTAGGATAGTTAGCTCTTCTTGTTGAATTGATCCCTTTACCATTATGTAATGGCCTTCTTTGTCTCTTTTGATCTTTGTTGGTTTAAAGTCTGTTTTATCAGAGACTAGGATTGCAACCCCTGCCTTTTTTTGTTTTCCATTTGCTTGATAGATCTTCCTCCATCCCTTTGAGTCTATGTGTGTCTCTGCATGTGAGATGGGTTTCCTGAATACAGCACACTGATGGGTCCTGACTCTTTATCCGGTTTGCCAGTCTGTGTCTTTTAATTGGAGCATTTAGCCCATTTACATTTAAAGTTAATATTGTTATGTGTTAATCTGATCCTGTCATTATGATGTTAGTTGGTTATTTTGCTCGTTAGTTGATGCAGTTTCTTCCTAGCCTAGATGGTCTTTACAATTTGGCATGTTTTTGCAGTGGCTGGTACCGGTTGTTCCTTTCCATGTTTAGTGCTTCTTTCAGGAGCTCTTTTAGGGCAGGCCTGGTGATGACAAAATCACTCAGCATTTGCTTGTCTGTAAAGTATTTTATTTCTCCTTCACTTATGCAGCTTAGTTTGGCTGGATATCAAATTCTGGGTTGAAAATTCTTTTCTTTAAGAATGTTGAATATCGGCCCCCACTCTCTTCTGGCTTGTAGAGTTTCTGCCGAGAGATCAGCTGTTAGTCTGATGGGCTTCCCTTTGTGGGTAACCCGACCTTTCTCTCTGGCTGCCCTTAACATTTTTTCCTTCATTTCAACTTTGGTGAATCTGACAATTATGTGTCTTGGAGTTGCTCTTCTTGAGGACTCTCTTTGTGGCGTTCTCTGTATTTCCTGAATCTGAATGTTGGCCTGCCTTGCTAGATTGGGGAAGTTCTCCTGGATAATATCTTGCAGAGTGTTTTCCAACTTGGTTCCATTCTCCCCATCATTTTCAGGTACACCAATCAGACGTAGGTTTGGTCTTTTCACATAGTCCCAAATTTCTTGGAGGCTTTGTTCATTTCTTTTTATTCTTTTTTCTCTAAACTTCCCTTCTCTCTTCATTTCATTCATTTCATCTTCCTTCACTGATACCCTTTCTTCCAGTTGATCGCATCTGCTACTGAGGCTTCTGCAATCTTCGTGTAGTTCTCGAAACTTGGCTTTCAGCTCCATCAGCTCCTTTAAGCACTTCTCTGTATTGGTTATTCTAGTTATACATTCTTCTAATTTTTTTTCAAAGTTTTTAACTTCTTTGCTATTGTTTTGAATTTCCTCCCATAGCTCAGAGTAGTTTGTCTGCAGCCTTCTTCTCTCAACTCGTCAAAGTCATCCTCCATCCAGCTTTGTTCCGTTGCTGGTGAGGAACTGCGTTCCTTTGGAGGAGGAGAGGTGCTCTGCTTTTTATAGTTTCCAGTTTTTCTGCTCTGTTTTTTCCCCATCTTTGTGGTTTGATCTACTTTTGGGCTTTGATGATGGTGATGTACAGATGGGTTTTTGGTGTGGATGTCCTTTCTGTTTGTTAGTTTTCCTTCTAACAGACAGGACCCTCAGCTGCAGGTCTGTTGGAGTTTGCTAGAGTTCCACTCCAGACCCTGTTTAGTGCCTGGGTATCAGCAGCGGTGGCTGTAGTACAGCGTGTATTGGTGAACTGCAAATGCTGCTGCCTGATCATTCCTCTGGAAGTTTTGTCTCAGAGGAGTACCCGGCCATGTGAGGTGTCAGTCTGCCCCTACTGGGGCGTGCCACCCAGTTAGGCTACTCGGGGGTCAGGGACCCACTTGAGGAGGCAGTCTGCCTGTTCTCAGATCTCCAGCTGCCTGCTGGGAGAACCACTACTCTCTTCAAAGCTGTCAGACAGGGACATTTAAGTCTGCAGAAGTTACTGCTGTCTTTTTGTTTGTCTGTGCCCTGCCCCCAGAGGTGGAGCCTACATAGGCAGGCAGGCCTCCTTGAGCTGTGGTGGGCTCCCCCCAGTTTGAGCTTCCTGGCCGCTTTGTTTACCTGATCAAACAACTAACTGGGCAATGGTGGGCACCCCTCCCCCAGTCAGTGAGTGGTAATTTTTTACAGCAGCAACAGGAAACTAACACAATTATGAAGAAGACAAATGTCCAACAACGATAGACTGGATTAAGAAAATGTGGTACATATACACCATGGAATACTATGCAGCCATAAAAAATGATGAGTTCATGTCCTTTGTAGGGACATGGATGAAACTGGAAAACATCATTCTCAGTAAACTATCGCAAGGACAAAAAACCAAACACCGCATGTTCTCACTCATAGGTGGGAATTGAACAATGAGAACTTATGGACACAGGAAGGGGAACATCACAAGGGAATGAGGGCCAACCGTGGCACAAAAACATGTCAAGAAATAAAGACTTATTCACTCTTCAGAAAGAACTCCTTGAAAGAATTGTCTGTGCTCAATGTTAATTTTTTGCTTTTTGTGTTTTTGTGTATCCATTGTATGTTTTTAGATTTGAGGGATGAGGCTTGCAGATAATATAACCCACTATTTTAAACTGATGACAACTTAACACTGATTACATGCTGGCAAGGCTATCAAACAATAGGAACACCGAAGATGGCCGAATAGGAACAGCTCCGGTCTACAGCTCCCAGCCTGAGTGACACAGAAGACAGGTGATTTCTGCATTTCTGTTTGAGGTACCAGTTTCATCTCACTTCTCACTAGGGAGTGCCAAACAGTGGTGCAGGAGAGTCGGTGAAGCGCATTGTGCACGAGCCGAAGCAGGGCGAGGCATTGCCTCACTCGGGAAGCGCAAGGGGTCAGGGAGTTCCCTTTCCTAGTCAAAGAAAGGGGTAACAGACGGCACCTGGAATATCAGGTCAGTCCCACCCTAATACTGCGCTTTTCCAACGGGCCTCGAAAACAGCACACTAGGAGATTGTGTCCCACACCAGGCTCAGAGGGTCCTATGCCCACTGAGTCTCGCTGATTGCTAGCACAGCAGTCTGAGATCAAGCTGCAAGGCAGCAGTGAGGCTGGGGGAGGGGCGCCCGCCATTGCCCAGGCTAGCTTAGGTAAACAAAGCAGCCAGGAAGCTCGAACTGGGTGGAGCCCACCACAGCTCAAGGAGGCCTGCCTGCCTCTGTAGGCTCCACCTCTGGGGACAGGGCACAGACAAACAAAAAGTCAGCAGGAACCTCCACAGACTTAAATGTCCCTGTCTGACTGACAGCTTTGAAGAGAGTAGTGGTTCTCCCAGCACGCAGCTGGAGATCTGAGAACGGACAGACTGCCTCCTAAAGTGGGTCCCTCACCCCTGAGCAGCCTAACTGGGAGGCACCCCCCAAGTAGGGACAGACTGACACCTCACTGGGCCGGGTACTCCTCTGAGACAAAACTTCCAGAGGAACTATCAGACAGCTGAATTTGTGGTCTCAGGAAAATCCACTGTTCTGCAGCCACCGCTGCTGACACCCAGCCAAACAGGGTCTGGAGTGGACTTCTAGTAAACTCCAACAGACCTGCAGCTGAGGGTCCTGTCTGGTAGAAGGAAAACTAGCAAATGCTTGTTTTGTGACTGATTTCTATGGTTGGTTGTTAGGCAGCAGTATTATGGCTATAACTTTGAGTGAGGGGAACAGAAAAGAGTCTCATTATGTGGCCTGGCCCCATAAAATACTCATAAGCTAACTCAGCTGGCCCCATCCTTTCATTGCTGTGGCCTCAGAGCATATTCTTGGGAAAAAAATCACCACAGGACAGATAGATAGATTTTCAAGACAAATGTGATTTTGTAGGCTATGCCTCGGAGCCTTTCTAGCATAACATTGTCAAACATGAGTTTGTTTAATCTTAAGTTCATAAGACCTCTTTTTGGAAAATGAACAAGAAAGAGGAAAGAACATGATTGAATTTAACCTCTAAATTTAAGATGAGTTGTTATTATACTCAGATAGTAATAAAGAAGAGTGTTGTCAGAGTTTGTTTTATTATAGGCCCAGTTCTTCAATTTGACTAGTCAGGCTCAAATTCTAAATTTCTCAGTTAACTTGATTTTCAAAAGACATTGCCCACTAGTCATTTTTGTGAACTCTGGGTAGTTAAGCAGGAAAAGGCAATATGGTCAAGTTCAAATGTATTCAATTCTTCCTATGTTGTCAAAGATTTTTGTACTTGGGATGCTTTCTGACTCTGACATTCTTTTCTTCTGTCTTTAAAAAAGGCAGAGATTTGATCTAGTTAAGGAAAGCTTTTAGATAAAAAAACATAAGTGAAGGCCAAGGAGCAAGCAAAGTTACTCTTGAAGGTTAGCTTACAATCAGAAAACAAACAAAACCCAGTATAACATAAATGTGGCATAAATATAAGACAGGTTACTGAGTTATGAATCAGAGACATCAAACCAATTTCCTAAGGAAACAAATTGAAACCACAGAACAATAAGCCACAGTGGAATAACAAAGAAGAATTGAGAAAACTTTAAAAAAATGCAGCTGGAGAATGTGCAGATATTTGCGAGGTTTTCAAAATTTGGAATTCCAGAGTCCAACTCAGGTCATTTTGCCCAACGAAGTGTATGAAAGATCTTAATATAAAATATAAGGCCAATGTATTTTATAATATAAATATTAATATATATATTTAATGTTATATTTTATAAATATAATCAATATATTACATAGATTAATATTTATATTATATATACTATGTATAGTATATATACCATTTTATAATATAAAATATGAAGCCAATAACAATCTTAGGATTGTTATTTGCTTGTTATTTGCTTCTGTCTAGGAGAATGTGCCAAAGGCATAATTGTGATTGTGAATAATCATATAATCATGGGGTACAGAGACCTTTTTAAGCAAGACAGAAAAACATAATAAAAATATAGATATCTTTATCTAGATGAAAATAATCCATTTCTCTGAAAAATGAGCATAAATAAAGCAATTCATAGGAAAAGAAATACAATACAAAGAATATATATACAATACAAAAATACAATACAAATATATATATATATATATATTTGAAATATAGATGAAAGCATCTCATTAACAATTAGAGAAATGCAATAGCACAATACCTTTCCAAGGGACATTTATTATATTGCTTAAGTTAATTTAATTCATTAAATTTAAAAGAAATTTCTTATAAAGAAGAAATAGCATTCTGAGAAATTGACACTTTGAAACACTGGGCAATAATTTGACAAAATTTATAAGAAGGCAAACATAGGCTTGTAACCCAGCAACTCCATTTTTGGGAATTTGGCCTGTAGAAACAAAACCACCAACATACAAGAATGAATACACTAAGATATTTATTTTTGTACAGGAAAAATAGCATTGTTTTAGCATTGTTTGTACAGGCAAAGCAACCAAAAAATAAAAGAAAACAAAACCAGCCTGTGAAAACTACCTTAATTTCAATGTTTTGCCACATATGCATTATGTATTGTCTATCTCTATATTTTTTGCTGAGTCATTTGAAAATGTTTCGGGCATCATGACATTTCACCCATAAAGACTGAAGCATACGTCTCCTAAAAAGGTTGCTTTCTGATAGCATTAGCATGTTTATTTATTTGCTTTATATTAATATATACAGAAATAGTTTCAATATTATGACCTGTCAATAAAATAAGCAAATGAAGCTTGAGACTTTTTTTGAAGTTCTTTTTATTCATCGGCTATATCCCACTAAGGATGCACAATTATATTACTCTGCCAAAATTCACTGAAAGTAATTATATTCTTTGTATGGTTATGTTACCTTGAATATAGACATACGATCACTTGTCTCAGTTTGTTTTCTCAGTAGATATTTTCGATTATTTTATTCTTTTTCTTCTCTGGGAGCATCTGTTGTGTGTGTGTATGTGTGTACATACAAATATATATAAATAAAATTGACAATTTAAAATTGTATGTATTTAGGTAGTACAGAGTGATGCCATGATTTATAAATACAACATGGAGTAATAAATATGTTAATTGGCTTTAATCACCTCAAATACTTACCATTTTTTGTGGTCAGAACATTTGAAATTCAATCTCTTAGCAATTTTGAAATGTAAAATACATGCTGCATATATTTAAAATGTAATTCCTTATAGTCTTTTAACACTTTAAAAATATATCTCCTAGCCTTTGAGAGGCAGGATTGATAATATGGTACTGTAATTATCTTGCTCAGAATATTTTGGAATTTACTGCTCAAGATTAGGGAAAATAGTAAAACTAACAAGCCAAGAAACAGCAAAAACATGAATAAAACTTAAATGTTTCTGTAAAAAAATCATAAGGCTGTCATTTCAAGAACTATGCTGTAGTCAAATAATATAAACCAATGGCTTTGAAAACAAGGAGAAATAATTATATTTTTGTGATAAATGAAAAAATTTACCTATAGTTGTATACGTACTGTGATAATAACTATGACCATTTTTTAAAGAATACAAAACTACTTTGAAAAGAAACACTAAAATATAAACTGTTAGAATTATGAGTATTTTTATGTTTTCTATTTCTCACTTTCATGGTAATGTGATTATTTTATTTTTAGCATAAAAATAGCGTTCTAAAATGAAAACAAAATCTAAGATAATTACTATAAAATACAAAAAAGAAAAATGTAGACCTCTGAATGTGGGATACAGTGACTAGGACAATTTTACAAAGAAAGAATTACTGCAAGGACTATAGTATTTTAACCTCAACATCATCAGTTAGCTAAGTGGATATTAAAAGCAATGGGAAATGCATTAAAATAATACATTCATAGAATGAATGGTTTCAAAATTAAGCCTGAGCAAATGTGCAAGGCCTCATCTTATTTTTAGAATAATCTCATGAATTTTGCTTCAAGAATAAAAATAACAGGATCATAAGAAATTTACAGAGCGAGGTTAGTCATGTTACCCAAGGATTGTTGGACAGTGACATGTGGGAAAATGGGACCACGTGCCATATCCTAACCACTTCAGTTTTTGTTTGTTAATTTGTTTTCCACTAAGTAAGTTTCCATAGAATAAATTGCCATGGGACTTTGAGTCAATATGGCTGACTGAAAATTTCCTTTTCTATTCCAAACATAGTAAAACAGTACATACATATTCACTTAAGTTTACAGCTGAGTTTGAATATAAGGAAAAGAAATCCTAAGTTGCAGAAATAATAAAGGAACTCACAGTTAACAGCGTTGATTCTCCATTTTGTGGGGCAAGGAGAGATTGGAAGAGGAGGCCTCAGGATGCCGGGTGTTTGTTGGAGTGCTGAACCTGAAGTCCCTGAATAGAGCCAGGGGTGCCCACCCTTGAAATGGGAACTAGGAAAACCCAATCCACAACCTTGGGGATGAGGCAAGGAAGCAAATGATTCATGGAGCACATTGAGGAAAAACATCCACAAAGGGAATTAGAAACCCATGAATGAGTGCAGTTTCCAAATTCATATTACCCCTATGAATTGAGTACCCAGTCCCAATAAATTAAAGCCAAAACTGTTCAGAAACTGATAAAGCCCACTGACTCCCAGCAGAGGCATAGCAAATTCAGAATGTTTGGGTTCCTCGGCAACCAAGGGCAGGACTGACACCTATAGACAAACAACTCCTAGGAAACATGAACTCAAGTTCAAAATTACAAACCACTCAAGTAAAATGCAGCTTTTGTTCAACTTTGTAATTCAAGGTTGCCATTGGCAACTGAAATCTAAAGATAAGGAGTGAAATGGTGATCAGTGTATTTCTAGGTCAAAGTTGAAAATACTCCAGATGTAAACAGAAGCAAATTGGATAGTTCATGCCAATGTAGACGAATACAGGCCATTCACAATGGAAATCAATTACTGCTGCTTTTTATTGGGTGCTGGAGTTTGGTGCATGCCTATATTTTGGGTAGATTTTCCTAAATAATTATATTTGCTTCAAAATAATATTAAAATTAATTTTTATCTTGCGAACAAATACCAACTAGCAATAGAACCTGTTACACAGGGCTAAGAAGGCAACATAAGTTAAACTGATGCCATAGATCTACACAAAGTAGACAATTCACTTTGGGATAGATAAGATTCTTCCTCCACATAGGGTTTAGAATGCTTGCATTTTATGAAATATGACCTTGCTCAGCTTATTTAATCTCTTGGAATTTTAACTGTCTCATGTATAAAATAGGAATAATAAAACCAATTTTCCTGGGCTGTTAAAAGGTTTAAACAAGATCATACATATTAAATGCTTAGCATACTCTGACTTATTAATAAATATTGTGTAACCTCATTTTTAAAAAGAGAGAAAAAATCACTTACAGCAAAAAAAATCTGAAGTCTATGAACCGATCCTTGTTCTTTCCAGCTAATCTGAGTCATTATTTGGTCAGTTATGGTAGTTGGTGGATTTCTCTTTTGGGACTATATTCTGATTTGTTGTTGATTTTGATGCATTTGTCAGTAAATGGTATTTTGAACACTCTGACTCATGCAAGGCCCTGTTTGGTGTTGTGGTGACTGAAGAAATTAGAATCCGTCCAAGGTGAGAAGCAATGGATACGGGGAAAATAAAACATTGGACTGAATGAGTGCCACACACAAGATGGACTGTGGATGCTGAAAATGAAGACTGTATTGCAGCCTTAAGGTAATATGGGAAATACTTTATGAAGGACATTAGACTTAAAAATTGAGCCTTGTAGAATCTGCCAGTACCTTTAGCATTATCCTTATTTTGGGCAGAAGCTCTCAACACTTCCTCCACTGGACATACAATAGGTGACATTCACTGGGGAGACACAGCTCTCTAGCTGTAACTTCCCTCTTCCCTACACAATCTACAGGTATATATGTAAGTATGTAGATGTGATAGAAAACATGAATCTCAACTTTGAATCTGCTCTAATACATAAAAATTAAATTATCACACATTTACTTTCATGAATTAGCCATAGATTACAATGGAGGGATTACAATTCTCACATACTCTGTTTGTTTTCATAATCTATGGCTAATTTCACAGATGGATGCACATTGAAAGTGACAAGGTAATGTACATACAAAGACCCTGGGGATTTTGTTAAGATGCAGATTCTGATTCAGAAGATCTGGGGTGGGGCATGCTACCCTGCATTTCTAACAAGCTCCAAGGTGATGATGCTGTTGTTGCTGGTCTGAGAACCACACTGTGAATAGCACCACTTTAGACAAAGGTCTTCCAACAAGTTTCTCCTTTTGTGCATTCTCTTCCTTCCTCAACAACATTACTTCAGGGTCTAGATAAATATTAAACAATTCTTTTGTAGATCTCATATCTTCAGACTTCTGGAATGCTAATGCTCAGATTTAGATTCAAAGTGTTGATAAGGCTATTGGGTGAAGGGCAGAATGAGGGTTGCTAAGTTGCCAGAAAGGAAGGATGGAGGAGTCGAGGACAAAGTAGGCAAAGTGCTAAGTAGATCCAAATACTGAATCAATAAAAGAGGAAAGACAGAAACTAGAGACCATGTGATTTACCAAGCACAGTTCCTAACATGCATTTCCTTTTTAAACTTTATTTCAAGTCAAAAGCCAAACGCATTCTGACATAGTTCTTTGGTGTGAACTCCTCTCTATATGCATATATTCCATGAAACTGCCACAGAGGAAAACTCCTAACATAGTCCACGCTTTTATACCTCCTCTGAGTCCTGAAATATATTTCAAAATTTCTAATCATCTCACAGGTGTCTAGAGACTACCGTAGGAACCTGAAAAAAACATTTAACAATTACATAGTCAAACCCTTCATGACTTCGACGTCTCAGAAAATGACTTTAGCAATTATACTCAAATCCTTTCTTTTACATAGTGAAAATCTGTGGCCCAGAGAAGTTAGGGTCTTTCTCAAGGATATGGCTGGCTAGTAGCAAAACCAGGACCAGGACCTCATCAATTCTCTCCTCTGTGGTAGATTGACTGGATTAATGGCTCCTCCCTGTACCCAGAGCCTTTGCTTTATGATTCTCAGCTTCTCTTATGAGAGATGAGGAGTCTATTTCTCCATTCCTTGAAGATGATGTGGTCATGTGATGACATTGGTTAACAGGATGTTAGCAGGCATGGCCTATGCAGAGCCTTAAAAAAGCCCTTACTTAGCTTTCACTCCTATTCCTATGGCATGTCATGGGAACATGCTTAGACTACTCTAGTAGAAGATTTAACACAAGGAAAAGAGTTGGGTCACCTCAGTCTTCCCAGTCCCATACCCCAAATTATCCTAGCTTCATCAACATCCAACTGATACCCAGAGATGTAAGTAAGTCAACCAAGATCAGCAGAGCCACCTGCCTGACCCATAATGAACCACAGATGTATGAACAAGTCCAGCTAAGCTCTGCCACACTCAGCCAAGATCGGCTGAACCCCACAATCTTATGAACTAAATAAATGTTTATTATTGTAAGCCAGTGAAGTTTTGTGTCTGTTATATGGTATTGTTGTTGCATTTCCCCATGACTCTTATAATTTCTCTCAAAAGTGTGCATTAAGTTCTGTGGCCTTGACATGAAATGAGTTGTTTGTTTACCATTTTCCAGGAGCAAAATTCTTATTGCTTTATATACATACCCAAGCCACTTACCCTAAAAGCAACTTATACTACAATTTAGGACAATAATTATGCTTCTCAGCAGGCCACGTCAGCCCAGCCCGGCCTTGAACTTTTTATTTCAGCACTGGAGTACTTTCTCCTTATAGGGGCCTGCGATTAAGGCCTAGAAGTTTTCTATTTTTAGTTAGGTGTTTTCTTTTGGAAGACTCAGCTGGGCATAAAAATGATTGTGAATTAGGAAACAAATTGTGATTTTACAAAAATGATAAATAACCTGCACGTTGTGCACATGTACCCTAAAACTTAAAGTATAATAAAAAAAATCAAGATAATAACCCAAAGACATTTGTCAAACAGAAAGTTACTATTGTATTTGAAATACCAAAAGATGTTCTAAGTCTTTGAAGATCCTGTGCTCTGGGGTAAGGAAGCTTAAGATACTTGTTTTATAATCTTGAGAGAATAAACATTCAGCACATTGTTCATCAAATCCCATCAATCATGAAGTGAGGAGACTAAAGCCTGCCATCCAAGTGGTTCAGCCCAGAATCAAGATCTGAATACTAAACTCATGCCTCCTGGCCAGGTGCAGTGGCTCACGTCTGTAATCCCAGCACTTTGGGAGGCCGAGGTGGGTGGATCACTTGAGGCCAGGAGTTTGGGACGATCCTGGCCAACATGGTGAAATCCCGTCTCTACTAAAAATAAAAATAAAAAATCAGCTGCGTGTGGTGGCTGGCGCCTGTAGTCCCAGCTAGCTGGGAGGCTGAGGCACGAGAATCACTTGAACCTGGGAGGCGGAGGTTGAAGTGAGCCAAGATGGTAGCACTGCACTCCAGCCTGGGTGACAGAGTGAGATGCTGTCTCAAAATAAATAAATACGTAAAATAAATAAATTCTTGCCTCCTATCCAGGGCTCCATCCCCACCATTCCAGGCCAACTGTTCACTATGTAAAAACAGGATGTGTGAAGATCTCAGGAACCTGATATTCTTGTGTGCTGAGGGGAAAATAACAAAACATTCCAATGTGTTCTCCTTTCATGTTTAGGATTTCAAAGTTGCTCTCACAAAATAATCGGGAATTGTCTTTTACTGAAAAGTGATGCTGAAGAGGGGTCCCATGGCCCAGGGTCTTATTGACCTGCTGCCCTCTTCATAATACAATACGGTTTTATGGGAACCAACAAGGACCCTCCACCAGCTGCAATTAGCCCAGCACATTTCTAAATCATCACGGGCTTTTCTTTGTGTCTGTCATACTTGGAAGATCCTGGTTTTTCACTCCCTTTGTGTCATTCTTCAGTTTAGGAAATGTTTATTTGATCAGCTAGTTGTTTTTCTGTTTTCCATTAAGTACAGTCTAATTTAATCAGAATACTTCTGTAAAGAATCAGATACCATAAAAAAGAACAAGCAAATGGAAAACTGGAATAAGGAAAAATCATAGATTAAAAGGAAAAGAAAAAAATCTCTTGGGTTATAACCAACCTAGTAAATTGCTAATAAACAAGGAAATATAGAACCATAAAATATTTACTATAATCACTCATAGTAACATTAAAATTAACTAAGTGCTCATTGTGTGGCTGGCACTGTTCCTAGGACCTTACATGTATTAACTTAATACATGTACATTAATTTCAGAATCTCTGAACTCAAATATCTATGGGGCTCAAGAAACAACACAAATCTGTGAATGAGATCTGGTATAAGGCAATTGAGAAGTAATGGAATCTGTAGCCAAGTGGAATTGTATTTCTTGTGTAAAACACTCAAATTCAGCAATTTTAACATATACCAAGAGTCCAATAAAAAAGGCCCAACTGAGTCTGCAAGTCACTACTTTGTGGCTTCTGATTTAGCCGCACATGAGGAGCAAGGGCATGACAGCCTATTCGAGAGAGGCTAAGAAAGACACCACCAGAAGAATCCCATTCTCTTAACCACACGAACCCTGGAAAAAAAAAATCAATAAAAGGCCTCCGGGCAATTGAAATAAAAGGCCATTCAAAGGCCAATTATTTTTAGATGAAGGATGTATTTCTTTTCAATCAGGTGGAATGCCACCAACAGGAAAGAACTGAACATACATTATGAATTCAATTCTTACACTGAGTCGAGTCACATTAGAAGCAAGCTCAATAGCGCAGACAGTGCAAGCAACCACCTCAGAGAATCTGGAGTCCCATGAAGCAGCCTCTTCAGGAAGTCTTGGGTCTCCAAAGGCTTTTTCCTGTGGGGGTCCTGCCCTTGCGTGGGCCTCAGCTCGGATCAGAGTCTCCTCATTGGTGCATGCCTTTATGATAACTCCTTTTCAGATTAACCAAGGATTAGTAATTACCGAACTTGAGCCCTAGCTACAACCACTTTCTCAACTCAAAGCCTGTGCATGGCATTTACAAAACAAGGGACAGGCTGAATCAAATGTCCTAGAATGAACTCAGCTATGTCCCTGGAGAACATCTTTCTCCCGATCACCTAAAATTAGTTTTGGTTTTTCTTTTTCTTTTTATAAATGTATATTTCAAGAGTGGTTAGCCATCCTAGGGTTTTATCAGGATAATTGATTTTGATGCTTAAGGGAGTATGTCCTAATTACATAGTCCCTCCTTCTAAATATGATGTTTATGTCTCCTGCTTAAATTGCTGTGGTTTTAGGGTATTTACAATTTTATCTGAAAGGAAACTAGACATTTGTTTCTTGGCCTCACAGGCATTTCGAGAAGCCTGCTTGTTGTGCTTGAATTCTCCCCCCAAGGTGAAGCTGAAAACAATGATGGGATTTCTCAGGGAGAGCAAACTGAGGCAGGGCCAGACCAAAAGGCAAAGTGAGTGACAGGAGCTGGGTGGTTACAGACAGCAGACACCCATTCTTCTAACTAGATTACTACCACATGGAAGTGTATGCCCAAGGTGCCACATCTGATTTTTCAAAAGAATCCAGAAATCTGGATTTTGTGTTAAACCTTCTAATTTGTCAGTGTTGCCTTAAATTAGAAATTTACAAAACACCATGCAGGTCGATTTGCAACTTCTGGAGTATTTGGGTAATGTATTCCATCTGTCTGACTTTGGACTTGATAGTTAACCACCTGAAAGTCTGCTGGGGCCTCACTATTCAGGGACTGGCCTCTATCCTTTTCCTTGTTGCACCAGTGGAGACTTACTTCACCACATTGTGCTGGTGTCTAAAGTCTTTAACAAGGCAACTATCACTGGGAAGAGGAAGGCACTTTTCCTTACCCCCAGGTAAATTTTCGATCCAATTCTTGAATAAAAGGCTTCTGCTAGAGAATATTGGACATCTGCCTCTTTTCCCATTTCCTTATTCGTCATGTAAGTGTGGTGATGTAACTGTGCTAAACACACCGGGTTTGGAATGAAGAGTCAGATAAACTGAATTGCAAGTTGTTTTTATAGAAATCCTCTTTTGTAAGTCTTCTAGCCCAGATCCTTCTGTTAATGGATCCATTTCTCAAAGAGGTCTACAGAGGTGACTTGGAATACAAAGTCGTCACTTTACTGATTTTATCTTTAGGGTCTTTGTGAGTAGCAGTCAATTTAGAATAATTCTACATTTAGCAGATTTGGATTCCAGTATTTTGGTCTACATTGCAGAAAATAATTCGGTATCCTCAAAATGTGCATGCACCTGTCCACGGTGTCTGCTGTGCCTGGGTGCAGCTGCCAAATCCACGGACAATGTTTACAAGTCCTCCCTACCACTTTTTAAACCAGGCATAGCCATTTGAAAAAGTCTTACCAATGAAAAGTTAGGGCAGGGCTTTTTGGAGACATATGGAGAATCTCTTCTATTTCTTTCCCTTTTCCAGCAAGATCCTAGGGGATGATGGAGCCACATTATGAAAGGGACCTGGTTCTCTGAATTGCCATGATGAGATAAACTGTTCATCAACTGGAAGCACTTATGTTGGACTGTTGTACAAAAAAGAAATAAAATTCTATTGTATGAAGCCATTGGTATTTTGGTACTGTTTGTCACAGCAGCTAGTATTATGCTAACCAATACATTCTCACGTACATATTTTGTGTTGCATGATTTATTTTGAGGTCAGGGGAATGATGAATATACATGCAGATAGATATGAGTGTTTCTTTTATTTATGATTAATCTTATTAGCCAATGTTTATGTCATAAGGATGGCCTCTTAAATTTCTGGGGACTTTTTGGTTATTCTGAAGTTAAAGTAGAATTAGAGAGTAATCCTAACTATAAATCTTGAGTACTTTATAACTACCTTATAAGAAAGAAAGAGCTAGTGTTATAAAGCCCAGGGGCACTTTTACTTTCCATCAATGTTTATCTCTTTCTCCTCTACAAGGAAAGTGCAAAAATGAAAAAAACTCCCTTTTCTTCCATTGTTATCACTGGATTAAGGTATATACAGAAGCTATGGCCGCAGTGAAGTTACTCTTATAAGGACAGGAATGGGTGACTTCAATTCAGTACAATTGCAAATAAGTTTTAAAACACTATTCATTTTTCTTCTGCTTAGATTTACAAGGCAGAGCTGGTCTGCTAAATCTTACTTTCTCCTTCCATCTTCCCATCAGATAACCATATTCTGACATAAATAATTCTGGCGCTGCTTCCCAAAACTTGGGGGTTTCTTCAGATCACTCAACCTAGGAGATTAAAAGCCATTCTGATGCATCATAGGCATCCTTACTTACACAGGGGTAAATGGCTTTAGAGAAAACTACAATTAATCTTACTGGTGACAGGAAAAATCTTCTAGGTTCCAGTTCTAACAAGCCTGTTCTGGTTCTTGGTTGGCATGGCAGCCAGAGAGCCATCCTAATTCCAAATCATGGGAACGTGCTGCAATACTTGGAATACTGGACTGAACGGCCAATACCACTGATTCATGGCTCATTCTCTCTATTGACATCTACTCGCTTTTTGTGGCCTCCTCTCCCTCACACATTCATTGATTTATTCATTCACGTACCCAAACATTTATCAAGTGTACTTCTACAAACCTAGCACTGTGACAAGTGCTAGGCAGAGACATGAGTGAGACACAGCCCTGGCTTCAGGAAGACCCAAGACTAGTAGGAGAATGTGAAACATAAAATAATAAGGTTCTGTGCTGAAATATGTACAATTATATGCAATATGCATGGTATACTGCAATGTACATGGGAAAATTATATGCAACATACAAATGTAACACAAAGGAGGGAGTGACTACCTCTCCTTGGCATCACAGAATAGAACTTACCTAAGGCCAGAAGAGCTGGATATTATTAAATGCCAGTCTTTTTGCACATTTGTCCAGGCCACTGCCACTTAACTTCATCAAAGGCCTACCACATCATTTCCCCCTTTCTCTTTGCAGCATATCAAATCAAATTTTAAAATAACTAAAAGAGGAAAAATAAGAACTCTGAATTGTTTTTTGAAAACTGAAATATTTTGTCTAATTGTATGCCAAGAAGAATAAAACATTCTGAAAATTGAAGATACCTCTTGATAAATCAGTGATCAATAAGAAAAGACAGTCATGTGCATAATTTTTCATAGTGCTATGTAAAATGCCACTCAGAAACCCTACCAACTTAATCTCTACCTATGAGTTCTTGCTATGAATGACCATCTTTCAGTATGTGTTAATAAAAAACGATTATAAGTATAATAGGGTTTTCAACTCTGGATAGAAGATTCCAACTTTCTGTGGTTTGCCTTCTTCAGAGGTAGAAAAAACTTCCTTTGCTTAACTCTTCCAGTTAGAAGTAGATTGAAAATCAAGGCCTCTTAACATTTTCTTTATCTGAAGAATATAATGTACTTCTTTTGGTTATAATGGTAAAATACAAAACTGATCAGGGCAGGAGCAGGTACAGTGTGTGAGGTTATACAGAGCAGAAGCTCCCAAATTGAGGTCTCCCAAACAGCAGCATCGCTTCATCTGGGATCTTGTTAGAAATACATGTTCTCAGGCTCACCCCAAACTTACTAAGTCAGAAGCTTTGGGGGTGGGAGCCCAGTCATCTGTGTTTTATTGTCTCCTACCTGATTCTGATGAATCCCAAAGCGTGAGAACCACTGATTTAGAGCTTGAAGAAGCCTTGCAGGTGATTCTCATTTACATGAATTGTTGAGAATCATTCATGTATTTAATGGCTAAGTCTTGCCAAAAAGGTAGTGTCAGTCTGGAGAATATTTTCTAAACCCAAACATACTTGATTATTGTCAGACTCAGGTGCGGGTTTAATGCCACTGAAATTTGAATTATGGAGACTACAGCATTATAATCTTGGTGAACTTCTCATCCAATTTGAAGCTAATGATTGTTAGTGCCCAGTTTATAGCTCTTTGGCCTAACCATTGTCATGCAGACTGTCCTAATTCCAACAGCTTGCTTTCTCTTGCAGGGTGCAAAAATGGCTGAAACTACCTGCTCAGTTGGTGTATATAGACTCCAGCTCCCTCGCCCTTTGCAAGAAGTAACTCTAAGGTGCATAGTCTACACGGTTTCCCAGAATTCCATGGTGGGATTGATCACCAGTTGCCCACATTTGTAACTTTTCTGAGAAAAGCCACACCTTTTAATTGCTACCTTCCCTTTCCTGCTTCACCTCTCTACTTCCCTGCTGGTTTCCTGGGACCACTGCTCAGAAACACTATTATACTCAAATCCTCATCTCAGGATTTGTTTCTGGGGGAACCAAATGAAGACCTTAACTTAGTCCTTAGTTTGAATTTATTGGCTGGCATATATTGAGTGGACACATTGCAGGGTTTTCTTGTAGTTTTGGATTGATGCGCCCTAGTGCCTGATGCATGCTGACCTTATTTGACTTGTTTATGAAATGTTTGGGCTGGAGAGCTATCATAAATTATCTAATCACTATGTTTAGAATAAAAAAATCCATTTCTTTCTGAGTCTAAATAGTTCTACCTGGACTCGAAGTGATTATATTCAAGCAGCAATCCAAGTTAGTTTGACTATCTTTTGGTCCCTGACTCTAACCATAGCCAACTAGATTCCTGTTACATTATATATGATCACTCAGGTTAAGGTCTATAGACCTAACCTGCTATGAAGCTATTTCCAAATGGAGAACAGAAATTGATGTACAGGAGAAAAGATAGGCTGCGAATAAAATGTGCCCAGCATAGTGATGATACACATTCATTTTCCGCTTCATCCAGCAGCATATGGAATAGACGGATAAACTAAAATGCCAGTTGGTCCTGGTGTTTTTGTTACGTAACATTTCAAGTGAAAGAACAGGTTGTCAAGAAAAATTATGCTGAAATTTAAATAAATAAATCATGCATGACATAGTGAGTATATTCAAAAGCAGTTTATCCCATCAAAACAAGACTAAATGTATTCTACAAGAGGAAATATATTACTGTGCTGTATTCAGTAGCAGAAATATAAATGGTATCCTTAAGAAAATAGCTTTTGCATTAAAATAATAATCAAATAATAACATGCCAGTCTATTTTTAAATACAATTTTAAAGTCTTCTGCATTAAAATAAATATCTAATATCCAGTTGTCTCAATGTATGTTTTCAATGTTTTTCAATAAGTCAAGTTAATCAAGTTCCAATAAATCAATGTACATTTTCATTGTTTTTCTAATAAATCAATGTTTCCCAGTAAATCAAGTTAATTAAATTGTTTTCATCAGCCTGCCTTTTTAATTTTATTTAAGTTCTAGATTTTTATAAAGATGGGGTTTTGCTACATTGTCCAAGTTGATCTCTTTTTTTTTTTTTTTTTTTGTGAAGTGGAGTCTTGCTCTGTCACCAGGCTGGAGAGCAGTGGCACGATCTCGCCTCACTGCAAGCTCCGCCTCCCGGGTTCAAGTGATTCTCCTGCCTCAGCCTCCCGAGTAGCTGGGACTACAGGCGTGTGCCACCACGACCAGCTAATTTTTGTATTTTTAGTAGAGATGGGGTTTCACCATGTTGGCCAAGACGGTCTCAATCTCTTGACCTCGTGATCCGCCCGCCTTGGCCTTCCAAAGTGCTGGGATTATAGGCGTAAACCTCTCAAAGTGCTGGGATTACGGGCATGAGCCATGATGCCTGGGCTAGCCTGCCTTTTAACCAAATGTTTTATCTCAAAGAAAATGACCGAATTCACCAACTAATGACTTATCCTTTGTTCTGTCCCAAACAAACATAATAAGTGTATGATTCTTTACTAACATTTCCTGTGCCTTGATCACATATCATTAATACAAACACACAAGTTAAACTTGTTTGCTTTATACAAGTATGTTTGCATTTCCTACTTGGGATACAAATACAACCAACATTTTTCAAGTAGAAATGCCACTTATCAAGACATATAACCTGATTTAAAACATAGCCTTTTAGATTAAAATATAATCAGAAGGAAAACTGGTGATTTGGTTTTCCCTCACCTTTGCTCAACCATTAATTTCTATTCACCTTCTTCTTCCACTACCCTAAAATATGCATATTTATTTAATAAATCGGTAACCAACTTATTTGGAAAATGTCCAACAGAATAAAATTGCAATATTTGTCTGTCAAATCAAACATGGACATGATGATGGTGTTGATTCCTCTAAGAAAGTGTGTCCACCATGATGTCACAACACTGAATTGAAAGTCAAAAAACTGATTGAAATTACTTAGTTTCAAATCAAAACTAGTTTGAGAACTAATGAATGATTGTTCTATCAGTATATGAACTCTTCCCTGTGAGTCCTCTTGAGACATCAGGGAGCTCATAATTCAAGAAACACATGAGAATGCACTGACATTATACTAATTTCTCAAAGAGGAATAGATCTGAAGATGTCTCTCCTGATTCAGCCAGCCTGAGTCCCTGTGGAGATGAATGGATTACTTTAATTAATCAGTGAAATAACTAATGAATATTTATTGGGGACCTACTAATGTAAACAAATGGCTCTGTGGTATTTGGTTTGGGGAGGCTTGAATAGTATAAAACTGTTACCTCCAAAAAAAAAGGTTAGAAACTTAAAATATAATTAGTGAGCCAAGGCAAAGTTAAATAATAACATGAGCTAGTCATATAAGGTGAATTGCCAAATCAGTGATATGCAGAGTGTTATGAATTCAGGAACTGTGAATCACTGTGGTAGGACTTGTCTCTGAGTTAATCTGTAAAACCAAAGTTTCAAGTTACACTACATGGAAATAAACTTATTGCCAGTGTCTTAAGCACAAAGCTTTTCTTCAGTAGGCCTTTGGGAGCTATTCTGTAATAGTTATCAAATAACAATGACTACTACTATAAATATTTATTGAGCATTTACTATATCCTGGCACTAGGTTAAATGATTGGCATGGATTATTTGCAAGGATTATCTCTGTGAATTCTCCCATTATTCGCTGGAGTAAATATTATGAGCATTTTATGGTTAAGCAACACAGCTGGTAAATGATGAAGTCAGAATTCAAACTCAGTTATTCTGACTCCACAGTCTCCAATTATGTATAATAATCTCTTCTCCTATCAGGCTTTAACAAAAAGCCCACATATTCGTATTCTCTCAATGACTCCCTAGAATGGAAAGTTAGTGGAAGCTTTTATATACAATAAAGAAAGAATAAAGGCAAGATTAATATGTATTATCATGGTAGGTAGAGTGGAGAAAAGTATATTATGTCTTTTTTTTTCTTCCCTCTCCTACTCCCACTGTATTTTCCAGGTTTCACCACATTCTAGCAAACATTTATTCAGTTGGATAACCCAACACCTTTGAAGACATTTAACTTGCTCTAATAGACCCCAAGCTAGAGGCTACCCTATGGAAAAGACTTCAACAAGAAATACCTGAGCAACATTCCAGAATTAGAAGGAGATCCTTAAAACATCCAGAAAGATGGAAAAAATAGCCAGCTTTCTTGAATTAATAGAAGACTGAAGTAAAAAAAAAAAACCAAAAGGTTTTCAAAAGCTAACCATGATGCCATCTCTAGAAGGAAAAGTTATTCAATTCAGCTGTGCGGGAGGGCAGAACTTTAGAAAGCCTTGCTACTCAAAGTGTGGTCCTGGGACCAGCAGTATCACTTCAGGCCCACTCCAGATCTACTGAATCAGAATTTGCATATCAACAAGATCCACAGGCAATTCACATACACATCACATTTCTGGAAACACGAGTTTAAAGGTAATTGTTATGATTTTCTTAATGTGGATATGAGGCTGAAAGTGTTCAGGCTGAACTATTTGGAACAATGTTCTATTTGTGAGCAGATGTTATTTATAAATATTCCGGATTTGGTGCTTCTTTATTAATTAAAGTTCTTGAGCCAATCAAGAACAAGCTAACTCTTCCCAAGCGCTGGCCTTAGAAGTAGATGAACCAATTAAGAATCAGTCCCTACTTCCAAAGCAGAAACCTTGAGGAAGAGGGACCAGCAAAGAGGTAGCAGGCCACCATCCTCAGGGCTTCTAAGTTGGAAGTGTGTTGCCCAGTTTCCTCGCCCAGGTGGCAATCTGAGAGATTATCTTATCCCTCCAAACAAGAGGTATGTCAGGAGGCTAAAGAGGAACTATTTGTCCCGCTTCCACCACTCTAATTTTTTTTTTTTTTTTTGCACACTCAAATTGCCAGAGTTTGAGAACACTACACTAAGAACAGGAGTTGGGAAAAAGGGAATGGCCTTCTTTGTCTACTGAACCCCTTTTTAAAACAAGATCCTATTTGAAGAGCCTAGCATTGGGGTATGTTCAGTTCATCTGGTCACCTCTAAGTATGAGCAAGGAAGACTTGTGAGCTGTTTACACTGTTGAAATATTCCTATGACCCTATCTCCCTTTAGGACTCGAAGCTATGAAAACAAGCCACGTGAAGGTCAATGCTGTAGTCCGTTGAATCCATCAGTGGAAGTGACCCCAGTAGAATCATACAATCTCTGCACACTCACGCTGAAGAGAGCCTACATCTTGGAAAATGTCCAAGACTCCCTGAGGGATCTCACTTGGGCTGCTGCAGCCTTATGCCATTTAGATTTGAATGATTTTTGTGTTATTCTAGCCAGGGCCAGCCCTGCCCTATCATTGGAATTTAAACATTTCTGTTACTATACAACATCAGGGTCTGGTGCCAAAAGAAAATGTTTATTCTTGTAACTTGTCAGAACAATTTAGATTTCCTGAGTTTGTGATATTTAGATGCTATTACTGAGGACAAGTCCATACCTAAATATTTCATAATGAACACAGGAGCAGCATTACCAAAACTGCTTATAACAAGAGCAGGCCATGGTGTGTCTGTGTGTGTGTCTGTGTGTGTGTGTGTCTGTGCAAATGAAACAGTATTGGTTATGTTTTGACTGCTAAACCTTTAATCTATTTCAGATCCTGGGGTAGTTAAGGATTGGCTAAGTAGGCCTCAAGTACAGCTAACAATAAAAATTAAATAAAAATTTAATTCAAATACTTAAAATTATGAGACTTATTCAAATGACACCCTCAATAAAGTGAGAAGCAAGTGATAAACTGGGCAAATATTTTTCACAACAAAAACATCTGACAAAAGAATAGTATTGAGAATATATAAAGAATTGTTATGAAGTAATGAGAAGACCAATCACTCAATTGAAAAAAGTAACCAAAAGATAGATACAAAGAGGCATTTTGCTTAAGAAGGAACATATGGCTAAAGGCAAAACAAAAACAAACTAAATAGAAGGGATGGTCAGTCTCTTCACTGATCAGAAAAAGGCAGATCAAGACCACATTGAGCTATCATTTCATACTCATCTTAGTAGGAAATATTAGGAAGTCTGACATTAGTATCAACTATTGGCAAGTGTCAGGGTAATAGAGTCTTTCATATATTGCTGAAGGAAGTGTAAAGTGGTACAGTTACTTCAGAAGACAATTTAGCATCATCATGTAAAACTGAAGGTTCATATTCCCTATGGCCCAGTAACTCCACACTTTGGTATACAACCAAGAAAGCTTCTGGTACAGAGATTGCATACTAGGAGACATGAGATGGCATGTTCACAGCAGCTCTGCTTAAAACAGCAATCAACTGCAAATCACCAAATGCACATTGACAGCAGAATGGATAAGTGCAATACATTCATGGAATAGAATGTTATATAGAAGTCAAAATAAACTACAGCAACATTTAACAACATAGATACCTTATACACAGATATACTTTATTTACTTTTTTTTCATTAGTACACAGAGAGAAGTTCATATAAGAGAAGTGTGGTAGATTGAGTTTTCAAAAACCCACCAGTCTTCACTCCTCTTTTGTGACTTGTTTTGTCAATAGGATATGACAAAAATGATACTGTTCCAGTGCTGAGTTGTTCTCAAAGGGCCACATGTGCCTCTACTCTTGCTATTGAAACCCTGCCACCAGCAAGTGAACAAGCCTGGGCTTGCCTGTTCACAGATTACAGACTAAGTGGACAGATCCAGTCGTTCTAGCAGAGGCCATATCAGACCAACCTACATCCAAGTGACCCTCAAACATGAAAGAGGGTCCAACAAATATCACTAGCAGAGCTGTCCACCTGATGCTCAGTTGACTCCAGACACATAAGTGAGAACAACTAAGACCAGAAGAACTTCCCAGCTCACCAACTTGTCGATAATAATAAATGCTTATTGTTTTAGGCCACTGAGTTTTGTGGTGGTATTTGTTATATAGCAATAGCTAACTGATACAACAAATGCATGGACTTAGGATTTTCTTCCATAAAGTGAACACACCCATTTACCCAGCACTCAGATCAATACCAGCACTCCATAAGACGTCTACATGCCACCTTTCAATCACTAGACATCCTGTCCCCTACCCAAGATAGCATATTTTCTAACTCTTCATATACACTGAATAATAATGTATGTGCTTTTTTGTGTCTGGCTCTTTTCATCTATTTATTTTTTTGAGACACAGTCTTGCTCTGTTGCCCAGGCTGGAGCGCAGTGGTGTGATCTCGGCTCACTGCAAACTCCACCTCCCTGGTTGAAGCAATTCTCATGCCTCAGCCTCCCCAGTAGCTGAGAACTACAGGCGTGCGCCCCCACGCCTAGCTAATTTTTGTATTTTTAGTAGAGACAGGGTTTCATCATGTTGGCCAGGCTGGTCTCGAACTCCTGGCCTCAAGTGATTCACCAGCCTCAGCCTCCCACAGTAAGCAACATATTTTTAAGTGAAAAATTGTAGGCTCCCCCAAATTATATACAGTATAGGTTCAGTATGGTCCCTTAACTTACGTTATCATATTTCAGTATGATACTCCATATGATACCATTTTTATGAAGTTAAAACAACTAAGATAAAAAATAAAGTGTTATAGGAATACATATGCATGATATATATGCACATGTATATCTATAACCATGTAAATATGAAAGAACTGAAATATATATATGCACAAGTTTCAGATTCATTGTTACCTTGAAGGGTAGAGGATGGAGAATGAAAGGCCAGGGTACCAGAGGGGGAGAAACCAGTATTGTAGTTTTTGTGCCGTATAATTATTTTATGGGTGTGTATTATATTATAAATAGAGTAATATGGTCTTGCATGGACCAATGAGAAGGAGGTTGTTTATCCAGTTTTCAAAATGTGTGTGTGTAGAGCTACCTAAATAAAGTAGGAGAACAGAAGGGAAGAAAGGGTTCTAAAAAATAACCAGTCTGTGGCAAATTTTACATTTGAAAAGACCAAAAAGACTGAAGACCACAAAACTTAAAAACTTAAAAACTGAAAACCACAATGACTTGGCCAGAAGTCATTCAGATATTCTTATGACATGAATTTGATATGAAGAAAATACATTTTAAAGGTAGTTTTCCCACCTTATGGTTTATGCTTGAAGCAAATTCTATTTTCTTACGAATGCTGTGTTCTGATATTTAAAATGTTGTCTGGCATCATTAGGTCTCAATCCCTTCTTAGAACAAAATGTTCCTGCCCTCTCCCATTTGAAGAGTATTCTTTCTTCAGATGAGTTTTCTAAACTTTCCTATTAAACTTGCTGGAATGTGAATGGGGAAATTAGAAAGATTCTTGTTTTTTTGTGTCAGTGAGGTGGTTAATCAGAGCACATTTCTTAGAACTTGGAGGGAATCCTGGGTCTGGGAGTGCTGCCGACTTGGAATAGGTTCTGCTGCAGCTGGGTGAACTGGTCTTTGTAGACTTCTCTCAAGTTTATCTCAAGAGGGGGATTTGGCCAAAGAGTTAGAATGGAAATAATGGCATTCTTCTCCCATTTCTTATTTCTTACCTAACAGCACAACTCAAAATATACTCAGGTGTTCTTTTATCTTGTGAGATAATCCTCTAGAATTGGTGGGGGTGAGTGGGGGGAAGAACCTGCTCTCCCCTGCACCCCTTACCCCATTTCTGAAATGTCTGAATCTTTCTTCCTTCCAATCACGTGCTCAAGAATATCAAAAACAGAAAGATTTCCAAGTCAGTTCTACATTTTGATCACATCCCCCTATTAATCAGATGTTTTTGCTACCATCTGCAACAGAGAGAAATTTTAAATTCATTGTGCACACATCATTTAAAATTTCCCCTCTCCCTGTTATGTTATTTAAACTTTTCCTACATATCAATTAGTTTGAAATAATAAGTCTTTAGGCTATCCATTAATTGCTGCACTGTAGACACGATCTGTATTTAAAATTATGCAAGGAAAATTAAGCTGAAGCACGAAGGAGTCTTGGCTAACGGTGAAGGCTTCTTAGCCCTTCAGAGCAAGAACTGAGATAACGAGGACAGGAAATACACAGGAGGCTCCTTGCCGAGTTTGTCGTTCGCCAGCGTGGAGACGTGAAAACAGACTGCTCCAGCTGTGGGCTCTTCCTGGCTTTTCAGTTTTCCTTTTGAATTCTTACTGTATTTGGTCATGCCGAGGCAGAAGAAAACGATTGTCAGCCAAAGGTCCTTTTCTAGTAGAAATTTATTATAAATAGTTTAACAGCAACTTGGCTTCGTAATTAATTTCCCTACTCCTCTCCCCTTGCAAAAAACAACATATCTCCTTTCTGTAATCTTGGTTAAGTTTGTGGCAGGTAGAAGGGGCTGGACCCAGGGAGAAGAGGAGGAAAAAGCAGAGGTGTTGGGGCTGGTAGCCTTACTCATTAGTGCCTTGATTTTAGTAAACACCATGGTGTTATTGGAAGAAATATTACTTTGAATGAAGAAGAAATCACAGAACTCTCTGTTGCTTGTTCAGAGCCCCTGGGGCCTGGGAGCTTTGCAAGATTCTCGCCTTCCTAATAACCAAGGCTCTAGGCAGTGCTAAAAAAACGACCTCTGAGATCTGTCTGCCTGACCTAGTCCCACCCTGTTGGGTGGTAGTTTCAGCAAGTGAGGACTGTGCAATTGAGTTTTGCACACTGGAAAAAGAAAGATGGAACGAGTGTTAGAAAGTGGCTCGTGGGTGACATTTTTCAGATCTTCCCTACCCAGGAAAGTTTAAGTTTATGGATGTTTATTTTGCCTTTGTGAGCTCTTCCTTTTTTGTTTCTGGCTTCTTGTTTTTGCCTCATGATTAATCATTTTGACTGCAGATCTGGCAATGTCAAGCATTGTGGGGCTGCTCTTGCCCTCTAGTGGTGAAATAGTAAAGTACAGCACTCGAAATACTTTATGCCCATTATGAGTAAACGGTTAGAGCTTGGGAGAACAGCACTTCTTTGTTGAATAACGCTTTGAAGATTGCCCACACAATCACATAAAATGCCTCAGCACAGGGGATTGTGGAAGGAGAAGAGAGCGTCTTATTCTGAGTGTCATCATTTAGAAGACTCACACAAAAGTAAGAGAATCTTTCTAGGGAAATGTTCTCTTTTCCTTGCTTGAACTGAAGTTGCAATTTAGAGGCAGCTACCCTTAACCCTGGCATTTTTTTACCCCAGTACAAGTGTTCATAGAAGCACCACATGTAACAGGCAAAAGCTGGAAACAACCTAGATGTCCATCAACAGTGGAATGGGTAAATGAAGTGTGGTGTATTCACATACTTTATAGCAATTTTAAAAAACTCGACTACAGCTATCTACAACAACAACAACAAAAGAAGCCAGATGCAAAGAACTATAGACTGTATGACTGTTTATATAAAGTTGCAAAACAGAAAAACTAATCTCTGTGTTGACTGACATCAGAATAGCTGTTACTTCCGGATGGGGGTGGTACTGACTGGGTTGGAGCACGAGGGAACTTTCTGGGGTGTTGATAATGTTCTGCATCTTGACACAAGTGGTAATTTCAGAAATTCTGTAAAAATTTGTCAGGCTGCATACTTTTGATCTGGGCATTTAATTTTTTCCTGAGGCTATCTCATATGGACTAATAACCTACTTTATTTTATTTATATAACTAATTGTCATGAGCATACGATTGGATTTATTTCCTTATGTGCCCAAAGTTCCTTTGATAAATACTTGTTTTTTTAAATTTTGTGATAAGCCATTTTTCAGAAAATTCAATATGCACATGTTTTCATATCATCTGTAAATTCATGCATTCTGTGGAAGTTGTTTTTAGAGATGCTTCCACTTTCCAGGTGGTGACACTCACCTGACCTGCCTGACACTCATGTCCCCAATGGTCATGGGGGCTGCCACACTGTAAACTGACACAGTGTAACTTCTAGCCACCACTCAGGGGCAGTGACAAAATCAGAGGTCACTTCATGACACCTGGAGCCAGCCAGGGGCTATTGGATGTGATCATTCTGGTATACTGTGCTTCTGTTACCTGTAGGATCTAGCATTGGTGAGGTAAGAGGGTTGGTAAATATTATAAGAAAACAATAAACATTACAGACCAGGAAAGAGTTGAGAAAATCGGAGAGCAAACTATGCTTTTGGAGATTCGTGGGGGCCTCTGGCACTTTCCGATCTTAGGATGTAAAAGTGAGCCTTCTCACACTAAGCCAATTAGTCCAAGAAGTGAGTGCCTCCTTATTCACTGTGTGCCCCTTGTCTGTGACTGACCCTCTACTGATGTGGCTTCTGTGGACAAAGGAAAGGTTAGAAGAGCAGATTTCCCAGGACCACAGGCCCATCTTAAGGAGGCTGGGATATGGCTAGCGGGAGTTCTGCCCTCCTCCACTTCTTGGGACAGGGGCCCTGATGTCAGTCCTGGAGTATCGGGAACAAGGTAACTCAGAGTAGTTTCTGTCATTAGACTCAGACTGGGTTGGACAGAATTGGTTTTGCTCAGCTCTGTCCTGGAGGATTGTTTTGTGGTTGATGAAAAGGAACACTTTGTAACAGAGCAATTTTCTTAGGTTCTTCAATTAGCAGTTAGAAAAATGATGGATCTTTCTTTTGGGAGACCCAACGAAAAGATATTCACTAATGTCAGTAGCTACAATTTAGAAATGACACTTAGTAACCCCAGATGTGGCTGAAATGACAGAATAATTAGGAGGCAGAGATAAAACACAAAATGAAAAAAAAAAAAAAAAACAAAAAAAGAAATGGAGATGGAAGCGCAGGGCTGATGGCTTCTGATGGAGAGCAGCAGCTGGGGTGACTATGGCAGACATCACTGATCAATCTTAGTGGCACTTCCAGGCCATCTAGACAGCCTTGGAATCCTTATCAACAAAAAGTCCCAGGCATCTGCTACCATACGATGGAGGTGGCATGCAAAAAGTAGCCCACTACCATACAGGATAAGGCACTTCGAACTGAAAGTTGAGTAGACACTCAGGGTTATTTTGCAGCCCAGTGTAAATCTTCAAGCAATGACTACCTCCTAGGCTAGTGTGGCCTGTTGAAGCAAGTTTATATAAGCAAACACATATATCATAAATTGCTAGGGACCCTGAATAACAGGAAATTAGCAGTTATTAAACGCAAATGACTTTAGGAGGAAGAGAGGTAAAGAAAGAGTGAAAAGCACTGGTGGTGGTGGTGGCATGTGAGTCTAAGATAACAAAGAGCGATGGCGATTGTGGCAAAAGGGAGCCCACAAGGTCACCTAATCGGGGATTCCACTCCTCAGATCCAGCTAATTGCTGCCAAGTTCATTGGAACATGGCCCCTGTGAGCCAGGTCTTTGAATATTTCAAATAAAGCAAGGAAACATTTTTAAAGGATATCTCCTTATTTTTAAAGTTGGCATCCTGTTCAACAAGAAGACAAAAAAAACAGAAAAAAACATTATAACAATATGTGAGTAGAATAAACCATGTTTGTGGATTATTCAGCCAGGTTACTGGTTGCGATCTCCGGCTTAAAGATTTTGGTTGGAATAGGAGCATCAGAGACAGGATTCTGCAATAGGCTGCTGTCTCGGTTCATTCCTGCTGCTATAACAAAATATCTTAGACCAGGTAATTTATAAATAATAGAAATTTATTTCTCACAGTTCTGGAGGCTGGGAATTCCAGGATCATGGCACCAGAAGATTTGGTGTCTGGTGAGGGCTCATCTCCTGCATCCAAGATGATACCTTTTTACTGTGTCCTCACATGGCAGAAGGGCAAAAAGGGCAAAGCAGGCTCCCTCAAGCCCTTTTATAAGGGCACTATCCCCATTCATGGAGGCAAGGCCCTCATGACCTAAACCTCCTAAAGTCCTCACTTAATACTATTTTACTAGGGATTAAATTTCAGCATGAATTTTGAAGGGACACATATATTCAAACCATAGCAACTTTATTCCTATGTTTTCAGATGTTTGAATGAAAATCACCAGTCAACTGCCTTGGGAAGTTTAGTCTTTTATCTTTTCCTAACCAACTAAAGGGAGCCTGGTCTGCTTTCTCAGGAATGTTTGACTCTGGATGTTCCTCTTCATCCATAATTCATGAGCACTGTTGGTGCTACTACATACATTTATACAGCCTCTTACATGCTTGAACACCCTGCCTGGCTCTGGAAGCACGATTAGAAAATGTTGTGCCTGTGGGTATTTTTGAGCATTTTAGTTTGCCCAAAAGCTGAAGAGTGTCTGCTCTGGCTATGACAGACATTAACATTCACAGCGGCATCTCCTTTGCTCAAGAAAAAAGAAATCTGCTGGGAGTCACACAGCTCTAAATTGAAATCTGTGCACATTTACACTTACGTGTTTTAAAGAGCTGGTTTAGGGTAGTGGTTTAGAGCGTATGAGTTCTAGGGCCGGGCTGCTTCATTCTTTTTTTTTGTTTTTAGACGGATTCTCGCTCTATCGCCAGGCTGGAGTGCAGTGGCGTGATCTCAGCTCACTGCAACCTCTGCCTCCCGGGTTCAAGTGATTCTCCTGCCTCAGCCTCCCGAGTAGCTGGGAGTACAGGTGCCCACCACCTCGCCTGGCTAATTTTTTATATTTTTAGTACAGACGGGGTTTCGCCGTGTTAGCCAGGATGGTCTCGATCTCTTGACCTCGTGATCCACCCGCCTCAGCCTCCCAAAGTGCTGGGATTACAGGCGTGAGCCACCGCGACCGGCGAGGCCTTCTTTTCTTTGTCATGCTATATTCTCTTCACTTTCCTTCCATTTCAATATGTATGACTCACAAATCTTTTATCTCCAGCTAAGACTTCTCTTCTTAATTTTACCGTCTACATGACTTCTCTAGATGCCTGAAAACATCTCAATCATACTATGTCCAATGCCGCTGTCATGGCTCCCTCCCCCTTATTCCTAGTTTGGCAGTTTGACACCTAGCCCAGGAATAGGAGTCAAAATCTACTCAGTTGCACAAACCACATGTCTAGGCAATTCCTTGACTCCTCCCTTTCCCTGTGTCCTACAGCCAATCCGGCTCCAGGCCCTGCTTCTCACATCCTTCTACCTCTGTCCATCACCACTGTCATAAACTGACTCCACACTGCCAATGTCTCTTGTCTGCGCTAACATAATATCCCTAGCTAATCTTTTGCACCCCGCTTGCCCATTCTGCCCTTTACTTTGCTCCCCACATTAATCAATAAAAATATTTTCAAAGCCTAAATCTGATCAGATCACTACCTTCCGCCAGCCTTAAGTCTTATTAGGATAAAAGCCAAAATTGTTCATGCAGCAGCCAAGGCTTTATGGGTTTCATTTCTGTCTACCTTTCTGGCTGCACTGTATATTCTTTTCCTGATGCTCTGTGGTCTATCTACCATGACTCTTCAGTTCCTTGCACACACCATGGTCCCTCCTATCACAGGGATTTTGCTTGTATTATTCTCTGTATCTGAAAGGGTTTCTCTTCGTCCACACACTCTTTCTCACTCTACCAGACCTTATATCATTTACCTAGTTAATTCCTACTCAGCCTTTGGCTCTTAGTTCAAACATCACTTGCTCCAAGATGTTCTGCCTGATCTTCAATCCCCTATACCTACCTTGCTCAGACCAGTCTGGGTTTTCCTGGCACCATGCTCTTTTCTTCCACAGAACTTGTCTGGGTTTGTAGCTAGACAATTAGTTCATGAGATCATTTGTTTATCGGTTCCTTCTCTCCTTTTTTGGGGGGGTAAGTTTCACTGGAGCAAGGACAATGTCTACTTTTTACAAAGTATGGTTTCTCCAGAACTTGGTCACTGGCATACTGAATACATTCAAAAAACATGTGAATGAATAAAATGAGTACAATGAGGACCTGGGGATAGTGTAGGTGTCTATGGTGGCATCTAGGGATGGGAAGGGATATAATGCCGACCTTCCTTGCAAGCCCAAGCTACTCTAATGATACTTCACCTCTGTGGCTGGTGTTGACCTATGAACTCAATATCCAGACATCAACCAATATCCAGGATGTTATGGGGTGTGTGTTATGATTGGCTTACTAATTTATTCCTCCCTTACTCCAAGTTACCTTTTTATTCTTATTCTCAATTTTCCCCTTATCTCATATTCCCCCATTATTTTTTATGGATTTTTACCTTTCAGTGATGCATGCATTATTATTATTTGTGTTCCTTCTGAGACCAAAACTACCTTTTAATAAATTACACTTATAATTTATGAATCCCAATCCCCATTGTACTGCTAAGCCTCGAAAATCCAAGCTGAGATCCAATTCTGGTGGCTATATGGCAATACAGTAGCCAGCTGGATATGCAAGCCTCATCGTCTCAGTAGCATTATTCTTGTTTTGCCCTTAAGTCTACTTGTAGTTTCTATCACATACTCTTTCTCATCCACTTCCTGCCATTCCTGAGTTCTCCTGAATTTCTCCTGCAATAAAATATGGATTAATAAAGCAGAAACAGGGCCCATTCAAATTCTAGCATCCAATGAAAATAAAAGAGAAAGCATGCAGCCTGCATTTTAAACCTGTGCTTTAATATCTTAGGATTTACCATGAAAATATTTTTCTGGGAACAGGTTCTGGGGTCTGTGCTTAGTGTATCTACCCTTTCTCCCAATGTCCCCTTTCGAGAGATATATTTGCATCCAGCTGACACTGATTCATGCAGCCAGATGGCAAAGGACAGAGCCGGACCACTCTAGGCAACGTGTGTCCTACTTACAGGCCCAACAATCTGCAGCCTAATACTAAATAAAGGTATTGAGCCTTTAAGTTTCAAAAAATGCAATTTTGTTTGTTGGTTATCCTACACGTAGCATGGACAGTCTGAATGCTGGATGTGTCCATTCCAACAAGCAAGGAGATAAGATGCTAAACTGATTCCCCAAGGCAGGATAGAGAGAAGTATGGTGGGTGTCATTGCCAACCCTGTGGGAGGCTGACAAAGCCACTGAGAACCAGGAGTAAATGCTTAGGAACCTAAGGAACAAAATTATCACTGTCAGACAATTGTAATAACCTTGTGATATGGTGGGAAGTGTCCCAGGGTATTTAGAATGTGTAAGATCTTCAAGGGCCTTCTGAACTATCTAAAAGAGATGGTAGAGGCATTCCTGTGTAGCAGGTGTTAGTGCCAAGAGCTTGTTCCCTGATGGAAACAGGATATAAATCAAAGGGATATAAATTGAATCAGTGCATTCCATAGAAACAAAGATGCGACTAGGGAATATGCTCTCACATCAAGACATATTAGTTCAGAATCGCCTTGTTCAAAAATGGCCACAGGTATGTCAAATCAAATATCAATAGTTCAATATGGTATAAAACTGGGTAAAGTGTACACGAATTGATTGGCAACCTAATATAATACAGTTGTCCCCAGGCATCCATGAGGGATTGGTTCCAGGACCCTCTTTGGATACCAAAATCCACGGATGCACAAGTTCCTTATTTAAAGTGGTGCAGGCAGGGGTGATGGCTCTGGCTGGGCATGGTGGCTCAGGCCTTTAATCCTAGCACTTTGGGAGGCCGAGGCTGGCAGACCACCTGAGGTCAGGAGTTTGAGACCAGCCTGGCCAACGTGGTGAAACCCCGTCTGTACTAAAAATACAAAAATTAGCTGGGCATGGTGGTGCATGCCTGTAATCCCAGCTACTCAGGAGGCTGAGGCAGGAGAATCACTGGAACCCGGGAGGCGAAGGCTGTGGTGAGCCTAGATTGCGTCACTGTACTCCAGCCCGGGTGACAGAGCGAGACTCCGTCTCAAAAAAATAAAAACCAAAAAAGGGGTGTAGTATTTTCATATACCCATTGCACATCCACTTACACACTTTGAATCATCTCTAGGCTAGTTATAATACCTAACTCAATGTAAATTTAGGGAATAATGATAATACCTAACTCAATGATTTAGGGAATAATGACAAGGACAAAAATCTATACACGTTCAGTACAGACACCGTTTTTTCCCCCAAATATTTCTGATCTGCGGTTGGTTGAATCCACGGATGTGGAAGCCATGGATACAAAGGGCTGACTGAGCTGTAACAGAGAACTTTATAGAGATATCTCTGTTCTCTTCTACTCACATCTTAATTTTATTGCAACAGATCAAAGGTAGAAATATCATTTCATCAGTCAGTCTTGGAACTCAGAGGGGTCTTCCCAGCTGGGGTTTTCAACGACACATCTGAAGAAGTGTTTAGGAAGATGAGGGACTATCGTTTAACCAACTAATCCAGGGACTCGTGTTTTGCTGCTTTTTAGTTTTTCTTTCTCGTGGAAACTCTGGCATTTGTGCAATGCCTGGCTTTGTGTCCTAAAGCTCCCCTTACCTCTGATAGTCTCATCCTTTAATCTCCCCACTGCACTGGCTTTAGGTATCACTATAAGATTATTGAAGAAAAATGCCCAGAATCCCACCCACAGTATTTTGGCAACTTAGTTTCCAGATCATTTGGTTCCTGATTTTACTCTGATCTTCTCAGGCACCTGGAGGCCTGTCCATTCCCAGCACAGGGTTCCTGGCTACCTTCCTGTTCACTCTGTATCCTTAGTATGTAGCACAGTGCCTGACACATAGTAAATGCTTAATAAATATCTTTTGGATGAATATTTAAAGTGAATGGGTCTGAACTTTACTGTTTGCCCATTAAAAAATAAGAATATATATGCAACTTTCTATTGCCCAACTATTTAGTCTGCAAAATATTAACTCCTTCTATAAAGTTGTTGAATATCTCCTCTATGCCAGGTGCTTGGAGAAATAACAGAGATGCAGCCCCTGTGTAGGGACAAAACAATTTATAAACAAGTAATCACAAGAATAAGATATTTTCAGAATGATGGTGCCACACATTAAAAACAAAAAAAGGAAAAAAGAAACTACTCTGCCATTTGAGAAAGTCTCTCTGCACAGAAACACTTGAACCAAGAACTGCAGAAAAAGGTACCAGCGTGGAGATATCTGGAGGAATTCTGGCCTAGCAGCAGAAACAGGAGAAGCATGGTTCCATCTGGGGACAGACAAAGAGCTGGAACAGTGGGAGTATAGTGTGCACTGCAAGGGGGAGGGTGGAGAGGGATACAGGGCCAGGTTGTGTAGACGCCTACTGAGGAGGTAGGACTTGACACCTGATAAACCCACAGAGCAGGGTAGTGGCTTTATCTGAATGACATGAATGTCCACTTTTTATATGTAATTATTGTTAATCAGTTTAACATAATAAAAAATTTGAATGATGCTGACATGCGAAAATATCCCATCTGTCAAAATTATTCTAACAGTAAACTGATATATCATAGCTACTCTCCTCCCTCCATTTTTAAAAGTGTCATTTAAATATATATATATATATATTTTTTTTTTTTTTCTTTTTTGAGACAGAGTCTCACTCTGTTGCCCAGGCTGGAGTGTAGTGGTGCGATCTCAGCTCGCCACAACCTCTGCCTCCCAGGTTCAAGCAATCCTCTTGCCTCAGCCTCCTGAGTAGCTGGGATAGAGACGCGGGCCACCACGTCTGGCTAATTTTTATATTTTTAGTAGACATAGGGTTTCACCATTTTGGCCAGGCTGGTCTCGAACTCCTGACCTTGTGATCCACCCACCTCGGCCTCCCAAAGTTCTGGGTTTACAGGCATGAGCCACCGCACTGGCCTTAAATATATTTTTTAATTAAAAAAATTTTTCTTTTACCTCTACTCAAGATAGCTTTGATCTCTTCAATATTGAGTACATATAAAAGAGGGTAAAATAGTCACACGATACAATATAAAGAACATTGAAGCATAAACACCTACTGACTAGTTTATAAAATCCTCTCTCCTTCCCTGACTCCTCAGAGGTAATAGCAGTCTTGAAATTTTTGGTTTTGGAGGGAGCCAAGAAGGCTGAATAGGAACAGCTCCAGTCTACAGCTCCCAGCGTGAGCGACACAGAAGACGGGTGATTTCTGCACTTCCATCTGAGGTACCGGGTTCATCTCACTAGGGAGTGCCAGACAGTGGGCACAGGACAGTGGGTGCAGCGCATCGTGCACGAGCCAAAGCAGGGCGAGGCATTGCCTCACTCGGGAAACACAAGGGGTCAGGGAGTTCCCTTTCCTAGTCAAAGAAAGGGCTGACAGACGGCACCTAGAAAATCAGGTCACTCCCACCCTAATACTGCGCTTTTCCAATGGGCTTAAAAAGCGGCACACCAGGAGATTATATCCCGCACCTGGCTCGGAGGGTCCTACGCCCACGGAGTCTCGCTGATTGCTAGCACAGTAGTCTGAGATCAAACTGCAAGGCAGCAGTGAGCCTGGGGGAGGGGCGCCTGCCATTGCCCAGGCTTGATTAGGTAAACAAAGCAGCCAGGAAGCTGGAACTGAGTGGAGCCCACCACAGCTCAAAGAGGCCTGCCTGCCTCTGTAGGCTCCACCTCTGGGGGCAGGGCACAAACAAACAAAAAGACCACAGTAACCTCTGCAGACTTAAATGTCCCTGTCTGACAGCTTTGAAGAGAGTAGTGGTTCTCCCAGCATGCAGCTGGAGATCTGAGAATGGGCAGACTGCCTCCTCAAGTGGGTCCCTGACCCCTGACCCCCGAGCAGCCTAACTGGGAGGCACCCCCAAGTAGGGGCAGACTGACACCTCACACGGCCGGGTACTCCTTTGAGACAAAACTTCCAGAGGAACGATCAGGCAGCAGCATTCACGGTTCATGAAAATCCACTGTTCTGCAGCCTCCACTGCTGATACCCAGGCAAACAGGGTCTGGAGTGGACCTCTAGCAAACTCCAACAGACCTGCAGCTGAGGGTCCTGTCTCTTAGAAGGAAAACTAACAAACAGAAAGGACACCCACGCCAAAAACCCATCTGTACATCACTATCATCAAAGACCAAAAGTAGATAAAACCACAAAGATGGGGAAAAAAACAGAGCAGAAAAACTGGAAATTGTAAAAAGCAGAGCACCTCTCCTCCTCCAAAGGAACGCAGTTCCTCACCAGCAACGGAACAAAGCTGGACGGAGAATGACTTTGACGAGTTGAGAGGAGAGGGCTTCAGACGATCAAACTACTCTG